>NC_050580.1:262602497-263202497 GCF_011100635.1 Trichosurus vulpecula | reverse complement strand
GTACCCTTAGTAAGGCCTAGCTGGCTCCCCTTGATTTAACATATAGTCTCTGGAAGTAGTTTTAGCTAATTTATGAGATAGCTTCCAGTGGCTCCAGTGTTTCCCTACTTTATGGGACAGCCTGTAAGTGGCTTTCAGGTCCCTTTTCTCAATCTCACTTCCTACTTTTTTTACTTTATAATATCTACCTATTGATGTGTTTACTATACAAGTGGGGGGCAGTGTTCAGGGGGACCAGAACAAGATAAATTTTAACACATCCTATGTTCAATTATTTGCCAGTTCTATTTATTCTGCCTTAGTAAAACCTCTTCCAGCAGTTCCCAGTTCTCTATTTCCACTGTCACTACACTAGAATATGTAGATAGTGCCAGTCTTGAAGGCAAGTTCAAAGAACAGAAACAGAGCCCCATAGTTGACTTATCTAACTTTAGGTATAACTGGTTTTACAGACTCCTTTCCACATGTGAGGGGACTTAGGAAGATAACTCCACATATAGCAAAGGTATATGGCCTGTTTCATGGGTAGGTATGCTGGACTGTTTAGTGGATTGAATTAGTTGTCAATTATGCAAACCCTCATCCCTCTTGTCACAACAAAGCTGCTTGCAGCTACTGTGGTTGTGTAAGGCCAATAACACCAGCACACAGGAGGGCTGCTAGCACAGATTCTCTGATCTGGTTTTCTAAGGAAAGCAACTTTAAGGGGTTTACAATCTTAATTTAATTAAAATACATATATCATTCACTTAGTTCAGGGGGAAAAGTCAATACCCTGAACTTCAGAGAAAACACAAACAGAAATTACAAGCAGAAATTATATAAACAGAGCAAATAAACACAAATCAACAGACAGTCTTCTAATTGTCTGACCATAGCAATACACCCACAGTTACTAGAGAGAGAAGCACCAATATCTGGATTTTCAAAGCCAGGGGGTCTCCTTAATGGCCGCCCAGAGTCTCATCTGGCCAAATCATGGGAACAGTCTTCCAATGAGTGAGCACACAAAGCAAAACCTCACCTCTCACCATTCTGAGGGTTCTCAAGTCTCCATTCTGAGTTCAACAGCTATCCTTTAGGTATATATGCCCTTTTTCAGGGCCTGAGGCCTTCACGCCTCTCAAGGGCTGCACACCTCTTGTGACCTAATTAGCAAAAGGGTGTGGGCCTTCCTATAAACAAAGACAAGACCCAATCAAAGGCACTTGATTGCCATAGTGCTGAGAACAAAAAACAATAAAATGTCCCACTTTGCTTGTCCTTACACCTCTCTACCTGGTAGTCTCATTTCATTATGAATTCCCTCCCTAAGGTAGTCAAGCAGTACTTTGTGCTATTTCCTGACACATTAATGTGAAAGCATAATCTCTGAACTTAATTAATTAATAAGCTTAGAGCTCCCATCTCATTTTATTATCAAACCAGACAAAACTCTGAGACCTTAGAGTCTCATGCACGCATGTGGCGATCTGCTTATTTGTTAAATATATTAACAGTAGCAGATAATGCAAAGCAATAGAAACATCTTCCAACTATGTAAGAGTAACAATATCCAGTCACTGTGAAAGATTATTTAAACTAAGGTTATGCATGCTTAATTCATAATACATGGACTGATCTGGTAGTCAGAGGATTCTAATAATATATTATCCCCTGACTTTTTGTTGCCACTCTGGGTCTGTTCATCTAATTCTGTCCTTGAAAGACACGAGAATGCCAGGTCCATCAAGGAGTCGCCCTCACTGGAACAGGCAGTATCTAAGTGAACCAAGATGGTCAAGACTATCAGATTTTATATTCTAGAGGACAACAGGAGTTAGAGCTTTAATCAATGTACAAATTTATATGAGCAGGCTTCTGACAAGATATAGTAATCGTGAGTAGATTACATAAGGATAAAAACAGAGGTTGATAAAAATGAAAAAAATTACACCAGTTTGAGGCCTTTAATTATGGAATAATCAGTCCTTTAAAGATCTTTCTGAATACTTTCCCTCCCTTCTTCCTTTGGAGAGGAGCCTAATATTTTAAGACTGCATCATCCTTATTATCTTAGACTACTGTAAGAAGTTCTCCTTGGCTCCACAGTCTTTTCTCCATAAGCTTTTACAAAGCTACACAGCTATCATAATAGTCTCCCTTTTGACCAGATTTGGTTATGCCACTACTCTGATTAAAAGAAAAAAATCTTTGGTTGCTCTTTCTTGTTTACCTTTTTTTACTTTCTTTCTTACTTTCTTACAATACTGAATGTGGAAGTAATATTTGGATTATTTTGCCTTACATTCAAGGCTTTTTATAATCTCATGATGTACATCTTTTCAGCCTTGTTTCAATTTACCTTCCTTCACAGACTTCATTTATCAGTCGAACTGAACTGTCTTTGGTTCTCCAAAACATTCTGTGATTTCTTTCTTTTTTTAGTCTTTTAAAAATTTATTTATTTATTTTTAGTTTTCAATATTCACTTCCATAAGATGCTGAGTTCCAAATTTTCTCCTCCTCCCTCCCCTCCCCTTAACCCAAAACAGCACACAATCTGATATAGATTCGACATATACATCAATCTTAAATATATTTTCACATTAGTCAGGTCGTAAAGAAGAATTAAAACCAATGGGAGGAACCTGAAGAAAGAAAAAAAAAGGAGCAAATAGTGTGCTTCGGTCTGCATTCAGATTCTGTAGTTCTTTTTGTGGATAGCATTTTTCATCATGGGTCTTTTGGAGTTGTCTTAGATTCTTGCATTACTAAGAAGTGGTAAGTCTATCAAAGTTAGTCACCACACAATGTTGCTGTTACTATGTACAATGTTCTCCTGGTTCTGCTCACTTCACTCAGCATCAGTTCATATAAGTTTTTCCAGGTTTTCCTGAAGTCCACCTGCTCATCATTTTTATGGAACAATAGTGTTCCATTACATTCATATATCACGACTTGTTCAGTCATTCCTCAATTGATGGGCATCCCCTCAATTTCCAATTCTTTGCCTCCACAAAAAAGCTGCTATAAATATTTTTGTACATGTGGGTTCTTTTTCCCATTTTTATGATCTTTTTGGAATACAGACCTAGAAATGGTATTGCTGGGTCAAAGGGTATGCACATTTGTTTCAAACTGATCTCCAGGCATTCTGTGATTTCTACCTTTGTCCCTTTGTTCAGGCTATTGCCCTTACTTGGAATATATACTCTGAGCCTGCTGAATCTTAGCTATCTTTTAATACCCAGTTAAACATAACTTCCTCACAGGAGTGTTCCCTTATTCCCCCAGGTGATAATACTAGACTCCACTTAGAACTTAGGTTTGTGCTTCTCTAAAGCACTTATCATGTTGTATTGCATATTGAAGTTATCTATGTATTCACCATTTCACTTCTTTCATCTCCATGAGGGCAGTGGTTATCTCTTATTTAATATTGTATTTTCCTCTATGCCTAGAGTAGAGTTCTTTACACATTAATGGAAGTACTTTGTAAGTGTTTCTTGGAATGAACGAGGGAGTCCAACAACAATTTTTCCTCGGTCAATTTCTTAAGTCAATTGTTTTTCTTATGAGCGATTTCACTTTTGAGTCTATTTTCCAGTCTTTTGATCTTTTTGTAATGTTATTTCAAGAATATTAGGTTATTTGGGAATGGCATAGGCTGAAATTTATAAATTCTTTACTATCAGAAGACAGGCAGTGCAGTTCAAAGGAAAGGAAGGCTAGGTTTGGAGTTGGAGGTCTGGATTCAAATCTTAATTCATCTTTTCATGAGCTGTGTGACATTTAGCAAGCTCGAGCTCCCCTCAAAGCCCTCCAAATACCTGTAAAAATGACTAAACAAATTCAGTAGCTTTAGAACCCACACAATGACAGAGTGAGGCAGATCTCCAGTCCAAGACAGCCTAGAAGGTCAAAGGGAAGGGTCCATTGTGGCAGGCTGAGAGTGGAGCACAGCCCAGTGTGGCCTGTGCTGCTGAGGCTGGCACAGACCCAGAGCAATCATCAGAGTACTGAATTAGTGGCAGGTGTGTTGGTCTCCAGACTTCTCAACCCACAAATGCCAAAGACATCAGAAAAGGTCAGCCAGAAAACTCTGTCAGACCTGGGTGAGAGAAGAGCATTGTCTGGTCCCAGCCCTGGGGTGGTGGAGATGACTACAGCAGCAGCTGCTTCCAGAGCTCCAGGCCCACAGAAGGAGAGGGGATCAAGCAGCTGATCAGAGCATGACTGCAGGGATCTCTTTTCTGGCTCTGAGGCTGTGGTCAGAATGGCCTTTGTTTTCTTTGAGTGACTCAGCTTACCTCATTGAGCCTCGCGGGGTGCTGGGGCTTGCTCTTCCAGGGCAGGAAGCCCAGCAACCATGCCTGGGAACAGAGAACTTCCTGTGTGATGAGTCATGGGGTTGGCTGAGGGGAGGTGTTGACTCCAGAGCCACGCCCTATTGGGTGTTAACCTAGGGGAAGGGGCCAACTCAAGAACCAATTGGCCCTGGTCATTCAGGAGGCACTTGATGATGTCAAAAACTCTATAAGGGTGGAGAGGACAGCTTGAAGAGCTCTCTTTCCTTTTCCTATTGGAGCCAGAGACGCGGGAGCAGTGTCGAGCGTGACTCTGGGCCAGCCCTTGCTCTCGGGCTGAGCCCAGATGTTGGTAACTATGAATTGTATTGGGTCTATCTGTTGATATTTGTAATTTGTTTGTATTTAGTTCTGAAGTTCAGGGCGCTGGTTTTGTTTTTCCCCTGAACTAAATGAATGTTCTGAACTTCAGGATGCTGTTTATTTGTTCCCCTGAACTAGCTGACTGTAATCTGTATTTGGCCTGTCTCTTGATGCTTGCCTGTATGCTTCCCTGAACTAAATGAATGTTGTCTGTATGCTAACTGAATGCTGGATTAAAGTAAGCTGGTCAACCCCTTCACCGTGCTTTCCTTGTTTAAGCAGATAAAAAGAACCTGTGCTTTCCCAGCATGTCAGCAGCCTCCTGGGTGCTGACTGTGGGGGGATCTTATGCCCCCACAGAAGCTGCCAGCCGGATTATTAAAACAGAGGCAGGATTTTCTTGTCTTGCCCTGCTTGGATCCGGGTCGCAGTCCTGGGTGGTGGTCCTGTGTGTGTGTGTGGGGGGGGGAGTGTTGGTATGGCAGAGCTTGTAGTGACTATGGAGAGGGAATCCTCCTCACAGTTCCAGGGTAGAGAAGAATGCTTGTGGTCACTCACAGACCAGAACATAGGCCAGGAGAGGAGTAAACACCTCTCTGTGCATCATACCATCTCAGAAGAACTGAAAATTTACAGGTGCCTAGAAGTAGCTCAGAAAATAGCTGCACAAAAGGCCTACAGCTCTAGTCATATCTTGACAAAGAGCTCAAAAGTCAAGTAATTGGCAATGGAAATGAGCAGACAGTGTAAAAAAACTCAGACCATAGAATCCTACTTTGGTGACAAAAAAAGATCAAAACATACAACCAGAAGAAGACAACAAAGTCAAAAATCCCACATCGAAAGCCTCCAAGAAAAAATATGAATTGATCTCGGGCCATGGAAGAACTCAACAGGGATTTTGAAAAGCAAGTAAGAGGAGTAGAGTGGGAAAATAAATGAGAGTGATGCAAGAAAATCATGAAAAATGAGTCAACAGCTTGCTAAAGGAGACACAAAAATGCTGCAGAAAATAATACCTTATAAAATAGAGTAACCTAAATGGTAAAAGAGCTCCAAAAAGCCAATGAGGAGAAGAATGCCTTAAAAAGCAGAATTAGCCAAATGGAAAAGGAGGTGCAAAAGGCCACTGAAGAAAATAATTCCTTAAAAATTAGAATGGAGCAAACTGAAGCTAATGACTTTATGAGAAATCAAGATATTGTTAAACAGAACCAAAAGAATGAAAAAATGGAAGACAACATGAAATATCTCATTGGAAAAACCACTGACCTGGAAAATAGATCCAGGAGAGATAATTTAAAAATTACTGGACTACCTGAAAGCCATGATCAAAAAAAGAGCCTAGTCATCATCTTTCAAGAAATTATCGAAGAAAACTGCACTGATATTCTAGAACCAGAGGGTAAAATAGAAATTGAAGGAACCTACCAATCACCACTTGAAAAAGATCCCGAAAGGAAAAGTCCTAGGAATATTGTCACTAAATTCCAGAGTTCCCAGGTCAAGGAGAACATATTGCAAGCAGCCAGAAAGAAACAATTCAAACATTGTGGAAACACAATCAAGATAACACAAGATCTAGCAGCTTATACATTAAGGGATTGAAGGGCTTGGAATATGATATTCCAGAGGTCAAAAGAGCTAGGATTAAAACCAAGAATCACCTACCCAGAAAAACGAAGTATAATACTTCAGGGGAAAAAATAGACATTCAGTGAAATAGAGGACCTTCAAGCATTCTTAACGAGAAGACCAGAGCTGAATAGAAAATTTGACTTTCAAATACAAGAATCAAGAAAAACACAAAAAGGTAAACAGGAAAGGGAAATCATAAGAGACTTATTAAAGTTGAACTATTTATATTCCTACGTGGAAAGATGATGTTTGAAATTGAAGGGAATACGTGTGTATATGTATGTATATATGTATATGCATATATATATGTGTGTGTGTGTATGTGTATGTATATATCTCTATAGAGATACAGAGATATATAGAAAGACAGAGATAGATAGATAGAGGGCACAGGGTGAGTTGAATATGAAGGGATGGTGTGTAAAAGATAAAATTAAAGGATGAGAGAGAAATATATTGGGAGGAAAAAGGAAGAGATAGAATGGGGTAAATTATCTCACATAAAAGCAGTAATAAAAAGCTGTTTTAATGGATGGAAAGAGGGGGGAGATGAAAGGGAATGAGTGAACCTTACCCTCATTGGATTTGGCTTAAGGACAGAATAACATACATGCTCAATTTGGTATCTTACCCTACAGGAATATAGGGGAGAAGGGGATAAAGGTGGGGGATGATAGGAGGGAGGGAAAATTGGGGGAGGGGGCAGTCAAAAGCAAACACTTCTGAAAAGGGGCAGGGCCAAAGGAGAAAATAGAATCAATGGGGGGCCAGATAGGATGGAGAGAAATATAGTTAGTCTTACACAACATGACTCTTATGGAAGTGTTTTGCATAATGACATATGTATAACCTATAATGAATTGCTTGCCTTCTCAATGAGGGTGGACAAGGAGGAAAGAAGGGAGAGAATTTGGAACTCAATGTTTTTAAAACAAATGTTAAAAATTGTTTTTACACGCAAGTGGGAAATAAGATATGTAGACACTGGGGTATAGACATTTTTCTTGCCCTCTAAGAAATTAAGACTGAAGGGGACAAGAGAGGAGCATGGGATGATGGAAAGGAGGGTAGACTGGGGGAAGAGATAATCAGAATGCATGCCATCTTGGGGTGGGGGAGGGGATAGATGGGGAGAAAATTTAGAACTCAACATCTTGCGGAAATGAATGTTGAAAACTAAAAATAAATTAATTAAATTTTTAAAAGATTAAAAATCTTATGCCAAGCCTATATAATGTATACCCCATTTGAATCAAGATTTTCCATTACTTCATTGATTCAGTATCTTATTCCTCAAAGAATCTATTCTGCAATTCTCTTTTTAAATATCCTATGCTTCCTTAACCCCCTCCCCACATCCCAATCTCTCTGTGTGGGACAATGCTTTTTACTTTATAGAGAAAAATCAGACCAACTGTTGTGAACTCCATCTTTTCCCATTCTCTTCATCTCAAAACTCTTTGACATCACCTCCTCCCATCTCTCCTCACTTGCCCCAATGTCTGATGATAAAATGACCTATCTTCTTGCCAAGTCTTCTTGCCACTGTATTATTAGCTTTATTGAGCTGTTTTACTTTGTCACAAGAGGCTTCTCACAAAGGGAGTGTAATCTGTAAATGTTTATCATGTAAAAACAAAACAAAGCAAAAAAAAACCTGAAAAGGACGGCACATATAAGAAAAACCCACCTGCCCTTCTTTTGCTCATATCCCATTGATTAGATTCACTGGCACTTTCCAATGTAAACATAGCCAAGAATCCCCAAAATAGACCAGTTGTATTAACATTGTAAAAATGCCTAATAACGAGTTACAAAATTCTTCTGCAGTGTCTTGTTTTGCTGATGGCCTTTTACTCACTATATCTTTTTTTTCTATTACTGTTTCTCAATTTCCAGGTCCAAAACCTGACTGAAAAAATAAATGCCTCAAATAACTATTTTCTCTTGAAAAATATTTAATTTTTCAGTGACATGGTGATAGAAATAGAGACATCCCAAATTCTTTGAGACTAGGGACCATTTTAATTCAATTTTTATATCCTTAGTCTCTAGGACATTACATTGTACATACTTATTAGATGTTTATTTCCCTGAGGATTACTTGTTTATAACATTGTCCAAGTGCCTTAATTTGGGTGAATATTAGATAATTCATAGCTTATAAAGAAAGTTAATGGAAACTTTTTCCAAGTCTTGGTGCCACTGCAGGGTAGATGGCCACACATTCCACTTACTCAGCAATATCTTCCCATGCTTAATTTTTCCAGTCATGCACAAATGCACTTATTTCTCTAAATTAAAAAATATTTTGGCATTGGATTTACAATTTCATTGCATTGAGACCATCATCATCTTTCCAGCCTTCTGGGTTCCCATCTTTAGTGCTACCCTTGATTCGTTTTTTTAAAATTATTACTTATTTATTTAATGTTTTTTAGTTTTCAGCACTGATTTTCACAAGAGTTTGAATTACAAATTTTCCCCCCATTTCTACCCTCCCCCCACTCCAAGATGGCATATATTCTGATTGCCCCTTTCCCCAGTCAGCCCTCCCTTCTGTCACCCCACTCCCCCTCATTCCCTTTTCCCTTACTTTCTTGTAGGGCAAGGTAGAATTATGCCCCATTGACTGTATATCTTATTTCCTAGTTGCATGCAAAAACTTTTTTTGAATATCTGCTTTTAAAACTTTGAGTTCCAAATTCTCTCCCCTTTTCCCTCCCCACCCCCCCCTTAAGAAGGCAAACAATTCAACATAGGTCACATGTGTATCATTATGCAAAACCCTTCCACAATACTCATGTTGTGAAAGACTAACTATACTTATATATATGTAAGTCCCTTATGATTTCTCTTTCTTGTTTTCCTTTTCATGCTTCTCTTGATTCTTGTGTTTGAAAGTCAAAATTTTCTATTCAGCTCTGATCTTTTCACTGAGAAAGCTTCAAAGTCCTCCATTTTGTTGAAAATACATATTTTGCCTTGGAGCATGATGCTCAGTTTTGCTGGGTAGGTGATTCTTGGTTTTAATCCTAGTTCCATTGACCTCCAGAATATCATATTCCAAGCCCTTCAATCCCTTAATGTAGAAGCTGCTAGATCTTGTATTATTCTGATTGTTTTTCCACAATACTTAAATTGTTTCTTTCTGGCTGCTTGCAGAATTTTCTCCTTGATATGGGAGCTCTGGAATTTGGCGACAATATTCCTAGGAGTTTTCTTTTTGGGATATTTTTCAGGAGGCGATCTGTGGATTCTTTCAATTTCTATTTTACCCTCTGGCTCTAGAATACCAGAGCAGTTCTTCTTGATAATTTCTTGAAAGATGATATCTAGGCTCTTTTTTTGATCATGGCTTTCAGGTAGTACAATAATTTTTAAATTATCTCTCCCGGATCTATTTTCCAGGTCAGTGGTTTTTCCAATGAGATATTTCACATTGTCTTCCATTTTTTCACTCCTTTGGTTCTGTTTGATAATATCTTGATTTCTCATCAAGTCACTAGCTTCCACTTGCTCCAATCTCATTTTTAAGGTAGTATTTTCTTCAGTGGTCTTTCAGACCTCTTTTTCCATTTGGCTAATTCTGCCTTTCAAGGCATTCTTCTCTTCATTGGCTTTTTGGAGCTCTTTTGCCATTTGAGTTAGTCTATTTTTTAAGGTGTTATTTTCTTCAGTATTTCTTGGGTCTCCTTCAGCAAGTCATTGACTTGTTTTTCATGGTTTTCTCATATCACTCTCATTTCTCTTTCCAATTTTTCCTCTACTTCTCTAACTTGCTTTTCCAAATCCTTTTTGAGCTCTTCTATGGCCTGAGACCAGTTCATGTTTTCTTGGAGGCTTTTGTTGTAGGCTCTTTGACTTTGTTGACTTCTTCTGGCTGTATGTTTTGGTCTTCTTTGTCACCAAAAATGATTCCAAAGTCTGGGTCTGAATCTGAGTCCATTCTTGCTGCCTGGCCATGTTCCCAGCCAACTACTTGACCCTTGAGTTTTTTGTTGCAGTATGACTGCTTGTAGAGAGTACTTTGTCCCAAGCTTGAGGGGCTGTGTTGTTTTTTCAGAACTATTTCTGCAGAGCAAGCTCTGCCACACCAGTGCTCCTCCTCCCCCAAGAACCGTCAACCCAGATAGGACTCAGATCTAAGCAGGCTCTGCACTCCTGTTCTGATCCTCCTCTTAATTCCTCCCACCAGTTGGGCCTGGGGCCGAATGCAACTGCAGCTGTTGTTTCTGTAGCTGCACCATCCATGCTGCCTCTGGGGTGGTGGCCGAACTGCAAAGTCCTTTCACTCTGTCCCCCGCAGTTTTTTCCCACTAACCTTCTCTGTTGTCCTTGGTGTTTGTGGGTTGAGAAGTCTGGTAACTTCCACAGCTCACTGATTCAGGGCACAAGGGCCTGTTCCGCCTGGCTCCTGGCCTGGTTGATCCATGTGTAGCCCATGCTGGGCTCTGCTCCCCTTCAATCTCAGCTCCATGCGATAGACCCTACCCAGGGAGCATCCAGGCTGTCCTGGGCTGGAGCCCTGCTTCCTTCCACTACTCCATGGGTTCTGCAGTTCTAGTATTTGTTCAGAGCCATTTTTATCGGTGTTTGGAGGGTCCTGGGGGAAAGCCCTAGGCAAGTCCCTGCTTTCCAGCTACCATCTTGGCTCTGCCTCACCCCACCCCAACCCCACCCCTGCTACCCTTGATTCTTTACCTTCCTTCACCATGTACATCCAATAAGTCCCCAAATCTTGCCATTTCTACTTTTACAATATTTCTCACATCTGACTCCTTCCCTCTATTCAAACAGTTACCATTTCACTTTAAGCACTTATCACCTCTCACCGAGATTGTTTCAACAGCCTCCAAAGTTGTCTCTATGCCTAATGCCCCTTCTCACTTCAATATATCCCATACGCATTTAACAAAATTATTTTCCTTAAACACAGATCTCAGTGAGTTATTCTTCTACTCAATCAACACCAATGTCTCTATCACCTCTAGGATTCAATACAAACCCATCTTTTTCAAGCCCTTTATATCATGGACCTAAGTTACCTTTCCAGCCTCATTTTACATTTTCTCCCTCCTGTACCCTGTAAGATAGCCAGACTGAGCTACCTGGTACCCTCTACACAAAAGATATTTGTTCAGTCTCTTGTCTTTTTGTCATTATCTTTCTTCTTCGTAAATGTTACCAGAAGGTATAGTTGAAGGCTGGAGAACTTGAGGGCCTAGAGGCTACAAGTGGCCCCTAGGTCCTCAAGTATGGCCCTTTGACTGGATCCAAAATTCACAAAACAAATCCCTTTAATAAAATAATTTGTTCTGTAAAACTTGGACTGGGTCAAAAGGCTGCACCCACGGACCTAGGAGGCCCCACGTGACCCCAAGAGCGCAGGTCCTCCACTTCTGGAGTTGATTCCTGCTTCTTAATTGCTTTATCATTCCCACTATTATTGTCACTAGCTCTAGCTTCACTTTTCTCTCTGCCTCTTCTTTATTGCATCCATCTTATCCCACCATTTATTCTTTGCCTAACCTTTGTGATAAAGGGCTAGGCAGTGATAGTCTTTTTCTTTCTGCTAAGACCTGATAAATGGCAGCATATTGGATGAGATCTTGGGTTGTTTGGCCTTTTGTTCACTTTGGCAGGATTTCCAGGGTCTTTTCTTTGCTGCCAAAGAAAACTTCATTTTTCAAAGGGGTGGGAAAAATAAAGGTGATTATGTTCAGGTTCCTAATCATTCTGGAAATCTGTGATTTCTAGAAAGAAGATGTCCATGTGGCTAAGTTTCAATGATTTAATTCAACAAGTGTTTATTAAAAGCTTACTATGTGTAGACCAGTGTCTTAGGAACTAATATCATAGATATAGAGCTAGGATGGATATTAAATCATATTTATTCCAACCCTCTCATTTTTTTCTTTTTTTCCTTTTTTTAAAATTTAATTTATTTACTGTATTTAGTTTTCAGCATTGATTTTCACAAGAGTTTCAATTT
Source organism: Trichosurus vulpecula (assembly GCF_011100635.1). Lineage (NCBI taxonomy): Eukaryota > Metazoa > Chordata > Mammalia > Diprotodontia > Phalangeridae > Trichosurus > Trichosurus vulpecula. The sequence goes on along the minus strand of NC_050580.1, from coordinate 263,190,212 downwards.
CGAATTGTCTCCCCATTTCTACCCTCCCACCCACTCCAAGATGGCATATATTCTGGTTGCCCCATTCCCCAGTCAGCCCTCCCATCTGTCACCCCACTCCCCTCCCATCCCCCTTTCCCTTCTTCTCTTGCATGGCAAGATAAATTTCTATGCCCCATTGCCTGTGTATATTATTTCCTAGTTGCATGAAAAAACTTTTTTTTTTGTTTTTGAATGTCTGTTTTTAAATCTTTGAGTTTCATATTCTCTCCCCTCTTCTCCCCCCCCCCACCCTCCCTAAGAAGGCAAGCAATTCAGCATAGGCCACATGCATATCATTATGTAAAACCCTTCCACAATACTCATGTTGTGAAAGATTAACTATGTTTTGCACCTTCCTAACCTATCCCCCTTTATTGAATTTTCTCCCTTGACCCTGTCCCTTTTTGAAAGTGTTTGTTTTTGATTACCTTCTCCCTGTGTCTGCCCTCCCTTCTATAGTCCCCCCTTTTTAATCTTCTTCCTCCTTCTTTCCTGTGGGGTAAGATACCCAATTGAGTGGGTATGGTATTCCCTCCTCAGGTCAAATCTGATGAGAGCAAGATTTACTCATTCCTCCTCACCTACCCCCTCTTCTTTTCCTATAGAACTGCTTTTTCTTGCCATTTTATGCAAGATAATTTACCCCATTTTATCTCTCCCTTTCTACCTCTCTCAATATATTCCTCTCTTATCCCTTAATTTGATTTTTTTAAATATCATCCCTTCATATTCAACTCACCCTGTGCCCTCTGTCTATATATATATATATATGTATATATATATATATATATATGTATAGACATCGATACACACATATGTAGATAGATAGATAGATAGATACATGCATACATACATACATACACATATATGTGCACATTCCTTTCAGCTACTATGATATTGAGGTCTCATGAATCCTATGCAACATCTTTCCATGTAGGAATGTAAACAAAACAGTTCAACTTTAGTAAGTCCCTTATGATTTCTCTTTCTTGTTTACCATTTCATGCTTCTCTCGATTCTTGTGTTTGAAAGTCAAATTTTCTATTCAGCTCTGGTTTTTTACTGAGAAAGCTTCAAAGTCCTCCATTTTATTGAAATTCAATATTTTGCCTTGGAGCATGATGCTCAGTTTTGCTGGGTAGGTGATTCTTGGTTTTAATCCTAGCTCCATTGACCTCTGGAATATCATATTCCAAGCCCTTCAGTTGCTTAATGTGGAAGCTGCTAGATCCTGTGTTATCCTGATTATTTTTCCACAATACTTAAATTGTTTCTTTCTGGCTGCTTGCAGTATTTTCTCCTTGATCTGGGAGCGCTGGAATTTGGTGACAATATTCCTAGGAGTTTTCTTTTTGGGATCTTTTTCAGGAGGTGATCTGTGGATTCTTTCAATTTCTATTTTACCCTCTGGCTCTAGAATATCAGGGCCATTCTCCTTGATAATTTCTTGAAAGATGATATCTAGGCTCTTTTTTTGATCATGGCTTTCAGGTAGTACAATAATTTTTAAATTATCTCTCCTGGATCTATTTTCCAGGTCAGTGGTTTTTCCAATGAGATATTTCACATTGTCTTCCATTTTTTCACTCCTTTGGTTCTGTTTGATAATATCTTGATTTCTCATCAAGTCACTAGCTTCCACTTGCTCCAATCTCATTTTTAAGGTAGTATTTTCTTCAGTGGTCTTTTGCACCTCCTTTTCCATTTGGCTAATTCTGCCTTTCAAGGCATTCTTCTCTTCATTGGCTTTTTGGAGCTCTTTTGCCATTTGAGTTACTCTATTTTTTAAGGTGTTGTTTTCTTCAGTATATTTTTCAGTATTTTTTGGGTCTCCTTCAGCAAGTCATTGACTTGTTTTTCATGGTTTTCTCATATCACTCTCATTTCTCTTTCCAATTTTTCCTCTACTTCTCTAACTTGCTTTTCCAAATCCTTTTTGAGCTCTTCCATGGCCTGAGACCAGTTCATGTTTTTCTTGGAGGCTTTTGATGTAGGCTCTTTGACTTTGTTGACTTCTTCTGGCTGTATGTTTTGGTCTTCTTTGTCATCAAAGAAAGATTCCAAAGTCTGAGACTGAATCTGAGTCTGTTTTCGCTGCCTGGCCATGTTCCCAGCCAGCTTACTGGACCCTTGAGTTTTTCTCAGGGTATGACTGCTTGTAGAGCAAAGAGTACTTTGTTCCAAGCTTGAGGGGATGTGCCGTTGATTTCAGAGCTATTTCTATACAGCCAGCTCTGTCACACCAGCACTCCTCCTTCCCCAAGGACCGCAAACCCGGACCTGATGCAAATCTTAAGCAGGCTCTGCACTCCTCTTGTGATCCGCCACTTAATTCCTCCCACCAGGTGGGCCTGGGGCCCAAAGTAACTGCAGCTGTAGTTCTGTAGCTGCACCATCCCCTTTTCCCCTGGAGTGGTGGCTGAACAGTGAACTCTTTTCACTCTGTCCCAGCAGCTTTTCCCACTAACCTTCTCTGTTGTCTTTGGTGTTTGTGGGTTGAGAAGTCTGGTAACTGCCACAGCTCACTGATTCAGGGTGCTAGGGCCTGTTCTGCCTGGCTCCTGGTCTGGTTGGTCCTTCTGCCACCCACGCTGAGCTCTGCTCCCCTCCACTCCATGCACGATAGACCTCATCCAGAGACCATCCAGGATGTCCTGGGCTGGATCCCTGCTTCGCTCTGCTATTTTGTGGGTTCTGCAGTTCTAGAATTTGTTCAGGGCATTTTTATAGGTTTTTGGAGGAACCCAGAGGGGAGCTCATGCAAGTCCCTGCTTTCCAGCCACCATGTTGGCTCCACCCCCCAACCCTCTCATTTTAAGGATGAAGAATCTCCAGGGAAATTAAGTAATGTGTCCAAGGTCATACTTAAGTAACAGAATCAGAATTTGCAGTCAGATCTTCTGACATCAAGACCAATGTTCATTCTTGTGTCAGAAGCTCTCACATAGCATGAAGGCCCCAGGTTCATATTGGATGATTTCTTACTTCTCTAGTTCATTTTACCTATCCAGAAAATCTAACAACTCCAATATATGACCCCATTTAGTGTGTTATTATCAGATCTGATTGTAAGCAAGAAAACAGTTCACAAGTTCGAAGAAGAAAGGTTTATTTCCAGGTCAACAATAATAAATAAAATCTATATCAGAGCTCATAGAAATGTTGACATCTGCCAGTCAATGACCCAGAGTTCTAAATACCTTAGTTGCTTAAAGTGGAATACTAAGTTGGGCTGAATCTGTCATAGCTGCTTAACATGTAGCACCTACGTGAGTTCTCCACACCTCCCACAAGGTGTCAGACCTAGCTCTTTTCCCAGAGAAGAAGCATCAGGAAGAAAGAAATGTGTTTGTTTTGGCACATTCCATTGTTATCACTTTAGTATTGTATTACTGTACCAATTCTGAGTATTTCCTCTCTGAAGCCTCCCATTTCCACTTCTGTCCTCAATTTTGAACTTTACTTTAGAGACAATTACTTTAGATAACATTAAGAAATTTGTCAAAATTAAGGACTGTGCCTTGCCCTACTCATCCCCAGGCAAGTCTCAATGACTTGGTTGAGAAGTCATTCTTAGGAAAAAGGCCTCTTTTCTCTAGGAATATGTAGTACATTTCTCACCATCACTAGCACTTATTAATAGTCTAGATCAGGTCTGTCCAACCTTAGATTTTTATTGAAACAATAGACAATATATTTTGATTTGCCATTTTAGTGAGAGCTCTGCGGTAGCTTGGCTTCATTTACTAAATCATTTATGTAAATATCTATGCTTGTAGGTGGGCCTCATAGGCCCTGCTCTAGATCATAGGTTTCCAAAGTGGATGGTACTGCCCCCTGGGATGATCCAGGAAGGCAGTAGTAGGCTCTGGTGCAATTGGGGGGCATTGAATAAAAATAAAGGGGTGGTAGAAGCACAAGGAAAGAAGAGAAAATTTTGAAAAACCATTCATACATGTTTCATCTATTGTGTAACAGTTAAAATCATAGTTATTAAATTATTTTCCAAATAAATGCACAAAATGCAAGTTACAGCAGATATAATAAATTACAATCAGTTATAATATAGCCAATCAGTGGTCAAGTATGCTCACAAGTCTTAAGAAGCAAGTGTTGGCAGGCAAGCTTGTTGTACGTTGTCAGGAAGTCCAGCATGAATCAGCAGGAATATGTGTTTGTAATGACTTGTTTACAATACGATACTATACAGTCACGTGACACAATATTGTATCATCAAAATTTCAATGCAGGAAAAGCCCCACAAATTTACAATAAATTATTAAATTTAAGATGTTAAATTAAAAATATATTTTATATTTTTTAAATGATGAAAATTTTAAAAAACTGGTTAAGGGTTAAAGAAAGTAGATTTCCATGGGGTTCTGTGTAATTTTTTTTAAAGGGCATGGTAGGCCAAATAAGTTTGGGATCCTCTGGTCTAGATGCTTGACAAAATACTCCAATTTCTCTCCATTTATCTCCTAAGCCCCAGAAGTGCCTCTGCAGAAGCTGGAAAGAACTAGTCCAGTTTAAGAGGGCTACTTCCCAACATTTTTAGGATAGACATGTTCAAAATATTCCTCACAGAGTTCTCTCTACCTTCATCTCCAATTATTTTACCCTAAGAAAATGAAGGGCAGAGAAAAGAAAAGTAAATAATTTTAGTTATATATGTTAAGACACACCCCTCACCTTTACCCTCATTTATGTAGCCTTAGTCACAGCCCAACCTCCCTGAGCCTCATTTTAATGATGTATAAAGTGAACAGTTTGGACTAGATGGCCTCTAAGAGCTCTTCCACATCTAGATCTATGAAGGAGGGAGAAAAATGTAGTCATAGGGGACAGCTAGAGAAAGTGCCTGGAGCAAAGAGATGGAGTGCCTTGTTTGTGGAACAAGGAGGCCAGTATCACCAGATCAAAGAGTACATGGTGGGAAGTAAGGTGTAAGAAAATTGTATAGTTCAGTGGGGGCTAGGTTATGAAGGGCTTTGCTTGACCAACAGAATATTTTGTATTTGATCCTGGAGACAATAGGAAACCATGGGAATTTATTGAGTAGGAAGTTGTGGGGAGTCAGAGAAGGAGGTGTATTCAAAAGGTATTGCGAAAGGAAAATCAACAGGCCTTGGCAACAGATCCTGGACCATCTCCAGCCATCCTGGTGAATATCAGGCCACTGGACCCAGATGGCTCTGGAGGAGAAAGTGAGGCTGGTGACCTTGCACAGCGCTCTCTCACTCAAATCAAAGTCAGCTGCAAATCATGTCATCATTTCCCTGATGTCATGGTCCTCTTCCAGAATGAAGGACAAACACCACAACCTGAGAGATAGTGAGGAGTCAAGGATGACATTTCTGAGCTTGAGGGACTAGGAGGTTGAAGATGTCCTCTACAGTAACAGGGAAAGTAGGAGGGTTGGGGGCTAGTTTAAGATCTTAGTCAGAAAGACAAGAGTTAAGTTTTTACATGTTGAATTTGAGATGGCTATTAGATATCCTATACAAGATATTTAAAAGGTAGGTCGATTTGGGCTTATTTTTTTCTTTAAAATATGAAACAACATTCTCAGCTGAGGGGGGAGGGGAAACCATGAGAGTTTTGAGCAGGGATGAAAAGATTTGGAAGAGCCACTGTGGAGAACAAGATAGTAAGTTAATAAGGTAAGTACAAAAGGATTTAATAGAAGCAGTGAAGACCCAGTTGAGGTTTTGTAACATAAATTTGTTGGGGCGGCTAGGTGACACAGTGGATAGAGTGCTGGGCTTGAAGTCAGGAAGACTCATATTTGTAAGTTCAAATCCAACCTCAGACAATTACTAACTGTGTGACCCTGGGCAAGTCATTTAACCCTGTTGACCTCAGTTTATTCATCTATAAAATGATCTGGAGAAGGAAATGGCAAACCACCCCAGTTTCTTTACCAAGAAGACCTCAAATGGGATCACAAAGAGTCAGACACAACTGAGAAACACCTGAACAACAACATAAGTTTGTGTGAACCCAATCAGAAAAGATCGAATGATTTTCTCTGTCTTTGTTCAACAGCACATGTAGGAGCAAAATCAACAGATGGTGGGAAACATCCAAGGCTGAGGCTTGGAAGGGCACAACTGGTGATATGATAAGGGTGTTAAGGATTCAACATGAGGGGACACTGCAGAATTGAACTAGTTCACTAATGGGTCATGGTAGGGAAAATGCAAGAGTGTAAAGTGCAGAGAAGATGGCCTGGGAGAGAACTGAAAGATTGACTGATTGGGAGTCACACTGTGGCCAAAGAGTAGGGTTTGGTAAGGAAAGGCAGAGAGAGAGTTGGAAAGCCATGACACATTTGCAGGTGATGGCAAGATCAAGGATATCATAGGTTTGGTAGAGGAGTAGATTGTGGGAAGTGAGTAGCTGAGGAACTGATTGGTGAGGGTGTTTGAGAGAGAGTCAATGTGTACATCAAAGTTTCCAATTATAAGGCAAGAGTTGGGCAGTAGAGAAAAATCATGAGCCAGGTGCTGAATTAATTGAGGAAGGGGAGTGACCTGGACAACTGGAGACAATAGCTACTAGGATTTCAATTGGGTTAATTGCATAATCCTCAGAAAAGGAGAGGTTACTTAGTGATAGAGGTGGGGGAGAACCTGGAAGTGCGACAGGCAGCAAACAATATTCCAACTCCCCCACCTTGACCAGTGAATGAAGGGAATGAGTGAAAGTGCAGCCAGTACCGGAAGGGGTGGCCAGGGAGGTTGCCATGGGCAAAGTGGGGAGGAAGGAAAGGATCCAGTAATGATAGCTAGAAGATGGAAGAAAAGATTTGAAATGATGGGAAGTTTGTTGCCTCTGAAACATGCATTCTGGAGGGTACAGTGAAGCAGTGGGGGTTGTTTAATTGTAACTTACAGAAAAAAGTCACAATTTTTTTTTCATGGTCTTTGACGCAGTGGGTCCACACTACTCAACAAATACAAAGTAAATAGAAGGTGTTGTATTTCTCAGCAGCTATGTGTCAAAGCGAATAGAGTGAAAGACTTGGACTCAGGAGGAGCAAAGTTCAAATTCTGCCTTAGTCACTTACTTAGTCGCTTACTTGCCGGATGACTTGGCGACTCAGGGAGATTCATTAAGCATCCAACAGCAGCAGCAGGAGCAGCAGCAACAATGATTCTATCTGTCTCAAATCCTCATCTGTAAAATGGAGATAATGGAAGCACCGTACAGCACAGGTTCACTCTCAAGATCAAACGAGATAGCATGTTGAAAGTGAGCGCTATACAAATGGGAGATATCATTATTATATCATCATTATTCTTTATTATTATTATTAAATTTTTAACAAATGGGCCGAAAACATTTCATTTATAAGTTTTTAAACAGGTTAGAGAATGCTGATTCCAAGTTTTTAAAGTGTTTAGAGGAGAATTTAAAAAAAACATTCTAGTTTTTAAATATCTTGCTAATAATGATAGCTTTATCCTGTCATTAACCAGTATCTCAAGGATCAAATTACACGATGGCCAGGTTTATCATTAATTATATAATATATAAATCCTGATTTCAAATAAGCTTCTTTATAATTTTTAATTTGTTGGTCAACTTCTAATCAGATACAGTTTTATGTTATTATGTAGCTGCTCCAGAAATGATTTTATGATAGAAAGAAGAATCAGCCCTTTCATTTTCTTGTTTGATTTTGTTTGCATTATTAGTATTATATTCAATCCTTGATTTCTTTGAAGTCATGTTTTTAAGTCACTTGTCTATTTTTAAGGGTTTGTTTATTTAAAATTAGATACTATAATCTGTAAATCTATTTGACCAGGCATACATCAAGTGTAACATGCCGCAAAATACTAAAAGTAAATGAAAGAATTAAAATGAGACTGGGCTAACTCCTTTCCATTGTAGAATTCCCACCCTTCCGTCATTGTTGTTGTTCAGTCATTCCAGTCATGTCTAACTTTTCGTGACCCTATTTGGGGTTTTCTTGGAGCAGATTGCCATTTCCTTCTCTAGCTCATTTTATAGATGAGAAACTGAGACAAACAGGGTTAAGTGATTTTCCCAGGGTCACACAGCTAGTAAGTGTCTGAGGCCACATTTGAACTCATGAAGTGAGTCTTCCTGACTTCAGGCCCTGTATTCTATCCACCGCCCCACCTAGCTACCTTGTTTGCTACACTCCTCCCTCAAGAAACTTTAAATATCACATGTGACAGGTTATCATTAGAATAAGACTGCTAGGATCACATTTATTAATGAAGTAAAATTTTGATATTTAGATAAAAGAGATATAAATTGAAATTGTAACATTTTCTTCCCACACCATAATATATTGTCTTGTACACTCCCTGGGGCACATGCACTCTACTTTGGAAACAATTGGTTAAGATAACATTTTTAAAAAGAAAATTAATACATTTTCTTACAACAATAAGCACAATGGTCTAGAATTACCTATGAAAAGGACAAAATACCTTCTAAAATATGTCAGGAAACAAAACTGGTCAAAATCTTGCTTCTAAGTAACACATTTAATGCAAAAAGATATAATAATACAAAAATTTTGAAATTGAAAGTCCCTTTAAATATATAACATACATCTTCAACAATTGTTTTTTACAGCAAGGAGAGCAGGAATTCAATATGATCTAGTGGACTTTTAAATAGAAATAAAATGGAAGGGGAAAAAAGAGCATTACACAGTATAATAGCAAAAGCAGGGGAAAGTACAAAGATTTATACACTAAGTGATTTGATGATGAAATTCATAAAAAGAAACATTATCAATGATACAAGAATAAATGTAAAAATCTTTAGTATTTGTAGGGGATCACAATAATTTTGTTACCCTAATACAACAAGTCAAATAAAAGGATTAAAAATAAAGAAATCATATGTTTAAACTGTTCATTTAATACTTTACAAATAAGAGCTATATGGAGAGAACTAAAAAGCAAAAGGAGGAAAAAATTCTTCTGAATACATGTATAATATTCAAAAAAAATATGTTGCTATTCTGTAGAGGATCCTCATACACATTTTAAAAAGACTAAATTATATATGTATATATGTATATATACCTGCATACCTATGCACATGCAGATATGCATATGTTCCCAAAGAATAGAATTATACCTATTTTGTTTTCAAATCATAATGCAAGAAAATTAGTGTTAAATAGTAGCGATGACATTAACAAAAAGTTATAACATATGTAAACTGAAAATCACATATTAAATAATACTAAAGTAAACATAAGAAAAAATTAAATATAATGCTAAAAGCTATGCACATTCAAATCTATGAGATACAAATATATCTGTGTTAAATTTACACAGCTAAGTGTCTATATTAATGATTTAATTTTCTATCTAAAGATACTAGAAAAGGGACCCAGGAGTCTTCCAAAGTAACATCAAAAACAGAGTGAATATAAAGATAGAGCTGAAATAAATGAAGTAGAAGATGACATAATTTAAATGATAAATAAAATCAGGAATTTTTAAAAGGGGCAATTATACTGATAAATCATTAGTAAATCTCATAATAATCAGGAGAGAAGAAATGAATTAACAAAATGAAAAAATGAATCAAAAGAACACAAAAATCACAAAAGAAATCCAAATTATCATTAGGGAAAGTTATAAATTGCTATATTTTTAAAAGTAGAGAATTTGAAAACAAATAAAGATTACAAAACTATTTTACCAACAACTGACACAAGAAACTAATCATCTAAAGAGAATAATTTTAGAAGTGGAAGAAGGAGTGAAGAGAATAGAATTGGATTTTTAAAATTAAAGCAACTTTGTTGAACCACTGAATAACTCACCAAAACAAACAAACAAAAAGCCCTAAAGCATTTGATCCAAATTCATTTACAGCATCTTTTAAAGTTTCCAGGAATAAATGATCCACATGTTTAATATAATATTCATAAAATTTAGAGAAAAGCAGATCTAATTCCTTTTCTGATTGAAATATAAAGTTGATTTTTAAAAACCATGGAAAAACCTTGACTACAATAACAGCAATGTTATTTGAAGAATAACTGTGAATGACTAACCTATTCTGATTATTGTAAATATTCAAATCAACTACAAAAGACCTGTGAAGAAAGATGCTATCCACCTCCAGAGAAAGAATTGATAAATAGAAGTATGTGTATTATGGTTTTACATGTGTGTATACACAGACTCACACATATACACATATAATGGTGGCCTTTGGCCTTCTCTAGTATGGGGGGGAGTTGAGAAGGAGTTAGATAGCTTGGAATTTAAAATATGTCCAAAACAATTTTGAGTTAAAAAAAAAACAGGGAAGAAAGCACTACAAAAACAAAACAAACAAACAAAAACCAAAAACAAAACCCCCAAACACTGCAAAAGCAAAATATCCAATCAGAATTCTATCAGAGTGCTTCTGTATGAATGGAAAAAAAATCAGAAAAAAAGTTAAAAATAAATGTAATCACTCATAATACAAAACATACAATTCCCCTAAACTAAAAAAAAAAATAAGAAACTAAATCACCTATTATTATATCAAAGGATTAAGAAAAACATTTGATAAAATACAAGCTTCATTCCTAGTTTTTAAAGCACACTACTGTAGAATGCTTTTTCAACAATAAGAGCTGAAATAAAGGGAATAAAAGATTTAATAGCACTTTAAATGCTGAATAAAACCAGGACGGTTTTTTGTTTGTTCGTTTTAGTTTTTAGGAACAATCATAGAGACAAACCATTAGCAAATCTAACCATTTAACCTTAAGACTAGGCCAGCATTTCAATTCCAGGAGTTCCCTATTACCTTTAGGATAAAACACACACTGCTCTGTTTGGCACTTAAATCTTTTACAAGTTGGCCTCGAGTCGCCTCCTACAAAAATATTTTATAAAAGACTATTTTTTTCAGCCTTATTATGCATCATTTCTCCTCACACGTATGATGTTCTGGTACAACTAGCTCTCTTACTCTCCCTTAATACAAGTCACTCATTGCCCATCTCCACTTCTTTGTACTGACCACCCTCCAAATGCGGAATGTACACCAGTCTCACCTTTGACTCTTAGATTTCCCTGTTCTCTTCAAGGCTCAGGTGAAGTATAGCTTTTCTATCAGAGATGTCCAATATACCTCCATAAAGCTCTTGAGTTCAGTCTGAACTAGATTCAAATGTAATTGGGAGATATTTAACAAAATAAATAAAATACAATAATACACAGAGAATGTTGCATTTTAGAACTAAAACTCATAAAATTTCCTTTAAGGTAGTTCTACGATTATAAAAGTAAAAAAATATTATCGTGCTTACTAATTCTCATTTATTAGGGTTGATTAGGGTCTTGATGGTTGACCTTAAAAGAATACATTTCCACTCTATGATATGTAGTTGTTATTGGTAATTTTGGAGGAGGCAGGGAGGTGACGGCAGGAGTAGGAGATGTGGAGGTAGTTTACAATATGATTTGGTGTTTGGCAGGGAGGAAGCTCAGAGCAGGGTAATAGGGAGAGGAACTATAGGAGGGAAGCTCGGCTTAGCACTTTTGGCATCAGAGATAAGTTCGCATCATGTGGAAGGCAGAAGTCAGAATCTTGTATGTGAACACACAAACAAAACAGCAAAACAATTCTAGAAGTCTTGCAGTTCACAGCCAAGCTCCTGTCTTTGTAAACTGCAATCTGTTTTCTAAGCAGAAAAAATATGTATCATAAAGAACTTAATGATATTTTTAGTATTTGAAGGGATATTAGCAAAAAGCAGAAATGTCAGTTTTCCTTTGCATGGTAGCTGCTATAGTGGCACTGCAAATTACATGTTGTCATTTAACTAAACACCTTGTGTCACACTAAACACTTAGTCATGCCATCCGTTTCTGCGCGTAGGTATGGATCCACCTGTGCAGTGTTAAAGCGTGTCTTCAGTTAGGCAGCTTTCACTTTCAAGTTAAACTTTCACTTATGTTGGCAAAGTACCATGCCAGTGGTACTATAGTTTGCATGGAAGCTAAGGAAATAAGAGACTATTATGCTTGAGAAAGAGAAACCAAAAGAGATAAACATGGGACAGCATTTCTTCTTCTTCAATAGCTATTCTCCTTACAGTGTGTCCTATATCTCATACTAAGTGGAAATTCCTATCATGTTTTGGAATTTGCTAACAGTAACTAATGGGGGAAGACTTCATGCCACCCATGTAGGCAGATTCTTCCCTTGAGGTCCTTTTAAGCACAATTTGTGCAGTTGATCCATACACCATAGAAATTCATTTTGTGTTAAATAGTATGCAGGCAATCATATTTTTTGCTTTCATATTCAATGTATCTTTATTATAGGCAAAAGAAATTAAGGGAAAGAAGAGTCTGTGCTGCGACTCATATAAGCAAAGAAAATTTTAAATTTATTTATAACTAGAAATATAAAATTATAAATTATGTGGTTTTGATATTCCAATTTTTCTTTTATAGGAAGGGTATGAATCATGTCACATTCTAAGAGAAGAAAAGATCCCTACAAGAACAACCCCCCAAATTTTCAGACAACATGGAAACTAGATTATTTCTTTTCTGAAGTAATAAAAGTAAGAACTTATGTTTCATTTGTAGACACAATGTTGGTGTCCCCAAGGAATATAATTTAAAACAGTACTATGAAATACATTGTTCTGAGTATGACCAATACCAAGGTAAAATGAGAGAAGATGAAATAAGAAATCTGAAATCTGCCCTTCAAAAGCTACAAGCAGTATTTAAAAATATCCACAAAGACAGTAAGAGTGTGGTCAAAGGTAGTTATATTATTTCAGAACTCATAGATAAACATTCAAATTGAAACCAAAGTCAAAGTGAATTTGTGAAGGAGTAAATGGTGAAAGCTACTGAAATCCTTTGACTGCCCAGAAGTTAAAACTTTTCAGAGTATTTCATTATCATAAAAAAAAACTGTTGCACAAAGAATGAATGAATTTACTCTTGACATCAGTGAAAAATTCAAATAAAAAAATCATCTGCCTTTTTTATTGTGGTCAGTTATTGTCAGTTGCCAGTGGACTAGCACAAGCAACATGTTTATTCACTCGAGTGAAGAATTGCTTGATCCTCTTTCTCTTAATGACACTACTACAGGTGAAGATATTTTCACGGAAATGTATGGACTCTTAGAAAAATAGAATCTTCCATTATCAAGAGTAGTGTAAGTCTAGAGATGGTACAAAAGCAATGATGGGGAAGGCAGATGGATTTGCAGCCATATTATTGGTGAAGCAGAATGAAATTGCTGTTGATGCTGTTTCATTATGTTCCCTACATAATATTCCAGGAAGTGTCGTACTCAAAAGTAGTTAAAGTGGAGCATGTGCTGAAATTTTTGAGAAAACAGAGAATTTTATGTTTTCCATAGTAGGCACTTAATAAATGTTTATTGAATCGAAATTGAATATTCTCAAGGGTTGAATTGATGAATTTTCCACAATACTCTTAGAAAGTGAAAGGGATCAGAAAAAAATGACTTTATTATATAGAAGTTTGCTGTCTTTACTATAATAAGGATTTGAAGATATTTTTGGCAAATGTGCCATGAAATCAAAATGTTTTTAGAAATGAAAAAGAGAGAAACCAGAACAACTTAATAATGTTAATCATTAGTTTCAGAATTTGGCTTCCATTGAAGATATTGTGGGACATTTAAATGAATTTAACTTAAAACTTGAGGGTTGAAATCAGGTTGTAAAACTTATGTATGACTGCATTTAAAATAAAACTTGGTCTTTGGGATAGGCAACAATAAATTGTGATTTGACTCATTTTCCTACATGCAGGAATTATGAGGAACCATTTGATTCTTGTAATTTCAGTAAGTATGCTTCAAATATTCAGGAATTACTATTCAAATTTAAAAAGTGATTTCAAGGATTCTAAATGTGTGAACACACACATATATTTTACCATTCGGTGCTCCATTTTCTTTTGATATTGAGATAGCAAAAAGTAACATTCAGGTTAACTTGTTGAAATTCAATGTAAAAAAGTGCTAAAAGAAAAGTATGATAAAGTTAGTGTTTCAGATTTTTATTTGCAGTTGTGAAGACATTTTGTTGAAATGTACTTGTTTGCTGCAAGAATCTTAGCAATATTTGGTAATACATACCTATACAAGTCGTTATTTTCACTCCTAAAGACTATTAAAACTTCACCTAGGGTAAGATTAACAAATTAGCATGTATCATCCATTCTGAAAACTGCACCATCATAAAAGCTTATACCCTTGTTGATAAAATAGTTTCTGGCAAAGGATAATAAGTTTGTAACAAATGATATTAATTTCATTTTGAATCTTCTTGTAGTCATATATTTTGTAATTATTTTGAATCTATTCACTATTAAAACATAAAGTATTATATTTCTTTTATCAATAACTAAAATGTATGCAACTATGTGACAAGTAAATATGATATATACGTATATACATGTACATAAATATTGAAAATAAATTGTCAAATTCATAATACTAATGTAATTTTTATAAATAAGTTATATCTAGCTCTTGTCTGACATCAATGTGTTGATGTATTAATAAAAAAGGAATATATAAGGATATGCAGTTTTCTAAATCAATATGTGGCACATAGGGATCCTTATGTATGGTTTAATGATGCCCATTTCTATTTGAGTTTTACAGCACTGTTGACATGAAACCTCTTGGCAGCTATTGCCCTTGCCGTTACTTTGCATCCATTTTGTGTGTACCCAAACTACTGCAAAATGCATATCCACAAATACCTAAAGCATGATGTAGTAACTCATAACTCCTGATCACTCCTACAGGTGACTGACACTTAAAACATTAAAATGCGACGTACTTGTTAAAACTGCTTAAGTCACTTCACCTTCGATTCAGCTCCGTATTATTCCACAATTCGTTAAAAGTTGTTTTTTCTTCACATAAGTAAGAAGCCAATAGGGCTAATCTGCCTGTTTGTATTCATTTCCTCCTCTAAGAATGGAGAATAATAGCTGTAGAGAGTGTGTCCCAGAGGGCAACCGATACCAACTTAGGAACCCAGGAACTCAAACCCAAGAGAGAGATACAAAGCTCAGAGTTCATCTCATCTCTTCAAGATCCCTCTTTGATAGCCAGTGCAACAAGTTTAGGAATATTTTTTCCCTTAAGCTATGTGTTGGGGCTCAACAGTCATATCCTAATAATTAAACAAAGTTCTGTCTGATGAATTTTTAGAAAAAAAGATACCTAATTCTGTGGATTCTTCTTAAATCAAACATTTTTGGACAATAACCACTAAAATCCTGTTGTGATACCTCATGATACTTTTGTAGTCATCTTGATTTAACAGGGATGTATGACTCCTGTTATGTCCTACCTTACCCTTAGAAGGGTTTATAGTTTGGTCTCCTCGATAGATTATGTATCTCTTTTTCACAACCTTGCTCTTTTTGGAGAGGCAAATCACCAGGTTGGCTACACGATGAGGAATTTTCCAGCCACATCAGAAATGAGCTATAAAATTATAGAGAGGTTGGGACCTGTACCTCTGGGGAGTAAACTCCAAACCAGTGAGATCATAGGAAAGGAACATAAAGCAACAGAGGTTGTTAGGACCTCAAGGGTGGACCCAAAATCACCTAGACAAGTCCATGTTCTTATTATTGTGCATGACCAGCTGTCATAGCTACTGGGAGAAGAAATAAAAATTCTCTCCCTTACCGTGGGTAGTTGTAACAGCAAGCACCCTGGCACACCCAGGATGGCCTGCTAGTACAGGTTCTTTGATCTGCTTTTCTAAAGGAAGGGCAACTTTTAAAGGGGTCAATAATCTTACTTTAATTATAGATAAGTAGGAAATGAAAGCAGAGAAAGCACAGAGATTCAACAAACTGGACTCCAACTTTCTGAGCAAAATAATACAACCACCTACATACACTCCCAGATGACTGGAGCACCAACATCTGAGTAGTCAGAGCACTCTCAAAAAATGGCTACTCAGAGCCCTGTCCAGAGAATCAAAAGGTCCTTCTCATGAGCGAACCCCCAAAACAAAATCTCATCTCATATTCTCAGTATACACTTTCGGCTAACAGGCTCAGAGCCAGAAGACATCACAACCCTCTTGACTCAGTGCCTAATTAGCGTAGTACCAAAAGATGTGAAAGCCTTCCTGTAAGCAAGCTTCCCCTAAGCAAACTTCTTCTTAGGCAAGTTCCTCCCCCAGTGGGCTCTATGTGACTCAGGATGTATCACATCTGTGAGCTGGGCCAGAACTCAAAGCAGCAAGACATCCATGATTGAAATACCTGTGTACCTTTAGACCTGGGAACACAGTCCCTGTTCCAGGACAAAAAGAGGATACATGTAGTCTCATGGGCCTATTAATGGACAGGGAAGATCTTATATTCCATTAACCCTACAGTAGTCTAAAGGTAAGTTATAGGGGCCCCAAGCCACACCTTCAGAAGGTCTCAAGACTGAAATTCATCTCTCTCTCTTTAAAGTATACTGAGAATATAGGTCTTGCTAGTCACCCTCTAATACTCTTTGGTTTGCCCCCCTCCCCCTGCCCACACCATAATAGGGGTGGGGAGGCAGCACAAGGAGGAAAATGCTTAGTAAACTATAAAGCTTTATTGACCCATGTGATTTGCAAAACATTATTATTATTCATAATTTACTTGAATACATCAGTGGACCTGTTATCTCATTGGTTCAGAGTATACTCCTCACAGGTATAGATCCTGACCTTTCTACAATTTTGTAGGTCATCTCTGCCATGGCTGGAAAATTCCTCATCATATAGCCAATCTGGTGATTTGCTCCTCCAAAAAAGGCAAGGCTGTGAAAAAGAGATATGCAATCTCTCAAGGAGCTCAAACTAGTTGGGTAGGACCCACCAGGAGTTGTACTTTCTTGTTACCTCAAGATTACCACAAAAGCATCATGAGGTATCAGAATGGGACTTCAGTGGTTATTATCTAAAAATGTTTGATTTAAGAAGATCCAAAGAATTAGACACCTTTTTTCCTCCCAAAAAATGATTAGAGGAGACTTTGTACAATTATTAGGATATGGTTGTCAAGTCCAACATATAGCTTAAGGGGGGAAAAAGTTGTTGCTAAAGTTGTTTCAGAGGAAGTAGTCACCATCAATTCTTTCTGCTTTGTGCTGTCAAGCAAGCCTAAGGAGGTGCCTGTTAATGTTTCTTTGCTATTTTTTTTTCAGTTTTTATAAAAACCTTCTCCATTCATAGTAGGGCCATCTGGTAGGAAGAGTGAGTATTTTATATAGTGCTATGACTTTTAATATTTTATAAAGTAATTTCTAGAAAAAGAAGACATATCATTATGTCCTGGCAAGAGTAGCAGGAACTGATGCAGATTGAAATCTACAGAATCAGGAGAAAAGTTAGAGATGAGCAACAGCATGGTAAATACAAACCACTTTGAATTCAGAATTCAAATACTTCAAGCACTTCAGAATTCTGAATAGTGCGATGCCCACTCTGTATTCCAGAAGAATGATGGAGAAGCACATTACCTACATTCTACCAGAGAAGATGCAGAATGAGATATATTTGGACATGTCGAATGTGGGGAATTTGTTTTACTTCACTAAGCATAGTTGTTACAAGGACTTTTCTTTACTTTTCTTTCTTTTTTCCCCACATCAAACTGGAAGTCAGACAATCTGGGTTGTAATGCTACCGTTGCTCTCAGCTAACTACTAGAGGCCTAACTTTCCTTTGTACTACATGATGTCTAAAGATTATATCAATGTCTCAAAAACATTTCTATGGCAGAACTAAGTAGTGTTAAAAAGATTGGGTTCCTTTTTTGCTGCTGGTATATCATGAAGTCTTTCCAGAAGATGCAAATAACTATCCCTACGTGTTTGTCTCAAAGGAGTTTTGGAGGCAGAGCTTTCTCCTGTGGAAGATAAGATGCTCAAATGTTTTAAAGTTTTCCAGTGATGCATAAAGAAGACTTTACTTAAACACTCTTATTAATATTTTTATTTCAGTCGATTTGATATTGTGCCTGTAATGCCCAATAAAACTCAATCTCTTTTTCAAAAGTGAGAAATTTCGGACTTTTTTGTCATTAGGGATTGGTGCAAATCCGCATATCGAGTTGGAAAGCTGAGATCTAATATAGCTGTTGTACATCGCCTTCACAGCTTGCTTGTGATACCACTAGTCACCGCTGGCCCTATTACTCAGAAGTTTCTACTTTTAATGAGATTCACTTGTATAACAGCCATTTTTAGTGATTTTGAAATTGTTGACATACATTTTAATGTGCTGAAATTCAGCTTTATTCACAGATTTCTCCTTCTGTTCTCTTGCAATCAACGTGACTAATCTCAAAATAACAGGGCCTCTCTGTACACTCAAAGCACAGTGGAAGTTTCATCAAATTAATTTCTTACCCTTTAATGTTGCCATTAATTAATTTTGCCCTTTAACTTTTGCTGATCAATGTGGACTAGATTGTAATTGCAACATTACTCTCTGGGAACTAAGACCAAATGAAGATTAATAGTGCATGCTGTGAGTTAGTGAAAGATATTTGTTATTATTATTATTCATTACTACTACTGCTACTACTAGTATTGTTGTTGCATGGTGAATGGATGTTGTCGTACCATATGGGCATCTCTGGGTTTGGGTTTAATCTCTGGTTGGGAAAAAAATTTGGGTATTTTGTTTTTTATTCTAGCATCCTTTTTGTGATTGAGAAGCACAAAGCTGGTAGTCTAGAACATTATAGCTATTATCCAGATGGACTAATAACTACAACTGGGGGAAGAGATAAAACCTAGAGTAATTAAATCAATTGGTGTAGAGGTGAGAGAGGTGAGGCAGTCATCTATTTTCCCCCTTTGATTTGGAACTGTGATTTCATTAACGCAGGGAAGTGGTTTGACTTAGTGGTTCACTATGATATTCCAATGCCTTTGTGCAATGACATTATTGTAGAACATTATGAGTTGCATATTAAATTATACTGGGGTTTCACAATCTAATTTTGGTGTTATCGAAAGGGGTTTCCAATGAGGAAACTCCATTTACTAATGCAGATCTGCTTATATTTTCCCACTAAGAATACTCTTAGAGAATTGCCTGGGACACTGAGAAATGAAGTTATGTATTGCGCAGGGTCACAGCACCCTCTATATGTCAGAAGCAGGACTTGAAGGTAGGACAGCTTGAAACTGAGGCTTAATCTCCATCCACTTTGCCCTGCTCTATTTCTGTTTCTTCAAATCATAATCTCCCCAAAATGGCATAGCAGAAAAGGTGTGGTGAAAGTGAAGGTTTATTAGATAGAAAGTTGTGGTATTGCACAAGTGGGGAAAGAGAAGAATCATTTATTAAGTGCCTACTATGTGCAAGACATTGCGCTAAATGCATTATAAATATCCCATTTGAGCCTCATTTTACAGTTCAGTGAACTGAGGCACATGAAACTTAAGTGTCTTGCTCAGGAACACACAACTAGTAAGTGTCTACGAGCAGTTTGAACTCAGATCTTCCTTATTCCAGGCCCAATGCTTTATGCACTGTCACCTAGCTGCTTCTAAACATTTTTTTAAAAAACTATGGAGGAAGACTTCCAGGAAATTAGAAAGATGCTCTGTGAAAGAACTATGGTAAAATGGACAAGAATCATATGGATAGGAATAGATGTATTGGCAGAGACGTAAGAGGTACACCAGAGACCTCCAACATCAATCCCTTCGTTTTACAGATAAAGAAAGTAGGACCCAGATTTGTTAAATATGTCACATGGTCAAAGTACTGGACATAAGGTTTGTGCTTTGACCTTCTGACTCCTAATTCAGAAGGTGGATGGACTAGCCAGGTCACTAAAAAGAAATACATACATCGGAAGTATTGAAATATGGAGGAAAAGATTTTTTAAATTTTGTTTTATTTTTAGGCCAAAGTTATCCAAATTGAGTGTGTTGACCAGATACCTACCTCATAAGTACACACATGTCAACCTTAGTTTATCACATTATCTCTTTCTCTCAAAAATCAGCATGTATGTATTTTTAGAGATAGTTTGGTTTATTAGGACAAGTACTGAACTTGCTTGGAAAACCTGACAACAGATCAAATCCTAGTCCTGACACTATTTGTATGACCCTGTGACTCAGCGAGTCAGTGAACTAACATTTTGTTAAGCTCCTACTATGTGCTGGATGCTTTGCTAAATGCTGAGGATATCAAATCAATCAATAAATATGAAAAGAAAGGCAAAAAACCCCCAATCCCTGCTCTCAAGGAACTCAGTGTAAGGTAGGAGATAACATGCAAACAACTATGTACAAACAAGAGAAATATAGGATAAATTGAGGGTGTCCTCAGAGGGAAGTCACTAAGGTTAAAGAGGATGTGAATGCAGGACTTTAGATGAGACTTGAAGGATGCCCAGAAACCTAGGAGACAGAAAGTCGCACTACCTTGTCTTGACTCAGTTATGTCATCCAAAAAATGGGGATAAATTTATATTATTCTGAGGAAACACTTCCTATGCCTTAAGTTATGACTCAAGCATGGCTTGTTATACTAGTATTAAGCACCCCTATGCATATCATCCCGCTAGAGAGCAGTGGAATATGGGAGAAAGGGCTCCTGGAGTCAGGAAAGAAGAGAGTTCAAATCCTGGCTCTAACACTTACTAAGTGTCGTAGACTATGGGAAAGTCAAGCAATATCTCTAAGTCTCAATTTTTTTCATCTCTACAATGGGGCTAACAGGAGCACTTATCTCACATGGTTATTATGAGGATCAATTAACCTACAAGCATTTACCAAGTGCCTACCGTGTATCAGCACTGTGTTAGTGCCTAGGGATAAAAGCACAATTAAAGAACTGATCCCTACTTGCAAGGAGCTCACGTTCTAAATGTAAATTGGATAACGTGTGGAAAACACTTTAGAAATCTTACAAATATACATTAAACTGTTAGCATGGCATAACAATCTGAGTCTAAATCCTACTTCTGAAACATACACCTACATGATCCAAGGGATACCCTTAACCTCTCAGTGCCCAAGCAATGCTTTAAGATTATAAACTGCAGAGAAGAACCTTATCTGAGCTTCTTACTGGAGGTTCATACACTAATGAAATCATAGATTTGGTCCTACTCTCACCCAATTGTTATTATAATACAATTTCAATAAAAATGATTTCTAGTCTCCAAAAATTTACCATCTGGATCAGTCCTGCACAACTTGTGGCCCACTGGCCATTATAACCTGCAGCTGCTTGCTGCACACCAAGGGATTTCCTCTACATACAAAGGATGTTTTCCTCTACATTTTTTGCAAGCCACCTGAAATCTTTTGGCGTGCTGCAAGGGCCCTAGGGGGTCACAGGTTGTGCAGACCTGATCTAGATGATCTTTCTTTGCATGCCTTCGTAGCATGGGGGATACTCTCTCTACTTATATTAAAGGCTGTTATCTTTATATTTTAGGGTTGTGGGGCATGCATTCTAAAGATTGTTTTTCTCAATTTCTCTTACTTTTGGTTAACAGATACGATTTTTTAATCAAATATAGAGCAGGCTCATCATTAAAGCTTTGTCTACCTACCTTTTTTCTGCTTAGGTGCCTAATTCATTGCAAAAGAGTTATTCCTCAGAGGAATGTTTAGATTAAATGAACTTTAAGGTCCCTTCAGGCTCTAAAACTGTGTGATTTTTATAAGGTAAGCTAAGATATAACTCACAATTATGATAGAGACACAAATATTAGAAAATCTTCCTGGAAAACCTATTAGATGAGCAAATTATTGTGAAGAGAGATAGAACTTTGGTTATGGGAGAACTGAAACTAGATGTCACAGGAGCCTTATCTGGGACCACTCGAAAAAACTGTAGATTCATAGCACCTGGAAGTGATCTTGGAAGTTATAATAGCTAATCTCATTAATTCATAGATGAAAGAAACTAAGGCAAAGAGGGGCCAAGTGACTGACCCAAGGTCAAATGTCTAGCTATGATCATTAAGTATAAAGAGGGAAGTTAGAGGAAATAATGAATTGGCCAAGTTGGAAGGGAATCTTTTCCTAGTTTGTTTTGAAACCATCTAGTCCATTACCTGGACTGTGAGATGAGGAAAAATATAGGCAGCTATTAACCAAGTATTCATAAAAATTATATTTCTGCATGGAGAGAGGAAGCAAACAAAATGGCACCAGGTGAAACAAATCAGAGCATAAACTAAGAACCCTGAAGTATTCTTTTAATTACACTTTATGCTAATGAGGCACATATTAAATTTCAGTCTGATTTATTATTCAACATTTAGGGAGAAATAAATGGATACTGAACAAAGAAAAAAAGGCCTCCATCTTCACAAAACACTTAAAACGACCTTTTTGTATGATGTTGCAATAGATACTGTAACCAAAAAAGTATTAGACAAATACGGGATATTTATCCTGTGTAAATATAAGGCAAATAGAGCTTGAAAACAGGAGGATGGAATGAATGACCTCCTGAAGTCCTTTTGAACCCCAGTTTCAACGATGCCTAGTTGTTACCCTTTCATTTAATGAATTGTTGAACAATGTGTCTTTTATTAGACTTGAGATGAGTGACTTGATAAATATATAATGGTTAATAATATAATGCATGGATAGAATTGTGCATGTTGAAAGCCCTGCTTAAGACAGGAAGTAAAGGGGAAGGTATAGAATATATACATGTGGGAAGAAATGTTTGATAATAATGATGGTAATAGAACTAAGGAATTATTTGTCTAGTCAGGTAATTGTGGAATTCAAACTCAAGTTAAATACTTTTATGGGTCTTCTTCTAACCCATATTGCAGATGACATGAGCCAGAGGTTGTTTGGACAGTGCAGAACTGAGGGGCAATGTAACAGCATCCATTCAAAAATCACACACCCGTTCAAAAAAAAAATCCTGCTGTATATTTTGATAATATTTAAATTCCAACCTTCTAGGAAAGTATGACTATAGTTTTAAACTAAGTGACTGAATCTTTTTAAGTATTTCTGTCGCTTTTTTTTTACTAATAAAGTCAGATTTAAATAACTGGGGAAATATTAATTGTTCATAGGTGGGCAGAGCCAATATAATTATAGTGACAATTCTACCTAAACTAATCCACTTATTCAATAACATTCCAATTAAATTACCAAAAATTATTTTTGAACTAGAAAAAAATAATAAAACTCATTTGGAAGAACAAAAGGTCGAGAATGTGAAAGGAATTAATCAAAAAATGTAAAGGAAGGAGGTTTAGCATTACCAGATCTTAAACTATATTATAAGGTTGTGATTATCAAAACTATCTGGTACCGGCTAAGAAATAGAAAGGGGAATCGATGGAACAGAATAACTGCGCAATACACAGTAGTCAATGGCTTACTTAAAGTAAGTTCATCACTATCATCGAGGAAAAAAGAAAGAGGGTCCCAAGGGAACAAGGCGAGCTTTGTCGTTTTGCCCTTTCCTTAGAACACAGGACCAAAATATTCCATGACTTTGTTTTCTGGGCTGGTCCGAAGAGGGAGGACCCAGTTTGTCGTAGCTCGTCTGTCGACAAAGTCTTTCCGGCCAGTCGGAATCTGCTCAAACCCGTGCTACGTTGGCTTAGTTTCCAAGAACGTGGTGCCAACCCTACTTTTAGGTGACACTCCAGAGCAGGACCTTTGTTCGTGTGATAGTAGTGACGAGACATCTGCCAGAGTTCTCTGTGTCTTCTGTCTCTGTCCCTTTCTCGCTCTGCTCTGGACAGAGAAGCTGAACACTCGCCTTAATGTTTGAATTCTTTAAAAAGTGGGAGGGAGTGATCAGTGGGATTCCTGTTCAAAACCTGACTCTGATCAATAAGGAGGAACTCGAAAGGAAAGCCAGGCACATCACGACATAATCGCTAAATTTTGGGAGAATGGATTTCAGATTTCCAAGGAAGAGCAGCTAGGATCATTTGTTCCAAAATTCTTCAGGCAACAAATGCGTGGGGCTTTCTCGAATGAAATTCTGATAAGAAAAAAAAGATTGAGGAGACTGCCAACAGAAACTGAAGATAACTTGTCATTACCATGAGTCTATCTTACCTAAGGTCCAAATGGAATTATTCCTTATAGAATGTGGGACCTGGAGTCAGAAAAACCTGAGTTCAAATCTGGCTGTGGGACCCCGAGTAAGTCACTTCACCTTTGTTTGCCTCAGTTTCCTCATCTGTGAAATGGTGATAATAACAGCTGCTCCATCTAGGGTTGTTGAGATAATGATTGTGATGTAAATTGTAAAACATTGAGAACAGTGTCTGGCACATAGGAAGCATTATATAAATGTTAACTACTATATTGTTATTATTATTGGTGAGGTTATTCACAGATCTGTTTATAGATGATACACAGACTGCATTAAACCCTAAAATATTACAGATCATCCTCAATGAGCTCCATGTTATTCAAGATATTGGTTTAATAATCCAAGTATTAAAAACTAATTAGGTGGAAAATGCCTATTGTTTTTACTGTGGCATACCATTATATATCAATCCACTGAGTTTATATATTTATAGAGAGAGAGAGAGAGAGAAAGAGACAGAGAGAGAGAGAGAGACAGAGACAGAGACAGAGAGAGAGAGAGAGAGCGGGAGAGAGAGAGAGAGAGAGAGCATGTGTGTGTATGCATTCTGTTCTGGTATTATGTAGATTAAAGCTTCTTTGAGGTTTCTTTCGTATCTGAGATTCTGCCACTCTATAAACTGAAGAAATTCATTGGTTTGAGGAAATGGTGATGAGCCTTCCCAGCATCCTTTAGTCCATCTCACTTTTTTCTTCTAAACCAGAAAACTATTGTAGTTGTTGCTCAATAAATATGCCCTTTCCAGAAAGACATGGTAATTGACCAAATTAGTGTATTCTTATCACAACCTTTACATTTTCATTAGGTGTACTCTAAAATATTTAATCAAAAATTGATTTTCTATCTAGGGCACTTTGCTGATAATGTGTGAAAATGACAATAGCAAGTCATTATCAAGAAATAATAGGAGAAATAGAACCAATCAATATTCACTGATTGGTAAGGGTAGTGATCCATGGTGGTTTTATTGCTGATGCTTAGATGTGATAATAAATCAAATGTGACTATTATCATTTGTTGCTATTCCCTGAACTACTTAGCTTTCTAGTCAGCACTAGTACCTTCCAACAATACTAATGACATGGCTGCCTGATGAAAGAATAGTTCTTCCCTAATTGGACTATGTGTTTCAGTGAATAAAAAATAGACCCTACATTTTGTGAGATGATTTGGGTGCTCAGGTCTTTACAAATCATAAAAAAATTAGGTTTAAAATACACCCTTAGGTTTAGCTTCTGAGTTTAAATTGCATCATAGTCTTTATTGTGCTCGGCAATAAGAATATTTGAGATGAGCACCTAAACTTTGAGATTTTACAGGAATTTTTAGGCATATATGATTTGCTTTTTATATTTGAAAGTAGTGCTAAATGTATTTCTACTAATGAACAGAACTGCTAAAATTCCCTTCAGAAGATTGTGTCTCCATATGCATGTGTATACGTGTGTGTGTGTGTGTATGAAAGAGAATTTGAGAGAGATTCAGAGGGAGGGAAAGAAGAGAGAGAAAAGAGAGAGAGAGAGAGAGAGAGAGAGAGAGAGAGAGAGAGAGAGTTCAAGCAAGGGTATAAGGATATTTGCTTGACTGGTTGCCCATAGACAGCATGTAAGTATAAATGTTAAAATTTGTGGAACCCAAAATATAAGCTTTGAATGGGTGGGATCTAAGCATTCCCTTAAAGCCATTTGTCTTTCTTGGAGCATATGTATCTGAAGTCAATCTGACCTCTGCTATAAGCTTTGAGTTAGACAATTTCTAACCATATAAAGCTAGATTCAAACAACATTAATAAATAATATTTTTCCCCACATGCTTACTCATTAGAATGATAACATTATGTCACCATATAGCCCCTTCCAATTACTCCAATAAATTTTCCTTTATATGTTTCTCTTGTGTTTTGTGCTTCTTTTTCCAAGTTCTTACTTTTATTCCCAGTTTTTTGGTCACAAATACCTGAAAGTCCTCAATTCCATGAAATTTACATTTTCCTTCCATGGTATTATACTGAGCTTAGCTTTGCAAGGTGTTACTCTTTATTATAAGCTTATTTTTTTTAACTTTCATAACATTGTTATTCAAGATTTCCTTTCTTTTGAAGTAGAAGCTGCCAAGTCTTGTGTGAGGCTGACTGTAAGTTCTCGGTACTTGAGCTGTTTCTTTTTGGGTGCTTGAAGGCTTTTTTTTCCCTTTTGACTGGGAAACTGAATTTGAGCTATGACATTCCCATAACTTCTTATTTCATGAGATGATTGTTAGATTTTTTTCTATTTAAACTGTGCTCCTTGTTTCGAATACATCTTGGCAATTTTAATTTAGGTCATTTCTTAAAATACAAGACGCAACAAAAGTCTTAGATTTGGCTATACCAAGTATAGTGTCCAGGATTTTAAAAAATTGTCATGTTTTTCAAGGAGATGAATGATTATTACATTTTCTCTCCTTGACCTACTTTCCAGGTCAGTTATTTTGAATAATGTATATTTTTTTCTTTTTTCAATCTTTTGATTTTGTTCTTATATTTCTTTATGTCTCATTGTTTTAGGTTCACTTTAATTTTCAAGGAATTCATTAATTGGGTAAGGTTTTATGTAACCTGGGTTTATTGGAAAAAGCTAAGCTGGATAGTGTAAGCTCCTTTTCTTCTGAACCCAGACTCATATTCTTAGACAAGAGATACTTGAGGAGTGGCAGATAGATCTAGTTTTAACCTAAAATCTTTCTTGGGGACAGGATGAATGTTCACTCCCCTTGATCATTTGGGGTCCTGCTTGCTCCTTCTCCAAGCTAGGCTGCTGATATGACCCTTCTACTCTCCACAAAAGAAAAAAAGATCAAATTGGGTCTCCCATCACATCCCTTCATTCTATTAGGGAACCATGCCTGTACATTTAGATATCCTGTAATATATATGTACATATGTAACATAATAGATTCAATATGTACTTTCATATTACTTTCTGCCTGTCTGTGTTTCTTTCTGGGCATTAAAAATCCTTCAATGACCTGTTTTTCCCCTTCTTTTTTATGTAGGGGTAATTCCACAGCTAGCTATTTTTCTCATCTTCCCAAATACTAACAAAAATTTAATAAGTAATTATAGTCAAAACAAATCCACATATTTTCCCTATCAAAATGTGTATCTAATTCTGAACTTTGAGTACATTACAATTATCAGGAGATGGGTGTCATGATTCCTCATGAGTCTTCTGTAATAATGGTTGGTCATTGTGTCAATTAAAGTTCATAAATCTTTCAAAGTTGTCATTACAATGTTGTTTTTACTCAAATTGTTACCCAGTCCTGCTCATTTTACTTCATACTAGTGCCCATCACTCATTCCAGGATTCTCTAAAACTATCCTCTGTGTCACTTGTTACAGATATGTTTTTAGAAAAAAAGTTTTATAAATGCCTTTTTCACTCAAAAGTAATTCTTTTTTTATGTCACCTGACCCCAGCACTGGAGTCTCTCTAACAACTAAGAAAACAAGCGAAGTAAAAGCAACTGGTACAGTGTATCAACAGTAAACACAGCATTAGTTCCCCCATCATAGTCCCTCACCCCTCTGCCCAGAGGAGGAGCGAAGTAATTACATAACTAATATGTAACTTCAAGTACTACATGAGAGATAATCTTATACACAATTTTCGTGAGTACATTTGGCATTGCCATCTGAGGCAGACAGTACATACATTTATTTTTCTTTCTTTTTGCTCTATTACAAACGGCTCTATTCTGAGTTTCTCTAATTGGGTCAAGTATATACTCATTTTCTCTGATCAAGCAACTTGTTAGTTTCCAAGAGCTTTTGGAGCAAATTCTGGGAATCGTTTCATTTTGGCAGTTTTATATTGTGAGATGAGGTTCAGAACTCTCATCTAGCTTTTGAGGCTCTCATTTTACAAAATACCCAGTGTAAATTTGGTACTGGATCTTAATAGTGAACTATTCCTTCATTGCATCCTCAATTTCTGAAACTTCTTCTGAAACAACCCTTATGTTCTCTTATAGAATAAATATTCCATTGATCTTCATTTTAATTGTTCAGTTTTCTTAAACAATACCTCCCCTCTTTTTTTTCCTTAAACAACTTTCTAGCTTTATCAGGTGTACAGTACACTGCACTATAAAACCCATTAAAATGACATTTTTGTATAAAAAATGTCAAACAAGCTCATCTTCCTTTCATCTCAGTGACAGACAGAGTGAGTCTTTGAAATTCTAGAGAAAATGTACTCATTGTCAAGGAGGCGAGTAAAGGCAAAAGCTGAGGAAAACTCTGGAGAGAAATAAAATTGTAATAACAAATGACCTTTTTCACATTGAACTTGGAATCACAGAATTTTAGAAATGAAAAGATGCTTGAAAATTATCTAACCCAGTGCTCTTTTCCTATGGATAAGGAAAATGAAGCCAAGAAAGGTTAAAGAATATGTTCAAAGTCATAGAGCTGGGTGGTGACAGAGTAGAAACAAGAACCCAAGTCTCTTGACTCCTAGCCAGAAACATCCACTACAGTGTAGATTCCTGTAAAGCCTAGAATTACTCAAATGCAAGTAAATTGCGAGGACGAAGCATTGCATTGATGAATCAAATAATAAAGATATTATAAATAATAGAGACATGCCTTCTAGAAGTCTCATGGTCAATGACACGAGAAATGAGCATAACAAATATTTTGCTCCCATTATGTATAAAAAGAAGATGAAATTCAAGGAGACCCAGCCCCAAATACTTTGAATATGGTTCTCTGTTCTTTCCCTCTTTGAATTTGTCTTTTCCTTCTTTTGGGTGAAGGAATATTAAAGATACCTATAATCTTGTGAATTTTAAAGATCATGACAGTGAACCACCACAGGTCCAGTGTTGGCAATCTAGACCAGAATTTGCTTCCAAATGAAGAGATAACATAGCCCCAAGGAGAGGGAACCAAGCTCATCAGTAGCTGAGAAGCACATTTCCAGTGATTATATCAAATTTAGAAGTAAATTTGGTGGGAAAAAATTTATAGCAGCTATTTTAAATTTAATCTCTCACTCCGCAGGGACGAAGAGTGTTTGTTAGAATGTGCCTTTAGATGTTGGAAGCAAATGTTTGTATGTCTATTCTCACCATATCCTGCAAGTTAATATCACTTCACAAAAGCATTTTAGGATATTGGAGCACTAATCGTTGACTATTGACAATGGGGAGAACACATTGGAACAGGTGCTCAAGTGCATGGTATTAGAGACAGAACTATTGCTCCTCAGGAGTATACCTAGAACTCTGAGGGAGAGCAGTATCTAGCTTAACTCTGGGGCCCCAACCTAACTCATCAGTGTGAGTTGGAATAT
Organism: Trichosurus vulpecula; assembly: GCF_011100635.1. Taxonomy (NCBI): domain Eukaryota; kingdom Metazoa; phylum Chordata; class Mammalia; order Diprotodontia; family Phalangeridae; genus Trichosurus; species Trichosurus vulpecula. The sequence goes on along the minus strand of NC_050580.1, from coordinate 263,160,698 downwards.
GATACCCCATTTTAAAAGGCTTTACAAGGGACAAACTTATATGAATGGGTAGTGAGGTGGATAGAATGGAAAATCTAGGTGATGTAAAATCAAAAGACATAAGGAAAACTTGTTTAAAGAACAAAGCAAAACAAAATAAAATAACCAAACTCAATAGTTACTTCTTCTTGACTCTTGTTTTGAAAACTGAAATCTTCTTACATTTAAAATAAATAGTTTGTACTTTTCTTTCCTAGGGGTGGAGATGGAGGAAAATGCAGGAAATGATCCACCCAAGGTGTTCTACCATTTTAGTGCTACACCTGTTTTCTACTGGAAGGTAAAATAAAATAACCTTAAGGGGGAGAAATGGCATATCAACAGTGCTCAAATCTCACATCAAGGTAATCTATCGCACACAGAAGCTGTTCCTCCATTATTATGTTATACCTGTTGTGTTATACTCAATATTGGTTGAAGATTATGCAATGCATTTATTTATATCCTTGTTACCCTTAATAGCAACAAAACATCTCAACAAAACAGCATAATAAGAAAGTCAGATTAACAAAAAATGCAACTGAAGCCTCTATAGAAACAAATAATAATAGTAGAGTCTATTGAAATAAATTCTTTGTGGTTTACAAAGAATTTTCTTCACAACCACCCTGTGAAATAGGTTCTATCTGGCATTAATAGTTCCTGAGTCTAGATCTGACCCTCTATCTACTGTGCCACCTAGCTAAAGGCAATACCTCTCCCCCAAATACCTGATAGAAGCAAATGAATGGGAGAAATAAGAAGAGAATTCCACATAGGTGAGGCAGTGGTATATTTAAATTAGAGGAGTTGAGCTTTATGGAAAAAAAATTTCACACTAGCTATAACGGAAAAAATTTGCATATTCCATTGCCTTTGTGAAAAATTACACATCTTCATCAGTTAACAGTTCAGTTAGTATTTTAAATGACTTCCCGTTTTGCCACTATCTGATGACATCTCTTCAATGAGAGAAGTGTCATTGTAGACAGAATCATGCTTTTTTGTACATTTTATTTGTGTATTTGATATCGATAGTATTTATTGAGGGAATTTATGATATAATTTAGATAGTTTTCTTTCTGTCTTCTCCGTACCAAAATGTAAGCTGAGGTTGTACATATTACCTCCCCCAGGAGAATGTAAGCTTTTTGGAAGGAGGGTCTTTTTGAGTTGTGTCTTTGCATCCTATGTGCTTAGTACAGTTCTTGGCACGTTCTAGGTGCTTAATAAATTCATTTTGGATGAGTTTCTTGAGATAATCACAGATAGAATCTCAGGACCATGGACTTCAGAACTCTTAAGTAAACCTACCCTGCTCAGGTGACGAACCACGGTGACAAGGTTTTCTCCTAATGAGGATGGTAAACTGGTAATTCATTTGCATTGGTTACTAGATTTCAGAGTAGAGGTAAAGGTAAGGTTTCAGGGAAAGACTTGTTTCGGGGGGAAAGTACAATAGTGAACGTTCAAATGTGCAATTCCCATTGTAATATCCTCCTCGTAGCCCTAGTTCACTTGTTCAATCCCCCACTCACACTGGTAAGTTGGTTCCCTGGCAATGCAGTGGCTCCTACTTTCAAAGTTCTTTCAATAACTCTGTGGGGAGCTTTCATCCTTCCACTATCTCACGAACTCCAATTGGTATGCTTCTCCTTAACAGTCAGCCAAGGGGCCTCAGTTAGTGGTGTAGCGAAGATATTTACTCAAATGGTATAGCTAAGAAGAGTAGTTACAAAGTCCACTTGCCCCCCAAAACCATGGACACATTATTCCGAAAGCACACTCAGAGTCCTTGGTGAGGGGGGAAAGGATGGTCAGAGACTTAAAGAGTAATGGTAGTGAGGCAAACCTTAAGGAAAACCCTCAATCGGGCTACTCATAATCTTGGACGTGTAGGGTTTCCCTGTGCTTTCTGACTGTAGAGGGCTTTCACAAAGTTCCCTGCAGGGTGTCGCATCAGTGATGGCTGCTTAGCTGAATAGCACCTCACAGGACCCAGTATCTCAACTGGGTAAGGGATTTAATAATGTTTGTTCCTTAATGGGCCTGGTGTCTCAGCTGCTTGGACCATTTTCCCAGGATTAAGCTAGATGCTGCTCTCCCTCGGGGTTCTAGGCATACTCCTGAGGAGCAATAGTTCTGTCTCTAATACCATCCACTCGAGCCCCTGTTCCAATGTGTCCTCCCCAACATCAGTTGTCAACAATTAGTGCTCCAATATCCTAAAATACTTTTGTGAAGTGATATTAACTTGGAGGATATAGTGAGAATAGACATACGAACATTTGCTTCCACATTCTAACATACACCATCTTGGTCCCTGGGGAGTGAGAGATTAAATTTAAAATAGCTGCTATAAATTTTCTTCCCACCAAATTTACTTCTAAATTTGATATAGTCACTGGAAATGTGCTTCTCAGCTACTGATGGGCTTGGTTCCCTCTCCTTGGGGCTATGTTATCTCTTCGTTTGGAAGCAAATTCTGGTCTAGATTCCCCACACTGGACCTGTGGTGGTTCACTGTCATGATCTTTAAAATTCACAAGATTACAGGTGTCTGGATGGGTTGGATAAAGGAGGTCACTCAGTCTGGGCTCCTTATTGGGTGTGTCTGTACTCTTGCTGGATTAGAACAGGCAGGTCACTCCATGTGGCTTCTAGATGCTGCATCTTGACCCATCTCAAACCGTGTTGTCTCTGCTAGATAAGTTCTCTTGGATTCACTGACAGAGAAGAAGGAAAGACAGAGACAGGTGTAAGCCCCTGCTATATTCTAGTCATTATGGCAAGCGCTTTAAAAATATTATCTCACTTGATTCTCACAACAGTCCTGTGAGGTAGGTGTATCATGCCCATTTTACAGTTGAGGAAACCGAGACAAACAGAAGTTAAGCAATTTGTCCAGGGTAGCACAATTAGTAATTGTCTGAGGATGGACTTGAACTCATGTCTTCTGCACTGCAAGGCCAGTGCTCTCACCATTGTGCTTGCCTATCTACACGCACTCTTTTCCGCTGTTAGCCATTATGTTTTCTGGGTTGTGTTACACTCTTCTGCTGGAGTGTTATAATCACAGTGCTAAAGTGCCCTTTCAGCTAAGGCAACAACTCAGCTTAGGATTGAGAGATGTATCTTCCCTTTGACTTCTTCACAACATTAGCTTTGAGTTGTTTCCGGGCAGGAGATGATTGAGGACTGCCTTTTTCTATTTCAACAGTCCTGGGCTCTTGTGGTCTGTGCGGCAGCCTGGGCTCTTGTGGTCTATGTGGTAGTCTGGGCTCTTGTGGTCTGTGCGGTAGTGGCAGTCTGGGCTCTTGTGGTCTATGAGGTAGTCTGGGCTCTTGTAGTCTGTGCGGTAGTGGCAGTCTGGGCTCTTGTGGTCTATGTGGTAGTCTGGGCTCTTGTAGTCTATGAGGTAGTCTGGGCTCTTGTAGACTGTGCGGTAGTCTGGGCTCTTGTAGTCTGTATGGCAGTCTGTGCTCTTGAGGCAAGGTCATTGTGTGGTAGGTCTCTTCATAGGTAATCAAACTGTTAAAGCCTCAGACTTTTTTCTAATGAAAGGAATGCCTTCCCCTTCATATTTAATATTTTCATCTTTTAACCTGTCCAAACCTCCAGGTTTGGCTGGTCTCACTAGGATATCCCCTTGTACATTACAATTATTCCTTACAATTGTATATTATCGCACAAAATGCGCTCATAAATTATTTCATTCTCATCACAAGCCAGTGAGGTTATATATATATATATATATATATATACACATATATATATATGTATACATGTATATGTATACATGTATATGCACATAACACATATGTGTATGTATATAATGTATATTTATATAAAATGAACCTGTGTATAGGTAAATCTAGATAAATATGTAAATACATACTATATAATATTACATATTTTAATCACATATGATATTACGTTTATATATGTATATATATATGAAGAGAGAGAGAGAGAGAGAGAGGTATTATGATGATTATGATTTCTTTGGTGTGTAGAGAATTCCTTTGTGTGGAAACTTCTTTCTCTAATGCACATTAGCATTATGCCTAGGAAATATATAACCTTAGATGGTTTCCTGGAGTCTTAAGAGAGGCAGTGTTTTTTGCCTCTAAGCTAATCCCACAGCTAGTAAATGTCAGATTTTAATCTGGGCTTCCTTTACTTTAAGTCTGGACCTCTATCCAGTATACCATGCTGCCTGAACAAGGCATACATCAGGGGTTGGTTACATCTCACATTTCACATCACAGAATAATTCCCTATAAATTTCCTTCAATAGCCACTTCATCTAAGACAAAGTTCCTAATGCTGTCCTGTTCGCCAAATCCAGTGGCCTTTTCTCAGTCCTCTTTCTCCTTGACCCCTCCGCAGCCTTTGATATTATTGATCCCTCTCCTTGATATTCTCTTCTTTCCAGGTTCTTGGGACAGTCTCTCCTGATTCTCCTCCTGCCTCTCCCACTGCTCCTTTTCTGTGTCCTTTGCTGGATCCTCATCCAGATCATGCCTCTAACTGTAGGTGTCTCTCAGGGTTCTGTCCTAAGGCTTTTCTTCTCTCTCTATTACTTCACCTCGTGATCTCATCAGATCCCATAGATTTAATTACCATCTCCATGATAATGATTTTTAAATCTATCGTGCATCAAACTCTTTGCTGACCTCCAATCTCACATCTTCAACTGCCTTTCAGACATCTCAAATATCTTTAAATTCAATAAGTCCAAAGTGTAACTCATTCTCTCTGCCTCCCCTCCTACCTTCCCTACTATTTTAGGGCAAGGCCATCCTTCCAGGCCCTCAGACTCAAAACCTAAGAGTCATCCTGGCTTCCTCACTGTCTCTCCCTGACCATATCCAAGCTCAGGCTTTGTGACATCTCTCAAATACACCTCCTTCTTTCCTCTGACGTCGTTGCCCCTCTAGTGCAGGCCCTCATTGCCTCATACCTGGATTATTGTGATAACCCGCTGGTGGGTCTGCCTGCCTGAGGTCTCTCCCCAGTCTAATCTGTCCTCCATTCAGCCATTAAAATGGTTTTCCCATTGCACAGGTCCAATCACATCACCAAACCCACCCACCTCAATACCTTCAGTGGCTTTCTATCACCTTCAGGATGAAGTATGAAATGCTCTATTTGGCATTCAAAGCCCTTCATAACCTAGCTCCCTCCTCCCTTTCCAGTCTCCTTATACCCTACTTCCTGACATGTACTCTTCCATCCAGTGACAGTGGTATCCTGGCTGTTCCATGAATAAGACACTTCATCTCACAGGTCTAGACATTTTATCTGACTGTACCCCATGACCGGAATGGTCTCCCTCCTCTGCTCTGGCTATGAACTTCTTTAGATTCCTTTAAATCTCAACTTTTACTGGAAGCTTTCCCCAACCTCTTAATTCTAATGTCTTTCATCTCTTATTTTCCCCCTATTTATCCTGTACATAGCTTGTTTTGTATGTATTTATTTGCATGTTGTAAGTTCCTGGAGGGCAAGGACTATCTTTTTCCTCTTTTTAGATCCTCAGCACTTAGAACAGGGCCTGGCACATAGTAGGCGCTTAAAAAATATTGATTGATAGGCCATGACTTGATTTACAAAAATATAACCTACATTTGGCTCTTTTGAGAGCACATTAAAAAAAATCTCCATTGGTAACCACACAGTGTTAAATGACCCAGAGGAAGGTATCCAGCCCATTGATCACATTCAAGGGGCATTATGGATAAGAATGGTTCTGGATGACGGAGAGGAAAGACGTTTATTGTGACCTATGAGATTGGAGGTAGTATCTATATGGATGAGGTCATTGATCCATCAATGTCTCCAAAAACCAATTCCACAAAATAAGGCATACTTGGAACTTTCTTACAAGCCTTTGCTAATGTAACAGCATCCACAGAGGAAGCATATTTTGGCACAGACATTTTTAATTAGTTGACTTAATAAAAAATAAAACTAACAGTTGCAACTCTGTCTTTTATTCAGCACAGAACAGTACGCAGGCCGGTAGGTCAGCTCATACAAGACAATTAAGTGGCAGAAAAGTCAGGGCCTCTCCTTGAGTAGATATAACAATGTCAGAGAAGTGTTGGAATAACTTAACATTCCCTAATAAGCTCCTGGGCTTTAATGAGAAGATTTATATTCTTATGTGGTTGACATTGCTTTAGTGAGAAAGGGAGGATTTTCTTTTTCCCTGAAAGAAATGAAGGGAAAAAAAAACTCAAGGCAAATGACCAAGAGCAATATATATGCTAAGAAATGAATAATCACCTGGATCTTGGCTAAGATTGCTTATTGATTTATATAGGCTTGACAGGATCTTATAACAGCAGCCAAATATCCTGAACAGAGGAGATATTGCCATAGTCCAACTATATGCACAAATGGTTTAACCATTGTTTAATCTAACCACTTGTATAGTAAAAAAAAATCCAGTCAAATAATTTTAAATAAGATATGTACTTTAATAATAGCATTAATAATAATCAACACTGACATTGGTATAGTGCAAAGCTATGTAAATGTGTGATCTCATTAAATCCTCATAGCAACGCTATGAAGTAGGTATTCTTATTATCTCAATTTTACAGATTAGGAAACTGAGGCAAACAGAGGCTAAGTGATTTATCCAGTATCACACATTGAGTAAACATCTGAGGCAGGCTTTGAACTCAAGTCTTTCTTACTCCACTTCCAACATAATGATTTCATCGATGTGAATTCTTCCATTGATGCAGATTGCAACCTCTATGCCACTTGGTAGATGGTCTTCAACAGCTGTTGTAGTCAAAGTACACATATGCAAAATCATCACTTTCTGTCCAAACTGGTGATGGTCTGTTCTGCTCTTAACTAGACTGACCCTTCTATAACAGATGGTTAAACCTGAAGCTTTTGGCCAACAGCTACGTGAAGCCATTCTTTGTCTCCATTCTAATTAGCTCTCTATCCTTTTCCCCGAGTATGTTTACATTTACTTTGTACATATTTTATATTTATCTCTCTTTGGGGCATTGTTTTCTCCCAATAGAATCTAAACCTGTTGAGGTCAGGGGCTGTTTTGTTTTCGTTCAGCATCCCTAGGGCCTTGCATAGTTGAGTCATCTAGTGGGGCTTAATTATGTTTGGTGAAAGGAAATGAATTACCAAGATCGTTCTCCACTGAATGTCTTTTAAGAAGACATGGTCATCCCCACAGTGTGAAGAGGTACCAGAGCAGGACTTCAAGGAAGGGGGAAATATAATAAAATCAGTCAAAACTTTTTTGACTTGATCAGTTTGGTTAATTTCTTAGTTGTGTTATGATAAGATATGATAAACATTTATTAAGTACTTACTGTGTGTTAGGCATTGGTTAAGCCCTGTGGATACAAATAAGAAAAAGAAAGTCAGCAATACAATTGGGGAAGACATGATACAAAAGGAAACTGAAAGTGGGGGGGAGAGGGCCAGAAGATACTCAGCCCGGGGCATGATGATGGGGAATGTGGTGGAGTTAAAATGAAGCTGAGGAGTTATTGGGAAATTAAAAGATGGCTAGGATTTTGATAGGGGGCAGCTAGGTGGCACAGTGGGTAGAACAGCAGGCCTGGAGTCAGGAAGATTCATCTTCCTGTGTTCAAATCTGGCCTCAGACACTTACTAGCTGTGGGACCCTGGGCAAGTCACTTACCTCTGCCTCAGTTTCCTCATTTGTAAAATGAGCTGGAGAAGGACATTGCAGACCATTCCAGTATCTCTTCAAGAAAACCCCAAACAGGGTCACAAAAAGTCAGACACGACTGAGAATAACAATAACAAAAAAGAATTTTGAACCTTCTGCATAGGGAGCTTGTGGGAGGGTTATTTGGCTCTTCCCTCCAGCCCTCCAGAGGGCAGAAGCAAACGAGGGTACTGATGAGGTGTGAGTAACAAAGCTGAAGTTATCTGCACAGTGATTCGTTTCCAGGTGATGAGCTTATTCTGCGCGGGGCACGATGAAGACGATGGTGGTGTTGAAGCCAAGCATAGTAGCTGGTGGCGAATGAAGATTAACTGATTAATCATATATAGTACTCGAAGCTGCGGCTAAAAATAATTATTGTTTATAAGAACAGCTGTGGTATAGTGAAAAGACAATTGGATTTGATGTCAGAGTATCTGGGTTTGAGTCCTGCTTTTGGCACTCACTATTGGTGTGATATGAGAGAATTTGCTTATCCTGTCTAGATCTCAATTTTCTCATTTCAAAAACGAAGGGTTTAGATGAGGTAATTTCAAAGGTTCCTCCCAGCTCTAAATGAATGACCTTACAACATTACTTATCATAAACCCTGAATTTTCCTCCATTAAAAATATAGATATTTATTGTGTCTGCTCAGTTCACCCAAGATGGTCAAATACACTGGCTGCGCATACAGACATAAGCTTTGTGATTCAAACATCTGTTGATTGATAAAGTGGAGAATAAGAAGTAGAGGTCTGGAATGGCAAGAGATGGAGACTCAAAGAGGACATAAGTATGACCTAAGGAGAACAACATTGTCTGTGTAAGCACACATTCCCAATTTCTGATATTAAAAAAAAAAATTGATCCAAGTGGCTACTCAACTGTAGCCAATGATATGTATGGACATCACTTCTGTGTTTACAGAAACCAGATTGTATGGAGTCAGGGATACAATTAATGGAGGAGAAATGGCTGTATCCTGTCTAGAGACAGCATTCTACTAAGTTTAGCTATGACCTAGAGAGAAAGGGGGCATTGGGAATTAGAAGTGCTTGTAGAGTAAGTGATGACTTTTCTCTTAGAGGAGAAATTGATTATAGGTAAAGAAAAGGGAGTGATTAAGAAATGTAAAGGGAGACTACCTGCCAAAACAAACCCAGGAACTATGTGAACATGATTACAAAATATTTTTCACACAAATAAAGTCAGATCTAAATAATTGGAAAAACATCAGTTGCTCATGGTTAGGCTGAGCTAATATAATCAAAATGCCAATTCTACCTAAATTAATTTACTTACTCAGTGCCACACAAATCAAGCTACCAAAAATATTTTACAGAGCTGGATAAAATAATAACAAATTCATCTGGAAGAACAAAAGATCCAGAATATCAAGGGAATTAATGAAAAGAAACGCTAGGGAAGGTGGACTTGCCATACCAGATGTTACATTGTTCTATAAAGCAGCAGTCATCGAGACTACTTGGTACTGGCTAAGAAATAGAATGGTGGATCAGTGGAATAGATTAGGTACATAAGACACAGTAGTCCATGACTATAGTAATCTACTCTTTGATGAACCCAAACACTCCAGCTTCTGGGATCAGAACTCACTATTTGAGAAAAACTTCTGGGAAAACTGGAAAACAGTATGGCAGAAATTGGGCATAGACTAATATCTTACACCATATACCAAAATAAAGTGAAAATGGGTACATGATGTAGATATAAAGGCTGATACTATAAGCAACTGGGAGACCAAGTAATACTTTACCTGTCAGGTTCATGGAGAATGGAAGAATTTATGACCAAACAAGAGATAGAGAGCATTGTGAAATGAAAAAATGGATCCTTTTAATTACATTAAATTGAAAAGGTTTTGTACTAACAAAAGAGTTGGAAGGAAACAGAAAACTGGGAAGGAATTTTTACAACCAGTGTCTCTGATAAAAGCCTCATTTCTAAAATATATAGAGAACTGTGTCGAATTTATAAGAAGACAAGTCATTCCCCAATTTGATAAATGGTCAAAGGATTTGAACAGGCTATTTTCAGAGGAAGAAATTAAAGAGATCTATAGTCATATGAAAAAAATGCTCTAATTCACTATTGATTAGAGAAATGCAAATCAAAACAACTCTGAGGTACCACATCACACCTGTCAGATTGGCTAACATGAAAAAATAGGAAAACTATAAATGCTAGAGAAGATGTGGGAAAACTGGAACATTAATGCATTGTTGGTGGAGTTGTGAACTGATCCAACCATTCTGGAGAGCAATTTGGAACTGTGCCCAAAGGGCTATAAAAATGTACATACCCTTTGACCCAGCAATACCACTTCTAGGGCTACAACCCGAAAAGATCATACAAATAGGAAAAGGATCCACATGTACAAAAATATTTAGAGCAGCACTTTTTTTAGTGGCAAAGAATTGGAAATTGAAGGAATGCCCATCAATTGGGGAATGGCTGACAAGTTGTAGTATATGAATGTAATGGAATACTATTGTGCTATAAGAAATGATGAGAAAGGGCAGCTAGGTGGCACAGTGAGTAAGAGCACCAGCCCTGGAGTCAGAAGGACCTGAGTTCAGCCTCAGACACTTGACACACTTACTGGCTGTGTGACATAGGGCAAGTCACTTAACCCCAATTGCCCTGCCTTACCCCCTCCAAAAAAAAAAAAAGAAATGATGAGCAGGAAGACCAGAAAAACCTGGAAAGACTTATATGAACTGATGCTGAGTGAGGGAAGCAGAACTAGAAGAACATTGTACACAGTTACAGCCACATAGTGTGATGACTAACTCTTTTAGATTCTGTCCTCATTATTGCAGTGATCTAAGACAACTCCAAAAGGCTGCTGGAAAATGCTGTCCACATCCTGAGAAAGAATTACAGAGTCTGAATGCAAATGAAAGCAGGCTATTTGTTCTCTCTCTTTTTGTTTTGCTTTGTTTGTTTGTTTCTTCTTTCTCGTGGTTCATTCCATTGGTTATAATTCTTCTTTACAACATGACTAATGTGAAACTATGTTTAATATGAATGTATATACAGAGCCTACATCAGATTGCAGGCCATCTTGGGGAGAAGGGAAGGGAAGGAGAGAGAGAAAATGTAAAACTCAAAAGCATGTGGAATTGAATGTTGTAAACTAAAAAAAATAAATACATTTTTAAAAAAGATGTAGAAAAGTTGACAATGTCAGTGAAAAAGAGTTTAAGGGTATAAGCGCAGTAGATAGTGTGATGGACTTTGAGTCAGAAGATCTGAGTTTGAATCATACTACAAATATTGAATCAGGGGCAGCTAGATAGTACAGTGGATAGACCTCTGATGCTGGATGGAGTCAGGAAAACCTGAGTTCAAATCTGGCCTCACATGCTTACTAGCTGTGTGACCCTGGGCAAGTCACTTAACCTCTATTTGCCTCAGTTTCTTCATCTGTAAACCATTGATAGCACCTGCCTCCCAGCGTTGCCGTGAGGATTAAAGGAGACAGTAATTGTAAATTGCACAGCACAGTGCCTGGCACACAGTGGTGCCAAGTAAATGTTAGCTAAAAAATAAAAACTTTTTTTTTAAAAAAGATAGTGATTGTGTTACCCCAAGACAGACACCTAACCTCTATGAGTTTCAGTTTCTTCATTTATAAAATGAAATTAATATTAGCACCTACCTCACACAGTTGTGAGGATAAAATAATATAATGCATATAAAGTATATGGTTGTCTATATTTAGGCAAATGTACATGAGATTATCAACACTTAGCAAGGCTGATACTGAAATCTTCATCTGTGAACCTCTTTCTTTTCTTCGTTTTTTTTTTTTGTTTGTTTTTTGGAATATCTGTGATTATCTCTATACTACCAATGGAAACTGAACAACTGAGGCAGTTAATCACACAGCCTAGGCCCCCAAACTGCTATTGAGGACTGACGTTGGCATTAACAATATTCATTGACTCTGGCCTTTATTTTTCTCATAATAAGATAGCATATACTCTAAGTCTATTCTTCTGGACTTGCTCAGTAAAAAGTAAAATAAATGATCAAACATTTTGGTGGATAAAAATGATTAAAATTACCAGTCTTCCAAACATTTCAGGATTCCACCTCAAGCAGAATCCTTTGCTGCAGTTTGTTTTTCACTGTAAATAAAGGGTCAATCAACATGTTCGAATAACTTACAATGATATGTATTCTTGCTAGAACATTCATACAGCTCTTTCTGATTATATGTTCTCGGATAATAGGCAGGGCAGTTTGACCAAAGGAGAGCAATTTCTTTAATCAGGCTAACATAATGATTCTATCACAAACTTTTGATAGGGCTATGGATATCATCAAATCTCTTTTTGTCTATTAATAGTTCTGTATCTGGTAGAATTGAAGGAGGCTGATTCTGCAGAGCTCGGGCAAACTTGGTTAAAGGTCGTAACAGTGCTGCACAATATCAACGATTTTGGGAGGCAGATTTCAAAGGAACTGGTAAGTGGCTTGAGAATAGGGATTGAACAAATAAAAAAAAAACTACTTTTTGTACAGTGAAAAGAACCTTGACCTAAAAGCCAAATGTAGTGCTTAGGATACTACCATACTCTACGTGGGTCTCTTAAAAAGCTATTCCAGGTTCAAGATACCTAGTATATTGTGGATAATAGCTCATGAGCCCCTACTGATGGGTTATTTTTACTTCAAAGGACATATTAGTTCAAACAAAAGACACTGAAGCAAAATAAATAAAGTGATGAGAAATTTTTCTCTTTATGCATAGGGAGTGCACTCTCTCACAGGTTAATATATCACCAGTGAAGTACTGGTAATATGCACACACAAAGAACACATGTGAATAGGAATAAGACGTGGAGATAGGTAGGGAATATGTTTGGTCAGGGAACATGCATGAAAAGTAGACAACATGAGCATGTGTGGCCAGAACATACATGTAGTTATTCACGTAGGGACTACATGGGGCAGGAGCAATCCATAGTGCTGACTGAAGCTGCAGGGTTGCTGTTATATTCTAATGATGTAATCACACTCCTTACTCTCCTTTTCTTTGCTAAGTGTCTCAGCTCTCTTTACAATCTCTGCAGCTCTTGTGGTGGTTATTTTTTTTGTAGTTGAAACTTTTGCTACCAGCTTCCATATGATCTCAGACACGTCATTTAAACTCTCCGAGGCTCAGTTACCCATCTGTATATTGGGATGGATGGACTCGATGGTTTCTAAGGTCCCTTCTAGCTCAAAATCCATGATCCTTTGATCCCTTCAGGACCTCCATTCATCCATTTCATCTCCCGCCCATTATGGTGCAGTAATTAGAAGAACTCTCTCTAATAAATACAAGAGGACAGTTATTTAATAACAACCATTGGCTAGTAGCCCCATAAAGGGCCACCTGAACACAAACCAAGAAAAGCACCTTGCAGATATGATTGTCATTTCTTTCAACTCATTGTGTTTGGGGCTGAATGACGCTTCTTTGTCCTAGACAAGTGATTGACTTAAGGTTAGACATTTTCGAAATCCTTTGTGGCTAGAGACGCAAATGAATTTTTGTCAGGATAAAAGCTAAGCCGAGGGCAAAAAGACATTATATTCTACCGATCTGGCCTGAATTGTTTCTTTTGTTATAATCTTTTCAATTGTTTCAGTCATGTCTGACTCTTCCTGACCCCCCCTTGGGGTTTTCTTGGCAAGGATACTGAAGTGATTTGCCATTTCCTTCTCCAGCTCATTTTACAGATGAGGAAAGTCAGGCAAACAGGGTTAAGTGACTTGTCCAATGTCACATTGCTAGTAAGTATCTGAGGCCAGATTTGAATTAAGGAAGATAAGTCTTCCTAATTTCACGCCCTGTACTCTGTCCACTGTGCCTAGATCTTATGATTTCATATATATACACATACATATATATACACACATACATATATACACACACATAAACATATACATATACAGTACACATATACATGCATATACATGCATACATACACATATATACACATTTCTGTGTGTATACACGCGTGTACGCACAATTATGCATATATGTATGCATCTATGTGCATATATAACATATATATCCATCAACAAAGCAGCAAATCCTTCATCTTTGAAAGATAAAAAGCAAACAATGTAAAAAACAAACACACAAACAAAACAAAAAGCAAAAACAAAAATAAATAAACTTTGCCATCTTCCTACATAAGATACAGAGGCTCTCATTCTGCCCCTTCCACTAACAGCTTTATGACTGGTCACTTTACCTCTCTCCCCTTTGGTTTTATCATATCTGTGAAAAGAGAGATTTGGGCTAGACATGATCTCTAGTATTTCTATTTCAAATTTCAAAAATGCCATATTGCCTGGTACATTACTATATATTTTGTTGAACAGGAAGATTGGTGAAGATTCAGTAAATGAGAGATAAATAATCTTGTTCTTTGGGCATTTTTTTGAAGAGTGGATAAAATTTCCTTTGTACTTTTAAATTGACTATATCCCTAGTACTTTGAAAACTGAATCAATTTTTCATTTTTTCTGACAGTCAAGTTGCTTTTAAATTATTGAGACACAACTATAGTGAACTTTTTCACTATATTTGAAGAAATAAACCATAAAATTTTCCATTCAGGTGCCTCAAAAAAATCCATCTACCCTCCATTTTTCAAAACCGTGAGAAAGGACTGGCAATTTTAGCTATGTGTCTTGTGCTATACAATATAATGAAACTGTAAAACAAAAATAATAATAAAATAAAAAGTGAAGAGACAGTAACTGCAAAAAAAAAAAACGGAAAAAGAAGAAGGGGGGGCATAATCAAACAGCATGAAATTTCGGCTGCTTTTAGAGAGACCAATAGCACACAATCTATCATTTTTCAGACATGTATGACTCTTTGTGACCCCATTTAGGGTATTCTTGGCAAAGACACTGTAGTGGTTTGCCATTTCCTTATCCAACTCATTTTACAGAGGAGAAACTGAGGTAAACATGCTCAAGTGACTTGCCCAGGGTCATACAACTAGTAGGTGTCTGAGGTCGCATTTGGATTCAGGTCCTTGAGACTGCAAGAACAGCATTCTATCCAGTGTATCACCAGCTTGCACGGTCATTTTGTATCTCAGCAAGGCCAAATTAGTTAAAGGCATCCATGCTCATCACCTCTTCTAGGCAATTTGATGACACAGTGTGCAGACTGGTGGGCCTGGAGTCTGGAAGTCCTGAGTTGAAATCCGTAGTCAGACAGTTCCTAGCTGTGTGATCCTGGGATCACTCACTCTGATTGCCTTTGCATCCTCAGCCATGAAATGGGAATGATCCCTACCTTACAAGGCTGTTATAAGAATCAAAGGAGATCCCATTTGTGAAGAGCTTAGCACCGTGCCTGTAGCATAGCAGATGATTAATAAATGCTTATTCCCCCCCTGGAGGGATATCGTTGTAACTGGAAACTGTCCTACATATATTGAAGTAATCAGAAATGTCTGCAATACCAGTGATGTCTTATCTCATTATTTAATGCAAGCCTCTAAGCTATCTGAAACACATTCGTTTACTCCACCTTTGTTAAAAAACAAGCTCAATAAAGAATGAATTTTCCCTTCCTATATTCTCAAATGAAATGGAACTTTTTTCTCCTCAACACAATTGCTATTTCTATTTTTCTATCCTTTATAAAATCAAAGAGCCCTAACAGAAACTCTTTTTAATGTTTTTCCCCTTAGACTGCAACTCATTGGCTGCATTTGCTAGCTTATCTGCGAGAATATATTGATGATTTTATCTTCCTATGCTTTTTAATGTGTAGGGAACCAATTTATGACAAATTACATGCACTGAGAAGTACAATGTACTGTATGTAAGTTGAAAGTATCCAATATAGGCTCTCTTTTCATTCTTTCAGGAAGCCTTGTTTAGTTCTGTTAGCATTATCTCAGAACTGAATGTGTTCCATTAGAAATGATTGAATCAAATGTTTTACTCGACCAAGCGACATTCAATCACACATTAATATTATTTCATTTCTCATTCAGGTGTCTCAAAAAAACCCATCTACTCTTCATCTTTCAAAACCATAAGAAGAGACTGGCAATTACAGTGTTGTGTCTTGTGCTATAAAATGTAATGAAATTGTAAGTAAACCGAAAATAATAAGAAAATAAAAGAAAGAAGAGACTAAATTTAAACAAAAAAGAAAGGGGAAGCAACAGTCAAACAGTGTACACTCTCAGCTGCTTTTAGACAGGTAAGCAACTGCTTGTTTGAAATAGAGCCCAACCATTGGAAGGCCTTTTAAGGACAATTTCTCTTGCAAAGGTCAGGATTTTTGAGGGTCCCTTTTTATAAGGTAGCACTTCTTACAAATTGATGGTAGAAATCTTTCCCGGAATTCCATTTGTGGAAAAGATAGTAGTGAGTGGAAAAAAATAGGTCAAAAAATCTTAAAATACACTTTTTTGTTTTTGAGCATAAATTGGTAGATAAAAATTTCTATCTTTTTTACCCTAATAATTAACAGGTTTACTTTCATTTACACTCTACAGAGCCAGTGAGTATCATAATGATTCAGGTTCAGATGAGTAAGTGATATGAGTCTAACTATATTTATTATAAATAATAATTGACATATAATGTGGTTCTGACTAATGGCCTTTTGCAATCCCATGTAGCACTAGGTGCCATTGGTCTGTGCTCTCCTCACTTTCGCTTCCCTTTGGGAAGAGTTTAGCCTGCTAAGCATGCACTCATACCCTCGGTGACATGATGTTCCTATGGCTCACGTATACAGGAAAAATCTAAACAAGGCCCATGTTCAAGGTTCAAAGTTCTCCTTTAACAAGTTATGTGTTCATTCATAACACTAAACTGTCTTGATCCTCCCCTGAGAGATCTTAACATTTTTTTCAATAAAATCTTAGCGTCTTAGGGTGGTTCATGAAACTTGGAGGAAAAAAAAAACTTCAGGGATCTCTCTTCATGTACATTTTGACAATGAAAATGAACTAATATATAAAAAGAGAATCAGGCTTACAAAATGCCACCGATAGTGGTGGTTGGCAAAAGATGACATGTTTGCTATTTTTTTTTAAGTTCTACATAAATAGGTGGAAGGAGGAGAGAGGGAAGAAGAAAGATGCAGCATAGTGCTACACAGCTGTGGCATGTATGCATGGAGGACAGGGGGTGATCCATTACTGATTAGGCCCTAACTCCAGTTGAGATATTGCTTTCTCATCTGCCTTCTATGGAAGGTGATGGCTTTGGAAGCCCAAAGGTGAGACAAGTTGTTTTCCAAAACATTAAGCAGTCATTTGCCCTACTTGACAGTTTCTGAGGTTGTGGCTAGCCATACTACCTCCTGGTAGCTCACTCCTCTTCCACTCATGAGATGGATTTGTGGGGCCATCAGGTTTCATACCTACTGCAGGTTTCATACCATGTGCAGCCACTATAAGAGGGCCACTTATAGTGACAATAGGTATGTTAACTAGCATGAATGACTCCATTTTGTTTTAAGCTTCTATACTGTGACTAAGTAGTTTTCATACAAGATGTTACATAAGTTGTTATATAAGATGACTCAATGGCCAGAGTGCTGAGCTTGAAGTCAAGAAGACGTGAGTTTAAATCTGGCCTCAGAAACTCACTAGCTGTGTTACCCTAGACAAGTCACTTAGCCTCTGTTTGCCTTAATCTACTGGGGAAGGAAATGGCAAATCATGCTACTATCTTTACCAAGAAAACCCCATGGACGGTATTGGTATGTGGTGGTGTAACAACAATGTTATTTCCAGCTGCTATGGAGGTATAAGGCCATAACACCAGCACACAGGAGGGCTGCTAGCACAACTTCTTTGATCTGCTTTTATAGGGAAAGCAACTTTAAGGTGTTAATAATCTTACTTTAATTAAACATACATATATCATTCACTTAGTTCAGGGGGAAAAGTCAGCACCCTGAACTTCAGAGAAAATACAAACAGAAATTACAAACAGAGAAAATAACACAAATCAACAGACAGGGCTTCCAAGCATCTGACCAAAAGCAATACATACATAGTTACCAGAGAGAGAAGCACCAACATCTGGGTTTTTCGAACCCAGGGGGCTCCTTTACGTGTACACAGAGTCTCATCTAGCCAAATAACATGCAAACTACTTCCATGAGTGAGTCCAAAGCAAAATGCTAACCTCAGAGTATATATACACTTCTTCAGGGTCAGAGGGCATCACAACCCTTGCAGGATCATGTGACTCAAAGTCATGTGACTTAGACTTTCTTGTGACTTAAGCAGGTCGTCAAAGACTTTTAATTTGATCAAAGGTAAGATTCAATCAAAGGCACTTGATGGCCTTAGTGTGGAGAAGAACTAGAACTCCAAAAGGAAAAACAGTAAAAAGCCCCACTTTGCTTGCCCTTACACAATTGTGTCCAACTCTTTATGACTCTGGGGACCACATGGAAGGACAAGCAAAGTGGGACTTTTTGCTGTTTTTTTCTTTTGGAGTGCTTCTCAGCACCAAGGCAACCAAGTGACTTTGATTGAGTCTTGCCTTTGTTTGTAGGAAGGCCCATACACTTTCACTAGCTAGGCAGGAGGCCCCAGGCCCATACCCTTTTGCTAGTTATGTCATGAGAAGTATGAAACCCTCAGGGCCCTGAGGAGAAGTGTGAAGCCCTTGAGAGGTGTGAAGCTCTCCAACCCTGAAAAGGGATATATATGCTCTGAGTTTAGCATTTTGTTTGGGGCTCACTCATTGGAAGACTGTTGGTGTGGAGACTCTGCATAGCTGTTAAGGAGTACTCTGGCTTTGAAAATCCAGATGTTGGTGCCTCTCTCTCTGGTAACTATGTATATATAGGTTTGATCAGACAGCTAGCAGCCTATCTGTTGATTTGTGTTATTTGCTCTGTTTATATTTTCTCTATTTGTAATTTCTGTTTCTATTTGCTCTGAAGTTCAGGCTGCTGACTTTTTCCCCTGAGCTAAGTCAATGATATATGTATGTTTGATTAAAGTGAAATTGTAAACCCCTTTAAGTTGCTTTCCTTAGAAAAGTGGATCAAAGAACCTGTGCCAGCAGCCTTCCTGTGTGCTGGTGTTATTGGCCTTACACAGCCACAGTAGCAGCAAGTAGAATTGTTGTTACAAATCGAGCAACTGAACAACAGCAGTTGTTTTCTACAATAAGATACATACTTGAATAAAGTTACAGATGACATGTGTGACCCCCAAATTTGGTGAGCAACTACTAATAAGATGTATATTTCCATCAAATCTTATAAATAATTATTAATGATTTGTGTGCCTCATGTCTGGTAAACAGCTACTAATTGTATCAATAAGGCAAGATTCATGACCTCGAAGATGACCATGAACATGGCTGTATGGTTTGGAATCTCAAAGTATGATAAAATCTCTAGGTAGAAGGCAGAGGATGTATAACATCTATTTAGACACCAGAGTATCAAATCCCAAGACCAACAACTCCAATTCGATATGGCAGTAATTATATTCCACAACCAGTAAGCCCACCTCAATGTAGCAGCAAGGAAATTATAACACAGTATTATAGCAAGGAACCAAGCCATCCTGTAACCTTGCCCTTTGCTAGGGCCTTCCCGTAGACAATCACTAACGAATCCTAACTGTCTGTTTGCCTATGCCCTCTCCCATAGTTCTGCAAACCCTTGCAGTTCTCAGGGTCCCTGCAGTCTCCTGGATTCTCTGGATTCTCAGTTCTCCAATCTCTCAATGCTGTAGATTCTCAGCTCTTTGATCTCCGCTCTGCAGTCTCTCTCAATGCTGGCTCTCTCTCAATGTCTTCCCTCTCAATGTCTGCTCTTCAACATCCTCTCGATATCTGCTGCCTCAATGTCTTCTTGATGTCTGCTTCTCAGTTCTGCTGTTCTCACACTCTGGGCTCTCCTTATATATAGTTCTAGTCGGGATCTGATTGGCTAGAACTCAGGTCTCTGATTGGCTGAATTCATGCACATCTGATTGGCTAGAACTCAGCGCACAGACAATTGGCTCTGGTCTTAGCACTTCTCCTTAGAGCCCTGAGGGCTTCACACCTCTGGTGACCTAATTAGCAAAAGGATGTGGGCCTGGGGCCTCACATCTAGTTAGTGAAAGGGTGTGGGACTGGGGCTTCCCACCTGGTAAGTAAAGAGTATAAGTAAAGGCCCAATTGAATGGGCAGGGAAGATCTTTAATCACCTTAACTCCATACTAATAAACATGAATGTATATCCTCCAAATTTGGTAAACACCTACTAATGATGATTTTGTGGGTGTGTGAGTGTGTGTGTGTGTGTATGTGTGTGTGTGTGTGCACGCCAAATCTGGTAGACAATAAGCACTGGCTATTAAGTTTAGAAAAAAGTAAAGCTTTGAGAGATAGTTCCCTTTCATTATAAGCTTGGGTAATCAGTCACCAAGTAAAACTTAGATGTAACTTAAATTCAACTCTTAACCAGAACCATAGAAACCCATCAAAGGCTCAGCCATCAATCTGCTTCTGTATGGCCATGAATACTGACTCCTGCATACTTGAAGATTCAAGTATCCCCATGTTTGTTTGAAAAAAGTGCTTATTGATGGTCAGAATGCCACCTCAGAGTGAGACACCTAGTCTCTGTCGGGGCAGAGAAGGAATTTGTTTTGAGCACCAGTAAGAGACATGACTATCAGGACTTTTAGGAATCAAGTTGTTAATTTGTTCCTAAAAGGGTAGATATTTGTATTTGTATTTCAAACCCCAAAGACCATTGGTAAAGGACCCTCTCCATATTGGTAGATATTAATATCTCCTGGTTGTCCTTCACTTGGAAGCTCTTAAAGAAGGTGTCAGCATCAGAGTCAAGAGGATTCTTGAAGCCCCATGTTCTAACTCTCATCAGTTCCTTCATTTTGTCACATGTGACACAAGAAATGAAGGGCTTTACCTTACCTCCAAGAAAATAAGTTGTACCTTCACCAGCTGTGAAAAATGTTTTTGTAGAATTACAATCTCCTTGATGTAGTTATTCATTCTAACGATGGCTACTGTAACCCCCTATGCCTTCTCATCCCACTCAACTCCTGCAGAGTTATTAAATAACTCCATCTCAGAGGGCTCATCCAAAATTTTAGGGGGTTTCCTCTAGATATATTGTGACTGCATGGATACCAACATAGTATGGCAGCCATCTATAGACTCACCCTTGCCATGTGACTGACACAGTCATACTTTACATATGCGTGTTTCACTGATGGCTCCCTTTAGGATATTTCCATTGTGTAATTTTTTCACTAGAAAAGCATTGTAGTTTATTTATGCCCATCATATTCTTCTCCATTTTGTAATCTTCAGCTTTAATGCTCAAAATGCTCCAAGTATTCTGGGATTTGTCACCAGAAGACTATATTTGTTTAAAAGGTAGGCTTGTATTTCAAGGGGAAAATTGGTTCACTGGAAGTTTTGCTGCTTTCCCAAAAGCAATTACTGTCTATTTTTCCCCTCCAATTAAATTCTGGGCTGGACTCATTGTCTATGAGCACTGTTTGACCAAGATGTATGTACTGAGACCATATCAATGAGATGTCTAACCAACACTTAACATGCAATTACATGGACAATAGAAATTCTATGTGGATAACTAGATCACATAAGGGTCTCAACAATTCTCTATCACAGTTTCATTTTTTAAATGATATTTTCTTTTCTTTGGGGGAAAAAGTGAGTTTTTTTTTAGTTAATAGTATTTTATTTTTCTTCCCAATGACATGCCATGACAATTTTAGCATTCATTATTGCAATATTTTGAGATCCAAATTGTCTCCCTCCCTCCCTTCCCTCTTCCAAAAATAGCAGGCAATTTGTTATAGGTTATATATGTGCTATCATGTAAATATATGTTCATATTAGTCACACTTGGGAAAGAAGAAACAGGTCAAAAGGATAAAAACCATGAAAAAAGAATGAAGTGAAAAACACATGCTTTGATCTGCATTCAGAGTCCACCAGTTTTTTATCTAGATATGGATAATATTTTGCTTCTTGAGTCTTCTGTACTTTTCTTGGATCATTGTGTTGCCGATAAGAGTCAAATCATCCACTGTTGATCATCACACAATTTTTTTGCTGATACTGTGTACAATGTTTTCCTGGTTCTGTTCATTCCACTTTGCATCAGTTCATGCAGTTCTATCTGTTCATCATTCAATAACTTCAACCTTATTCTCATCAGTATTGGCTCAAATAGAGAATAATATACACAAGCAGTTGATTATAGAAATCTATTTTATTCAACAAGGAAATAGAAGAGGAGGTGATTAAATAAATGGTGGCAGGGGTGGGGAATGACAACAGGGAGGGCAGATCAGAGGAGATGGTAGAAGCAAAACACAGGTGAGTGGGGAAATGGTGAAAGGAGAAAGAGGACAAACAAGAGGAAGAATAGGATGGAGGAAAATACACAGGGAGCAATCCTAACTATGAATGTGAATGGGATGAAGTCTCCCATAAAAAGAAAGTAGATAGCAGAGCGGATCAAAAACTAGAATCCTACAGTATGTTGCTTACCAGAAACATTCTTGATGCAGAGAGACACACACTGAGTAAAGATAAGGGGCTGGAGTAGAATCTATTATGCTTCAGCTGAAGTAAAAAAAAGTCAGGGGTAGCAATCCTGATCTTAGACAAAGTAAAGGCAAAAATAGACCTAATTAAAAGAGATAAAGAAAGAAACTACAACTTGCTAAAAGGTACCACAGACAGTGAAGCAATCAAATTAGAAGAGCAAAAAATAATCTACCTCTCAGATCTATGGAGAGGGGAAGAATTCATAACCAAACAAGAGATAGAAAGCATTACAAAATATAGAATAGATAATTTTGATCAAATTGATTTAAATAGCTTTTGTACAAACAAAACCAAAGTAACCAAGATTTGAAGGAAAGCAGAAAGCTGGAAAACAATTTTTACAGCTAGTTTCTCTGATAAAGTCTTTATTTCTCAAACATATAGAGAACTGAGAACTGAGTCAAACTTACGAGAATACAAGCCATTCCCCAATTGATAAATGTTCAAAGAATATGAATAGGCAGTTTTCAGATGAAGAAATCAAACATATCTATATGCATATGAAGAAGTGCTCTGAATCACTTTTGATTAGAGAAATGAAAATTAAAACAACTTTGAGATACCCCCTCACACCAATCAGATTGTCTAATATGACAAAAAAGGAAAATGATAAAGGTTGGAGAGGATGTAGGAAAATTGGGACACCAATGCACTGCTGATGGAGTTGTGAACTGATCCAACAATTTTGGAGAGCAATTGGGAACTGTGCCCAAAGGGCAACCAAACTGTGCATACCCTTTGATCCAGCAATACCACTACTAGGTAGTGTTTATCCTTCATTTTCAAAGAGGACCATGACATCAGGCAAATGATGACATGACTTGCAGTTGACTTCTATTTGAGTGAGGGAGGGCTGTGAAAGGTCACCAACCTCATTTTCTTCTCCAGAGCCATCTGCTTTAGGGTACTGACCCCAAAGGCAGAATTAGAGGAACATCAAAGTGCTAAATCATCCTGATGAATAGCAGGTGACTGGATCCAGATGGCTCTGGAGGAGAAAGTGAGGCTGGTGACATTGCACAGCCCTCCCTCACTCAAATCAAAGTCAAATGCAAGTCATGTCATCATTTCCTTGATGTCATGGTCCTCTTTGAAAATGAGGGACAAACACAACAAGGTGTGTATCCTAAAGAGATCATTAAAAGGGGGAAAGGACATAGATGTGTAAATATATTTGTAGCAGCCCTATTTATGGTGGCAAAATATTGGAAATTGAGGGGATGCCTATCAATTGGGGAAGGGCTGAACAAGATATGGTATGTGAACATAATGAAATACTATTGTTCAGTAAGAAATAATGAACAAGCACATTTCAGAAAAACCTAGAAAGACTTGTACAAACTCATGCAAAGTGAATTGAACAGAACCAGGAAAACATTGCACACAGTATTAGCAATGTTGTGTGATGATCAACTATGAATGACTCATAATTGTTCTCAGCAACACAGTGAAACAAGACAAGTGCAAAGGACTCACAAAAGAACATGCTACCCATATTCAGATAAAGAACTGATGGACTATCAGTGCTGATTGAAGCATATTTTTTTTCACTTGCTTTAGTGTTTCTGTGCGTGTGTGTGTGTGTGTGTGTGTGTGTGTGTGTGTGTGTGTGTGTAGACAGAAGGTACAAGGTGAGTTGAATATGAAGGGATAATATCTAAAAATAAAATTAAGGGGTGAGAGAGGAATGTACCGGGAGAAGGAGAAAGGGAGAGGTAGAGTGGGATAAATTATCTCACATAAAAGAGGCAAGAAAAAGTTTTTACATTGGAGGGGAAGAGGGGGGGAGGTAAGAGGGTATGAGTAAACCTTACTCTCATTGGATTTGGCTTAAGGCGGGAATAACATACACTTTCAATTGGCTATGGAAATCTATCTTACCCTACAGGAAAGTAGGGGGAAGAGGATGTGAGTGGGGGAGGGATGATAGAAGGGAGGGGAAATGGGAGTAGGGAGTAGTCAGAAGCAAACACTTTTGAGGAGGGACAGGGTTAAAAGGAGAGAACAGAATAAATGGAGAGGAGTGGGATAGGATGGAAACAAATATATTTAGCCTTTCACAACATGACTGTTATGGAAGTGTTTTGCATGACTACACATGTATAACTAATATCAAATTGCTTGCCTTCTCAATGACAGTGGGTGGGGAGGGAAGGAGGGAGGTAGAGAATGTGGAACTCAAAATTTTAAAAACAAATGTTAAAAATTGTTTTTACATGCAACTGGGAAATAAGATATACAGGCAATGGTACATAGAAATCTATCTTGCCCTACAGGAAAATAGAAGGAATGGGGATAAGAAAAGGGGCGGGGGGGGGGGTGATAGATGGGTGGGCAGATTGGGAGAAGGGGCAATCAGAATGCTCTCTGTCCTACGGTGGGGCAGGGGAGGGATGCGGAGAAAATTTGGAACTCAAAATCTTGTGGAAGTTAATGTTGAAAACTAAAAATAAATTAATTAATTTAAAAATAATAAAATAATTGCAGACAGTATAATATTCTTGGGAGTAGAGGGAAAATTTATGAACACAATTACAAAATATTCCTTACACAAATAAAGGCAGTTCTAAGTAATTGGAGAAATATTACTTACTCATGGGTAGCCCGAGCCAATGTAAGAAAAATGACAATACTTCCTAAATTAATTTAGTTATTCAGTTTTGTTCCAAGCTACCAAAGGACTACTTTATAGAGCTAGACAAAATAATAACAAAATTCATTTGAAAGAACACCTTTCTTACAAAAGGTCAAGAATAACAAAATAATCAATGAAAAATAAAACATGGGAAAGAAGGGATCCCAGCAGTACCTGTTCTCAAACTATACTACAAAGCTACAATTGTCAAAACAATTTGCTACTAAGTGGAAAAAGTAGACAGATTGATCAGTGGAGTAGATTAGTACACAATGTATAGAAATAAATCAGCACAATAATCCAGTGTTTAATAAACTCAAAGATCCCAGCTACTGGGACAAGAATTTATGATTCAGTAAAAACTGTTGGGAAGACTCAAAAGAGTCTGGAAGAAACTAGACCAATGTTTCACATCATATACTCAGATAAGCTCCAAATGAGAACATTATTTAGACATAAAAGGTAATATCATAAGCAAATTAGAGGAGTGCAGAAATAATTAAATATTGGATTTTTATATAGAGAAAGAATTTCATGACCAAACAAGAGAAAGAGAGGTTTAGAGGAGGCAAATGGACAGTTTTGATTATTGAACATTTTTGAAATTTTTTGAACAAATAAAAACAATGCAGTTCAAATCAGAGAAGAAGGAAGAAGCAGGAAATTGGGGGAAATTTTTTACAGCAGTTTTATGTGACAAAGTTTTCATTTCTAGTGAATTGAGTCAAATTAATAACAATAAGAGGCATTTCCCAATAGACACATGTTCAAAGGACGTGAATAGGTAATTTTGAGATGAAGAATTCTAAGCTATCAATAGACCTGAAAAATGCTCTGAATTGCTAATAATTAATGTAATAAAAATTAAAACAATTCTGAAGTGCCACCAGCACTCATCAGATTGGATAAGTTGATGAAAAGGTAGTATGACAAATGCTGGAGGGGGTGTGGGAAAACAGGTTCTTTAATATGCTGTTAGTGGCGCAGTGAACTGGTCCAACCATTCTGGAAAGTGGATTGGAACTATGCTGTCTTTGATCCAGTGATATTGCTTCTAGGTCTGTACTCTGGAGAGATAAAAAGATGAAAAGGACCCATATGCACAAAACTATTCCTAGTAGCTTTTTTTGCGGTGACAAAAATCAGAAAATAAGGGAATGTTTGGTCAATTGAGGAATGACTGAACACGGTATGGTATATGAATGTGCTGGAATATTATTGTGATGTAAAAAATGATGAAGACAGATGATGCAGAGTAGAGTGAGCAGAATCAGGTGAACAATTTATGCAATAATAATAATATTGTAAGTACAACCAAATCTTGAATATTTAGGAACTATGATCAACACAATGAACAGCCACAATTCTGAAGGACTCATGATGAAGCATGTGATCCACCTACACATAGAGAAGTGAAGGAATCAGAGTGCAAATGGAAGCATATGGTCTTTTCCATCTTTTTTACATGGCTAATTTGGTGATTTGTTCTGAATAATCATACATTTTTGTAATGGACTTTGTTTTTCTTGCCTTCTCAATGGGCAGGAGAAAGAAAGTAAGAAAATTTGGAACTGAAAATAAAATAATTTAGTTGAATTTGTTAATTCTTTAATGATTTTATTTTCTCTTGTTTAGTGACCCTATTGCTAGCTTCTTTCTTCTACTCATATAATAAGGAAAACGTAATCCATATAGCAAATATTCAGTCAAGAAAGACAAATCCATTCATCAGCCAGATTTGTGGTGCAGTAGGTAGAATGCTGGGCACGGAGCAAGGAAGACTTGATTTTAAATCCAGCTTTGGACAATTTCTAGCCATCGGATTAAAGACAAGTCACTAAACCTCTATCTTCTTTAATTTCCTTAACTGCACAATGGGGATACTAATAAAACCTATCTCCCAAGGTGTATCAGCAATTAAGGTGGGACTTTTTTTTACTATTTTCTCTTTTGGAGCACTTATTTAATCAAGTGCCCTTGATGAGTCTGGCCTTTCTTTCTTCGATTAAATCAGGAGTCTTTGATGTCCTCCTTACCTCAAGGGAAAGCCTGGTTTACATGGGTTTGAGTCACGTTTGTGACACTTTTAGGTTACGTGGGTTTGAGTCACATGTTGTGACACCCTTTGACCATGAACAGGGTATATAAACTCAGAGGTTGGCATTTTTCCTTTGGGGGCTCACTCATGGAAGAAGTAACTGCCCCCTGGCTTTGCTAACCTATATGTTGGTTTGTGTTTGCTCTGTTTATATAATGTATGTTTGTAATTTGTTTGTATTTGGTCTGAAGTTCAGGGTACTGGCTTTTCCTCCTGAACTAAGTGAGTTATATATGTATGTGTGATTAAAGTGAGATTGCTAACCCCTTAAAGTTACTTTCCTTAGTAAAGCAGATCAAAGAACCTGTGCTGGCAGCTCTTGTTGCTAGTCTTGTTGGGTCTTACACCTCCACAGCTGCTGCTAGCTGATTTGTTGTTATACGAGGTTGTTGTTAGGATCTAACGAGATATTTGTAAAGTACTTAGCAAAGTGTCTGGCACATAGTAAATGTTTAATAAATGCTTTTTCATTCTTTTCATCATATAGTTCCATCTAATTCTTTGGATATATCATATTTGTTTTTCTATGGCATAGTGACTCCTAAGTTTGCATTTCAAA
Organism: Trichosurus vulpecula; assembly: GCF_011100635.1. Taxonomy (NCBI): domain Eukaryota; kingdom Metazoa; phylum Chordata; class Mammalia; order Diprotodontia; family Phalangeridae; genus Trichosurus; species Trichosurus vulpecula. Next base: position 263,133,013 of record NC_050580.1, on the reverse strand, counting down.
GTATCTACTAAGCTTGGGACAATTCACTAGAAATACTTGAATGTTCTAGATTTATTCAAAAGTCCATCTTTTCCTTGATAAGGAAAATACTCAGTTTTGTGTAATAAATTATTCTTGGTTGTAAGCCTTTATGTTTTGCCATCTGGAATATCGTGTTGCTTGCTCTTCTCTTCCTTATAGTGCTAGTAGTCATATCTTGTGTGATCCTGATTATGCCTCCTTGGTATATTTGAACTCTTTATTTTTGAGGCATGGTATTTTTTTTTTCTTTTGACCTGGAAGCTCTAAAATTTAATTTTGATATTCTCAAATATTTTCATTTTGGGGTTTCAAAAGATGATCAGTGGATTCTTTCTATTTTTACTTTGCCCTCTACTTCTAATAGGTCTGAAAAACTCTTTTTTGGAGGAGGGACAGCACGGCAATTGGGGTTAAGTGACTTACCCAAGGTCGAATAGCTAGTAAGTGTGTCAAGTGTCTGAGGCTGCATTTGAACTCAGGTCCTCCTGACTCCAGGGCTGGTGCTCTACTCACTGCACCACCTAGCTGCCCCTGATCTGGACAACTTTTATTCATGAGGCTTTGAAATAAGCTATAATTAGGGCAGATCAGTATAAATAATGAATTCCCTTACATGATTGTATCTATTCAAATTTGTACTATTTAAAATGATAATTATTTAAAATACAGCAATTGTTTCCAGGCCAATGGAAATATGCAGTATGAATTCAAACAATGTGTCCACTTCAGAGGATTCATTATTCACACCAAACAGGACCTAGCCATATCTAAATATTTTTATGGTTGAGATTTTCCATTACTCCAATGATTTTTAGATGATTTCTTCTTGACTTGTTTTTCCAGGTCAGTTGTTTTTGAATAGGAGATACCACAACATTTTCTGATGTTTTTTCCAGCCTTTAGATTTTGTTCTGGTATGTCCTGTTGTCTTATGGAGTCTTTGATTACTATCTGGTCTAGTCTAAATTTATGAGCTGGACTTCTGGGAGCCAAGATAGTGGAATAAGAAGTAAATTGCTCTCACTCTCCTTTATTGAACTCTAAAAACCCAGAAAATATCACTCCAGGAAAAACCCTGAAACAGCTGAGCCAGCAGAAAGATGGAGTGCAGCAGTCTTTTAACCTGAGAAGCTTGGGGCATTAATGGAAAAGGTCCCTCTTGCTCTGGTGCAAGGGGAGCAGTACAGGATGGAAAACATAGCAACAAGCCCTACCTAAGTAAACAAGCAGGAGATCCTGAGGCACAGATTGGTGGAGCAGGCAAGGGCCAACACCAGGACCCCCTGAGTGCCTTGGCATAGGCAGGGGAACTGGTAGACTCCAGTAGCCAATCCTCTCTGTGCTTCAGCATGACTCCAGGAAGCACTGTGGGGCTAATGTGATCAAAGATCTTCCCCACTCATTTAATGGGCCTCAGGTGGAGCTAGTTAAGGGAAGCTTGATTAGGAGAGGCCTGTTTGTAGGAAGGCCCATTTGCTAAGTAGGTGCTAAGCCCCAGGGCCTAGACAATGTATATATACCCTGTGGGTAGCCATTAAGCTTAGACTAGAGAGCTGTGGAGACTAGAAAGCTGTGGAGACTAGAGATCTGTGAGGAGGAGAAAAAGAAGAAGATGAAGAAAAGAGAACTGCAAGAAAGGGCAGAGAACTGGAAGAGATGGAGAGACAGAGAGAGAACTGGCAGGACTCTGAGAACTGCAAGGACTTTCAGAACTTTGGGAGGAGAAGATGCAGGCAAGCAGACCGTTAGGATTCGTGAGTAAGTATTTACAGGAAGGCCCTGGCAGAAGGGAAGGTTACAGGATGGCTTGGCTCCTTGCTATGATATTGTGTTTTAATCTCCTTGCTGTTACATTGAGGTGGACTTACTGATTTTGGGATACAATTACTGCTATGTCAAATTAGGGTTATTGGTTTGGGAATTTGATCCTCTGGTGTCTGCATAAATGTTTTACTTCTTCTGCCTTCTATACAGAGAGTCTCTTATATTTTGCAATTCTGAACTATACAGGCATATTCATGGTCACCATGCATATCATGAATCCTGCCTTACTAACACAAGTACCACTCCAGGTGAACAGGTGTCCTCCAGCAACCAAACCTTCTGGTGCTTCAGAGCAGCTGTCCTCCACAGGCTAAACCCCACTCCACCCTGAGAGCTTCAGTGTTGTTGACCTCAGCTCAGCACCAGGTAAGCTGGCAGACCCCTACAGCCTCCCATCGTCAGCACCTGAGGTCCCAGTACACCAAGCCAGGGACCAGGTCCCTTGCCCCCAGCACCAGAAGCTTAGGTCAGTGCCCCCTGTACTACAGCAGGAGAGCTCAACTGTGAAAGCCAGGAAATAGGCAAATATCATAAGCAAAAACCAGAAATGGTCAATGACTGTAAATTCTTACTGTGGGGATAGGGAAGATCAAAACACAAATTCAGAAGGGAACAACATTGTCAATATACCCATATCTTCAAACTCAAAGGGGAATATGAACTGGTCTCAAGTCCAAAAAGCCTTCTTGGATGAACTGAATAAGGATTTCAAAAGTCAAATAAGAGAGGTAGAAGAAAAATTGGGAAAGGAAATGAGAGGTATGCAAGAAAGAGTCAATAGCTTGGAAAAGGAAGGACAAAAATTGACTGTAGAAACATGTCCTTAAAAAATATAATTGGCCAAATGAAAAAAAGTACATTGAAGAAAACAACTCCTTAAAATTGGCTAAATGGAAAAGGATGCACAAAAAATCACTGAACTCTTTGAAAAGTAAAATAGACCAAATGGGAAAAAGTACAAAAGCTAAATGAAGAAAACAATTCACTAAAAATTAGAACTGGGCAAGTGGAAGCTAATGACTCTATGAGACAACAAGAATCAGTCAAACAAAATCAAAAGAATGAAAAAATAGAATAAAATATAAAATTCCTCATTGGAAAAATAACCAACCTGGAAAATAGATCCAGGAGAGACAATTTAAGAATTGTTCGTCTACCTGAAACCCATGGTAAAAGAAAAGAGCCTGGAAAGTATCTTTCAAGAAATCACAAAGGAAAACTGGCCTGAGATCCTAGAACCAGAGGGTAAAATCACATCAGAAGAATCCACCGATCAACTCCTGAAAGAGATCCCAAATTGAAAATGCCAAGGAATATTGTAGCCAACTTCCAGAATTATCAGGTCAAGGAGAAAATACTGCAAGCAACCAGAAAGAAACAATTTAAATATCATGGAACCACAATGAGGATTATGCAGGACCTTGCAGCTTCCACATTAAAAGATTGGAAGGCTTGGAATATGATATTCCATAAGGCAAAGGAGCTTGAATTACAACCAAGGATCAACTGCCCAGTGAAATTGAGCATAATTTTTCTGGATAGGAGATGGATATTTTCAATGAAATAAGGGACTCCTAAACCTTCCTAATGAGAAAACCAGAGTTCAAAGGAAAATTCGATCTTCAAATACAAGACTCAAGAGAGGCACGAAGAGGTAAACAGGAAAGGAAAAAAAACATATTATTCAATAAGGCCAAAGTATTTGCATCCCTACAAGAGAAGATGATACCTATAACTCTTGAGAACTATATCTTTATTACACCATTTAGAAGGGGAGACATAGACAGAGGGTGTGGGTATAAGTTGACTTTGATGTGATGATAAAAAAAATCTAATTAAGTGGTGAAAAGGGATTGTACTAGGAAAAGAGGAAAGGAGGAGGCAGCAATGGGTAAATTGCATCTCATGAAGAGGCAGAGACCTATTACAATAGAGGGAAAGAAGGGAGGGACACGGCATTGTTTAAACCTTACTGTCAATAGATTTGGCTTAAAGAGGGAATAACATAACCAGTTAGGTATAGAAATATAACTTAGGAGGGGAAAGAGGAAAGAAAAGGGAGGGGGTAGAAAGAAGGGAGGGAAGAAGTAGTAATGAAAAAGGGAAAGAAAAGGTAGGGGTGATAGAAGGGAGGACAGATTGAGGGATGCTATGGTCAAAAGCAAAACTCTAGTGAGGTGGCAAAGGGAGAAAGGAGAGAGAAAACAATAAGCAGGGTAAGGGGGGGGATAGGATGAAAAGAAAGACACAGATAGTAATCATAACTGTGAATGCTAATGGGATGAATTCTCCCATAAAAAAGCAGACAGCAGAGTGCATTAAAAACCATAATCCTAAAATATGTTGCTTATAAGAAACATTTGAAAAGAAGGATATACACAAAGTAAAGGTAAAAGGCTGGAACAGAATATATTATGCTTCAGCTGAAGTAAAAATAAAAAGCAGTGGTAGCAATCCTGATCTCAGACAAAGCAAAAGCAAAAATAGATCCAATTAAAAGGGATAAGGAAGGAAACTACATCCTGCTAAAAGTTACCATAGACAATGAAGTAATGTTATTGCTAAACATATATGAACCAAGTGTCATAGCATCCAAATCTTTATTTTTTTATTTTTTTTCATCCAAATCTTTAGAGAAGAAGTTAAGTGAGTTATGGGAAGAAATAGACAGCAAAACTATATTAGCAGGGGACCTCAACCTCCCCTTATCAGAACTAGATAAATCTAACCACAAAATAAACAAGAAAGAAGTTAAGGAGGTGAATACAATTTTAGAAAAGTTACATATGGTAGACCTCTGGAGAAAATTGAATGAAAATAGAAAGAAATATACCAGATCCTTCTTATGATACAAATATGGTGCTGATACCTAAACTGGGGAGAGCCAAAACAGAGAAACAAAATTATACAACAATCTCCCTAATGAATATACATGTAAATATTTTAAATAAAATATTAGCAAAGAGATTACAGCAACGTATGTCAAGGATAATACACTATGACCAGATAAGATTTATACCAGGAATGCAGGACTGATTCAAAGATAGAAAAACAATCATCATAATTGACCATATCAACAATAAAGCTAACAGAAATCACATGATTATCTTAATAGATGAAGAAAAGGCTTTTGACAAGACACAACACCCATTCCTATTAAAAACATTAAAGAGCATAGGAATAAATGGAGTCTTCTCAAAATGATATATAGCATCCATCTAAAACCATCAGCAAGCATTACATGCAATGGGGATAAGCTAGAAGCACTTCTAATAAGATCAGTCGCAAAACAGGGATGTCCATTATCACTATTGTTATTCAATATTGTACTAGAAACATTAACTTTAGCAATAAGAGAAGAAAAATGTATTGAAGGAATTAGAATAGGAAAAGAAGAAAAAAAGCTGTCACTTTTTGCAGATGATATGATGGTATACTTAGAGAATCCTAGAGAATCAAGTAAAAAACTGCTTGAAATAATAAACAACTTTAGCAAAGTTGCAGGATATAAAGTAAACCCACATAAATCATTGGCATTTCTATTTATTACTAACAAAGCCCAACAGGAAGAGAGAGAAAGAGAAATTCCATTTAAAGTTACTATAGACATTACAAAGTATTTGAGAGTCTGCCTGCCAAAAACAAACCCAGGAACTATATGAACACAATTACAAAACACTTTACACACAATGTCAGATCTAAATACTTTGAAAAAAACATCAGTTGCTCATGAGTAGGTCAAGCTAATATAATAAAAAGTGACAATTTCACCTAAATTGATTTACTTATTCAGTGCCATACCAATCCAAATACCAAAAACATTTTATAGAACTAGAAAAAACAAAGAACAAAAGATTCTGAATATCAAGGAAATTAATTAAAAGAAGTGCAAGGGAAGGTGGCCTAGCTGTACTGGATCTTGAATTGTATTATAAAGCAGCAATCATCAAAACTACTTGGTACTGGCTAAGAAATAGAGTGATGAATCAGTGGATTAGGCTAGGTACACAAGACACAGTAGTCAGTGACTATAGTAATCTACTGTTTGATAAACCCAAAGACTCCAGCTTCTGGGATAAGAACTCAATATTTAATAAAAACTACTGGGAAAACTGGAAAATATATGGTAGATCCTAGGCATAGACCAATATCTTACACCATATAACAAGGTAAGGTAAAATTGGCACATGATTTAGATATAAAGGCTCATACTATAAGCAAACTGGGAGAGCAAGGAATAGTTTACCTGTCAGATTTACAAAGAATGGAGGAATTTATGATCAAACAAGAGATAGACAACATTACGAAATGCAAAATGGGTGATTTTGATTACATTAAATTGAAAAGTTTTTGCACAAACAAAGATTAGAAGAGAAGCAGAAAGCTGGGAAAGAATTTTTACAACTAGTGTCTCTGATAAAGGATTCATTTCTAAAATATATAGAGAGAACTGAGTCAAATGTATAAGAATACAAGTCATTCCCCAATTGATAAATGTTCAAAGGATATGAACAGCCAGTTTTCAGAGGAAGAAAAAGCTATCTCTAGTCATATGAAATAATGCTCTAAATCACTATTGATTAGAGAAATGCAAAACAAAACAACTCTGAGGTACCACACTACACCTATCAGATTAGTTAACATGACAAAACAGGAAAATGATAAATGCTAAAGAAGATGTGGGAAAATTAGAACACTAATGCATTGCTGGTGGAATTGTGAACTGACCCAACCATTCTGGAGAGCAATTTGGAACTATACCCAAAGGGCTATAAAACTGTGCATACCCTTTGATCCAGCAACACCACTTCTAGGACTGTGTGAGAAAAGGACTCACATGTACAAAAATATTTATAGCAGCTCTTTCTGTGGTGGCAAAGAATTAGAAATTGAGGGGATGACCATCAATTGGGGAATGGCTGAACAAGTGGTGGTATATGAATGTAATGGGATACTATTGTGCTATAAGAAATGATGAGCAGGCAGATTTCAGAAAAACCTGGAAAGACTTGCATGAACTGATGCTGAGTGAAGTGAGCAGAACCAGGATAATAACATTATACATAGTAACAGCTGCATTGTGCAATGACTAACTTTGATAGACTTGGGTCTTCTCAGCAATGCAAGGATCTAAGACAACTCCAAAAGATTCATGATAGAAAATGCTATCCACATCCAGAGAAAGAACTTTGGAGTCTGAATGCAGATGGAAGCATACTATTTCCTCTCTATTTTTTGTTTTGTTTTGTTTTCTTTCATTTTGTTTCTTCTTTCTCACCTTTCCTCCCATGGTTCTAGTTCTTCTTTACAACATGAGTAATGTGGAAATGTTTAATATGAATGTATACGTAGAGCCTATATCAGATTGCATGCTGTCTTGGGGAAGGAGGAGGTCAGGAAGGGGAAAAAAAATTTAAAACTCAAAATCTTATGCAACTTAATTTCTGAGTTTATTTTAAAATTCTGAGTTTAGTAAGTTTTTGTGCTTCCTGTACTAAGCTGTTTATTCTTCTTCCCATTCTTTTCTATAAGTCTTATTTAATTTATATGATAATATTTTAAACTCTTGCTTCATTTCTTCTAATAGTTCTAGTGGGCCCTGTGGGAAATATGTGACTTTTTGATGGGTCTTGTTTGTAGATGATGTCGAATTATTCTCTTCTGAGTTTTTGACTGAGGCATCCCAGGCTCCTTACAATTTCTATTTGTCTGTGTTTTCTTCTGTTTATTCATTTTTCTAGTCTTCCTGAATTGGGACTTGGTGTCAAGCCAGGATCTATATGTTTTTTTGAAGGCATAGTGAGAGATTTCTTCTCATCCATCTACATTTTTGGGGATCTGGGTAATGATCACTGTTCTTCAAGGAGGTAGCACAGTGGATAGAGCCCTGGGCCTGGAGGTAGGAAGTTCTGAGTTCAAATCTAGTCTCAGAAACTTACTAGCCTTGTGAAGCTATGTAAATTAATCTTTATCTGCTTCAGTTTCTTCAACTGTAAAGTGAGGATAATTCCCAAAATAGTTGTGAGTGTGACAATTAAAAAGGTTCAAGACACATAATTTCTGGGTAATTTGATTATTTTATTTATTAAGGCCAGCAGGTTATTAATGAACAGGATGGTCATTTGGCAACTTCCCTTAGACCAAAGGCCCCTAATTGTGGTGGGATCACAGTTTATATGCCCTTCAAAGAGGAGGTGTTACTGAAGGGGAGCAATGAACTCAGTTTGGTTAACACAAAGACAGGTATTAAAATGAAGGTCTTGAGGTACTTCAGTCGCTCAAATCTTGATCAAAGAGATGTTGTTTTCCATAATACTTGTCTTGATAATAGGGAGAATCAACCTTTACCCAGGCCTCTCAGAGCAAACACAATGATCAGGAATGCACCCATTAGCTCATACTTAGAATTTCTTTTACTGTCTGATTAGATCTTATTCTGGGTAAATCTCTAAGAGAGATTTCCCACACTGGTTGATTTCTGGATAAGGAAGTTGAAAAGAGGAAAAACCTTGGTCCTAATACATACTAGTTATTAACTATAAGAGAGAAATATTCATTTCTCACATGAAGCTCTGATGAGAAAATATTTGGAAAGTGCTTAGCATAGTGCCTGGCATATACTAGGTGCTTACTAAATATTTCCTTCCTTCCTTCCTTCCTTCCTTCCTTCCTTCCTTCCTTCCTTCCTTCTTTCCTTCCTTCCTTCTTTCAAGTCCATTGTATACTCATCAAGTTGCTGTATTGGGGTGGTGTGACGTGGTCTGTATTTAAAAAAATTTTTTTTGACCAGCTACCATGTGCCAGACACTGGGCTTTCATCCTACGTTCTCGTTATGAATATATTTTAGTTTATCATTTGAATAGTTGTTTCTCTTCCTTATGGAAATAGCCAAGTACTCCTTTTGAGCTCTGAAAAATGACGTGGGACAATATATTTAAAGTATTTTCAGAAATTATCTAGGGTAGGGATAGAAAGACAAATTGAATAACTGGCCATCCTATGATAGGAAATAGTTAGCAAAAGAAATACAAATACAATAAAATCTAAATAACATTACATTTTTGACTTAAGAGCCTGATAAAGTACTAGGACAACTAGGAAATTGCTCTTTGCTTTGCTGTTAGTTCAAAAAATGTTGCTGAAATGTGTTTTCTACTTCCTCTCTGCCTTTAGGGCTCCAGATATAGATGACTAATTGAAGACTTTACTGACACAATTACATAGCTGCTAAAAGGAAAATTTTAAAATACACTGTTCACTTAAATTTGTTCTTCTCTGGTTTAGGTTCTCACTACTAAATAGCTAAAAATTCAGAGTGGGCTCTTCAGAGCAAATGCTGAATTGTGATCCCCCTCTGTATTTTTAGACCCATACATCTCATGGTTTGTACAGTTTCCACCACTTTAATTTAGAGATTATAGGGTTTTTTTCCATATTAACAACAGATCTGACTATTTTGACTGACTCAACTGATTCCTAATCAGCCAGCAACTATTCAGTCAAAATGATCAAATGCATCATGCCTGTAAACACAGCCCACACCTCCGCTCTCTAGTTGTATGGGGACATTTTTAAGGACAAAAAATGTATCACCATGGTAATGATAGAGGGTTTTGCGTGGAAAGAAGTGAATAGAAGTGAATTGTTTCTGAAAGCTAATGGAATGAAAAATAAATAGATTTCCTATGAGTACATTGTAATGGAAAACCAAGTTAAGGTCACAACCTCTGACTTCAATGTCATAAGAATATATGACTGTTCAAATGTTAAATATATGGTTCTTTAGTAAAAACAGAAACACTTTATAAACATTTACAATGTACACAGTTAAAAGGAATGGGTTCTAGTGTTGAGGGTAGGGGTGCTTAGAACCCTAAAATATCCTCACACTGGGTCCTGCCCTAATGAATTCGACCTAAGCCTTCTTCCAACCAAAGAAAAATAAAGTTTATTAAAGATTTGCCGTATTGGGTAGACTTAAGGAATCTGAGCCTTTGTGAAGCTTGTATTGACAAGTAGGCCAAAATAACTGGAGCCAGAGTGAATCTGAGCACCTTCATGGAGGAAAGATGCATCTTACATACAGAAAGACTGTGGGAGGGATCTAGGGTTGGCCAAGTAGCCTGGGATGATGGGAGGAGGGGTTTAGGGAGGGTCTTGAGGAGGAGTCTAAGGAGGATTTTGATGGGACTGGGCAACTAGAGGTCAGACTCCAGAAACCAAGAGAATGGGATTAAGGATGGGAGGTAGCTAAAGGCTACTGACCGATAACAATAAATAGCCAGATGAAACAGATGAAAAGCCAGATCTAGTGGGAAGATTCAAGGAGAATTCAAGGGGCTTCCCTGAGCCTATACCCTATCACTAGTGGATGGAGAATTAGCCCTAGAGTCAGAAATATTTGGGCTCTTGCCTTTGACATATATAAGGTGCATGACTCTGGGCAAGTCATGTAAACTCACAGTGCCTCACCTCAAACAATTCTATAAGATAGTAAGTTTCACAGTAGTCACTTATCTGAATTCGTAGTCCCCTACAGCAATGAAACCACAGGTGTGGTCTAATGTATAAAGCAGTGTTGTCAAATTCAAACAGAAATGGGGGCCACTAATCCATAATAAGGATCCCAGTGGACAGCATATCGACTTAATTTTAAAATGTAATGCTATTTAGATTTTATTGTATTTATATTTCTTTTGCTAACTATTTCCCAGTTACATTTTAATCTGGTTCAGGCAGCCCTAGAAGTGCTGTTGCCAGCATGCAGCCCTTGTAAGTACTAGGTGTAGCATAGCTATTTCTCTCATCACAAAAGCAATACTTAAAACACAGAAAATTGCCAAACACCTATTGACAAATACACAGACCATGAAATAGTAATGCATTGCTCCTATTATACTTGTTCTGCAGGTCAAAGTAGCTAGGTGGGACCGCTAGGTGGTGCAGTAGATAAAGCTCTGGGCTTAGAGGCAGGAAGACTTGAATTCAAATAGCTGTGTGACCCTGGGAAAGTTACTTAACATCAGTCTACCTCCCTTTCCTTATCTGTAAAATGGGATAATAATAGCACTTGCCTCCCAGGGTTTTTGTGAGAATCAAATTAAATCATAACTGTGAAGTTCTTAGAACAGTGCTGCGCACACAGTAAGCATTACATAAATGTTAGCGAATGTGATGATGATGGTAGTGGTTTTTAAGTTGTTGTTTTTGTTGCTACTGTTGCTGTGAAAGACTCTCAGCCAGCTCTTAAGGTTGCTGAGTAGATTCCCATTCACTTCAGATGGCTCCTGTCTTGAGCAGCAACTCAAGGTCAATATCTTCTGGCCAGCTTCATGACTCATGCTTTTGGTGATTATCTTCTACTGTAAAAAAGATTATAACTACTGGAAGCACTTTCCATTGGATAACCAGCACCAGATTCAATGACTGCAGACCTCTCAAGCTGCCAAGGAAGCTGCCAAGGCTAGACAAATTCATCTCAAGGTCACTGTTTGGACAACTGTCCTTGGGGAAAAATACACACTGAAAAAACAGGATCCAGGAACTTGAGGTACATACAGTCTCAGGCTCATACAGGCAAGCATACTTTCTTTGCTGCCATCCCTATGTAGCCTGCATTGTTGCTGGGAGAGGATAGAAGAAAGAACTGGAAAGGCAGAGAAATCCCTTTCCTCTCTTTTGTTTGAAGTCCAAGGGAGAACCGGCATTGGCCATATCTCTCCTGGCCTCTCCGCCCCAACCCTACCCCACCCTGTTACTATGTCCAAAGAGAGAGGAGTTTTGTACTTTTATTCCTTATTTAGATAACCAAGAGGATGGATCATCCTAATTCAATCGCCAGTCATTTTTCATATGCCATTATCCTTCTGCCACCCCTACCCAAAAACACGTATTTTTGTGGACCAAGGATCCAGCTTTGGATACTCATGTCCTTTAGTAAGGGATACAGCACATATCTCACCAGAAGGGACATTCTATAGTAGGTACTATAACACAAACTACCACTCCACAAAAATTAGGGAAATATATACCTTTCGTTAAATGTTCCTCTTTCATTGTACTACCTTTCAGAATAAAAAAGAAAGAAAATAGAAGAGAAAGAGAGGAGAGTACTAACAAATGGAGTTGGGGTCAGGGAAGTCATAATGGAGGAGATGACATCTGAGTTGAACCTTAAAAGAAGGGAAAGATATTGAGACATAGAGGGATTTTATTCCCATTTCCTTAATAACCATGGCACACCAACCATACTGCTTTTATGCAAACTATAATAATAAAGGACCATGAGAAAATGATAACTCATGTGCACAATTCTTTTAAATTTTAAATCTTCCACATAATAAGCACAGCTAAAAACATAAAAGACAAATGATAGAGAAATTAAAAGAAATTATCAAAGAATTATCAGCAGAAATATCTGATTTAAATTAATACCTACAGCGTGAAATCTTCTGCCTCTTTGTCCCACTCCATTCTTGCCACAACTCACCAGCTCTACAACACTCCTGCAACTCCACCTTCTTCTTTGTCAAAGACAACACTGGGAGGTTTGATTGATTCTGAAGAAAAAATGAAAGTACCATTCTAAAATTGCTCATACAACTGTGCTGATTGGGTCCACTATGGATTTGTATTGCACAATCTCAAGTGGGTCCTCACTGCTACCTGCCACCCTCTTACTCTTCACCTCTTCCTAACTTCTCTATTGTTGTCAAATCCATTACCATTCTCTCAGTCACCCATGTTTGCCGCTGTGTTATCACTCCTGACTTCTTATTTCTCTCCCCAAGACAAGCAATCTGGAGCCAAGGATTAGCAATTTTACTTTTATAATTTCTCTTGCATAGATCCCTTTTCTTTTCTATGATACTGCCATCACGCTGGTACAGGCTATTATCACCTCAGGCCTGGAATTTTGCAATAGCTTTTAGTTTGGTCTCCTCTCTTTAAGTCTCTCCTCAAGTCCATCTTGCACTCAGTTACCAAAGTAATCTTCCTTAAGTGTGGGTCTGACTATGTGACCCTGCCTCAATAAATTCCATTAACTCCCTATTATCCCCAGGTCAAATATAAATCTTCTATTTGTTTTTTTTTTTTTGCTTTTTTTAAAGTTTTCATAGACTTATGAAGGAAGAGGTTATCCACACTCAGAGAAAGAGATGACAAATGACTATAATACAGTCTTACATAGAGCTCAAGGAACCTTGTCTTCAACTGTCTTGTAAATATTTTCATTTGAATGTCCATACAAATGACTCTAATTCAATGTATCTCAAACTGAAGTCATTATACCTATCTTTCTTTATACCTACCCCTCCACCTAACATACCTCTTTTTGTTAAGGGTATCACTATTCTCTTCACCCATGTTTTCTATCTAGGGGTCATCCTTGATTCTTTACTCTGTGGAAGTATATTATAAATCTCCTTTTTAGTTCAACTGAAAAAGAATATATACATATTATATATATATATATATATATATATATGTATATATATATATGTGTGTGTGTGTATATATGTGTGTGTGTGTATGTGTGTGTGTGTGTCTGTGTCTGTGTCTGTGTCTGTGTGTATATAAATTCCCAGACTTTTCCTTTTGTGAAAGTGTATAAAGGGACATGTTAAACGGGTAAGGTTCTAGGAAATGGAACAAGTGTAGAAACCAAATTTAACCCTTATCTAGTTAAGATCATTCCCTCCCATGAAATGATCCACCTAAGGACCATGAGAGTCCTCTTTTCCATTCAAAGATTAAGATATTGATCACAGAAAGGAAGCCCTTTCAATCCTTGAGTAAAATGATTTACTGAACCTCATGATTTCATAAACTTTATCATTTAATTCATTAAGGGACCATCCCTTGTGCATTTGAGACTACTTTGTAATGAAAGAGAAGGGGTACATTTCTTTGTTTTGGGTTTTTTTCCTCCATTGAGTCTAAGAATGTAATATTGTATTTATTGCACTAACATAAAGTTAGCGGGTACTTTTTCTAGAGGTATTTTATACCTTGTACTCAAAACGATCCACCTAAGGGCAGTAAGTGTCCTTTTTTCCATTCAACGATTAAGATATTGATCTCAGGAAGGAAGCCCTTTCAATCTTTGAGTAAAATGATCAGTGAAGAAATTGAGTATTATTAGAAGTCTTCTGGAATGTTAGCCCCAAATTCTTTTTAACATAATATAGTCTTTCACTTGTTCAAGGTTTTTATAAATATTACTTCAAATTGTCCTGGGATAGGGTCACATCAGCGGGAATGTAGAAACTATGCCAGTTTGGGTATTTCTTCTCTAAGCTAATGTTGCAGCAATTCGGCTAGCAGCTGCTGTGGGGATGAAAGACCAACACGAGCCCAACAACAAGAATGCTGCCAGCATAGCTTCTTTTGATCTGCTTTACTAAGGGAAGTAACATTAGGGGGTTAACAATCTTATTTCAATCCAACGTACAAATATCATTCACTTAGTTCAGGGGAAAAAGCCAGTACCCTGAACTTCAGAGCAAACACAAACAAATTACAAACATACATTAAAAACAGACCAAATACAATTCATAGTTACCAAGAAACCATAAACATCTGGGTTGATGAGCTGGGAGGCTCTTAGAGAAGTTGCCCAGAGTCCCACACCAACACTCCTCCAGGAGTGAGAGCCTCAAGCAAATAGCACTGTTTTCTCTTTTTATACAGTCTTTAGATGTCATCAAATGTCCTCTGAGCAACCAGAACTTAGGCGCATACTATTGGCTCTGGTCTCCTCTGAGGGCCCTGGGGGCTTCATGACCATATCAGCTTAGCACCTAGTAATTAGGGGTTTGGGCCTGGGGTTTAATACCTAGTTACACTCAATCAAAGAGACTTAATTAATTTATCATTCTAAAACCTTAAAAAAGTCCCAACTTAATTGATATTACAGTTAGAAAATGCTTGGATTTAGAATAATGTAATGCAGAATAGAGTGCATTATTTTCTTTGGCAAATCTCACTCAAGCTTTGCCCATTCTACCTTCACAGTATCTCTTTAATAGGTCTCCTTCTCTAAACATAAAACAGAGTCAGTCTGGATTAAGTCCCTATTATCTCTTACATAAGATATGACAATATTCTTTTTACAGATCTCTTATCATCCAGACTCTCCCTCTCTCAATTTTAGTCTCCAGTTTTCAAAATTCCTAAAACAAAGGTCTGACCAATATTACTCTCTTTTTCCTGTTGCCTCTAGGATCAAAAACAAACTCCCTCTGTTTGCAATTTAAAGCCATTTGCCATTTGACACCAGCCTCTATTTCCAGGTGGGTTACATATGACTGTGCCTCGTGTCCTGTATATTTCAGACACACTGACCTACTTCCCATTCCCAATACATGATATTACATCTCTTTGTCTGCATCTATTTGCATAGGCTATTCCTGAAGCCTGGAACGTTCTCATTCCTTACTTCCGTCTCTTGGAATCCCTAGTTTCCTTCAAAGCTCACCTCGCCCTCTACAAGACTCTCCCTTTGGTAATGAGCTCCAAAGTTCCATGTATTTATTTTGTTTAACTATTTCTATGTCATAATGTAGCGGCAAGTACCCCACCCTACCCAGGATGGCCTGCTAGCACAGGTTTTTTGACCTGCTTTTCTAGGAAAGACTGCTCAAAAAGGGGTCAACAATCCTACTTTTAATTAAATTCACTGGTGTGGGGAAGAGTCAGCACCCTGAATGTCAGAGAAAACACGAGCAGAGAAAATACAAGCAGAGAAATTAGCACAAAGACCAACGGACAAGGCCCTTAACTGCTTTAACCAAAGCAATACTGCTATAGACTTTACATACACCACTGGATCGAGAGAGCCTTTACATCTGAGCAGTCAGGGAGCTCTGAACCTACCACCACTCAGAGTCTCCACCAGGGAATCAAAAGATCCTTCTCATAAGCAAACCCGTAAAGCAAAATACCAACTCAGAATATATATGCACTTCTCAGAGCCAGAAGGTATCACAACTGTCGTGACTCAGTGCCTAATCGACTTACTGCCAACAGGTGTGAAAGCCTTCCTACAAGCAAGCCTCCCCTAAGCGAGCTTCCCTCCCCGATGGACTCTGTGGCTCAGGATGGATCACAGCTGGGAGCTGGGCCAGAGCTCAAAGCAGGTCACATAGGCCTGTTAAAGGATGGGGGAGATCTTCATATCCCATTAACATTACACGTAGCCCCTAAGTGGAATACAAAGGCCCTGAAGCAGGAATCATTTTATTTTGCCATTACTGCCTAACACAGTGCTTGCTACATTTTAGATTTTTAATAAATTCTTGCCGAATTAAATTGGTTTACTATACCTCATGATTTCATAACCTTGATCGTTTAATTCATCAAGTGACCGTGCCTTTGTATTTGAGACTATTTTGTAGTGAAGGAAAAGGGGCACATTCCTTAATCTTTATTGTTTTCTCCATTGGGTCTAAGAATGTAACATTGTATTCACAGCACTAACATAAAGTAAGTGGGTACTTTTTCTGGAGGCACTTTATACCCTGTGCTCAAAATTTATTAATGACTAGTTTCTTCTCAGCGGTAAATAAACTACTTTTCTGTATAATAATATTGCTTTTTGCACCGTTACCTTCCTCTCCCCTCCATTTTTTTCCCCACACTATGCAGGTGCAATTCCATAAGAGCAAAAACAAGTGAGACTAGAAATATTTGCCAACCATAAATTTTAAACTAGTACCTTTGACTGAGTTGTCCTTAAGTAAGCTTTCCTTCTATTCTTTTTTTTATTCTGAGACAAACCATTAAAATGAGATTATGTTCTTTAATTTAATAAATACTTCTCATCAATCATGATTTTTCATTTAAAGAAATACTTGATGGTGTCATTAAGCATACACAGATGCTTTCACACAAGTATTTACCAAATTCCAGGGAAAGACAATGCATAGATCCCATACTACTTCCAGACCATTCCTCTGTCTCAATAACCTTTCTTCTTTTGAAGTCCATGCCATTTACTTTTATTTTTTCCTGCTATTTACCAACCCCCTGGTCATGTTCCTAATTTCCAAATACTTTAGCATTTGATTCACTGGTTTTCTTCTCCATAGCTTCCATTCTCTTCTCCTTTGCCCCAGTTTCTAAATGACTGCTCTTTCTCCTCAGAAATTGGCAAATGTACAAATCAGGGCATGGATTATTATCAGATTTAACGAAGTGATGGAGAAAATGTTCATACTGAAGCTCAAACTTAAAAGCATGTCATGTGTAAAATGTTTTAAGAGAGCCAGACTATTTACTAGCATACCTGTGGCTATAACCATCATGGATGAACAAATTCTTCTGTAACATTTTCAAGAAAATGTAAGCGTGTTTCAAGAATGCCATGCAACCTTGTGGAGACTCTAAGATGACAAAACCACTATTGCTCTGAGCGCCTTCAGTTTCTTGACTATGACTTTGCAAGCCCTAGAAATGCTTTCTCAACTCTTTCTAGTGTTATCATTTGTCCCCCTCCCCCCATAAATCACCAGGTTTGATAATGGGCTAAAGTTTTGAAAAATATAAAGATGGGATGAAACTTAACAGGAAATAAATGTGAAGTCCTATATTTGAGGCAAAAAAGAAAATTCAGCTTGCAAGTATAAGATGGTGGAGATGAGGATAGACAATGGTTCATGTGACAAAGCTGCAAGCTCAAATATGTGTCTACAGTATGACAGGTCATGCTGGGCTAATGCTAAGGCTACACTAAAAAACAAACAAAAAACATAGTGTCTAGAATGAAGAGGTAATAGTTCAGTCTTCTCTGGCGAATCAATTAATTAATCAAACATGTATTAAGCTCCTTTTAGGTTTCTGGCACTGTACTGGGTACTAGAGACATAATGACATTGGTGACGTAGTTCTCGCCCTTGAGGAGCTTACAATCTAGTAGTGAGAGACAATATATTTACAGCTAGGTATAAACAAGATAGACACAAAATTGTTTTGGGGGCGGGGTCTTTTAGTTGTTGAGGGGAACCAAAAAAGTCTTAATTTAGAAATACTTAAATTAAGCTAAGAAGGAAGCCAGGGATTCTGAGAGGTAGAGATGAGGAGGAAGCTTATTCTAGGCATTAAGAATTGAAAGTGCAAATACAAAGAGATGGGAGATAATGTACCACAGATGAGGACAGTTTGGCTGGGCCACAGTGTTTATGAAGGGGATTAACATGGCCCAGTGACAAGAAGACCTGGGTTGAAATGTGGCCTCATACACTTACTAGCTGTGTGACCCTGGGTGAGTCACTTAACCCTTCTCTGCCTCAGTTCATTCAAGTGTAAAATGAAGATAATAACAGTACCTGCCTTTAGATTGTTTTGAGGATCCAATAAGAAAACATCTGTGAAGTGCTCAGCACAGTGCCTGGCCCACTGTAGGCACCATATTAATGCTTATTCCTTCTCTGTCCACAAGAAGGTTGGAAAGGCAGGTCGGAGGCAGGTCGTGAAGCGCTCTAAGCCAATCAGAGGAATTTGTTTCTAATATTAGGCAAGAGGAAGTGTTTGATAGGAGAGTGACTTGGTCATACATGGTTTAGGGAAATCACCATGGCACAGAATGGCTTAAAATTGGGCGGAACCTGAGGCCAGGACATTATTAAGAGCTTATGCAATGAGTACCACAGGGACTGGCCCTGAGCCAAGATGGCGGCTAAGGGGAGAGAAGGAGTCAGATTTTAGCAGTGCTCTGGAAGGAGGAATGACGAGATTTGACAAACAATTAGAAATGGAGAAGTGAGCAGCCAATGAAGACCCAGGTTATAAACCTGAGTGATTGTAAGGATGGCTTTTCCTCCTACAGAGATAGGCTATTTGGGTAGAAGACTGGTTTTGGAGGGGAAAGATGTTGTTTTAGACATGTTGAGTTTGATGCCACTATGGGACGTCCATTTAGAAATGTGTAAGACACACTTGGTGGTGTTGGACTGCTCAGACTATATCTGGAGTACAGTGCAAAGTTTTGAACACCACCCTCTGGGAATGACAGATAAATTGAACTATATACAGGAGAACAACTAAAAAGCTGAAGGGACCTTTAGATTCTTTGATAGGAGGGTTAGCTGAAGGAACTGAGGCTGTTAGAGAAGCCTTGGAAAGGACATATGAGCTGTATTTGAAAGGCTTTCTGGTGACAAAGAGATTCAATGGTTTTGTTCTGTTTGAGAGGGCAGAACTGGGAACAATGGACAGCAGCTACAAAGAGGCAAGGATATATAGGGAACGCTTCCTACTTGGTAAAGTGGAAATAAAATCTGACTTTGGAACTAGATGACCTTGGTTCAAATTCCAGGTCTGTGTAGCTTCAGGCAAGTCATTTAATCACTGTAATATCAATTTCTACATCTATAAAATGTACTAGATGACCTCTTAAGTCACTTCCAGCTCTCAATCTGAGAATCTATGGAATCAAGATATCAACAGAGTGCAATGGGCTGTCTAAGGATATGGATAGTCCTGTCTCATTTGCAAAGTATTCTATCAAAAGCTGGATAATCATTTACTAAAAATTCTGTGGAGCGTAGTAATAGTCAGGCATGGAGTACCTTGTATGACCTCTGAGGTCTCTTCATTTTTTTTTTTTTGAGGTGGGAAGGCAGGGCAATTGGGGCTAAGTGACTCGCCCAAGGTCGCACAGCTAGTAACTGTGTCAAGTGTCTGAGGCTGGATGTGAACTCAGGTCCTCCTGACTCCAGGGCCAGGGCCTCTACTCACTGCACCACCCAGCTGCCCCTCTGAGGTCTCTTCTTACTGAGATTTTGGGATTCTGGGATGACGGCATATCTCAGTAGCATTCATTCATGTCAGATCCTTTTTAAATGGCTGTTCTAATACTTCTCAGCAACCAGTAACCAATCAGTACTCTTTGTCCATTTTTCCTTTGACTATTTCTGGATGAGCCTGGAGACAGTTATAGATTCACTTCAGCATTCCTTGGAGCACAAAAAGCTGCTTCATTCTCAGAGGGTCCAGGTCCATCGTCTACAGGAATGAGCATAGCTCCAATCAAATTCTTCCGTCCACTTATCTCCGCAGATGGGTTATGATCGCCTTCTGCTTTTTCATACACTTAGGTTCTTTGTTGTTTCTTCGAATTGTCTCTTCCAGAGACACATTAATCCGTCCAGAAACACATTAATCACACTGATAATCTCAAGAGAAGTATTCTCAAAAAGCTTAAAATAAAGTTTTAAGGATGCTTTAAGGAAATTTATGCCATGTTCATTTTCTTAAAAACTCCTCACTCCTAAGGGCCCCCTCTGTTGAGCAAAACCAGCGTTCAACAAACGTATTCGTCAACTTACGCAATGTTCACTACTCATAGGCCTCACGTTTATATGGAGAGATAAAAAGAATGCTTCATCTCTTTTTTTTTTTTGGATCAAAATCACTCATTGCTTTTGAGATGAATTCATTTGTTGTTTTTTTAAAATTTACTTGTTATGTTGCTATCCTACCTCTGATATATATTGGCTATGTGAAACCTGGCGAGGGATTTAACCTCTCAGGGTTCGGGGCACCTCTCAGACTGTAAGTTGTTTGGCAGGTATCAGTTTACGTTGGGAGAAGGACCTCCCCATCCAGAGTTTCCTCTGCTGATAACATCAGTTACAGTTAAAAACCAAAATAAGGTGGTCATTTCGCATATTCCGTTCCCTGCTCATCTTTCTTTTCTACTCTGCATCCGTTCATAGTCTTCCCTTGTTTCTCTTAGTTCATTATTTCTTATATTATGATCATTATGCCATTACATCAGGATTCCACTGTAGTAACACACAATAGCATAGCCATCTATTTCCCCAGAGAAAGGCCCCTACTTTATTTTTGTGGGAGGGGGGCGGGTTCTGCCGCAAAAAGTGTTGCTAAAAATATTTTGTTACATATTGGGTCTTTCTTTTTGACTTTGACTTCTTTGCGGTGTATGGTAAGAACCTCCCTTATTCATGAGAGTTTAAAGCTGAATGCAACTACTGTTACTCTGTATATCTTCTCTCTTTGATGAGAGACTTCTAATACTAGTTTATAATTTCTTGTGGCCTCTCTGCATCCTCTTTCCACAGTTTTTTGTTCATCCCTTGTGACTTAGTAGTTGGGATAAGGATAATGACTGGGCCTGTGATTTCGTTTGTAGAGGGAGGTCTCAGGTAAGAAAATTCTCTCCCCCAAAACATTTTGACCTCTCCTCTGCAAAAGTTTTAGAGGGCTTCCTCAAGCACGGAGTGGTTAAGTCACTTGTCCAGGGAGACGCATCCAGTATGTGGCAGAAGTGAGACTTGACCAGATCTTCTTAGGCTTTAGACCAACTCCTGATCTGTACACCACATTGCCTCTCTAATTAGTAATGTGGATAAAAATAATTGATTGCCGGCTTTGCCACTTAATAGTTATATGATCCCTGGAAAGTCTCGCAATGACTTAGAGCCTCAGTTTTCTTCTCTATTAATTGGGCACAATAATATTTGTGTTATTTACCTCCTGGGGTTATCGAGAAATAATGTAATTAAAGTGATTTTAACTATAAATTAATTTATAAATGTACTAAATTTCACCATCATCATTTTATAATTTGCTGAGATGTTTAAAGCTGAAGATTGTTGGTCTGAAATATCTGCTTAACTTGGAGTATATCCTTATTTTTAGGTAAGTACTTATCTACTACTCTGGTCCAACTGGTTTAGTAGTGGCTATGAGAATTAGTTTGTTTATAGCAAAGCAACTTTATTCTTTAATATCACCTGATTTGCAATTGCAAATCACCTTCATTGCAATTGACTTCTTGGCCTTTTTCTGTCACCCTTCACTCATTCTCACCATTCTGTCCATCTTTGCTTCCGATAAAGAGAGAACCCTGAGAGAAAGTATTTCCCTATATTCTTCCCTGGCCAAATGACACACTTAGTATCTCAGCTGCCTCCTGGCTTGCTTCTTTTATCTGCTGCATATTGGCCTTTGCCAATAGTCAAACTGATCCTCCTGCTAGGAAAATGTACAAATCTAAGGAAGGCAGAATTTCAAGGGAGAATAATAGTATAGATTTGTGCTAAGAAGAGTACATTTTCACTTAGAAGGTGCAGAGAAACATAATATACTTAGAATTACGCATTTAAATGCACAGAGAGAAATATAATTTCCTTTAGCCCTGCTAGAATAATCCTGAGAATTCTTGCTACCGGTAGGAAAGTGAGTTAATATTAGGCTGGAATGGTTCTATGAAATGAGTTAATTGAATTAGTCTTTTTCTTTGATTGATTACATGACATACTTATTAACAATTTCCACTAGGTGATGTAGGCATGCCAGGATTTCTCACACAACTGGATGTATTGAATTATGTGATTTTTCACCATGAGGTCAGCTTTTTCCAGCTAAAGCTAAGGATCAGAAAACTAATCCAAGTAATTAGGCCTCAGCCATGATGCAGTTTATATCATCCAGATACTCCAGTAAAATCAAGTCTTACTAGTATTTAGAGAATTATCTTGTTTATCTGCTTTGACTATAGTGTTAGATTGGTGTGTTGTTGGGGTGGGGGGGGTAGAGTTTGGCAGTGATCAATTTCTGATGTTGAACCATTTCACAATGCCAATGACTTTGGTGGCAAGAATTTTCTTTTGTAGGCCTTTAGTAATTGTGGCTGTAGCACATGCAGGAGCAAATCCAGGCTGCATCTCCAAAAAGTTGCTCCCCAGAATGATGTCTGAAGGCAATGGGCTGGAAGCATTGCTATTCCCAAGGCTCTTGGATTTGGGGTCCAGGGTTATTCCCATCAAAGTCTGAGGAGATGTGGTGATCGAACCGATGGTGGTAATTTGCAGTAACTCTTTTCCCTGACTCAAGGTGCTCTGCCGCTTCTCCTAGGCTGCCTTGCCTGATCCTTGTGTGACAGTTGGTAGGGATGGTTTTATGACCTGGAACAAGTCAATTAACCTTTTTTGGCATCAGTTTTATCTTCTATATGATTAAGGCATTGGATCAGATGATATCTACGGTCTCTTTTAATACCAAAGCTATAAGCTTGTATTTAGACTAACAGTACCCTTCTATTCAGAAAATTGGTAAAGGCTTTTGATTTGTCATCAGGAGCCACTATAATCACTAAGTGAAATTAAACTTTTCTGTCTTTGAAAATCACCATATTTCAAATCTATCACTTATGTTGAAGTGCCAGTGAATTATTAAATGTAATCAATTAGAACATATCCTCTTAGTTCTATAATTTGACAGAAATACTGTAATACGAATCAATTTCCTCTCATCAGTGCGATAAAATTTGGTGCCCTTCTCGCTTTAAAAAGTGGTAGCATTAAGTAGGTTTTTCAATCAAATGACAAATTCTTAGTGTGGGTGGGAAGCAGAAAAAGACTGACCTTTACAAGGCTCTCCATCCACTTGTACCCTTCCTGAAATATGCATTTATCTCATTCATGATGAATTGGACTTCTGATTGTTAAAGTTAGTAGATTACATCCAAACTTTTAGTATATGTTGGAATATCAGATTCATTCTAAGAAAAATAATGATCTTATTGGTAGGATAACTTGGGCTTGTTTGGGGATGCCCAGTTCCTCCAACATAGAGGTACTCTTGAGGGACCTTTGGAGGATATCCAGATTATATAACATGGAGGCCTTTGAATGCCCTGTCAGATGGGTGGGCATAGCCTCCTTTCATCAGCTTCCTGCATTTTTAAGACTGACAAGACTGAGCAGTCACTCCGTTTTTTTCACCACTCTTGTCCTCCATTTTTTCTACTGTTCTTGTTCAGCCATTCTTTTTTTCTTGTGCACTCCTTCCTGCTGCACATTCACCCACAGCACAGGTGCCACAAACTGAACTGATGAGAGGGGAAGGACTTTTCTTCTGCTCCCTCTCATTGACTGAGAAATGGGTCCGGGGGATGTTTGGGTTTCGTGTTATTTGTCTTCAGTTTCATATGTGGGAGGTAATCCTCATGGGACCAGAAGTATGAGCTACGATCATCTGGGGGCCAGGACTCCAGGCAGGGTGGTGCAGTCAGTCAACCCAGTATAGAAGCCCAGAAAGTTTGGTGCCTAGGACTTGAACCTGAGGGGAATTTTGGACTTGGAACTGGGACTGTGTTCTGTAGGAACTGAGATAAGTTAATATGCATATTTCTGATTATACTTTTTAAGTAAATATCCCTTTGTAGAAACAGATCCAATTGAAAGTGGCTAATAGAACTAGGGCACAGGTGACCACCCCTTACAACAACACCAGCGGAGGCTAGAGACATTGGCAGAGAGCCTGGATCTAAGGGTCCAGACCTGTTCCCTTCGAAGTCTGAGGGGATATAGTGGTCAAGGGAATAAAGCAGGCAACCCCTAAACTAACTCTTTATGGATGCTGGAGAACCCTGGGGTAGGGTGAAATGGGGCAACCCTGACCTTAAGATAATGAGAACTATGGGTAGCTAGTGTTGCACTACTAATAATAAAAAACTAATGTCCTGGGTCATTCATTTGGACAGATGAGATTTTTTTGCTCCCAATTCTTTTAATGTTTTCACCAACTTTACTAAAACTTGAGTATTTTCCAGAGTTGTAGAAATACAAATTGCCCTAGAAGCAATATGGCATTGTGGATAGGTTGTTGGACCTAAAGTCAGGAAGGTCCAGGTTCTAGTCATATCTCCAACTCTTATTAGCTATGTTACATTGGACAAGCTACTTAACCTCTTGAACCCTCAATTTTCTTTGCGAAATGAAAATAATAATGTTACTTTCTGTCCACAGGATTGTGATAAGACTTGAATCAGGAAGTGTATTAAATTGATTTGTAAACTTTAAAGCACTCTACAAATGTCGGCTATTATTGCTAACCCCTGATAGACTAGCTGCCTTGTAGAATTATGATGAATACTCACAATATCTGGAATATAGAAGCTTTGTCTTCTGTGCTAGGGGATAAAATAGCAAATCTTCAATGTGGAAACATACCTCTATTGTGGTTATTCTCCTGTTAGTCTGGCCTTGCCTCAGTCTCCTTTGCTGGATCACAAATTATGTCTTGCCCCATTGCGTGAGGATATTTAGGGGATCTACCCCGCACCATCTTCTCAATCTACCTCTATTCTCCCTTGGTGATGCCATCAACTCCTGGGGAATCAACAACCCTGATCCTTCTTTACCTCTTTGTAGCCCTTCATACTGTTGAGCAACTTTTCCTCTTTAAAGGTCTTTCTGCTTGTGACACTGATTTCTCCTAGTTCTCCTGTCCGACCAGCTGTTTCTTTTTAGTTCCTTCTCAGTTTTCATGGTTATTCAACCATGTTATGCCCTCTAACCATGAATGTCCCATAAGGCTCTGCCCTAAGCCATCTTTGCTTTTAACTCTCTTACTATTTCACTCGATTATCTGATCGTATCCCATGGATTTGATTATCCCTGAGCAGATGAATCTGAAATAGAAATATCCAGCCATGATCAGTTTCCTGAGTTGCAGTCATGCATCATCAACTGCCTTTTGGACATCTTGAATTATATGACCTCTAAGAACCTCAAAATGCTCCAAACAGAACTTGTTATGTTACTTCACTGCACACTCCTTCCCTAAACACTTTCCTCTTTTAAACTTCTTAGTAATGCCAAGACAGCAGCATCTGTCCAGTCATGCAGGCTCACAACCATGGTGTCATCCTCATTTCTTCACTGTCACTCACCCCAGGTAACTAATCCATTGCCAAATCTTGTTTCTACCTTTCCAACATCTCTGGAATACATACATACACACATATGTATATACATTTATGCGCATGTGTATATACATGTACACGTAAGTATACATATTCTTACACATACAATACATATACACATTCCTATACACATACATATACATATATGCATATATACATGTGTGTGTATATATGTGTCTATGTGTGTATATATACATACAAATACATGTATGCACACATATGTTTTCTCTCTACTCCAACTCAGTGAAAATTCAGGCTTCTTCACCCCTAACCTGGACTACTGCAAAAGCATTCTGCTCTTCCTGCTTTAAGTCTCTCTCCCATTCTAAAATCTCTTCCATTCAGCTACCACGGTAGAGTTCCTAAATGACCATATCATTTCCCTGCTCAGTGTGCTCCACTGGCTCCATATTCCTTTGAGTTCCTCAGAGATGATAATTCATCTCCTTTCCCCACACCTTTTTCCTGATACCTCACCTCAACTCCTGGAATCCTCTGTTACTCATCTTTCTTTAAATTTTTAAAATTTTATTTTTAATTTATGAAACAAAACATTTTCAAAATATACTAGAATTGTTAAAAGACGATTATACATGAAACTGCCAATCTATTATGTACAACTTGCTATTCCTTTTAAATGTATAATAAGATTATTATGTAAATTTCTTTTTTTCTCCCTTAGCCCCCCACTGTAGAGATGGCTACCATTAGACATAAATATATGTGTGTGTGTACATACACACAAACACGAATGTATGTATGTAAAATGATTCTATACATACTTCTATTTATCTCTCTGGATGCAGGCAGAGTCTTCTTTCACATGTCCTTTGTAGCTAATTTGGGTATTCATAATAGTCAGAATAATGTAGTCCCCATCATTCTCTAACTTCTTTCAATACTCACCCCAAGTACCACCTCCCGCAAGACACTTTGCCTTCTCCCCACTCCCGCAAGCTGCTAATGCCTTCTCTTTAAAATCGCTTCCAATATACACATAGTCACAAACACACATATGTATACACACATAAATTTATACATGTGTACACATGTGCATGTATGTATATGTATATACATCTTATATGTGCATAGTTGTTTGCAATTTGTCTGCCTTCCCTACATTAGAACATATGCTACTTTAAGGCAAGGACTGTTTGCACTTCTTTGAATCTGCAGCATTTAGGGCAGTTCCTGACATCATAATCTCTTAATAAAAGTTTGTTGATTGATTGACTGACTATAATAATTCTGTGACCTCATAATATTCATACTAAAGAATTTTTGTACACTTGAAACTCTTTGGCTAAGAAAGCATATTTCAGATTGTCAAAGTTTAAAAGAATAGCCATGGTACTTAGCTCATATTCATGAAACTTGCTCAAGAATATACATTTATTGTAACTATGGTGGTGCAAAGATGCTTGTCTTTAGAGGTAATTATATAGAAAAGGGGGCATTCAAAAGGTATAAGAATCCTTTCTCCGCATTTGCAGTATATAATTAAAAAACTTTTTTACATCTATTCATAAAAGGAGGTAATAAACCACTCGTAAATAATGGCAGTCTTGCATTCTTTGTGCTTAAATGTCAATAATCTGAATGTGTCTTTTTTGTGTTCAGTTATACAAGTATATTTTTGAGATAATGCAGAGGCAGGTATCATTACTGGTGCCACAGTTCAATTTTCTATACATATAAATGTATTAATATAAAAATGGAGGGGAAAGGAAGAACTCCACCACTATGGAAAGCTATAGTGCCTGGAAATTAAATCAATGTGTGATTTTTAAAACACAACACAGTGACAGCAGAGAAGTGAAATCTGACTGCATTCTAGGAAAAAGACAAGAGTTGTAGGTGTCTCTCCATTAAAATAACAATCCCAGATGAAAGAAATCAGAGCACTTACCAAAGTATGGAATAATCTTCTCCACATTGTGCTTATAGGATATTGTGCCCTTTCATGCCTTGTATGAATTAATAACACCGATGAGGAGGGAGCATTTGGAAAAATGCATAAATGAGGACAGAGTTTTAAAGAAGATTTTGACGCTGAGTGATTTTCCTCCATAATTTGTAATTGATCTTGGCTTCACATTGTAGGCTTCTAGTGCACAGTGATGGTGCCTTCTGTCTGCCTTTAGAACACCTTGCACATTTTAGGTGCTCATTACTTTAGAATGATGGAATCATCTGTCTATTCAAAAGAATTTTAAAGCTTGATGATGGTCCTAATGAAATGAGGCATCAGGGTTCCGTAAACTCTGATCCTGACAACCTAAAGCTTTTCTTGATCTTATGAAAGATTCTCATTCATCAAGTAACTATATAGAGTTGAGTACCTTGGTAGCACGGTTTAGTGCACAAGAAGAATATTTTGTCCCAATAACACCCACAGTAGAAAGGAATAGCTCTCAATAGATAAAATGGAAGGCACCTATGGGCAATATATTTCCCATTATCTCTGTAATTTTCTATCTTGATAGTAGAATTAAGTCCAGTTTCCCAAAAGTTTGAAGTGAGAAGCTTGCTGCCCCTTCTTTTGCAGACTGGTTAAGGGTAGCTTCTACGTAGTAGAAGAGTTGTTGCACTCCTCCTAACTACTGATTACAGCTGCCGCCTTC
Organism: Trichosurus vulpecula; assembly: GCF_011100635.1. Lineage (NCBI taxonomy): Eukaryota > Metazoa > Chordata > Mammalia > Diprotodontia > Phalangeridae > Trichosurus > Trichosurus vulpecula. Next base: position 263,104,806 of record NC_050580.1, on the reverse strand, counting down.
GCAATCCTATGGTTCAACTGTGTTATTTTCTTTGTTGCTTTTAAAGTTGGAAATTTTAGGCAGAAGCAGGAACCATCTGAATCACAACCCTGGTGTGGTTAATGAAGACTATCACATCAACCAGTTCTAATCAACAAATATTTATTAAGCACTTATGATATATCTAGTACTATGCTAGACATGCAGATATAAAAACAAAAATTAAATAATCTATGCCCTCAAAGACTTTATATTCTACCAAGGGAGACAAAAATGTACATATATAGGGTAATTCTTTGGAGAAAAGCACTAGCCGATGGTAGATGAATGAGGATTGGGAAAGGCCTCATGTAGAAAGTGGTGCTTGAGTTGGGCTTAAAAGGAAATTAAGTATTCTAAGAGGCAGAGGTAAGGAAGAAGTGCATCCCAACATCGGGGACAGCCTGTACAATGGCACAGAGCTAGGAGATGAATGTGTGAAGAAAAGCAAGAAACATATAGAGTGTGTGAAGTAGTATAATGTATAATAAAGCAGGAAAAGTGGTTTAGAAATACTCTTTGAAGGGATTTAGATTCCAAAAAGTCTGTGAGTAGACCTGGATTCAAAACCATTTCAGATTTGCCGGATCTGCCAAAGTTGGTGTTCAAAGTCACAGATGTTAAAAAATAAGGGTCACCTCTAAGCCAGGATAGGAGATGGAGGGCCACTTATGAAGAATAGATATATCCTCATGTGCCAGAGAAACTTCAGATACCCACATAAGACAGAGACATGAGAGAATAACATTCTTACTAAAGGCCTATAATAAGAGAGGTAGCATCACAGAATGGAAAGGATTCTAGATTTAGAGAGAGAGGACCTGATTTCACATTCCATCCCTATTACGTAATCACTTTGTGACCTTGGAAAAGTTATTTAATCCATCTGTGCCTTAGTTTCCTCATCTATTAAATTAAAGGGGAGGATTGAGTTACAGTAATATTAAGGTTCCTTCTAGCCACATATCAGTGATTCTGTGAAATACTAATAATGAATTATAACAAGGAAAATCGTCTAAATATAGGACAACATGTTAAGTGTGGTTACTAACCTCCTTCTTTAATCTGATTAGTTTCCTAAGAATATCAACTTTAAATGGGGCTCTAGGAAAAGCAAAATACAGGCACCAAACAGAACCAAGTGGACAGAAACCTCTAATGATTGGTTAGATGACACCCACAACTAGGTTACTTTGTAGGTGCATGTTAGAAATGTAGGAAGGAAGGTACCATTCACTCTTCACGGTCACTTGAGGACCAGTTAGTGCTCTGGAAAATATACTAGTCACCAGATAGAAAATTTGTTTTTCAGAAATTTAAACTGGCTGTTTGGAACCTGGAAAATACTTTCCCATAGAAACAGGTAGTGTATTTCTTAACCCATGTGTGCTTCCTTAAGTCAAAATATAACTAATACCATACGTTGCTGGTGAACAATATTAAGAGAATTTCACCTGCAATAGTAGCGATACGGATATGTGACTTCATTAATATAGGAAACTCTCTTTGCCAATGTAGATCAGTTCTCCATATACAACTCAAAGTCTTATAGAGGTGCCTAAAACATTGAGAGGTTAAGTGACTTGCCCAAGGTGACACACCTGGTGCATTCCAGACAAAAACTTCAATCAAGGTCTTCCTGGCTTTGAGGATGGCTCTCTATCCACTGCACCAAGATACTTTCCTCTTGTCAGTAGTGGCACTGAAAAAATAAGGCTGGATGAATGAGCAAACTAGTTTATGCTGAATGCTGATGTTTGTTAACTCTGGTCAGTTTCAAAACCTTCAAGGTAGATAACAAAGAATATTAATTATATCCCATTTCATTTCATAATCCTCACCATTCATTTTTTACATAAGTATATGACTAAATCTTTTATTCTTTTCAACCATAATTAAGTTTTTCTTTTGGACTCAGAAATAGGTTGAAGATTTAGCATATATATGTATCTACACACATAGAGGGGAAAAAGGCGAGAAATAAGAGAGACAGAGACAAAGAGAAGGAGACAAGGAGTTAAAGATATAGATAGAGAATTTGTCTGAGATAAATAGGTAAGGAACTCCATCTAGCCATCTGATTGGTTGTCACAGCTAAAACATTTATTACCTGATGATTAATTCAGCAGGTGAAGACAATGGATATGAAAATCATCAAACAATACCATGAAATTGAATTGCCTACAAGAACAAACTGGTTGTGTATATATATATATATAGCAATAACTTTGGAATCTACTGTATCTGTGCAGGTGCATCATTGGCTGACCAGAGAACAGATCAGAGTGAATGCACCGGTGCTGAGAAGACAGAATTGCATACAGTTCTAGCAGCTACTATTAATAAATAACAAATTGTTGACACTGAAAAATGGAAAATGGATACAAGTTAAGACATTATCACTACCACCATAATTTAGAGAAAGCTAAAAACCTTAATAAATACTTTTTTATTAAGCACCACTTTGGCAGGGAGCCATCGGGAGAGAAACAAAGTTTAGATTTGACAAGATCCCTGCTGTTATGTAAGTTCAAGTCTCGTCATTTCGTAGGACACCAACACAGAGAGCTAAAAGGCATGTGATATGAAGAATGGATCTGAGTGAAGAAATAACGGAGGAAGAAAATCCATATGGAGGCTACGCAGTATTCTAGGCAGGTAGTGATAAGGATAGTTGTAGTAGGAAGAAACAGATGCAAAGACACTGTGAAGGTGGAATTAACAATGGATGGTAACTGACTAGTTATTAGATGTGAAGGAGAGGGAAGAGGCAGGACAAATCTACTGTTGCACATATTTAATTTAATTTAATTTGATTCTGCAAATATTTAAGTGTCTATCGAGCCTGGCACTACGAGAGACACTAGAGAGACAATGATAAAAATTAAGACAAATTAAGTCCCTGGCCTCAAGGAGCTTACATTTCATGGATTTCTGGGAAAACAATGGTAACAGAAATAGTGAAATCAGACAGTGGAATGATAGTAGTCTCAGTATGGACAATATTGAGTTTGATGTAGTGGGGCATACAGATGCAATATCTTATAGGTGATTAGAGTAGGGATTCTGCTGTTCAGAAGAGCGTGCAGAGTTAGACACATTTGGAAATCCTCTGGATATAAGCAACAGTTGAATCTGTAAAGGAGAATGAGATTGCCAAAGGAAAGATTGAATATAGAAAATTGATACAAAAGAGTCGCCAAACAAAAATGCCCGCCTAGGCAATTAGACATGTATTGTTCTGACTAAGCAATGACACAAGGAAGCCAGGGATGATGTCAGTTTTTATGATTTCATTTGCAGTATGTTATGGAGATGAAAGATGGAAGGTTATGAGAAGCATCTCCTTCCAAAATCATAAAAAAATAAATTTAGAAAGTTCTTATGGAGTGTTGAACATAGGCTCCAACTAAGATAGATAATCCTGCTAGCATTTGTAGATGAAACAAGAAAAGCAACAGATAGAAAACAGAACAAACCTGTCAGAGTTTTTGTAGTGATTTATTTACTTGACAACAGTAGACTGACTGAAAAGGATGATGAATAAGAAACAAGAGATAAAGTCTACCACCTGAGTATCCCATATCCTATATAAGAAAGTTGCAATGACGTGTAAGAAAATTATTTTAAAAAGCAACTGGGCTGGAGTAAATATAGGCAGAAGAAATCTGTGCTCAAAGGGATACATCCCTCAAGGCCACATGGGATCAGTTTTCAGTGTAGCTCAGTGAAGATTCCAAAAGAATTGCAAAGCAGAAGGTGCTTCTACCCTCCTACCCCATCCCTGAAAAAAAAAAAAGTAATCCAAATGCATTCCCACTGATCATTCACCTATTTTTTCATCTCTATAAAATATTTACGGTCTATGCTGTATTCAGAATATCTTGGAAGAAAACATAAGGAGGAACCAACCAAGCTTACAAAGGTGATTTTTTTATAGCTGACTACGTATTTCCAATCACACCAGTGACTGAGAGGCTTACAAAATGTAAGAGCTAATTTGTCTTAATGTCTTATTTATTGATTCTAAGGGAGCAATTTGGTTAATGGAATGAAATGTATTCTTAAAGATTTTCCTAAAACAAGGCATCTCTTATGAATAGTTTATAATTACTTAGGATTCTCTGATTGATGAGACTACACTGATAGGCTTATTCAACAATCCACTGAGTCAGATGAGGTGTAAACACATTCTCAGCTAGTTTTTCAATATAACGGACAGCATTCTGAACAAAGTCCAAACAGATGAGATACCTGTGGATGGCAAGGCTCCTATTTACAGATGACATCATACCTTTTCCAGCAATTCGTGGGGCACTTTGTTTCATCAGTGAAATCTTCAACAATTAGAAAGCAATTGGTCTACGAAAACTGGAAAAATGGATATATACATACATATATGTGCATGTATATATGTACAAATATACATATATATATTACTTAGACTATAAATCAAATTACTCCATATCTCACATCCCGACTCTCTTCAGAAATACTTTCTCAACTTATTTTTACTGGTAACAGTCAGTCAACAAGCATTTGTTAAATATATGTGTACACGTGCACATGCGTGTGCACATATATACATATACACAGCCTGTATTTTAGATAGGTGCTGTTGATAGCTGTAGTAGGAGATCTGATTGTATTGGACTGGGCCCACTGTTTGAGGCTCTGAATAACCGGAGGACCACAAAAGCCCCATTGCCTTATCACAAATATTCTCCTACAAACCGTGACATAATGCTATTTTGGGGGAAAACAGATTACAAATACTTGACATTCCATGGAAAGGCACATGGCAAATGCAAGAAGGTTTAAAGTTTGTTACCGGTGATGACTTGGGTATACATAATGAAATAAAATACATTGTTGAGGATATTTGTCACAGGAAAAGAAGTAGAAGTTGGATTGAAAATGCCGGACAACAAATACATGGAATCAGAAGGCTGGATTGATCCCCCTGGTATGAAAACCATTTGAAACAATTAAGAGAAGGCCCCCAATGTATTTGGGTTGATACCATATGAATAATTTATGGACATAGATGGACAAAATTCGTAAAAGATAAAAAGACATGGAGAAGTTGTGAACTGCAATGATGCAGGGAATAATCATGCAAATGGAATCATGCTTACACCAATGGAAGAAAGTCCAATCTGGTAACTTCCCGTGCAAGTCAACAAGCAGTGGTAGCAGTCCAGGAGGTGTTGGTTGCTGTTTAATATGCTTCAAATGGAGAGGGGAGTAGTGTGTCCTTATTGTAGATACCTGAAAACAGTGAACAACTGGCCATTTATATTTAACAAGAGGCCACTGATGAGTGAGGTTTTTGCAACCCAGACAACAGCTATTATTTACTAAAAATGGTGAGTTCACTTCATAAACTATACATGCTCTAGAAAAGTTTGCCAGGAATTTCAGTAGAGTAAACCCTCTTTTTAAAATTAGTCTCCTTTATAAAATGAGATCCAATTCACTGGTAAATATTTCGACCTGCGATGTAATACAATAACATTTAGCAACTTGGCAAACCCTTTAAAGTCACATATTTAAAAAGAAAATAACTTCCTGATAAAGTGTTAACAATGACACTTAAAGTAATAACAAGGCCGTAATACCTGACATTTCAGTAGCACTTGACAGTTTACAAGGAACTTTTACATAAGATCTTTCTTGAGATACTATATTCAAGGACCCTGATGGCTCTGAAGCAAAAAGGGAGGCTGGCAACCTTGCACGACCCTCCTTCACTCAAATCAAAGTCAACTGCAAGTCATGTCATCGTCTCCCTGATGTCATGGTCCCCTTAGAGAATGAAGGACAAACACAACAACAACAATTCAAGGGGAGTTGTAAACTAAAATACTGAAAGTAGAATACATTGGAAAAAGATTTTATTTGCTTCAGATTTTCAAGTGCTTATTAATTTTAGACATTAGCCAGATACTAATTGTCATAATACATTAGAGAAACTGGGCATTCTAATGGACTTATGGCAAGGAAAAGAATATAAACACACAGGTGGAAAGCATGCTGCATTTGGCAGATGAGCATCTGGGTTCAAATCCTGGTTCTACTGCTTACTACCTGTGTGACCTTGACCAAGTCACTTAAATTCCCCAGGATCCACTTTCCACATGTAAAGTGATAAGGCCAGAGACTAGATGGCTCCTGCTATCGCTTCACAAAATCTAAATCTGTGCTGCTAGGTTTCTATGATTCTGTGTACCTGGATTAGAGGAATCAGTGGTCAGTGGTCAGGAGCCATGATCAGATCCAGCTGAAAGCTGAATTCTATGGGTAGAGGTTATTTCTAATTCTCCATGTCTAGAGAAGAGAGTCCCAGTGCCAAGCATCAATCAGGCAGGTAAAAATAATTTTCTTTGAAAAGGTGTATATTTACCCGCCATTGACTCCTGTGATATCTAGGCCCTTGGACAATGTAGAAATATAAGATGTAGTTATTATTTAGAAAAACGCAATCTCCCCATCTGTATCTCCTCAAATAATATATTCACAAAGCAAGCACTTAATTTTTGTAGGGTACTATTCTGTTAGATTTTAGACTAAGGCAGAAGTAAAATATCATGGACTATAAAAGAATGGCCACTTGGAAAACACAGGCATAATTTTCATTTGCTATTCTGTGTTTGTTAAGATATAGTGACAGGCTTTCATTCACTTCAACAACTGTTATAAACATTTACTATACTAATACTGTCCTGCCACTGCCCAGGGCCAGCCTTGTAAGTAAGCTCCCACAAATAAAACCTATTATTACCATCCTGATGTGGACTGCCCCTTTTTGACTGTGGCTAGTTCAGAGGGGAGATAAGAGAAAGACAGAGAAAGAAAAACTCTGTGAAGTGAAGATTGTTTGAGAATGCTTGACCAGTTGCCTGATAAATCCCTTCAAGTACTTCCTCAGTGATTTTTTTTTGCTTCCTCGTGGACAGCCCCTAGCTCTACCTAGGGTAAGATCTTAGACCTTGTTCAAAGCCTTGAAGAATGAGAATGTTACAATAAAGCTTTGGGTAACTTTTTGTTCCCCAAAGAGAGCCCCGTGTGGAAGGCTGAAAGCCTTCTGTTCAAAACCTTGGAGAATTTTATTCTCCAAGGAGAGTGACTAGATTGTTCAGTGGAAAGTTTTCATTCTTTGAGGAGAGCCCTGTTTTATGTTGGGGGATGGGGAAAAAGGGTATCAATTTCTTAGGAGTTCAATGTCTTTGTCTCTGTGTGTCTGTACTGTGGTACTTGCAGACATCTAGCCTAAGCTGCATCTTTTTCCTGTCTATGTCTCTTTGGAGTGCTATTTGTGTTCAACGTGAAAAAAAATTGGGAAAAATGGATAATTACTGTGTGGGGAAAAGGTACAAAGAAAGCATCTTACAAAATCTCCTTGTTTGTAGACTTGCAGTGTCTTGAGACCGCCTGCTTAAGCAAGGTCACAGGCTCTTACCACTCCCGTGAAAGACCTTGCTAGTGGTCTGAATGTCCTAAACAATGAATTGATTTACCTGTTTGTTTATAATAAAGAAGTGATTTCTAGTGATTGATTTTCACACCGGGATGAATTTAAAGTCAAGGAGAAGAATCAAAGAAATACAAGAGAAGGATGTTACGTGAGATCGTGTGTGTGTGTGTGTGTGTGTGTGTGTGTGTGTGTGTGTGGTCTAGTAAATTTTTACCATTACAACAGCATGAGTGTAATAATAACTATGTTTATTCCTAAGCTGCGATCAGTGAAACTTGACATTTGAGGTAAAGTCTTGTGGGACTGTAGTTGGTATTATTCTGAATTTTCAATTCAAGTCTCATCATCTGATTGATCGTTATGTCAGTTCTCCACCATTTGAGGGAAATGCCACAAGCTGCTCAGAGGGAGTGCGATTTTGAACTACCGCAGATGGATGTCGGGATCTGAGAAAGGTCAAGGGAACCCATGGCATGGCTGAAGGTAGGATCCTTTTGACTAAGTTTCCCTATTGTGTACTTCCTTTGGACTCAGTTTCCCAATTGTGTACTTCCTTTTATACAGGAATGTTCCCCACCTGGTTAGTCATAAATCTGGCATGCAAAAGGCATGGAATTTTGTGCTGTATGATTGACTGTTAAGTGATACTCTTATCTGAAATCAAACAGAGCTAAGGATGCTTTATCCTAGCATACATGTTTTGAGTCATTCTATGTCCTTAGCCTTGGACCTGGAGGACCAGTTTTAATGCTGTTATAATCACATCTCTGCTTTTTCCCTTCTATAGCAGGTAATTGGGGTAAGTGGTCAGTTGAAGATACGATCATAGCACAATCATGTAAGAGCTCACTGTTTTCCATCTGAATGTGTAGTCATTCCATATTCCAAACAACTAAGTAAATGAATGCTTGGGCTTGAAATCTGTCTGCTAATACTTACATATTTGCATATAAGATAAAGTCCCTGAAGTATCTCATTCTTTCAGAATGATATGGGAATAGTTGGACAACGATAAAAAAGTTTGTGAAACAAAGATATGAATCTATTAATTTACGAGGTTAAAGTCAGAAATCTCTTCTGTTTTGTTTTAAGGAATGGAATTTCAGTGCAATCAGTTATCTTGGTGGAGAGCAATCTATGGAACTTTCTGGTGTTCCCTCAATGGGAAATCCAGTTTTTCTTAGGTTTGTTATTTAATCTGGGATTAACTCCTGTGTGTGAAGCAGTATCCTAAAATGCATGCAAACCACTCAAGAGCTGCCTTAAAGTTGTTCCCATTGTTTGGAGGGCCTCTAAGAGCAGTAGGTCCTGTTTGGGTAATATCTATTTCATTTGAATATGGTTAAAAACTGAGCATGCTTTACTGCAGACAACTCATTTCACATAAACTGTTCTCCGTTTACAACTGGGAATTAATTAGTATATTTAAACATCCCATCCCAGCTCTTTTGTTGTAATTGGAGTAAAGTTAGCATCTTTTAAGTATACTCATTTGCGTGACCATTGAATCTAAGGGTGGAAGGCATCTACCTACAAAGAGTGTTGTTGCCCAAGTTTTCTTGTATAGGATTAGATCCTTATCAGTATCTGGTCCTCCTAAGGGGAGGGGGGAAGTGGAATTGGCTGGAGGGCAAATTTTTGAGAAAGCAACAAGATCAGATAATCATATATGTCAAAATTATTTTAATGGGGTGTGTGTAAAACCCTAAATTCTCTAAAGTTTTGGGTGAGCTATGGTTTCCAAATTTGATATTCTTCTTATAACTCTATTGTTGATAAAATCAGAACCACAGGATTGGAGCTGGTTTTCACCACATGAACTAGTTATTGTAAAAGTTAAATTTAGGAGGGTGTACTAAATTATATTAAGATCTGTGTTGTAAAAGATTTTAGCAGGATCTAAGGATCTCTGCAAGTAATTTGGAAATAGAGAAGCAAATCTACTTAAGAAGAGACCACTTCAGAGCTGCCCTGAGAATGGAACTTATTCCAGAGTTTCCAAGAGAAGATATTTCCAGAGACCAGATGACTACAGCAGGGCTCCAAGGTGAATCTGCTGATTAAATGGAAATTGGGATTGAGTCACTAAAATGCAAAGAGACTTGATATAAGTTAATGTTAATGATCCTTACTGTTTTACTTTGGCTTTTTCACAGTATCTCTGTTTGCTGAATTTTCTTAGTTACCTTGGTGACACGAAAATCTCCTCTCTAAAATTAGTTCATGGTTTTCGATGGTTTTACTAAGGCTTATGCCATGATTAATCACTCTTGCATTCTTACGTTAACTAATTCAGGATTGACAAAATGGAGAAGTTGAGAAATCAGATGATTCTGATTCCATTTTGTAATTAATTCTATTTTATATTACCCCCCAATATGTTGTAAAAATGCCTAAGCTGTATTTCCTTGTCTCTGCCTTAATTTCAGAAATTCAGCTATCTAGTTTAGAAATCCAGTTCTCCCATTCATCACCAAATGGCATTGACTTTTCCCCTCCTTTGGAGTAGGATGGGGAAAAAATTGTAACCTTTGTGATAATTCTCTTGTTGATTATGTTGTTTCCTTGCTTGTGCTTGAATTGCTATTGTGGATTGTATCTCTACTGTAACTCATTATTGAGCTTCCAAGATAATGAAGCCACTTGTGTACTTGTTTCAACAATCTGGCTAGCAGCTGTTGTGGGGGTGAAAGACCAACACAGGCTCAATAACAAGAATGCTGCCAAAACCCAGGTTCTTTTGATCTGCTTAACTAAGGAAAGCAAAGTTAAGGGGTTGACAAGTTCACTTTAATTCAGCATACAAATACCATTCACTTAGTTCAGGGGAAAAAGCCAGCACCCTGAACTTCAGAGCAAATACAAATAAATTACAAACATCAACAGACAGACCAAATACAATTCATAGTTACCAACATCTGAGTTCAGCCTGGGAGCTCATAACAAGGGCTGGGGCGGAGTCACTCGAGCCACCATGGCTGTGGGTAAGAGCTCCAAAAAAAAAAAGAAAGCCAACCACTGGTTTTATATCTTTTTCAAGGTCAAGGGTGAGTCACACATGCGACTCACCCACATGACCTAAAATCGGCACAAAGGAGTGGGGCCAAACAGAGGGAAGGAGGAGGCCTGATGGTGGGGCCAAGCAGGGGTAATGAGGAACCCTGATATTGGGTGTTAAACTGTGGGGCCAAGCATAGGGTAAAAGGGTGCCTGATGGTGGGGCCAAGCAGTGTAATGAAGAAGCCCTGATAGTGGGGGCTAAGCAGTGGTAACGAAGAACCCTGATGGTGGTGGACGAGCAGTGGGAAAACGCGGTAAACCCACGTGGTCTAAAAGCCTCTGATGTCCCAAACATGTCACTCAAACCCATGTAAACTAGGCCCTCCCCTGAGGCAAGGAGGTCACCAAGGACTCGAAATCTTATCAAGGAAACAAAGGCCAAATTCTTCAAGGGCACTTGGTTGAACTGAGTGATAAGAGCCCATTTTGATTGCCAACACAGTACTGCTCAGGGAACTTAGCAAATGATACTATTAGAAAGAATGTATGAGCAGGTCATGAGGAGTGGGGTATATGCCAGGAGCAAGAGCCTGAGAATGTGACTTAAGGCATCATAGTTACTATAAACAACAAACAGTTCCAATGAGAAAACTTGCATGTGACCATGGATCATCTTTTAGCATTAAGCCTTCTTTGTTCTTTTTCTATATAAAAATCTGGCCTGGCCTAAGTGTGGTGCAGAGACCTATCACTGTCCTGCCACTGCCCAGGACTGACCTCAGAAATAAACTCTCCCCAATAAAATCTATTTCATACCATAGTGGCGTGGACTCCCCCACTTCTTTTTTAGTATCTCAGTGTCCTCTCATTATGGTGGGACTATCCCTGTGGATGGTCTGCCACCCTATGTACTGCTGTCCATCACTGTTGTTTCAAAGGGTTTCCAAGAAAACCTCACCTTGGGTTTTTCTCACTGCTTTAGAGCTTTATCAGGGGAGCCTTTGGCTCTTTATGCCTATGAACATCTCTAACACATCTCTTGCTCATCTCTAGGAGGCTATCTTTTGCTAGCATGGGCTGTGATGGTGGCCCCTTTCCACTTATCTTTAGACTTCTGGCTGACTTTGTACAGTTATGTGGTGAAAGAAGTCACTTATTTTAAATTATAATTGAATTTCTTGCTCATTATTATTCTGGTTTAAACTTTAGGGTTTTGCTAGATTTAGTATATGGGAGCTGGGTGGCCTGCCTCTTATTCAGTCAGCCATCTTGGATAAATATCACATTAATTTTATAGAGAAAGAGACTTAGGTCTAAAGAGGCACAAAGAGGCACAAACTTAAGCCCCTCCCCCTACCCCAAAGCTAAATGTCACCAGTTATTTAGTGGCAGAACTGGAACTTGAATCTGAATTTCCTTTCTTCCTGTCTATACACATCAACTCTTGTCCACAGGACAAAAAGCTAACAAAATCATAAATGTGTAAATATCTTTCACCATATATTGATGTGGTTATATAAGACAAGTACAGATTATCTCTGTTTGTTACTATGATGGATAAAGAAATGAAAAATATCCCTTATTTAGGAACCACCATACAATAGCTCCCTCTTACTACTTAGTTTGTCAGTTTAGCTGGTGAATACTTCTGTAGCTTGCCCGGCATAACTTATTAGGCATTGCTCTTCATTGGGACATATAATTTACTTTATTAAAATCCTACCATATTTGTGCACAAATGCATTTTTAAATTTTTGTTTAACCATTATAGATTTTGTGCATATATTTCTGTAACTATGGATTTCATGTAAAGAAACTAAATATAATTAGTGTTTAATAGTAATTTCTTAGAATCATTCAACTGGAATTTCACATGTCATAGAATTCTATCTTTGCATCTGTTTTTAATCTAAATTTTCTTTTTTATTGTAAACTTAATAAACATCAGCAAATATGAAAATTTCTATCTACAAAGAAGATCATATATGAAATAGTGAGCGTTTGTCACATACAGCTTCTTTTGAAGCATTTGCTAAATTTAATACAAAAGAAACAAAATTGCCCTCCTTGGTCCTTCTGTGAAATACCTGCATTTTATTGAAAAGAAAATTAAGGCATAGAGATGTTAAATGACTTTTCAAAAGTCACATAATTGGTAATAGAAAAAAATACTAAAGTTTGGTCCCCAGTCTTTTTGTTTTGGGCTCTTTCCCAGTGCTTCACAGTCGGATATTTGTAGCGTTTATGAATTCAGTAATTGTAAAAGTTTTTCTATTAAAGTTCAAGATTTAATTAATCAGCCTTTGTGCTTCTTTTTCTTATTTTTGACCATGACAAAAAACATGAGATCAGGCACACAGCCCTGCTTCACTCTACTGATGACTGGGAAAACATGAGAGCATAGTCCTTTATCCAGAACCCATGCAAGCATACCATCATGAAACTGGCATAGAATACTGATAAACTTCTCTGGGCAAACAAATTTCACCATGATCTTTCACAAGCCCACACAACTGGCAGTATCAAGTATTGGTCAAGTTGATGAATGTTGTGTACAGACCTCTGTTCTCTGTCTGGCATTTCTCCTGGAGTTGTCAGGCAGCAAACACCATGTCAACCATTACTCAGTCCTTTCTGAAGCTACACTGATTCTTGGGTTGATGGCCATCTTCCAGGTGAAGGATAAGCAGATTAAGGCAGACTCTGGCAAGAATCTTGTTAGCAATGACTAAGAATGTCATTCTTTTTAACTAAACATGATAAAACATCATAGATGCACCTTCATAGCAAGCCCTGGAATTTAATTGTAAGGAGAAAAGACTGGATGAATGTGAGTGTGACAAAGGTGATGTGCGGCACGGGGTGCTGGACTGATCATAGACTCATCTTCTCCAAGTTAAACATTCTCACTCAACAAAAGTGGTGGCCCCAAAGCAAAATGACTGTCAGGAGACTCAAAGTCAACAGATTAGAGTGCTTCTTCATGCTTGAAGTTTATTGCTGACCTGGAGGGAAAAACTGAGTCAGCACACAGTTAGCAACAATGGAGCAGAAAAGGTATGGGCAGCTTTCAGAGACTTGGTATGCAGCACCACATGTGTTCATCTGGGCCAGAACATTCAGAAACATCAGAATTGGTCTGATGAAAATGAAAGGAAAATTCAGAAGATGCTAAACAGAAAAATGAGAATTCCATAGAGTTTACCAGTGGGACAATTCACCTGTCTCTAAAAAGGCATCGTTTTACTCTATCAAAAGTAAAGTGCAAGTGAAGTTTAGAGAGATGCAGGATTCTTGGCTCAGTAAGAAGACAGATGAGATTCTGTTTTATGCTGATAGCAACAATCCAAAGCACTTCTATGATGTCCTGAAGACTATTTATGGGCCAATGACCTCTGGTGCATCTCAACCCCAGTGCTCTTGGAGCCACACTGATCAGTGATAAGGAAGTGATTTTGGAGAGTTGAGCTGAATACTTCCATAGTGTTTTCAACAGACATCATCAACCAATGCTGAAGCCATTGACCATCTACCTCAGATTGAAGTCAATCCCCTCTCTAGCCAAACATACAATTGAAGAAAAGGTATGGAATGCCATTATGCTCCTCTGATGTGGCAAAGTACCTGGTTTTGATTCCATCCCAGCGGAAATCTACAAGGCAGGGAGTCCACTGCTCAAACAGAAGCTGACTGAAATCTTTTGGGTAATGTGGCAAGAGATCAAGGATGCCTCAATTATCCATCTCTATTTTTTTAAAAAAAGGAAGCGTATCTGTGGTAGTTACTAGTTGAGTATCTCCTTCAGTTCTGTAAGAGGCATGAGAGAAATTTAGTATATAGCTAGGTTCTGATGAGAACTTGACATAAAAAAAGATGAAACAATACAGTATCAGCACCAAGGAAAACACTTTAGTAGCCCTAGTCTTAATTGGCTCTCCTTGAAAGTTCTTTTGCATTATCTGAGGCAATCAGAATAGCTACTTGCTGAATATTGTGATGTTATTCACACAACCTTTATTGGAAGAGTAGTTATATCAAAATTGCTCAATAAGCTTTGGCTTTCACCCCATATTCCAACTCCTACCCACTTTTAAAAAATAGTTGACTCAGGAGCTGAGCAAGGAATGATAGATTCTTTGAGATAGTGGGAAACCTCATGATGTTATTTGGTCCAACCTTCTGCCTTTAGCTTAGTAAGATATTACCAGTTTTATAGATGAACACACTGAACCTCAGAGATGCTAAGTGTTTTATCCAAAGTCACAGAACTAGTGTAGGGACGAGACTAGGATGAGTTCTTCTTAATCCACTATTTTTTCTGCTTTATTTGGATACTTTGGTGGACCTGAGATTTAATTTGTTTAAATACTTCATTTGTATTATATTAATTTGCATTATGCCCTCTTTATAACCCCATAATTCTGTCATAGATCTACCAACATTAGACGCTCATCTCTTATTCTTTTAGTATTTCAATCGTTGCACCACTTGGGGTATCTATCTTTTATCTTTCATTCTTGCTACATATGTCCACCTCTTTCCATTCATACATAATTCTATCTTTTCCTGCTGCTTGTGATATACACATCAACATTGGTAATATGCAGCTAACTTTTGTCCACCATTAAATCAGTAAGGCAAGATTCATGACCTGGAGGATGACCACAAACATGCCTGTATGGTTCAGAATCGCAAAGTATGAAAAACTCTCTAGGTAGAAGGCAGAAGAAATATAACATTTATTTAGGCAACAAAGATTCAAATCCCAGAACCAGTAATTCTAATTCAATATAGCAGTAATTGTATTCCAGAACCAGTAGGCCCATGTCAACGTAGCAACAAGGAGATTAAAACACAGTATTACAGCAAAGAGCCATTATCCTGTAACCTTCCCTCCTACTAGGGCCTTCCCACAAACAATCATTCACAAATCCTAACTGTTTGCTTGCCAGCATCCTCTCCCGCCTCGGTCCTCTGGTCTGCACCTCTCTGGTCTCAACTCTCCCCTCAGCACTCTCTTCTGCAGCTCTGTGGACTTGGAGTTCTTACTCCTTCTCCTTCGGCTGAATTCTGGAGTCTGGCTTCTCTTCTGAGTTCTGAATTCTTGGTTCTCAATAGCTACCTTCTGGGTGTATATGTTCTTTTTGGGGACCTGAGGGCTTCATGAGCAATAGGCAAAAGAGCATGGGAAAGATCTTTAATCAGTGATTGGCATCACAAAGCTTCAGGCCCCGCCTTTCTTAACTGGCCCCACCTGAGGCCTAATGAACGGGTGGGAAAGATCTTCAATCACATTATCACCACATTCATGTACCTTTGAGGGTTATTTGTAATTTTAGCTCCTCCAAGATTGGGGTATTGCATAATTTATAACCATATAGCTTAACTGGGAAAATAGCAATATTAAGGAGGTGGGCTCTGCACCAAGAGCTATTTGGGATCATTGAAAGCATTGAGGTTGTAGTATTTAGTACTTCTATTTCATTATTTCAAAGGCAAATATATTTTGGCCATCTAGTAAAGGGTCCTTAGAATAATAAGAAAGGACTTCATTTTACATGTGATAAACTGAATATGAGAGATAGATTAAACAGTTTGCTCAAGGTCATTACAGATTTATATGCTTTTGTCATTGGACTTCTTTTATAAGTTGGCCCTCATCTATAAGAGATAGATCTACCATAATTACTAATATCTTTCACTGCATTTTAATGTGGTTTTTTAGGGTGGTAGGTAAGAGCTTAGGGCTATTTGCAAATAATCCACTTAGTTTCACAAAACCAGTATTGTCCACCTGAATGTAACAATTTGATCAATGTATATTTTTCATCCACTTCATTTTGTGGTGTGGATTGTCACACTTATTATTTTTTGAATTGTGATATATTTAACTAAGAAAGCACTGTAGTACTCTGAGCCTTGATACAAATAGTAAAATCTTATCTTATTTTATGTTACATTATATTAAAATACTTAAATTAATTCTGCGAAAATATTGTTGAGAATGAGGAAATTTGTCTTTCAAACCATGTAATATGGATTTATATGGCTTTTTAAAAATATGGAACACTTTTCAAATTTGTATTTCATCCTTATACAGGGGCCATGAGAATCTCTATCATTTCAGTACATGTACCATCTAAGCAAACATAATTTATATGTTTTTTTAAGCCTTTGTGATTATTTTGAGTTTATATGCTAGAGTGAGAAATTTTTATGAGAATAGGAATGTATCTATCCCTGGTATAGATTCCCCTGCTTTCTCTAACCGAATACCCATTCTTACCAAAATGTACCTCATCTTATAGCATGCCTGCCCTTTCTCAAGACATTTTCCACTACTCTTTTCCAAAAATTTTTTGTAGAAAGCTGGTTCCATTGTGTGCAAACTTCGCACAACTCTAAAAACTCTTGGTACTCTTCTTATCCACCTATTTAGCATAAGAGAAATCTGGGACTCCTCAAGATAAGACAAGCTCCTTCTCCAAGGAAATCTTACCTTTTATTCCTCTTCCTGATTCAGTGTAAGAGGAAAAAAAGTTTAGCCATTTCCTGGTACTCCAACAATATGAGGTAACCTGCTTAGCTATACTCGGCAATATAATAAGCACGATCTGCATTTTGTTGCTTTCTGGTTATTTGGAAAGGAGGATGTAAAAAGATAACCCTTCTTTACTTGACTCCAACTAGAACCACAGGTCTTGGGAAAAAGGACAGCAATGGGTCATATGACTAGACAGAACTACCAAGAACTACCAAGTTGAAACCTTCTCAATTCAAAACTGATGTTATCTTAAAAAGGAGTGGTGAATCCTCCTACTGGGTGTGCTGGGCAGATCCTACTAGATCTTTGATAGATGTCATGGTAGAGGGCTGATCTTCTTATCTGGAAGAAATGAGATCAAGTCTCGCCTCTGACCCATGCTACCTATGTGGACATGGGCAAGGCATTTAATCTCTCAGTGGCATATTCAACTTTCTAAGTTTATAAAGCACTTTGCTGATGGGCATCTATTTTGGGAGATTCCTGTACTGATGGAATCATAAATTAAATATGTGTGTGTGTGTGTGTGTGTGTGTGTGTGTATGTGTGTGGTGTTGTGTATCTTTGTCTTGCTTATCAACTTCTTCCTCCTGACTATACTCTTTTCCTGAAGCTAAATTTTTCAGGAATCACAGATTGAACTTTTTTTTTCAGCTAACTGGTGCTTTTTTTTTTCCTCCTAAGGAGCTGTTTTCAATCAATTGCATAAGAACACAAAATATTATGTCCTATCAGTTGATGATCTAAATTAAAACCAGTTGTAATACATAGTGTAGAGGTCAGGGAATCATATGTTTTAGGTGTGCTCAAGACCCCAAAATACCAACACACCAGGTCCTGCTTCAGTGAATTCTTCTCAAGCCTTCTCATAGCCAAAGAAAGACAAAGTTTATTACAGATTCGCCATATTGGGTTGTCTTGAGAAATCTCACCCTTTGTGATGCTTGTTTTCACAAGAGGGCCAGATTCCACCTGAGGTAGTTGGAATCTGAGCACCTTCATGGAGGAAAGATGAAACTTATATACACAAAGTTTGTAGGAGGGATCTAGGGTGGTCCTGGGGTGATGGGAGGAGGGGTTCAGGGAGGGTCTTGAGGAGGAGTCTAAGGAGGAGCTTGATGGGACTGAGATGAAGTCAGACTCAAGTCAGAACCAAGAGAATGGGATTAAAGGTGGGACATAGCTGAAGGCTACCTGAAGATAACAGACAATGTAGGGCTAGGCTAGTTTAAGGGTTACATATTTAGGCATAGACACTTTGACAGGATCAAGGGTGGAAACTAGTCAGACAACGGAAGGCTAGGCTAGGCTAAGAGTAACCTAGCCTAGAGATTTGGGCCTAGCAATAATGAAAGGCTTATGGTCTCAGGCAAATGCCTCATCTAGTGGGAAGATTCAAGGGGAGTTCAAGGGGGCTCCCACAGTCTAAACCTCATCAGATCTCCTTAATCTATACCAGACTCCGAGGCAATGTGTTCCTATCTCTTCTCTAGTTTTGCCCATTATTTCCTGCCTGCTTTGTAATCTGAATCCCAAATCCAGCCTATATATTTGAATTGTGCTCTTACCTATTTCTTTCTGCCCAGATTTAGTTTTTTAGATGAGATAGACTGAAGACTTGTCTCTTATTTTCCATTTCACTTTTGGGTGCTTTGGAGAGGCCAATGCCTATAAGAGATAGCTAGACTTTGTATTAAAAAACAAACAACTTGATTTACATGCATACTTTAGCAATACCACTACCAGATCTGTATCCCAAAAGAGATTAAAAAAAGGAAAAAGACCTATATGTACAAAAATATTTATAGTGGCTCTTTTCTGGTGGCAAATAATTTGAAATTGAGGGCATGCCTTTCAATTGGGGAATGGCTGAACAAATCGTGCTATGTGTTTCTGATGGAATATTACTGTGCTGTAAGAAATGATGAGCAGGACGCTCTCAGAAAAATCCGTAAAACTTGCACGGACGGATATGAAGTGAAATGTATTGTGTATAAAGTAAAAGCAATATTATAAGATGATGAGCTGTGAATGATTTAGCTATTCTCAGCAATAGAGTGGTCCAATTAAATGCAATCCATCCCCAGAGAAAGAACTGATGGTGTCTGAATACAGACTGAAGCATACTTTTAAACTTTATTTTTCTTGAGGTTTTTTTTTTTTGGTCTGTGTTTTCTTTCACAACACGACTAATATAGAGATGTGTTTTGCCTGACTACACATGTATAACCTATATCAAATTGCTTTCCTTCTCAACAAGGGGGGGTGAGGAGGGAAGAAGAGAGAATTTGGAACTCAAAGTTTTAAAAATGAATGTTGAAAAAATTGTTTTTACATGTAATTGAAGAAAATAAAATACTAAATAAACCTTTAAAATGGAATAAAAAAATTTTAAAAACTTGCTTTAAATGATTACTTTTATACTTACTACATGTGTGACCTTGGTCAAGTCATAATCTCCCTGGTTTTAGTTTTCTTATTTGTAAAATACAGAAGTTATATACTCATGGACCCTTAAAAAACTCTACTAGGTTTATACAGCAAATAGATCAAAGAGGAAAAAGACCTATATGTACAAAAAATATTTATAGCAGCTTTCTTTTTGTGATGTCAAAGAACTTGCAGCTCAAGGGTTGCCCATTAATCGAAAAACGAGGAAACAAATTATGGTATATGAATGTAATAGAATACTATTATGTCATAAAAATGATGAAAAGGATAGTTTTAGGAAAAGTAGAAAATTTGTGTTGACTGAAGGAGAGTGGAGTGAGGAGAACCAGTAAAACAAGTTACGCGATAACAACATTGTAAAGAACTGTTCTGATCAATAAAATGGCCAGCTGTGATTCCAGAACACTGAGGATGAAGGATGTGACCCACTGTCACCAAGGCCACCTCCTTTTGTACCTGGCTGCACTACTTTGAGCCTTCTCTGGTTTCTCCATCACTGTGCAGGCAAAGTAAGGCTTTAAATATGGATCTTCTGAATTATTTTTGTTAAGTGAAGACCCTACACATCAAAAGACGTAAAATGAAAAATCTGTACTGGACCTAATCAATGTCACAAATGTCAGATATTCAATTATGTTATAGACCTGGTGAGGTATCACAGGGGTGTCCAACTCAAGACAACAAACATTTATTATAATCTACTAAGCTGAAGGCACTTTGCTAAGCACTGGAGATATAAAGACAAAAATCAAGCAATCCCTGCCCTCAAGGAGATGACTTCAGATGGAAGAGGCAACATGAATTTAGACAGGTTCATTCAAGATACAAAAAAGTAGATAGAAGGCAACTTTCTAGGAAAGTGTTCTAGCAGGACAATGGGGAGGACCAGAAAAGGCCTCCAGCAAACATCGGTATTAGAGCTTAATCATGAACAAAATCAGGGATTCTAAGAGGTGAAAGCGAGGAGGGAGAGCATTCCAGATGTGGAGGACAGCCAATGCAAAAGCTTGGAGACCAGAGAGGAAACATTCTACACGAGGAACAGCAAGTCAGCTGCTTGGCTGGACTGGGATGTATATAGAAGAAGGGAGGAATGTGTAACATGTCTGGAAAAATAGGGAGGGCCCAGGTTGTGGAGACCTTTAAATGCCCAGCAGAGAAGTTTAAATGATCTACAAAGACAAAAAGAAAATAGTGTCTGCCATCATGTGGTTTATATTCTACTATGGGCTATGGGGTGTGTGCGTGCATGTGTGTGTGTGTGTGTGTGTGTCTCATTCATACATATATATCTGTGTGTACACATTTGAGGAGGGAGAGGATACTAATATTTGGAGATGTCAGATGAGAAAGTGCTGAGCCAAGCTTCAAAGGCTTGAGAGGTGGAAATGATGAAGGAATGTGTTCCAGGTATGGGGCATGGCAGAGAGAGGAGACCATTATGCTATTGGAGGGAGTGTAATTGCTTTACAATTGAACCCCAGAAGCATTATCAAGCGTCTACTATATGGAGGGACTCTGCGTATGCTGCGAAATATACAAAGGTTAATTCAGTTAATGCCTTCAAGAAGTTTTCAATCTTTTCTCCTCATTCCTCCATCAGAATGCAAACTCTGCGAAAGTAAGGAACATTTTATTTATTATATTTGTATCCCCAGTGCCTAGCACAGTGCCTGAGACATAGTAGTGACTTAATAAATGCTTGGTGATTGCTTGATACAGTCAATGAATCCTAGCTCAGCAAAACAAAACATTCCCTTCCCCAAAGATGTTCCTATATTGGCATCATTCAAAGTGGACCTGTATGGAATCAAATAGCAGAAGCTGTATAGGTGAGGGAGATCTAGAGGGAATTGTTTTCTGGTGAATTCTTAGAGATCCAGGAGTTTTCTGCAGCCGCCAAGATTGCACCAGGTAAAAGAAAGGCATAGTCCTTCAACTATGTGCAGGGAATTGTCAATCAGCAAACCTTTATTATGAGACTTTTCTGTGCCAGGCATGGTACTAGGCTCTGAAGAGACAAAGATAAAAGTGAAAAAATACCCAACCTCAAGGAGCTTATATTCCATTAGCAGAGATGGTAAGTAGAAGAGAAAACAAATGCACCAGCTTAAAAACAGAGAGGGGAAGTTAATGATCATATTCTCAAAAGTCAGTTTTCTCTGCATTGTTATTCATATAGTATGTATAACATATTGCTAAAATATAATCAACCAAATGGCAATTGTGTGCACAGCTGTACCTAAAGTACTACGGGGGAATACAAACGTTTTTTGTTTGTTTTTGCTTGAAAGCATCTTTGTATGAAGGCTACACACACATATATATGTATATATTTAATATATTTATATTTAATATATAAACATATATACTAAAAAGGTGGGCTTTTACCTTCACTTTGAAGAGGGCTTCCCAGAAGGCTTTTCCAGTCCAATCAGGCAAAGCAAAATGTTATTTTTTTTAATTCCTAAGACTAGGCTATATTAATTAACTTATATATCAAAGGACTTGAGAAAGCAGAGACAAGGAACCCAACCAGCATTCATAGGAGGCAGGGTACACAGAGTACAGTCACAGTCACTGGCAGAGTAAGAATACAATCACAATTTAAAGGGGAGCTAGGATGCCAAGGCAGGAAGAGACAACCCAGGATGATCCTTTAAGAGGCTATCCCCAGGGCTCAGAAAGTTGTTATGTATACCAAATTATGCCCACTATGTCCATCATCCCCAAATCTATCAGGGTCACTCAGAGATGCTGAAGAGAACCAGACATTGTGCAGAGGGTCAGGGTCTCAAGCATGTATGATTTATTACCTGCCTCTGATGTCACAAGACACTAAACAGGGTTTTGTGGAATTTTGATGTTTCTTGTTGAGAAGTGCCTTGGAATACTACAGAAAAGTAAAGTGGTGGCAGGTAGAAGAATGGGGTATATCAAGGACAGAGACAATCTGTTGTAAAAGACCATAGGCCTGAAAACTAACCATAAGTTCCTCCTGATTACAAGATAACAATACAAAAAAGAAAACAATGCATGGTATAAAACAAGCAATATGATTGCAATCTCACATGGGGTAAGTACAGTACATGTGATTTCACTGGGATAGGAGCCACTCCTGAGCCAGGAAACTCCATGATAGACTGAGTGAGTTGTGTACAGCAGTGATAAATGAAGTATCTTACCCAAAGTCACATAGCTAGTATGGTTCAGAGGCAGAGCTCGAATCAAGGTCTTCATGGCTGGGAGCGAGCTCATCATCTGCTATGCCATTCTGCCTCTCTGTTCCTATTCCATAGCATATTAATGGCAATGCCTGTTTGATTAAATACCTCTTTTACTCATGACTGGGAAGGAGTTGAAAGATACTTGTGATCCTCATACCATTTTAATTGAGTTTTGGTAACTACTAATTCTTTAATGGGAAAAGGGATTATCATCATGGCTAATCTCCCATTATTATTCAAAGAGACTTTTTCCTGAATAAATTTCTTAGGACAATTTCTAATTTTCTTTTTTCTTGAAAATCCATTTTTGTGGCACAATCTTGGCCTCAGCCTATTCTGTAAAAGGGGGACTTTACTAGAATACAAAATTTAATGCATATGTATGTATATACATACATAATGTGCTCAGAGGTCTAGGTTCCTATTCATAGGAGAGGGATTAGTTCCTGAGAGTACAGTCAGTACTCTCCCTACCCTGTTCTAAAAATAATCGCAATTTCACTGTTTATGCAGATATGACAACACCAATCTCATTAACCACAAGTGACTTACCTTGCTGGGGTGCACAGCATTGATTATTCATCCAGTGACGGCCTTGACAAAATGATAGGCATTACTCATCATGACTGAAATGAATCATCAGGCTTATGACTGATAGGGAGCACTGCCAGAAAGTTTCTGTGTGGATGCATAAAGCCTGCAGTTATTATTAAACATGCCTTTGATCCTAAATTGGAGGTGATTCATTTGATCAAGTGCAAAGCTGGTGACTCTCAAAAGAGGGAACTATCTATCATAAACAGGGACCTCCTCGGAATCAATAACTAAGCTCCAACTAAAATTAAGCCTAAGCTAAAATCAAACACTTCTTCTCACTCTAATGGATAGGATCTGTTCCTATGATATAGAGAGTTTCATTTTTATTCACAATTTGTTCATTCAATAGACATTTGTAAAGCAATTTCTGTGCTAGGTGCTTGGGAAAATAGTGGATTGATGGAGGGAGGTGGGGAGCATCTTCTTACTGGACACCCTTGATCAGGCATCTCAGTTTCTTCTTTGTTCAAAATTATCATCAGCATCAAATTTTTAGTAACAGTAGCTATCTAATTGATGCTAGATGACATCTTTTTTTTTCTTTGTGAACTGACTTAAATATTTCATATGGTGACAGGATCCAAATAATTGGAACATGAAAACAAGATTTAGTCAGGGCGAGGCAGGGGGAAGGGTGAGGGTGTGTTTTTAGGTCCCAATTCTATCTTTTACTAGTTGTTTCATTATTTCAAATAATCATAGAATCTCAAAGCTGGGAAGGGATCCCCAAAGCAATTTAGTCTAATCCGTAAGTCACCAAATATCTCCTGCAAAACATTTATTGTTTTTCAGTTGTGTCCAACTCTTCTTGACCCCATTTGGGGGTTTTCTTGGTGAAGATACTGCATTGGTTTGCTGTTTCCTTCTCCAGCACATTTTCCAGATGAGGAAACTAAGGCAAACAGGATTAAGTGACTTGCCCAGGGTCACACAGCTAGTAAGTGTCCAAGACCAGATTTGAACTCAGGAAGATGAGTCTTCCTGATTCCAGGCCTGGTTCTCTATTGCACTACCTAGCTTCCTCCCCACCCCCACAAATGTTTTAGTGATGCTTTTAAAAATATTATCACTTCTTAATGATGCACTCTTTAGTACCCCCAGAACTCTCTTTCATAACAATGTAGTATGGTTCAGCCAGACAAACCAATAGATTGATCTTATCTGACAATATATACCTCTTTCCTTACCTGTAGCCCACGACCTCTCTGCTGAGAGAAATGAAGAAAACTCATGAAGTCCTTCTTAAATCCATTGAACTGTTCAGTGATAACAATCTTCCTGAATGTCATCTGGTTAAGAGAAGGAAAGCTAAAGGAACCACTTCCACTGACATCTGTACCCAATGTTTTCAGAAGGTACTGAATGCTCACTGAAGCATTGTAATAAGCTATTTTTTTTCTTTTTTATTACTACTTTAACTATTATAACCAAACATGAACAACTTAATAGAAAAAGAATAAAAGAGAAGATTGGATATGAAATGGTATAGTTCTCTTAATGCAGTTTATTTTTAAATGTATATTAAAGTTAATGGATCAACAGCAAAAATGTCCCTTTTCTCTGTCCTGAATTTTTTTTGTTGGTTGCTTTCTATTTTTAGAACTTGAGAAGTGTAGCGAATAGAGAGCTGGGCTCAAAGCCAGGAAGGCCACCTCTGTCACCTCCTAGATGTGTGACTGGAGCAAGTCACTTAGTTTTTCCATGTTCTAGGCAGCTCCATAGGTCTATAAGGGAAGGTGCCTATTTACCATCGATTCTTTCTCTGGCAATGGATAGAATTTTTCATCCTAAGTTCTTTAGAGTTGTCTTGGATGATTGTATTACCGAGATTAGCTAAGTCATTCACAGCTGACCATCATGTAATCTTGCTGTTACTTTGTCCAATGTCCTCCTGGTTCTGCTCATTTCACTTTGCATCTGTAAGTCGCTCCAGGTTTTCTGAGAGCATTCTGCCACAATCACATACCACAACTTGTTCAGCCATTCCCTAATTGATGGGCATCCCCTCAATTTCCAATTCTTTGTCACCACTAAAAGAGCTGCTATACATATCTGTGTACATATAGGTCCTTTTCCTTTACTGTCTGTTTTTTCTGTTCTATTCTACCAACTAATTCACTCCATCCCTCCAACCCCGCCCCCCCCATACTCTTCCTATTCTTAGAATGGATCTTTGATCTCATTAACGAGGGTACTACTATCAATGGCTCCTATCTCAACCCATCTATCTTATCACCCTGGGTGAATCCTTTAACTACCCTTTCGTAAATCTTCCACAAAAGAATTTTCCAATGGATTTGGGTCCTTTCTCTGGGTCCTTGAATATTTAATGGTTACAAGTATAACATTCAGTCTATCGGGTGACCCCATTTTATCCTTATGTACATTCAGAATTCATAATCATTTAACAGGTTTATATACTGCCATGTGATGACACTATTACTGTAGACATTCGAGCTCTCAATCAGTCAGTCTCTATTATTATGTTCAAGGATGGATGAGTGACGTTCTCAATCACTGACTACATGAAAAAACAGAAGCCATCTAGAAGTTAAAGAAAAAGAAAGAATCAATTGTTTTTATAATGACTTTTTAAAAATTTTAGCATGTAATTTTAGTAGCAACTTCTCAAATCCCACTTCTCATTCTTGCTCATGAATGTTCCCTACCTAACTTGGAAACTAATTTAATAGTAATTTTCAAGTCACAATAGATTCTTAAAGGAACATACATTACCAACCTACAGACAGGAGGAGCTGCCCGCTTTCTCTGGTGCACAGGGGATGTTCTCAGTAGATTTCTCCAGGTGATTTCTTACCATTTAATTCAGCACTCTTGACAATGCACTTAGCTTTGAAAAATTAGGTGCTACAGTCTCATCTGCTTAAACATGCTTTTTCTGGTTCGAAGTCAGTTTAATCCTTCCATGCCTGAACTCCTATACCAAAATCTATGAAACAGGAGATCATACCAAGGCAATGGGGAACATTTAACTGGGTCTGTCCCAGAAATAAGGATGACAAAAAGGGGCCTATTATCAAGTGAACTGAGAAGTTGGCCAGGAAGTAAGCATGAAAAAAAAAAAGACTCAGGCCATGTAATTGTTTAGATGAAGGATCCATGGCCTGCTGCCTGAAATATCTTTATCCTCACTAAAAGCTGACCCTTGAGTACAGCCTTGCATACGTTACCTCATTGCACTCTCATGATATTCCCACGTGAAACACTCAGGGTAATAAATTATCTCCTCCAATTTCCAAG
Source organism: Trichosurus vulpecula (assembly GCF_011100635.1). NCBI lineage: Eukaryota > Metazoa > Chordata > Mammalia > Diprotodontia > Phalangeridae > Trichosurus > Trichosurus vulpecula. Next base: position 263,078,231 of record NC_050580.1, on the reverse strand, counting down.
ACTCACCAAAATCACTTAACTAGGAAACAGCCAAGCCAGGATTTGAACGCAGGTCCTTTGACTGCAAATCAAATTATTTTTTCCACGATACTGTACTGTCTTCCTTAAAGGCGATAATGCAAATAGCTCAGTAAATGTCATACTTCGAGGTTTTCAAAATCTTTACGTGCGTTATATCAATCAATCCTCACAACAACTTTGGGAAGCAGGTGTTATCAATGTCTCCATTTTTCAGATGAGGAAATTGAGGCTGAGAAAAGTTAAATTACTTGTTCACCATCATATAGCTAATAGAATTCAGAGGCAGGATTTGAACCCACATCTGTTCTGACTCCATTGGTTTAACCAGTAGCTTACACTAGTTGTTTATTCATTTATCTAGTCATTCAGTCATCCATCATCTATTTATTTATTTGCTTTTCTAATCATCTATCAATCTGTCTGTCTGTGTCTATCTATCTATCTCTGTCTATCTGTCTGTCTATCTCTCTATCTGTCTATCTCTCTGTCTATCTATCTGTCTGTCTGTCTATCTATCTATCTCTCTATCTTAACTATCTATCTATCTATCTGTCTGTCTATCTATACATCTATCCATCTCTCTCTCTTTCTCTATCTCTGCCTATCTATCTCTGTCTATCTATCTCTATGTCTGTCTATCTCTGTCTATCTATCTCTCTATCTATCTATCTCTCTGTCTGTCTACCTATCTCTATCTATCTCTGTCTATCTATATCTCTATCTATCTCTGTCTATCTATCTCTGTCTGTCTATCTATCTGTCTATCTATCTATCTCTCTGTCTATCTATCTCTGTCTATCTGTCTATCTATCTCTCTCTCTATCTATCTATCTATCTATCTATCTATCTCTGTCTGTCTATCTAGCTCTCTGTCTGTCTGTCCATCCATCTATCTCTCTATCTATCTCTCTCTCTATCTCTGTCTATCTCTCTGTCTATCTATCTATCTATCTATCTATCTATCTATCTAATTATCATGGGTCCAGATCGAACCGAAGTTCTACAATGTCATACCCATATCTTTGTTTCTATGGCCATGAGCACCAGATCTGCCATACATGATGCCTTATGAGTCTGTGCCATGTGAAGGGACCTCATAGATCACGTAGTTCACCTGACCATTTTACAGATGCAGAAAATAAAGCCCAGAATGGCACAGTGACTTGCCGAGAAATGTGATTAGTCATAGCAAAACCAGGACTTCTCATTTCAAGGACAACCAAGGCAGCACATGCATTCAGGGAGATCTGTGAGTAATTGCAGTAACAGTCACTAACCATTATTCACGAATATTCATTGGCTCTTCATTGGCTCCTGCAGTCAGAGGAAGCGTGGCATAGTGGATAGAGTGCTGAAAACCTGAGTACAAATCCAACCTTGGACACATGCTAGATGTGCGGCTATCACCAAGTCACTTAACTGCTCCTAGCCTCAGTTTCTTCATCTGCAACACAGGGATGATCATGTCTTCAGTCCTTTCCTTGCAGGGTTGTTGTGAGGCTTACACGCAATAACGTTGGTGAGGTGCCGTGTAAATATCAAAAGGGCAGTTCCAAGTTCTGTTTGGATGTCCATAATGACCACTGTGCCTGTGTTCAAAGGAGATTCCATCCCAATGGCAGAACTTTCATTTTATTCTTGTGTTGATATTATGTATTACAAGCACGTGTGGCTATTACAGAAATATGTACACATACAATGTGCATATTGTACAGATGTGTTCACACACATATGGATTAAGGAAAAACTATCTGTGTATAATACATGTGTTAAACTCAGATGGAATAATTATAAGTAAATAAAGACTGGATTTATATAGTGCTGTAAATTTTGAAAATGTATTCATTTCATCCTTATGTCACTGTGAGTTAGAGTGAGGTACATTCCCATTTTACAGATGAGCCAACTAAGGCTGAGAGAGATTAAGTTACTGGCCAAGGTCACACAACTAGAAAGTATTAGATTCAGATCAGATTTGAGCTAGATCTTCCTGATTCCAAGCCTAGGGTTCTTCCTCTATACCACAATGCCTTGAGAAGGGCGTGGGGAGAAGAATAGGAAAGCATTATGTAGACCGCATATTTTAAGTATCTGAAATACCAGTTGCTTCCTTCATATTATGCTTGAATGGAAATTAATGTATCTATGGTACCTCATGGAAAAATTAAATAGCTAATCCCTTTGCAGTCTCATGGCCATTCCTGGATGGCTCAGGTGCCCTAGCTTACTCACAGATAAAAGCGGTGCTTTTGCATCTTAAGAGGGAGTTGACCATTGTAGAGGCAACTGCACATACGTAACCTTGACTTAGGCAATAAGAATTAAATGATTCATTTAAATTTTTAGTTGATATGTTTTGCTCTTATAACAATTTCATTTTTAAATATATCCCTCCCCCCACCCTACTCAGAGATCCATTCCTTGTAATAAAGCACCTTTTTAAAAAAAGACAATTTAGCACAGCTAATCAAGAGATCAGCTGAGTTTCATCATACATGTAATGTTCTACACCTATAGTCCTCCATCTCTATAGAGAAGGGGGCAGGGCAGATCCTCCTCCTCATCTCCTTATAATTACCGAACTTTCTCCCTATAATTACACGACAGAACAACTCATTTTAACATGTCAAAGACTAAACATGACTCACAACAGAATGAATGATTTTGTTTTACTCCTACGACTAAGCTATTAGATAGTGTCACAAACAATGTCATTGGAACTCAGAACAACAAAACGCTGGAAAGATTTTCTGAAGGGAGATGAAATTCACTTCTGTGAGGATTTCTATCAAGTATTAGTTATCTCTTCCCTCCTTTTATTACGCCCAGCATTTTTCACAAGCTAGGAAGTTTGTCTGATTCTCTCTGCTGTTCTTCATATAGCAACAGTCATTATTTGGCATCAATTTCCATCTTGTTAATCCATGAACACTGTTGGGGTGAGCTGGGGTACCAGCCTGAGGAGAGAACTTAGTGATGAGGGTTGGCTAACTGACAAGAGAGCTTCGGAATGTGTGGGCAGGAAGTATCAGGACCTCCATGGAGTAATGCTGAGTGGGGAACCAGATGCCGATGTCATTCTGACCCGTCTAGAAAGGAGAAGTTCCAGTGAGACACAAGCAAAATGCAAAAACATTAGAATACTTCTTTATGATGCGAATCCAAGCATTTGCAATCTGATGAAAATGCTGTTAGTGTTTGGAAGCCAACGAGATCCTATATGAATTCTCTGACTTTTCTGGGGCTTGCTTCCCTCGAGGCTCACTTCACTCTTCAGGAGATGATGAAGAATGGGTCAAGGGTGAAGCTTTGTAGTAGACATATATGCCTCAATTTAAAAGTAATTAGATATGAAAATAGAACTACTTACATCTCATATCACAGAGAATGCTTATGATACTTCCACAGCTACCTGAAGCTTAAAGGGATTAAGCAACCTGCCCGTAGTAACACAGCTGGCAAGTATCAGAAGAGGGACTTGAACCCAGGTGTTCTTGTCTTTTGCGTAGGAGGTATGTCTCTAGTTCTGGCCCTTTCTATGTCCTTTTATTTCTAGCCTCTCCAACTCTTTTGTTCTAGTCAGACTTCCTTCTCTTTCTCTTTGCAACATCTTTCCATTTACTTTTTTATGTTATTTGTGCTATTAAGGATCCAGAGTTAATACATTCAATTCACTTCACACTCTATATGACTATAGTCACATATGGTCCCTATATAGTCCCATATATGGTCCTCAGATGGTCCCTGCTAAGGGGAGGGAGTGGACAAAGTGAAAATACAGAAGGATTTAAGGTGGTTTCAGGAGAGAGCTGATAGTATAAGTTAGGTTTAGAAAGGAAGAGATTTTTCTGTAAGCAGAAAAGAGACAAGAGAATAGTGTAGATTAGGAGATAAATGGGTATTGAGGAATTGTATTTAAGAAGACAAAAGGTAGAGAAGTCTGTCTGAATCAGGATGGCTCATCTCTGGGGAGTGGTAGTGTGTTACCAATATGGCATAAAGAACATCTTTTATAAGTGAGTCAAATCAACAAGCATTTATTAACCACCTACTCTTTGCCAGGCATTAGGCTAAGCACTGGGACAGCTAGGAGCTGCAGTGGTGTCAAGTCTGAAGTCAGGAAGGCTCATCTTTCTGAGTTCAAATCTAGCCTCAGACACTTACTAACTGTGTGATACAGGGCAAGTCACTTAACCCTGTTTGCCAGTTTCCTCGTCTATAATGTGAGCTGGAGAAGGAAATGGTAAACCACTCCAGTATCTTTGCCCAGGAAACCCCAAATGAGATCACGAAGAATCGGGCACGACTACAACTGAATAACAACATGCCAAGCACCGAGTTACAAAAAAAGGCAAAAAACAGTCGGATCTCTCAAAGAGATCACAGCGTAACCAGAGAGACCATGTACACATGACTATGCACAGACGAGATTTATACAGGATAAAATAGCAATCATCACGAGAGTGAAGGAAGGCTGAGACAGCCTTCTGGAAGCTGGTGGGACTTCAGCTGAGACTTAAAGGAATTTGGGCAGACAGGAGACAGAGATGAGGAAGGATGGCATTCTAGTCATGGATGACAACCAGTGGAAAATTCTCAGAGTCTGGAGGAAGTATCGTATTCAAGGCACAGAAGGGAGGCCATTGTCACTGGATCACAGGGTATGTGGAAGGAACTGGAAGGCTTGCGTAGAGAGTGAGAGAGGGCTGGCTTGGGGGAAATATTGTATTTCCATTATAAGCCACGTGGCATAGCAGACTAAAGGTTGAACTTGGAGTCAGTCTGGGACCTTGGTTTGAATCTTGCTTTGAATCCTGACACTTGCTAGCTATGTGACTCAGAACAAATCACTGAGCCTCTTCTTCTGAGTTTCCTCAGCTAAGAATGAGAGCAGTAATACCTATAGTGATTGCCTCACAGCATCGTTGTGAGGACCAAATGAAATAACGTATGCAAATAACTTTACAAACTTGAAAATATTCAAATATCATTTATATTGTTTCAGACTCCTTTTTTGCTCAGCTGTTTCTGTCTTGTCTGTCTCTTCATGACCCTATTTGGAGTTTTCTTAGCAAAGATACTAGAGTGGTTTGCCATTTCTTTCTCTAGGTCATTTTTTTTTTTACAGAAGAGGAAGTTGAGGCAAACAGGGTTAAGTGATTTCCCACAGGGTTTACACAAATATCTGAGGCCAGATTTGAACTCAAGAAGATGAGTCTTCCTGACTTCACACCCAACACTCTATCCACTGTGCCACCCAGTACTCTCTTCGCCACCTTACCTCCTTCTGAAACCATAATCATTACTTATATGATACTTTGTAGTTAGAAAATGCTTTATACACATGATTTCTCTTGAGCTAAACAACAACCAATGAAGTAGGAATTATTCTCATTTTTGAGATGGAGAAACTGAAGCTCAGAGAGGTTAAATAATTTGACCATGGTCATACTGCTAGTAAGTGAAAAAGATGGATATTCTTACTTACTTATTCTTATTTATCCTTACTGTCCTCAGGTCAAGCTATTAACTGAACTGTGCTACCTCTTCAGTTCAGGATCCCATCTTCAATAGCCTTTACCTCGCCCATTTAATGTAGGTAAGATGCACCTAACTGATTGTAATGTTGACCCTGTAAACGTAAAAGTTCATGGTTCTGTCATAATGTAGATTGGGTGACACGGGAGATGCTGACAAAGAACTGAGGAGGTGTGTGAGGATGGTGTGCGTGCATCAAAGAAGGCACAGAATTGCAGTAGCTCAAAAAAAAAGTGAAATGTACAAATTCAGAGATATCTCCACCACAAATGTTCATAGGGACTATTCATCCCTGACCTGTGGTAGAGCATTCTGTACTGGTCTGATCAGCTACAGTAAGACAATTGTAACTTGACTCCAACATAGCGATGTCGTTTTGGTCCTTTCTGAGAATGAAGCACGACAACCAACCAACAACCAAGGATTGTGCTTGAGACAAGGTATCTCTAAAACTACCCAATCTCACATTCCCACACTTAGAGCAGATGACAACCTTTTGCTATAGATTATAGATTATATTAGGCCACTGGATTCCTTCAGCTCTTCTCCATTACCCTAAAGTTTTTAGTATTATATTTTTTTTAAATTAGATTTTTTTTATTTTTAGTTTACAACACTTAATTCCACATGTTCTTGAGTTTCAAATTTTCTTCCCTTCCCTCCCTTCCCCCTCACTCCCCTAAGATGGCATACAGTCTGATATAGATTCCATATAAACCCTCGCATTAAACTTATTTACACAATAGTCAAGTTGCAAAGAAGAATTATGACCAATGGAATGAATCATGAGAGAAAAGGAACAAAACCAAAAAAGAAGAGAAAAAAAGAGAGCAAATACTTTGCCTCAATATGCATTCAGACTCTACAGTTCCTTCCTTGGATGTAGCTAGCCCTTTCCATCACGGGTCCTTTGGAGCTGTCTTTGAGCCTTGCGTTGCTGAGGAGAGCCAAGTCTATCAAAGTTAGTCATCACAGAATCAATATGTCTGTGGCTGTGTATAATGTTCTCCTGGTTCTGCTCCTCTCACTCAGCATCAGATCATGTAGGTCTTTCCAGGTTATTATGAAGTCCGTGTCTTCCCTGTTTTTTATAGCACCATAGTATGCCATTACATTCATATATCACGACTTGTTCAGCCATTCCCCAATTGAGGGGCATCCCTTTGATTTCCAATTCTTTGCTACCACAAAAAGAGCTGCTATGAATATTCTTGTAAATGCAGGTCCCTTTCCCATTTGTGTGATCCCTTTGGGATATAGCCCTAGGAGTGATATTGCTGGGTCAAAGGGTATACACATTTTTATAGCCCTTTGGGCATAGTTCCAAATTCCTCTCCAAAATGGCTGGATCTGTTCACAACTCCACCAGCAGTGTAACAGTGTTCCAATTTTCCCACATCCTCTCCAGCATTTATCATTTTCCTGTTTTGTCATGTTAGCCAGTCTGACAGAAGAGATGTGGTGCCTAAGAGTTGTTTTGATTTGCATTTCTCTAATCAATAGTGATTTCGAGCATTTTTTCATATGTCTATAGATATCTTTAATTTCTTCCTCTGAAAATTGTCTGTTCATATCCTTTGACCATTTCTCTATAGGGGAATGGCTTTTATTCCTATAAATTTGGCTCAGTTCCCTGTATATTTTAGATATGAAGCCTTTATCAGAGACACTGGTTGTAAAGATTTTCTCCCAATTTTCTGCTTCCCTCCTAATCTTTGTTGCATTGGCTTTGTTTATACAAAAACTTTTCAGTTTAACATAATCAAAATTATCCATTTTGCATTTTGTAATGCTCTCTATCTCTTGTTGGGGTCATGAATTCTTCCCTTTCCCATAGATCTGATAGGTAAACTATTCCCTGCTCTCCCAAATTGCTTATAGTATCAGCCTTTATTTCTAAATCATGAACCCATTTTGACTTTATTTTGCTATATGGTATAAGATATTGGTCTATGCCCAGTTTCTGCCCTACCATTTTCCAATTTTCCCAGCAGTTTTTGTGGAATAGTGAGTTCTTAGCCCAGAAGCTGGATTCTTTGGGTTTGTCAAAGAGTAGATTGCTATAGTCGTTGACTTCTGCATCTTTTGTACCTAACCTATTCCACTGATCCACTACTCTGTTTCTTAACCAGTACCAGGTAGTTTTGATGACTGCTGCTTTATAGTACAGTTTGATATCTGGTATATAAAATAATTTTTTGGTAGTTCGATTGGTATGGCACTGAATAAGTAAATCAATTTAAGTAAAATTGTCATTTTTATTATATTAGCTCTGCCCAACCACGAGCAACTGATATTTTTCCATTTATTTAGATATGACTTTATTTGTGTGAAAAGTGTTTCATAGTTATGTTCACACAGGCCCTGGGTTTGTCTTGGCAGGTAGACTCCCAAATATTTTATGGTATCTACAGTAATGTTAAATGGAATTTCTCTTTTGATCTCTTGCTGTTGGGCTTTGTTAGTAATGTATAGGAATGCCAGGGATTTATGTGGGTTCATTTTATATCCTGCTACTTTCCTAAAGTTTTTTTATTATTTCAAGTAGTTTTTTACTTGATTTTTAAAGTAAATCATCATATCATCTGCAAAAAGTGATCATTTAGTTTCTTCTTTGCCTATTCTAATTCCTTCAATTTCTTTTTCTTCCCTTAATGCTACAGCTAACATTTCTAGTACCAAATTGAATAATAGGGTTGATAATGGACATCCTTGTTTCACCCCAGATCTTATTGGGAATGCATCCAGCTTATCCCCATTACATATAATGTTTGCTGATGGTTTTAGGTAGATGCTATTTATAATTTTAAGGAAGACTGTTTATCCCTATGCTTTCTAGTGTTTTTAATAGGAATGGGTGTTGTATTTTGTCAAAAGCTTTTTCTGCATCTATTGAGATAATCATATGGTTTCTGCCAGTTTTGTTATTGATATGATCAATTATGCTGATAGTTTTCCTAATACTGAACCAGCCTTGCATTCCTGGAACAAATCCTACCTCGTCACAGTGTATTATTCTCCTGATAAGTTGCTGCAGTCTTTTTGCTAATATTTTATTTATAATTTTTGCATCCGTATTCATTAGGGAAATTGGTCTATAATTTTCTTTCTCTGTTTTGACTCTTCCTGGTTTAGGTATTAGTATCATATTTGTGTCATAAAAAGAATTTGGTAGGACTCCTTCTTCACCTATTTTCCCAAATAGTCTATAAAGTATGGGAATTAATTGTTCTCTAAATGTTTGATAGAATTCACATGTAAAACCATCTGGCTCTGGAGGTATTTTCCTAGGGAGTTCATTGATGGCTTGCTTAATTTCTTTTTCTGAGATGGGATTATTGAGGTAATTTACTGCCTCTTCTGTTAACCTGGGCAATTTGTATTTTTGTAAATATTCATCCATTTCCCTAAGGTTATCAAATTTATGTGCATACAATTGGGCAAAATAATTCCTAATTATTGTTCTAATTTCCTCTTCATCGGAGGTGAATTCACCCTTTTCATTTTTGATACTGGTAATTTGGTTTCCTTCTTTCTTTTTTTTAATGAAAGTGACCAAGAGTTTATCAATTTTATTGCTTTTTTCATAAAACCAGCTCTTAGTTTTATTTATTAGTTCAATAGTTTTCTTGATTTCAATTTTATTAATCTCTCCTTTGATTTGCAGTATTTCTCATTTGGTGTCTAATTGGGGATTTTCAATTTGTTCTTTTTCTAGCTTTTTCAGCTGCATGCCCATTTCATTGATCTCTTTTTTATCTATTTTATTCATGTAAGCATTTAGAGATATAAAACTTCCCTTAAGAACTGCTTTTTCTGCATCCCATAAGTTTTGGTATGTTGTCTCATTATTGTCATTCTCTTGAATGAAGTTATTAATTGTTTCTATCATTTGTTCTTTGGTCCACTCATTCTTTAGGATTAGATTATTTAGTTTCCAATTAATTTTTAGCTTATCTTTCCATGGTCTTTTATTACAAATAATTCTTAATGTGTCAAGACCTGAGAAGGATGCATTAACTATTTCTGCCTTTCTAAACTGGATTGCTAGGTTTTTATGCCTTAGTACATGGTCAATTTTTGAGCATGTGCCATGTACTGCTGAGAAAAAAAGTATATTCCTTTTTATCTCCATTCAGTTTTCTCCAGAGGTCTGTCATATCTGCCTTTTCTAAAATTCTATTCAGCTCTTTAACTTCTTTCTTGTTTATTTTGAGGTTAGATTGATCAAGTTCAGAGAGGGGGAGGTTGAGGTCCCCCACTAGTATGGTTTTGTGGTTTTTTCTTCTTGTAACTTGCTTAACTTTTCCTCTAAGAATTTGCATGCTATACCACTTGGTGCATATATGTTAAATAATGACATTGCTTCATTGTTTATGGTGCCTTTTAGCAGGATATAGTGTCCTTCCTTATCTCAACTATCTTTGCTTTTGCTTTGTCTGAGATTCGGATTGCTACTCCTGCTTTTTTTTACTTTAGCTGAAGCACAATATATTCTACTCCAGCCTTTTACTTTTACCCTGTGTGTATCCTCCTGTTTCAAATGTGTTTCTTGTAAACAACATATTGTAGGATTATGGTTTTTAATCCATTCTGCTATCTGCCTCTGTTTTATAGGGAGTTCATCCCATTCACAGTTTTGATTAATAGCTGTGTCTTTTTCTCCATCCTGTTCCCCCTTCCTTATTTATGCTTTTATTTCTCCCTCCTCCCTTCCACTCCTCAAAAGAGTTTTGCTTTTGACCCACCACCTTCCTCAATTTACCCTCCCTCTTGATTCCCCTCCCTTATCTTACCCTTTTCCCCTTGCTACTTCTTCCCTCCCTTCTGACCACCCCCCACCCCTTTTCTTTCCCCTTTCCCTTCTTACTGCCTGTAGGACAAGTTTGATTTCTATACTTATCAGAGTATGTTATTCTCTTCTTGAACCATATCCAATGAGAGTAAATCTCATATACTACTCTTCTTCCTCCCTTCTTTCCCTCTACTATAATATGTTTTTGTGCCTCTTCATTTGGTGTAATTTACCCTTTTCTACTACCTCCTTACCTCTTCTCCCAGAACCCTCCCTTACATCTCCTAATTATGTTTTTTATCATTGTATCAGTTATTTTATACTGACACCCACAGTCTATGTGTATGCCTTTCAATTGTCATAATAACATTACTATTCTCAAGATTGACATATATATATATATATATATATATATATATATATATTATATAAACATATATAAAACAATATAATCCTATATAAGGATGCAAACAATTTACCCTTATTGATTAACAAGGTTTGTGGGGTGGATTTCCCTGTTTACCTTTGTATGTCTCTCTTGTGTTTTGTATTTGAAGATCAAATTTTCCATTGAGCTCTGGCCTTTTCATCAGGAAGGTCTGGAATTCCCTTATTTCATTGAACAGCCATCTCCTTGCCTGAAAAATTATGCTCAATTTTACTGGGTAGTTAATCCTTGGTTGCCTTTCAGGATATCATATTCCAATTTCTCCTGTCACTTAATGTAGAAGCTGAAAGATCCTGCATGATCCAGACTGTAGTTCCACAATATTTGAATTGTTTCTTTTTGGCTGCTTGGGGTATTTTCTCCTTGACTTGATAATTCTAAAATTTGGCTATAATATTTCTTGGAGTTTTCAATTTGGGATCTCTTTCAGGGGGTGATTGGTGGATTCTTTCAATGATTATTTTCCCCTCTGGTTCTAGGACCTCTGGGCAGTAATCTTTGATAATTTTTTCAAAGATACTGTCCAGGACCTTTTTTTCATCGTGGCTTTCTGGTAGACCAATAATTCTTAAATTGTCTCTCCTGGATCTATTTTCCAGGTCAGTTGTTTTTCCAATCAGATATTTGATACTTCTATTTTTTCATTCTTTACATTTTGTTTGACTACTTCTTGATGACTCATAGAGTCATTAGCTTCCACTTGCTCAATTCTAATTTTTAATGAATTGCTGTCTTCATTTTGCTTTTGAGTCTCCTTTTCCAATTGGTTGATTTTACCTTTTAGGGTGCCATTTTCTCTAATTAGATTCTGAATCTCCTTAGTCATTTCACTGATTTTACTTTTTAAAAATTTGTTCTCATATGTGATTTTTTTTTTCATTTTTCTTTTACCTCCCTAATTTGGTTTTTAAAATCCCCCTTTAGCTCTTCCAGGAATGCTTTTTGGGCTTGTGACCAATTCCCATGACCTTTTGAGGTATCAGATGTGGGTATAGTGTCAATGCTGTCCTCTTCTGAATTGTTATTTTAATCTTCCCTGTCTCCTTAAAAAGAATCAATGGTCATTGGTTTTTTCATGTTCTTCTTCATGTTGGTTACCTTTTTCCTGGCTTTGAAGTAGATTTCTGCTTTTGGGGCTCTGGGAGCTTTATCCCAGGTTTCTTGTTCTGGGAATTATGAGCCTCGTTACTGGCTTTGTGTGTTATGGCCTCTGGTTTCCCGAGGTGTGGGGGAGGGGTCATCTGGTTGCCAGAAGTCTCCTCTTCCCCTGGGGCTGCTTTCAAGCACGGTGGTCTCAGCCATGGTTTGTGCTGGTGTCTGCCACTTCCCCTGGCTGTGCAAAGGCATGTCTGGGTTCCTGGTGTTACTCTTGCTGGCTCCGCCCTTCTGGGATTCAGGAATTTCCACTGTTTGGATACTGAAGCCCTACTTCTGGCTCCTCTATTCCCAGGTTTTTCCTGAAGTATTCTCTGGGTCATGGAGGGAGGGAGGGATGAGAGCCATTTACCTAGCCAGTGTGTCTCCCACATGTTCAAAAAGGCAAGTTTCAAACCTTTGGGCTGCAAGCCTCAGAAGTAGATGTCTTGTGGCTGCAGGAGCTGCCCTGCTGCCTTCCGTCACTTTGACAGACTCCAGACTCCCATCCTGTGCTGGGAGGCCTCAGGATCTCTGCTGGTTTCAGGTGCCCAGCTTTCTCCCAGCCTGGATTGCTGGCTGGTTTCCACAGCTGCTTCCGTTTTGGTGTGGTCTGGTGAAGCTCTGTGCACTGGGTGATCTCCCAGCCTCCAGATCCATCCTGTCGACCTTGTGGAATCTCCTGGCTTGGAAATTTGCCCCACTCTGTCTACTAGCAGCTTCTAACTCCCTGAAATCTGCTCAGATTCACTTTTTTAGAGGTATCTGACAGAACTTGTGAGAAAGTTCTGGTAAGATGCTGTTTTCACGTGGCCATCTTGGCTCCACCCCCTAGTATTATCTTTTCACCTTCTCTCTAGTCACTGAAGAAGAGGTATCCTTATTTCTCCCTAGGTAAATTCATGCCCCACTTGTCCTTGATCCTGTCCTTGATCACATTCCTCCTCACTTTCTACATAACCTTGTTGCAGCAGTCTTTCCCTTTGCCATAATTTTAGTCTCTCTTCTAATAGCTTAAAACCCAGGGTTCCAAGCCAGATTATGTTGTCAACTTAGCTGAGAAGCCCTAAGAAACCAGAGTTCTGGGATTCAGGGCAAGCAATACTTTTGACTTGGAACTTAGTAGGGCTAATGCCATATTGGAACTGACCTAAACTGTGAAATGAAGTCCCCTCCTTTCTCCAGAGATCAAAAGTCCCTAGGATTAGGTCCCTAGGTATTGGGGGAATGTATGTATGTTCTTATTAGACCTTTGAAGTAAATATTCTCCTATCAAAGCTAATCTGACTTAAGCAGTTAGGTGAAACTTGAGTGCTAGGGACCTCTTAAAATTGAGAGAACACACTAGATGGCAGCTTGACTCAATGGAAGAGACTATACACTTCATGTGCCCCTACCAGAACCTTAGGGAAAGGTGAAATGCAGCAATCTGGCCCTCAGGTAATGGGAAGCCAGAGTAGTCACTGTTACACAGGACATCTTGAGTTGACAACCAGATTAACTGAAGAAAAATAATCACAGATTGGAAGCAGGCTATTGTGAGGGGAAATTTGTGAGTCAAAATTGACATTAATTTTATCCAATATGAAGTTGCAGTGGGGTTGGAATTTAACCAAATAACTGAAGAGGCCTCTGATGCACAGAGGTGCGCTCCAGAATGATAATGACTGGGAATGAAGAGCAGGAGGAAATCGTGATGTTCCACATACCAATGAAGTTAATGCAGCCTTGACCGTATTTGGGAATATCAACCTTCTGCTGCCTGAATGTTCTGTGAAACAAACTTTTAAATGCTGGCTGTAGTCACAGCCATTTAAAGACTTTCTTTGCAGTGTTTCTTCCATCAATTTATTTCTTTACATTTTCAATATCATACTGTGAGAAATAATCGTTTTACCAAAAACTGCACCTGGCCATGAGTGAATTTAGGATTTTTATTTTACATCCGGATGGGTAACCTCTGAGAAAAAGGTACTGGGAGCAACCAGCTTTTTAATTCCCTTTCTCGACTGCCAGGCCCTTCCCCTGTTCTCCATTGGCAAGATACAACTTCCTGAACTCCCTATTCCATGTTCTTCTCCTAGATGTGTTTCCCATTCCCTTGTCACGTATCATATGTGCATTTAAATTAGCTTGCTCCACGCTGGGGGAGGTGGGTTAATATTAAATAGCTCCTTAAGAATGGCTACAAGCTTCTGACCTTTTTATTTGATCCGAAGCCTGGTTCTGCTGGGTCACAGCTCTGGTTGGAACTGGTTACTTCTGACTTCCATCCTGTTATCTTTCCTGCAAAGCTGGGAGTGTGCGTAGGTGTCACTCCTGTGGAGACAGAACTCTTTCTTCTGTTTCTCACAATACCTTCCTAATTCAGATTCCTCTCTTCATGCCTAGACTACTATTATAGCCTTTTAACTATTTTCCCTCGCTCCAATTTCTTTCCCCTTCAATTTATTCTGTAAACAAAAAACCAAGAGCAGATTAGGTATCACCTCCTAAAAATGTCTTTCTTGATCTCTCTATCTGAATCTTTCTGTCCATCTCTCTTTCTCTCCTCCCCTTCAATTTTTCTTATAGCATTTTGTTGGGGTCTCTCGTTTGTCCTCATTACATTCTAACTCACAGCATATACTTTGTTGTTTAAAGGAGTAGCATCTCTATTAGATTATATGCTTCTTCAGAGTACCTTTCGTCTTTCTATCTCTAACACCTAGCAAATTCCTTGTTCGTGGTAGACACTTCACAAATATTGGACTGAAGTCCAAGAACACTGCTTTTAGTATGAAGTTTCCTGCTCAAAAGTCTTCAATGGCTTCTTACTTCCTAGAGCAGAGGTCTCCAAGCTTTTTTGATCATGTAGGTCTATCGGTTAAAAAAAAAAATTACCAGTGGCAGCTAGGTAATGCAGTGAGTGGAGTACTGGCCCTGGAGTCAGAAGGAACTGAGTTCAAATCTGGCCTCAGACACTCGACACACTACCTGTGTGACCTTGACCCAGTCACTTGACCCCAATTGCCCTGCCTTCTCCCAACAACAAATTATTGTTTTCCACCTGATATATGTATATTCATTTTAAATACTATGTATGACTATATTAAAATATAATTATAAAACATAAAAATAGATGCTAAAAAGTATGAGTTAGATATGAGAGACAATATTTAAAGTATTTTATTAAAGTGCCCAAATATCTTTTGCTCTCACCAAAAGTATTTTGTTTTATGGGGCTTTTTCATGAGAACAATGTAATTAATTTGATTTCTTACTTTGTAAAACACTGGTCTAACAATTTGTAATAAAGAGATTAAAAGGTCTGGTGCTAACACCAGGTCATTGCTGAGAAAGCTGTTTCACTAGGAAGGGCCACCTGATAACCTCCATGCTATACACAAAGGGGTGGATCCTTCTCTCAGCACCTCTGCATCACTTGCTTCCTGCTGAAATTCAACTGTGCTTGCTGTCACTTGTTTTAAAATTGATAGACAGATTCCACTAATGAAATGAATACCTAGACAAATGCCTTGTGAACCTTTTTCTTTATTAAAAAAATTGGAGAGAGGAGGAAATACATAAATGAATCCTCTCATTGCTGAAAAATCTGAGTTGGAGAAGAAACAGCCTTGTGATCAGTCAAACATGGCCCATGAGAGGGATGCCTCTCCTTCAGGGCACCAGTGACCTTTCCATCTCGCTGACATTCACCTGTTCTGAGAGAGTTGGTCTCAGACTTATCTTCACTCACAAAGATTGTCACATAGACACACATTATTATTTATTTATCATTATTATTGCTAATCCCTCAAATTGATTTATCACTAAGATACTTGTGGATGGGAATCATTCTTTCTCAGCTTTCTTTTTGAATCTCTCTGCCACTGGAAGAGGTAGGATATGGACCAATCTGATGCAATGAGTAATTTACATTGAATTGAATGGAATTTCTATGATCATCCCTTTCCTCCTGGTCTCTAGGGCCCGGTCATTGGCATAGACTTTCCAGCCTTCTTCTTCTGGACCCTGCTTCCTGCACCTCCAAGCCACGGTCATTGCCATGATGGGGTTATCCAAGCCTGCATGGGTGTTAGAAGAGATTGGATGGGAGGAGGTTGTCAATAACGGGGAGTATTGCATCCCTTCCACATAATAGTGGGCGCTGTCCCCCAGATCATTTCATAGGGGTATCAGGTGCACCTGGTAAGAGGTTAGTGGGATTATGTTTGTATAGAAAAAGCAGGATGTGACCCATATACCAAATAAAATACATTTCTATAGATCATTTCCTACAATTACATAAATATGCACAGCGCCTTGCACATAGTAGGTGATGGGGATGGGATCTGAACCCCCAAAAAGAAAAGAGCATGTGTTTGGGTTCTGGACCCCAAAAAGGAAAAGCCCCTGAACTTTTCCACTTGGCTCAGGTCCCAGGCATTCACCTGGGGCAATTGGCCCTTCCCAGTTAATTAACCGCCCTTTCATTGTCTGCACCTGGCCCACCCTAGACCACAATTCCCTTAATTCCATCTAGACACATTCTCTGTTCCCACAGTCCCAGCATAAAAGATCCATCTTGCCTCCATGGAAAGGCTCAGATTCCCTAAGAGTCTGGCCAATATGGCATATTTTTAGAACCACCCTCTATAGGTATTTTAATAAGCATTGTCTTTGGCTGAGAGAAAGCATGGGTTGAATTCATCCGGGGAGGACCCAAATGTTGCTATTTCAGGGTCGCAGCACCCCTAACTCTCAACAGTAGGCACTTAATAAGTGCTAGTTGATTTTGTCAGTCAACTGACTGATGAACCACTTTGGAGAAGACTAACCTAGACTGTGAAATGCTAATGTCTTAATCTGACATTCAAGGCCTTGCAAAATCTGACCACGACTTCTTTCTAATTTTATTTTCAGTTGTTTTACAACTTGGAAGAAACCAGACGAGTATATCAACAGTGCTTGTCTGTAGTGAGTGTCCTACACTTTTCTCCCAGCAATGAGCTCCATGTTATCAGAATTAAAAGAGGCAAGTCTTATATTTATATCAGCAATAAAATGATTCTGCTTAAATATACTGAAGCCATCTTCAGCGTGGGGAGAAATGCCACTGTCTTCTGCTGGCACAATGGTCATATGACCTCCTATCTTTTTGCTTTCAGGGCTAAGTTGCATTACCTTTCCTCATACTGAGTGAAATAAGGTACGATACAGAAAAAATGAAGAAAAAATTGTTTGCTATGGAGGAAATAATTAAGATGCATTCCCATGCAGATAAAATCTTCATCGCATTTCAATATAGCAATAGATGTGTTGGACTCCTGTTTAAAACATACTAATTTGATATTATAAAATGTTTCAACAGAAGCCAAGGTAATATTAGAGCATTATCGACCAAACATGATGCATATCACATAAATGCTGCAATCGAAAGGATCACTGTACCTTAAGGAGAAGAGAGAAAGGCTATAAGGAGCATCAGCAATTTATGTTGTTCCCAGATCATAAAAGTGAGGGATTGCTTCTATAGCAAGGCTGACTGTAATGTATATAAACTGACAGTAAAAATGATGAGAGTTTTAGCCCATTTAAACTTGAGAGAATAATTTGGAGAAGAGTGAGATAGATCAACATAGACTAGAGTAGTAAGAGAATAGACAGAAATAGGACTGGAGCTAGGCCTTGAATAATAGTTAGGTTTTGGATAGGCTGGGACAAAGAGGGCTTGGTATTTCAGGCAGGGGGAAACATATGACTAAATTAATAGAGGTGTGAATGAGTAATGCATGTATGGAGGAGAGCAAGGGACTCGGCTGGTGAAAGGTAGAAGGCTGATGTTGGATAATAGCGGGAAACGAGACTGAAGAAGTATTGTGTGGTTAGATAATGAGTAACAGCTGGAAGGGCAGGGAAAGGCATTGGGCTTTAATGCAATGGAAGGGGAGTGATTGTTGCCTTATGGGCAGATTTGTGGTCTGGAGTCTTGAAGCACTCTTAGAGGGATGGAATATAACCTTGTAATCAGAACAAAACCAATAACAATAATTAGTCTTTGCATCATGTTTTAAGATTTGTAAAGCACTTTACAATTATCATCTCACTTGACCCTCACAATAATCCTGGGAGGTAGGTGCTCAATGGGCATGCTCATTTCATGGATGGGGAAATGGGAGCAAGGTGACACGGCTGGAAAATATTTGAAGCTAAATTTGAATTCAGGTTATCCTGATTCCGGGGCCATTGTGTAACCTCGCTGCCTATGATACAGAAATGTCACCAAGGCTGAATTTTTAAGATATTCCATCATAGACTCAGCCCTTATCACAATACTGATGACACTTTGACACATGCAGGTGGCACTGAATATTGTTGCAAGACAACCAATGGCTGAGGTAAGGCTATGCAGGCATGAAGTTTATCCCCATCCACTTCCTTAGGCAGTTACCACACTGCAGTAGTGATAAATAAACATAGACATATCAGGCAAATCTTGCCTAGGAAAACCAAGACAACTCAGTGGTGTCCTTCCTGTGGCATAGGCTCATGGGGGATCATTATCACTCTTTGGACAATCCAAACCTCTTAAGGGTATAAAAGTCATCCAACCTAGTTTAATTTACTCATGTTGTTAAAACTTATTCTTCTTCCTTAAGTATCTCTATTAATACTGTCCCTACATAGAGTTGTAAAAAAGCATAATGCAGCTGAATTGTCATTTCTCTGCTCCTAGGGGGTTAGCCCCAATAACAATTAAAATCCTCCCAGCTCTAATTACTCTATGATGATCCTATAATCTACCACCTCTGTGCTCTACCATTTTCTGATAGCAAGGTTTATATTATCTGCTTTTCTAAGATACCTTTTCCTCTTTCCATTTCATTCAAGAAGAGCATGTTTTAACCTCCTTACATGTACCTAGGGAGAATCGGCTTATGTAGGCACTGGCATGCTATTCTTCCATTTGTAGTCATGTGGCATGGTTGCCAATATCTCTGCAGGTGCCATATGCTGATTGGCTACCTTCTTTAGGGTTGGGTTTTCTGCATAACTAAGAGGTAACAGGGAGCAATCTCCAGTTGTCCTATCTACATCTTGCTACTGGACCCAGATGGTTCTGGAGGTGAAGGTAAGGCTGACGATCTTGCACAGCCCTCCCTCACTTAAATCCCATTTACTTGCAAGTCATGGCATCATCTTCCTGATGTCACAGTCTTCGTTAAGAATGGAGGTCAAACAACAACCTTTGGGAATACCAAGCTGCCCCACTGGGGACCCAACTGGCCAGTTTCAGTTAGGCAACTCAGCTCCTCCCCTCTCCTCTTCTCTCTCTCCTCTACGCTCCCTCCTTCCAGATGGTTCTGGAGGTGAAGGTAAGGCTGACGATCTTGCACAGCCCTCCCTCACTTAAATCCCATTTACTTGCAAGTCATGGCATCATCTTCCTGATGTCATGGTCTTCGTTAAGAATGGAGGTCAAACAACAACCTTTGGGAATACCAAGCTGCCCCACTGGGGACCCAACTGGCCAGTTTCAGTTAAGCAACTCAGCTCCTCTCCTCTCCTCTTCTCTCTCTCCTCTACACTCCCTCCTTCCTCTCCCTCTGTCCTTATTTTCAGGTGCTCTGCCCAAAGTAATATAAATGTTGATGGCTAAAACCTAGCAAGATATCTAGGGGCTTACTAGCTAGATTTCTTTCTTATAGACTATGCCTTAAACCTAGTTCACTCTGGTTCTCATTGATTGGCCAACAATAGGTCCCAGACCAAGCACGGCTTAGTGGTCATTATCTGGGTCCTGATGATTCCAAGTGAATGTGAATGGTAATTGTTTCTGTTTTGGCCAGAAACCCTGAGGGTTGATTGATTTTTTTTAATTAGATAAAAGGGGCCATTCCTTGGCTCTTTTCTTAACCAGCTTTAATCAGTGAATGGATCTTGCCTCAGTCAAAGTGAGAACCTGAAAAGACCTTAGCTTAAAAAGGCCAAGGTCTCCCACTGTATCCTGGGCCATTTCTGGTTGTCCTGATGTATATCTGGCCACTGGACCCAAATGGCTCTGGAGGAGAAAGTGAGGCTGGTGACCTTGCACAGCCTTCTCTCACTTAAATCCAATTCACTTGCAAAGCATGACATCATCTTCCTGATGTCATGGTCTTCTTGGAGAATGAAGGACAAACAACAACAACAACAAGAGGCAGCAATACATGTAACATTATTCTCTTGCACAGCATGCTCATTGTATCACTCTTTCTTCTTGCTCTTTTCTTATAGGACTGGTTAGCACAAGTTGCACCAAGTTTACCCTTTGTATTTTCAGAGCAAATCTAGCAAGTGTTGATTATCAGCTTCTACACTTTCCCTTTTTGAGCTTCCCTCCTGACATCAAGACTTTGAGTTAAAATCTTTTTTTTTTATTGCATTTCTCCTCACTCTTGCCAACAAGGTACCATAGGCTGCCAATATCATAGCACCAAAGCTTTTGGTTGACAATTTCCCCCAGATTATCTTGGTTGAAAGTTCCAAGGCTTACAGTGAAGTCTTGGCAAGCACTGAAACCTTGTACCTGTGAGTCAAGTTTATGAAAGGTGCAATGATCTAACCAAATCAAGGTTTGTGCTCCTTCAACTGTTGTAACACAAACATTATTCCTATGAGGGCTATGTTTGATACCTTCAGAATTACCTGGCTTGAGTCTCTTCCTTTCTACCAAATAAGTGGAATGATTTCCTGACAGATGAACCCTTGGCAAAGAGAGGCACACTTTACTTCACTGCCCAACTGTAGGTGATATAGTTTCTCAGGATCCCAGCATCAATCAAGATTTGTGCCTGGTCTTGGGAAAGTCAATTAGCATATGTAGACATGAGTTTTCTCTTCTGATAAATGAAAATTATATAATAAAAAACCCTCTAAGGTCCAAAGGTCCCTTATAGTTCTAAATTTATGATGATGTAATTTCATGAACCACTTCATCTTCCCTGGTGCCTCCCTCAGTTGAACACTTAAAAGAGCAATCATAGAGGAAACCTTTGACAAAAACCTAATGCTTCTTTCTCTACCATTGCCTAGCTTTCTCCTCGAGCTTGGAACTGCTTATGCACTGTTCCTGATGAGTTGACCCTTCACATTGACATCTCATGCCTGGAAAACCTAATTTGGCTGTACCTTAGCAGTCTAAGGGCACTGGCTAGTTTCTTATTGATGAGTTTTAGGGCTTATCTGATTTCCTAATGGTCTCCTTCTAATAATACCTAGTTTGGAAGCACTTTAATTCACAGGACAGGTGAACAGGCATCATATTGTAAACAAGTACTGTGGAAAGTCTTGTGTGGCCATAATCTTTGGTTTACTCTTAGTTGTATGGATTCAGGATTCTCCTAACACTGCAGTGGGCTCCATACATTGTTTGTGAGTCCAAAGCTATCCCCTCCTTCTGTCCCCCAAATAGTAATTTAGTTTCACGTTCATATCAGCAAAGACCACTGAATCTCCAGAAAGGCTACCACACTAAAGCAACAGAAATCCTCCATGTTGCCCTTTTGAACGAGATGCATTGTTATTTCCTCCTCTCAGCTCATTTTGAGTCTCAGCTAATGGAACTGAGTAAGATAAGGTAACTAGGGACATCCTTCCACTCATCTCAGGATGATAACTTCTGCATTTAGACTGTCTCATGGATAGCCTCAAATGTCTAGGAACTCTCTCCTACTTTAAACTGCTAAGAGATCTCTCTGAATAAAGAAACTTCCCTTTCAAGTAGGGCCCTCCTAAGTTCTCTTTCATAAAACATACCTATGTCTGATCAAACTATATTGTTAAAACATTTTCAGACTTCCAAAGAAGGATCAATCATCTAAGGGATAAAGACAGTAAATAGGCCTATACTGGACTATTACGCCTTGCAGAATTGACAGGTTTTTAATTGATATCAATAGACTGAGACATTATCCTGGGAGTCACAACCTGTATTTCCTGAATGATACCATGACTCAGTGAACCATCACAATCTGTCTCTCCGGAAGGATGGGGGGAGAAGTAATTTTCGCTGTTTTAAGAATTATTATATCTGGCTTCTTTAATCATGGTCTTGGGGTAATGTAGTAGAGTTTCAGAAAGAAAACCATGTCAGAAATGCTGCCAAACCTATCTCTGAGTTTTCCATCACCAGAATACTTTCACTATGACTCTTTGTTATATGCGGAAAGTACCCAGTGCTGACAAAGGTGCCTGACCTACTGTCTCCTGGCCTCTCCATTTCTAGGTTTCACAATAGCTAGAATATTGGACTTGGAATCAGGAAGACCTGAGTTCAAATCCTGTTTCATACACTGTATGAACATGGACAAGGCAATTAATCTTTCCAAATCTTAGTTTCCTGTAAAATGGGCATAATAAGAGTACCTATTTCCTCAAGTTGTTGTGAGGCTTACATGATACGACACATGTAGAGCATTGCAGAAATCTTCAAATGTCCTGTGAGTCCTACCTATTATTGTGGTAAAAAGATACATAGGGGCACCTCTATTTCATGGATGCCAACACAGTGCAGCAGAGACCCTAGAATGATGTCTTAGCCTTACTTTCTGTGAAAGGCTCAAGGGCTGGAAAGCCTAATTAAATCATCTAACATTGGTAAAAATTATCTTTTACTTGTTATCCTCAGTTGTTATTGTTGTTGTTTGTCCTCATTCTCCAAGAGGACCATGACATCAGGGAGGTAATGCTATGACTCGCAAGAGAACTGGATTTAAGTGAGAGAAGGCTGGACAAAGTCGCCAGCCTCACTTTCTCCTCCAGAGCCATCTGGGTCTGGCAGCAAGATGTAAATCAGGACAACTGGAGATGACCCAGGATGCAGTGGGGGACTTTGGCCTTTTAAAGCTAAGAAATATCATCCCCACATGTTGCCAAAATGGTAGCACAATAACTTAAAAACTGCTGGTTACTCTTTACTTAGCTTTGAGTACCTCTGGCCATGGTGCTGACATCTTTTCTTGAAACAATGTAATCCCATCAGGAGGGACTAATGAAAGTACTCTTTAGGAACAATTAATCTGGTTGCCATATATAGAATGGAATATGGGAGACTAAATAAGGGACTATTGCACTAGTCCAGGCATAAGGTGACGTTTGAAATTCCATCTAACCTTAAAGGTCAAAGCCAGGCACAACTTTTCCTATAAGGTCTTCCTTTACCATACTACCTCAGAGTGAACTCTCTCCCATAACAAATTTGTAGTTTCTACTGTGAATGTAATTTTAAATTAAAACTAATCTTGGGGGTTATCCAGTTAAATCTCCTGTCTAATGGACAAATCTATTTAGAGAATTCCTAAAAGAAGGATATTTATTGATTAATTAAGTTTTGAAGAAAAAAACATGAAAGGAGAAATAATTTTTTGATGTATTGAGTTTCTGATGGCCATAGGAGAAACCCAAGTGGAAATGCCGTGTAAGGGATGGAGATATAACCATACAGACCTTAGAGAAGAGGTCAAGAGTAGAGAATCAGATCCGGGAGTTGTTAGCATAGAAGTGGGAAGTCAGTTTATAGGGCACTAAATGGAATTAGTAGTGAATAGATGGAGGTAATTAATGTAGATCATGTTTATAGTAAGCTTGTTAACAAGCAAGGAAAGAAATAGGAAGGTAGCTAAGGAGACAGAGTTATCAAGGTTTTCAAGATAGGAGAGATCTATGCCTGTTTAAAGGAGACAGTGCAAAGTTAGCAAAAAGGGACAGTTAGAATAGATTAAAAATAAAGAGATAAGTACAGAAATAAGATTTCACAGGAGGTTAAAAGGAATGACATAAAGAAACTATGTGAATTTACTTTAAGATATTCTGTTATATTCAAATGCCATTCAAAATTTTCGAAGAAAATTAAAATTGGAAAGCTCCATTATTAGAAAATGAGATTACATGTTCAGAGAAATGGGTGTAGATATTGGAGGCTTAAGAAGGAAGATTTAGAATAATCATTGTGAGGACTGTTACAGAGCATAAATAAGAGATTTTTTTGAAATCCAAGTAGTGACAAAGGTCTAGGTTAAAATTAGGCAACATGAATTTATAGAGGGTCAGATCTCCACTAGTTGGAGTCTCTCTCTGGAAATGCACAGGAATAAAGAAAATGGATAGTGGGTGTTAATTCAGGATTGTGGAGCTGACGAGTAGTCATAGGCTACAAGAGTTTGGCACCTTGGAAGTCAATGAAATTGATGATTAGGGAATATGAAGTCAAGGGGTCTAGCTGGCCATTAATATGAACACTGAAGTCTCTGAGAATGACAGCCAGGGGTAGGGTTGATACGAAGAATTTGAAGTTATGTAAGAAGGTGGAATGGATCACAGAGAAGCAGCAGGCAATAGTAGAAGGAAGTATACATGGATAGTAGGCATGTTGAAAAGTAAGAGAGAGGCAGTCAGATTGAATTTTAGAACACCTTACATAGAATGTTAGAACACTATGTAGCCAATAGAGAACCAACCATTCTAGCAGAAAATTCAGAGATGCCTTCAAAGTATCTTTGCTTATTTTGAGACCTAAATTTTATCCATTTTGACAAAGTCCTATTTTTGGTTAGTTTCCCCTTCATAGAAAAAGTTATCATTTCTGGATCTTGAAACAGAAAGATAAAATAAGGAATCCACATGGTTCAGGGGGGAAAGCTCTGGATTTGGAGCCAGAGAAACTGAACTCATATCCCAATTTTGCTGCTTAATATGTGTTCTGCTTTGGGCAAATTGCTCGACTTTGGCAAGCCTCAGAGTCCTCATCTGTAAAATGAGGGAACTGGACTAGGCTTCAAAATATTCCTTCCTGCTCTGAGCCTGTGATCTTTGATGCACTAGAAAATCATCAGCCTCAGAACACGAGATGCTGCTGTGAAGGCTGGGCTTATGTCCTTGATATCTGACACTGTCCAGCAGAACATTTGCTGAGTTACCTAAATAGTACAGGCTAAGTAAGATCAGAGGATTTTGAGCTGAAAGAGAACTTAGGTCCCTTTTTCTATCCCATTTCTCAGTCTTAAGGATGAGGACGCACAGGTCCACTGAGGTAAAGTAATTTGGAAGAAACAGAATGTGTGTTTGCCCTGGGTTGTATGGACACAACAGCTGTCATTAAGGAAAGATGCTTCTTACAAGCCACATAGTACCAGCGGGCCAAACTGACCTTATTAAAACATTTCAAATCAGAAGACAGACATGCTTCTGATTTCTATTTGATGCTTCAACATTTTTCCATTATCTTCAGCCATTCTATTCCTTTACTTCAAGGGGCGATGTGGTATTTCTGTGAGTGCATGCATGTTATGAGAAGTTATGATGATTTCTATTGAAGTTTATCAGGTCTTAGAAACAGTACCTTAAAGTACCTTGAAAGAAAAGTACTTTAAAGAAGACTGAAAATTCAAATATAGTGAAACCTTCTTATATTGCTTTATACTATGGCCAGGACAGATGCCTCCTTCTAAACTATGGAACAAAAGATTTTGTTATCCATCGATGATAATTTTCAAGGGACACGGTTTAACGTATTAGGTGGCATGGTAGATAGTGATGAATTTGGAGTCAGGAAGACAAGGTTAAATCCTGCTTCAGATACTTACTATTTTTGTGACTCTGGGAAAGTCAGTTCATTTCTCTCAGCCTCAGTTTCCTTATCTGTAAAATAAAGATAATAAAAACACTTGCCTCACAGGGTTATTTTGAGATTCAGAAGAGTTAACATATGCAAAGCATTGTATAAATGCCAGTTATTAACAAGAATCAGAGTCATCAATACCTTGGGACACAAAAGACTACAGAGAGGCTGCTGTCCCAAGGGGGTAGGGAGGGAAATAGCAGGTCAGGGCAAGACGAGGAATATTTCACCTAGGTAACCTAGGTATGATTGCTGGTGGGAGGAAGACCAGGAAGAAAATAGGCTATCTGATAATTAATTATTTTAGGTAATTCTGCCATTCCCTATCCCACCTCACAATTGCATTGTGCTGGGGCAGAACCCATTTTCCTCGTCACTGAATACGGCTTTGTCCAAAGCAAAATAATAAGCCAGCATTTGTACTATGTTATGAGAGCACATAAGATGATGAAAAAGGAAGCTGGTTATCATCCTGTTTTAACAATGTGTTATCTAGGGTGAAGAAGGTTCTAACAGCTTCTCAAACCAGTTTCATCTGAATATATCACTTTACGTACTTTAAAATGAAATTCATTGGATAATATGGCTGCAAACACATTGATTGTAGACTTTATGCTTTGAAAACTGTAAAGCTAAAAGTAAATAAAACCCTTCAGAAGTGTTGTAGCCCTTGCAAATTGTTTGGAATTAATTTGTTTTGAGTAAACGGAAATTAGTCTGTTAAATGATGCTTAAAAAGGAAGAATTGCAAGGGGGTGGAAGAGTATCTCACCAGGAGACCTTACAAAACACATGCATTTGCATGAGTCTGGAGGACTGTCCTTTCCAAGTTGATAGGGTTGCTTCCAAGTGCCTCAGCTTTGTGCCTCCTAAGGTGGGGTGGATCTGGCAAAGGACAAATAGATTTTGATGCTTACTCATTAAGATCCCGAAGTCATCCATCAGCATGATCAACAGTAAGAGACAAAGCAATTTTGCCTGGCACACAACGTGTGCTCAAGATTTTCTGTGGGCTGTAATGTAACACACCTGACAGATGTGTGAGTCATTTGACACACTGGGAGGTATTCATGAGCACTATAGACTGGTAAGCAGTACAATGAGCATTTTTCTTTCTTGTAAATGAATTTTCCTGAAAACCAAGAAGGAGGTTGAGCCTAAATGTAGCTAAAACTTGGGAAGGCAGATAATTGCAGAACAATGTCCCTAAGGTTCTGCAAATACAAACAATTCTAGGCTTTATCTCAAAGGCTATCATGAGAGTAAGTTACCTGACCTGCATCTGAGAGATAAACTTTGTGTTTATCTTGGTTTGGTAAATACCTAAATCTAGCAAATCACACATAAATGGAATAAAGATCATCTATCATTTTATGCTCATTTATTAGATACTGCCCTTAAAGTGCTAAAAGACTCCATTAAATCCATGCTAACTTTTTGTGTAAACATCTTAGTGATGAAGAAGTCAAAAAATGGAAACATATATTTCAAAAATACTATTAAAACACTCCAATAACAATGTATGTGGTGGGAAAATGAAAAGCAGAAATGGATATACACCATCTGCAATTTTTCAAATTATCTATGTCCTCAGGGATGAAGATATAGGCTATTAAATTTAAGCTCTGTATTTTGGTAGAATGAAACAGTGATCTTAAAATTGCCTTTATTAAAGTTTCTTCTTTAGCTTGAATCCCTGTATAGAAAATAGTGTTGGAAAAAATGATGCCCCACATACTAAAAGTTTTTCATAAAGTCGGAATTGGTTTTATCAGGTTTCTGTTTTGGACGAATTCATGAGATGTAGAGATGGAAGGGATTTCATACTATGTGGCAATTTTATTTAGGCAATCTCCCTCATTTTATAGGTGAGGAAGCTGAAACCAAAAAAAAAATTAATAATAATCATAGAATTTTACAGCCCTTTCAAATATTATCTTATTCAATCTTCACAATAATTCTGAGATGCAGGTGCTATCATCATTCCCATTTTCCACATAGGGAAACTGAGACAGACAGAGGTGATTTGCCCAGGGTCACACATCTAATAAATTTCTGAGGCTGGATTTGAACTCAAGTCTTCTTGAATTTAAGTCCCAGCAGTCTATCTACTATACCACCTAGATGCCTAGGGCAAATTATAATTACTTATTCAGCATACCTAGTGTTAGAAGTTGGGTCTTCTTGAATGTACATTTCCATCTCATTTGAATCACAATTTTTTTTTTAATTTTGTAATTCATTTCTCTTACTGTTCGGCTGTAGTATATCATTTATCCGACAAAGAATAGCACAACCCTAAAAAAACTGACTACGGAAATAACCTAATAGAAGTCAGTGGTATTATTCCTGAAAGCAAAGTGTGTGTGTATTATATATATATATAATATATATAATTTACATATATAATATATATACATATATCTCTATTTATATCAATATCTATCTATCTATCTATCTACCTATCTATCTATCTACCAATCTATCTATGTTAGTTTCAATTCAAACACTCCTATCAGTATGAATCCAACTTCTTTTTTGCTTTTCCTTTACCTGCCCAGTAACTAGTTTGGGATGCTGTTCACCAAGTAGTTCCGGAATCTTAAAAAGTTCTGTGTATTACATTCCTGACAATAATATTGTAGCTCATATCCATTCCAAACTGATGACTCATATTTTGTTTTCATAATCCATAGCAGCACTGGCAAATTGAAGCATTATTCAAAGTGATTGGATTTACTAGGCTACATTCTCTCTTTGACTTTTGCTCTCCTTAATAATGCTATTATGATCAAAACTTTTCTCATTTTGCTTCAGGATTACATATACCTTGCCCTTCTTCTATCTGCACAATAGTGAGTGTCAGAGGTAGGATTTGAACAAAGGTGTCTCCTTCTATAGGGCTTAGACTAGGGCCCTATTCACCATACTTTGGGTCCTTTCTCGAATTTCACACACACACCATGTGTATGTATAGATACACATGTATGTACATATGTATATTGTGTAAGCATATGCGTGTATATATATATTTATACTCATATACGGCTTTTCTTGTCTTGAGGTCCCGTGACTTTTCCACTATACCATGTATATATGTGTGATGCAAATTTTGCAACATGTATGCATGTAGACACACACAAACCTACCTAGATACACAGATGGAAAGCTGACTTTGGAATCAGAGGACCTGTGTTCAAATCTCATTTCTGCCACTTATTTACCAGGCTTGTCATCTAGGGCTAGGAGATTACTTATCCTCTCTGGGCCTCAGTTTTCTCATCCTTAACTTTAAAAGTAGAATGAGGTGACATCCAAGGACCCTTCTAGTTATAGATACAAAATGCTATCATGATGATAAGATAGCATTATTCGTGTTTTAAAATTAGCAAAGTGCTTTACATATAATTATCTCATTTTTCCTCACAACAGCCCTGTGAAAATATGCTACCCTGTCTCCATTTTATAGATGAGAAAACTGAGAATGAGAAAGATCAAGTGACTCACTCAGGGTCGTACAGCTATCATTAAGTGTCAGAGGTGAAATTTGAACTCATGTCTTCCTGGTTCTAAGTCCAGTGTTCTATCCACACTACCACTTTGCCATTCCTGTGTTGTTGATAATGTGCATTTTTGAGCAGTTTGCTCAACAAACTAATGATAGGTGGAATACAAGCATGGCTCACAGTTTAAAATGCTGTTTTTCAAATATTGAAGAGACAGAATAAAGGTTCAGAAAATTATTTTTCTACATAGGTTTGAAGATTCAAAATTTTGTAAGACTAAAGATTTTATTATGAATTTTCCATCCATATTTTAATAAAATTTTTTCTGAAACTTGCATATTTTAATTAAGTGGAATATCAAAAATGTGATAGATTTGTAGAGAGGAGAGGGCTAGGAAGGGTCTGTCAAGACTTTGGGGACAGTCTTAGGACAGTTCTAATCCTGGCAACAATTCTTTATCACCTCCAAATACATAGCACTGCCTTAATCAGAGCTATTGGGCTAAAGAAGAGAAAACTTCTTTCCAAGAGATCTAGGTCTTTGTGAGAATGGCATGGACTGTAGCACTTGCAGGGAAGTTCTAAGCTAGGTTTTATGGTTTCTTTTGTCAGCCCAAGTCTCTCCTTTAAGGAGAAATTACAGCTATTTCACCCTACTTTCTCTTGGTCCACACCCTGTTACCCTCTTAGTTTCTCCAGTCTTCACCAAGGCCTGTCAACCAGGGATCTTTATTTGGTGTACTACCTTCCTTGTCTTGGGATCCATCTGTAATCCTTACTACTCAGCTGTTTTAATCCTTAAAAATGTTCCTGACTTAATAGCAGAATTTACCCACTCCAACTTCGCCCACTTCTCAGTACCAGTTTCTTACACTTGAACTCTGGGTCTGTGGATTTGAAATAATAATTCTCTCCTTTCTCCCCAACACACACACACACGCACACACACGCACACACACATGCACACACACACACATCCTTCCTGAGATACTATTGCCTACCAGTTAACATGCCTGCTTTTCTATACTGCAAAATCTTTATAACAATGGCCTACATATACGTATCTCTGTATGAAGGATATCTTTGATGAAAACACGTGATAAACAGAGTTTTGCAGATAATTCTCTGAGGTGGACTGAATGTTGACCGTCTGATTGAGAGATATAGAGAATAAAACATATTTCCACTGTGGTAATGTTTACTGATTATTAAAAACAAAACTCAGTAGAACAGAATAAAACCCTAAAAGGTCATCATCAATAAGGTGTCTCTTATGCAGATGTTAAGATCATACAGAATTCCTTAATACCTATAATCAGAAAACTAAAGTTATTCTATGTCTAAGCTATGCCTTTTGGATTGGACTAGCTCCATTGGCTTATCAAAGGCCAGGAATGCAGCAAAAGAGACGAATGACTTACCTAGTCCCTAATCTTAAGCTGAGTCTCTGCTCTTTTTCCTCATTCACTGATAAACATGAGACAATAAAAAAGTTAGGACATTAGTTCATTGTTGGTGGAGCTGTGAGCTGATCCAACCATTCTGGAGAGCAATTTGGAACTATGTCCAAAGGGCTATAAAAATGTGCATTCCCTTTTACCTAGCAATATAGCTTCTAGGTCTGTATCCCAAAGAGATCATAAAAATGGGGAAAGGACTCACATTTACAAAAATATTTATAGCAGCTCTTTTTTTGGTGGCCAAGAACTGGAAATTGAGGGGATGCCCTTCCATTGGGGAATGACTGAACAAGTTGTGGTATAAGAATGTAATGGAATACTATTGTGCTATAAGAAATGATGAGCAGGCAGACTTCAGAAAAACCTGCAAAGACTTGTATGAACTGATGCTGAGTGAAGAGAGCAGAACCAGGAGAACACTGTACACAGTAACAGCCACAGTGTGCGAGGACTGATTTTGGTAGACTTAGCTCTTCTCAGCAATGCAAGGACCTAAAACAATTCCAATGGACTCATGATGGAAAATGCCATCCACATGTGGAGAAAGAACTATGGAGTCGAATGCAGAGCGAAGCAGACTATTTTGTTTTGTTTTGTGTCCTTTCTCATGGTTTCTCTCATTCATTATAATTCTCCTATACAACATGACTAATGTGAAAATATGTCTATTAGGGATGTATATGTAGAGCCTATATCAGATTGCATGCTGTCTTGGGGATGAAAATGGGGAGCGAAGGGGAGAAAATTTAAAACTTATGAAGTAAATGTTGAAAACCAAAAATAAATAAACTAATAAAAAAGCTAATAAAAAATAAAAAACTGAGGAACCTCAAACCTCTGAACTGCTTGATAGTTATAGGGCAAACAGTGTTAGCATATTTAAATGTGCTTATAGTCTATCCTTCAGAGATAAGAATTGGTTCGAATAATAAATACTCAACATGAACCAGTGAAATAATTCACAGAGACTCCTCCAACTTCAGTGATGGCGAGTTTAGTCAATCAATCAACAAAATCCTTCCTATAAAAGGAAAACCAGCCTAGGCACTTAGCTTAAAAGAGTTTCTGATCTTTGTTCTAGAGAACTCAGGGTTGCAGAATTAGAATCTCCTGCTGAGGAAATGAGAGTCATCACAGCTAAAATTCTATGAGGGACAAAGTGATTTATTCCATTATCAGGAAAAAGTCAGAAAGGTCCTTTTTCTACAGGGAAAGGCCTTTTGCTGACCTAAGGATTGCCTTTTGTAGAGTAGCTATAGCAAGAGAAACCTTATGGGCTTGAACTAAAAATTCATGGCAGTGCCTTCTCTTTCCTTGAGAAAGAGAATTCAGCTGAGCCAGAAGGGAGAGGTGGTGGGAGAGTGCACCATACAATAAAAGAGTATACAGATGAACCTACACATCTAGTAGAATGATGTCCAGCAGAAGGGAAGGAAGAGCATTTAATGGAGCAACATCAGACCAGTGTAGAAATGGGCCTGATGGATGTGTGATGACATCATCAGAAAATGTTAATGAGACTTTATTATCACATGCACACGTTGTCCCTCCACGTAGATGTTCACTATGTATTTGCCTCTTCATGTGTGTACCCTGGTCACTTGCATTCCTCTCATGCGTGTCTCTCCATTTCTATTCCTTATGTTTATCAACTCTTTCTACAGATATTATTTAAATTTGAATGAATGAATGGAAAAGCATGTATCGAACTCTTCCTATGCATCAGCCTACTAAGCCTGCCAAGTTTATAGGGATACAAACCCAAGCAAGCAAGACAGACTCGGTCCTCAAAGGCACTTACTACTTATTAACAGAAGGAAGACAAAACACATAGAAAACTGGTAGCCAGGGAGTAATAGTTTTGACAAGAACATAATAGGTAAGAATTAGTGGAATTATTGGGCATTTTATTAATACATCTTTTGCAAGAATGATTTTGTTGATTTCATTACTGTTCTAATAGCTAAAGTTGGAAAA
Source organism: Trichosurus vulpecula (assembly GCF_011100635.1). Lineage (NCBI taxonomy): Eukaryota > Metazoa > Chordata > Mammalia > Diprotodontia > Phalangeridae > Trichosurus > Trichosurus vulpecula. The sequence goes on along the minus strand of NC_050580.1, from coordinate 263,045,713 downwards.
TTTGTGGGAGTCAGCACTCTTTATTTAGGAGGGAAATGTTTTGTTACTACTTTTCTTACCATATCATTTCATCAAATTTCTTACCTTTGAAGTAAAGGTGCCCTTGGGCTTACTATTACGTTGTCTTCCATTTTTTTCATCACTTTGGTTCTGTTTCATAATATCTTGATTTCTCATAAAGTCACTAGCTTGTTGACTTGTTTTTCATGGTTTTCTCACATCATTCTCATTTCTCTTCCCAAATTTTCCTCTACTTCTCTTACTTGTTTTTCCAAATCCTTTTTGAGCTCTTCTATGGCTTCAGACCAATTCATATTTTTCTTGGAGGCTTTTGATGTTTGCTCTTTGACTTTGTTGACTTCTTCTGGCTGTATGTTTTGATCTTCTTTGTCACCAAAACAGGATTCCAAAGTCTGATTCTGAATCTGAGTGCATTTTTGCTGCCTGTTCATGTTCCCAGCCAACTACCTGACCCTTGAGTTTTTTGTCAGGGTATGACTGCTTGTAGAGTAGAGAGTGCTTTGTCCTAAGCTTTAGCAGCTATGCTGCTGTTTTCAGAGCTACTTCTACTCCACTGTCACTGCAAGCTCTGCCACCACAGTGCTCCCCCTCCCCCAAGAACTGCCAACCAAGATTGTGACCCAGACCCAAACAGGGCAAAGCTTCCTGTGTGCCAGCAAAGCACTCACACTCCAACTTTGATCTGCCGCTTGATTCCTCCCACTGTGTGAGCCAGGGACTCAGGAAGCAGCTGACTCTGGAGCTCTGCAAGCCTCCACAGGAGCTTCCTGCTACTGCTCCCACCACCACCACACCACCTCCACCACCCCCAGGGCTGGGGCCAGACTGCTCTCTAACCCGATTCAGGAGTTTTCCCACTAATCTGCTCCATGGTCTTTGGTGTTTGTGGGTTGAGAAGTCTGGTAACTACCACAGCTCAATGATTCATGGCCCTAAGGCCTGCTCTGGGTGACTCCCAGTCTCATCTGTCTTGGTGTGGCCCATGTTGGGTTGTGCTCTGCTCCCAGCACCATCCAATAGACCCTTCCCAGCGACTATCCAGGCTCTCCTGGGCTGGAGACCTGCTTCCCTCTGATATTTCGTGGGTTTCACAGCTCTAGAATTTGTTCAGAGGCATTTTTTACAGGTTTTTGGAGGGATTTGGGGAAGAGCTTAAGCAAGTCCCTGCTTTCCAGCCACCATCTTGGCTCTGTCCCTGGGCTTACTATTAGAGATAAATACATAGATGGAGACTCAAGAGTTATGGTTTTAGGTGAAGCAAATTCGCCTTAAACCTAGGATAGCCATTCTATGGCTAAACTCTATGGTTCTTTGGAGATAGGATAAAAATTATACTTAAGAGCACAGACATGCATAGAGTATAGGATGGGAGTACTAACATTTTGGGTCAACATTTCCCTTCAAATCTCTCCCTCTCTTGGGCATGGGTCAATGGAAACATTCCCCCCAGGTGTGTGTGGTGGCATAATCTGAGCTTGCTCTAGGCACTCCTATGTGAAAGAGGTACCAAGAGTGGTGATGTCATGACTGGGTTTGAGAGCCCCTTATCTCATCCTTTATGATTGAGCTCAATTCTTTTGTTGATAGAAAATATTCCTTAACAATCATCATCCTCATGACAAATTCTGTTGTTCAGTCATTTTTTCAGTTGTATCTGACTCTTTGTGACCCCATTTGAGGTTTTCTTGGCAAAGATACTGGAGTGTTTTGCCATTTCCTTCTCCAACTCATTTTACAGATTAGGGAAAAGAGGCCCGCAGGGTTAAGTGACTTGGCCAGAGTCATACAGCTTGTAAGTGTCTGAGGTCAGATTTGAACTCAAGAAGATGAATCTTCCTGACTCCAGGCCTGGTACTCTATCCGCTGTGCTGCCTAGCTGCCCCCATGACAAGTAACCTTCCCCAGTGGAGCCATGTCCTTCATGTATAGTTTCTCTGGTTGAAATACTATAGGTGCAAATAACAAATTCCCACCTGGTGACACAGTAGGACCTAAAAAGGAATTACAGAATCTAAGAGTTGGAAGGCACGTGTCCCTTAAAATTAGCTCCCTCTACAATATATTTGACAACTAGTCCCCCAGTCTCTGTCTAAAGACAGCCACAGACAGTGAAGTTGTTACATTCCAAGGTAGCCTAGACCGCTTTGTTGACAGTCCTGCTAGCAAATTTTTCTTTGTGTTGAGTAGAAACTTGCCTTTCTGCCACTCCTATTCATCGCTCCTAGTTCTTTCCTTTGTGACCAAATAAAACAAGGGAGTCTCTATTAAGGCATCAAGGTGGGCGGGGGAGGAAAATTGACTACAAGATTAGCTGGTGTTGTACTAGTGACGCATACAGAAAGGGCACAGTACTGCACATGCTAAATTGGCTTTGTCAGTCATCCAGCCTCTCAGCTATTTGTGTCTATATCTGATAGGCAAAGCAACACACGTAAGACTGCCAAGGAAACCAGCCCTGACCAGTACTGCAGTCTAGGTCTAAGTGGTAACCATGACTGGAGATAACACTGATCATACACTCAAGAAAACAAAGGTAGATGGAACCCTTGGCCCAAATGTACCAGTCAAGGATAGGCATCCATCAGGTACCTTTGGAATATGTCAATCATGGTATATAGATAATGATGCATACAAAGCTTGGCAGACTTTTATTGTCAGAAGTTGTACTTAGAATAACCCCCTCCTGCTGCTACGGAAAAGGGCCAGAGTAGCCAGACTATATAACAATCTAATCTGTTTCCTACATGAGAAACCTACAAAACTGTTCTCCTTTTGGTCTTAAATCTGCTTTTTTCCAGTTAAATCCCACTTCCTTCAATAATGAAGGTTTGGTACGTGTCTAGACCAGCTATAATAATGTAATCCATGTAGAAGACCCTGTAAGATCTTCTTGTGGAAAAAAGGAATATTGGCACATGTATGGACATTCCATGCTGGCCTACCATGTGATTAGGAGCCACCTTTTTCTATTGGCTACGTAGCTGGAATTGTCTGTGTCTTTAATAGTTCTAGCCTCAGGACAGTCTGAGATTTTCTTTCATTCTCATTTGACAGTGAAATACTCATACACTCATACCATACTGTAAGGGGAAGAGCCTGAAGGTAGTCCCCTTCTTCTCCAAACGTTAGGCCATTTGGTTATGTTCTGTGCTTTTCAATTGTGCTTTTCTATTCTAGGTGCAGGGAATAGAGTCTTTCACCCAAGAGCCCTTCTGTCTCTTGATGTGACATGCTCTCCAGTTCTTTCACCATCCTGATCATTGTCTTCTGGATGATCCTTGGGTTTGCAATAGCCTTCTTAAAATGTGGCATCAAAGCTGTACAAAATACTTCAGATGTCGCCAGAGCAGAGTGGGACTGCCAGTTCCCTTCTTCTGGAAATTATACCTCTGGCATTATATACTAAGACCATATTAGATTTTTCATAAACTATATCACATTATTGAGTTATATTAAACATGAAGTCAACTAAGACTCCTAGATCTTTTTCAAACTGTGAAAAAAATATCTTCCCTATGTGTTGTGAAAGACAGCTGCAAGGACCTGCTTTCCCAAAGTAACAGCCCCCTATTATACAGGCTGGTGGAACCTGCATAGTATCCTTGCCTATAAGGGTAGAGGTGGGGGTGGGGAGGGAAAACCAGCTTGACATAGTAAATATTTTTAAATGTTTTTATTTATTTCATTAAATATTTTCCAGTTACATTTAAAAAATTTTTAGGATTCATTTTTTTAAATTTCGAGTTACAAATTCTCTCCCTCCCTCCCACCCCCCTTACCTCTTATGAAGGCAAATAATATGTTATTGATTATAGATATGAAGTCATATAAAATATCTCCATAGTAGCCATATTGCCAAAAAATACATACACACAAAAACAAGAAATATAAAGAAAGTAAAAAAAAAAGTATTCTTAGATCTACACTTGGAGTTCATCAGTTCTCTCTCTGGAGGTAAATAGCATAGACAAAGTGAAAATTGACTTTTCTTGGCCATTGTGAATTGGACTTTAAGGCACAATTCTATACATCTTTAATTTAGATTGGATAGCCCTTGTGCTCAGGAAATTGAGAGCCATGTTTGGTTGTGTGATATGTCTAATAGAGAGAAGTTCCTTCTTTGGGAATATCCATTACTGAAAGGCAGGTTAACTGTAAGTTCTGAGTCATGCAGAGGAAGAGAGATGCTGCAATCTTTACATTGAGATTAAAACAGGACAGCAGGAAATTTGACTATATTAGAGACGAGTCAAGGACATTGAGTTACTCTAGGCTGGATGGAGGCAGTGTCAGTACACTGTACATCACGTTGTTTAGTGGGGCTCACAGAGTTGATAGAGCAACTTACACTGGTTAATGAAAGTGCCAAAGACAGGTCCTAGTTTTGTTAGTTTAGGAATTAAACAAGGAAAGAACAAGAAAACCCATAGCCAATGAAAATAGGCGTCAGCTCAGTCTGGAAAAGTTGGGACCTCATAAGTCTAATGTGCCAATATAAATATCATACCTGGAGCCAGAAGGAGCGGGCCACAGGCAAAGGCCTAAGGTCACTCTGACCGAGGTATTGAACAGCAAACCAAACTCCAAAAGGACCAAGGAGCAGGCTGCCCCAGAACAAATGCACATACCATATGTGGGGTATCTACTGCATATGCATTACCTCTTATCTTGGCAGTGTATTGGATAGAACCAGTATATTAAAACGCCCAGGTATGAAATCACGACCGACTTGCAACAAAGGTGAGTTTCATTAAATCCTCGGGCACCTAGGTGTCTGTCATGAGCTCCATGTCATTAAGTCTGTCTCTCCCATCTAAGCTTGATGGTGTTTGAAGATACAACATGATATTACCAATCTCTATTATGTAGAGGCCAGAACCAATTTATAGCTATTGGTAACTAATCTCATCCTTTTCCCACACTATAAACTCTTTTCCTATAAACCTTTCCAGTTTAATTCTACCAGGCTCAAGGTCCTTTCCTCCCGTGTCTTCTCTTTCTATCGTACCATCTGGAACAATTGTTAAAGCTGTGTCTTTACATTCTTGTTATTCTTTTTCTTATGTCAACAAAACCTAAGGGCTGAGGATGACTAGGACATGAACAGTATCAGGAAAAGGTGGTAAGGGAACTAAGGGTAGGGGGTGGCGCGCAATTGAACTGGTCCACTACAGGGTCTACACTGTGAAGAGAATAAAATGGGGCCAGAGCAAGGATGATGTAATGAAAGAAAAAAAACAGAGAAATAGGAGCAGAGTTTGCATTAAGGGGAAAGGATAGGCTTAGGGGAGTGAGCCAGATGTACATTTTTCAGAGTAAGAGATTATGATCAGCAAGAAGTTGTGACTTCTAAATCATTGAGGTAGCACAGTTAGAGTGATGGTGAGCCATAGGCTGTAACAATCCCTGTTGGACAGTTGAGATGGAGTAAAGCTCATGGGAGTTGAGGAAGCTGATAAACTCGAAGAGCAGTGAGTTTGAGGGAGCATGTATTTTGAAATTTCCAAGTCTGTAGGCAGGGATTAGGCTGTAGGAGGAGACAATTAACCAGGCATTAAACTCCTTGAGAGAATTATTTGGAGGCTGGTTGATAGTAATATCAAGGAAACAGATTGAGTGGATGATATAAATGGATTGAGAACCTCAACGTAGGAGGGATTTCTGGGTGATAAGGGCCCAGAAGGAACAAGGAGGATGTCAGTTTCTCCGTAAAAAATCAACAAGTGAATGAAAGAAAGCTCGTTCATAACTGAGCAGAAGGTAAGTAACAAAGGCACTTAATTCTTTAAAAAAAATTCCTTGCTTAAGTTGGTCACACCTTTAAACTATCATTCTGTATTTTTCCTCCCCTTCACTGACAAACTCCTAGAATTATCCATACTTGTTGCCTTTAATTTCTCACCATCGCTTGCTTCTCAGTCATTTGCAATCTAGCTTCTCATCCTACCACTTGACTGAAATTGTGACCTCAATTGCTAATGGTCTTTTCACCCCCTTGACATTCTCCATCTTCTGATGCTGTTGACCCCTCCACTACTGCTCCTAGACACTATTCCCTCCCTTGGTATCTATGTCTGATTGATTATTCTTCCTTCATATCACTATCCATTCCCTTAGTCTAGGTGTTCCCCAAAGCTATATCCTAGGATCTCTTTTATTCTCTTTCTAAAGTGGTTCTCTAAGAGATTTTGGAAGCTCCCATGGTTTTAGTTACCATCTATTTCAAATCTACAACGGAGCCCTAATTTTTCATTTAAATTCTGTTTATGTACCATTCGGAGCTAGTCCTTTAATTTCTGGTATGTAATGATGTAGTTTCTGCTATAGGGCCTTTTCTTGGGCCACTATAAAGATAGAATTTGCTTCAATCTGAAGGCACCATTCAGTGGTATTATTGTGGTCCCCAAGCTCAAGCTCAAGCTGATCCAGCAATATGCCATCAAAGAAATCTCGAAAATCATGGTGCTGAAGGAGATGGCCTAGCTCTATCAAAGAAGCTTCACAAGGCTCTATCCCCTTTTATGAAATATAAATCCCAAGACAATAATATATATTGGTGAGAAGTAAACTTTCATATATTCATATATTCAACTATCGGGCTTCAGTGAAGCAGGAACAGTGAGGGATCTTGTCATGGCATCTGCTTGAGTCCCTAGGACTATCAGGAATCTAGGACATTTCTTGTGTGTATGTGTGTGTGTGTGTGTGTGTGTGTGTGTGTGTGTGTGTGTGTGTGTATGTGTTGTAAATGTTATATGATATAGAATAAATATTCATTTTTAAAAATTAAATTGTTCTTCCCACTACCCTTCCTTTTTCTACGGAAAAAGAAAAGAAAACCTGAAAAAAAAAGCCCTGAATACTTAGCTGTAAAGCCCAGCAAAACAAATTGCCATATTGGCCATGTCCAAAAATATATATTTTTTCTGTATTTTAAATTGTTTCTCTGGTGTGTTTCATCTTCATTCCTTTATACTCAGGGTTGATTATTGTGTTGATGATTACAGCTTATTCACATCTCTGCACGGAACCCTCTGTCTCATTTGCTCCAAGATAATCTGACAATCTCTCTGTAAGAGTCTCAGAAGTTGGGTTAATTTATATCGTATTCTTCCATATGTTCCAAAACAGCCATTATTAGCAGAATATGTACAGGTTCCAAGTTAGAGGCCATGAGCATGGAGAATGGAATTACAACCAGCCAAGATAGTGCCTTGTATGGGAGATACACCACCTAGATCCCACATACCTACTCCTACAAATCCCTGAATTTCACACCAGCCTGAAAAAATGATTAGGAAATCCAGTGAGAAACTACATTAAGTAACTTATTCTACCCCCCAAACTGTACAAAAGTTCAGCCAGAAAGTCCTCAGGCAATAGAAAAGGCACTGGCAAAGCCCGTCTCAGGACAGAATTATCTCTTATCATGACCAGATATGCGTCAGGGACACTTATAACCTTGCTGGAACAGTCTAAGCCCAGGGACGCTGAGGTTTCTAACATTCTATCCTAAGTTACCAGAAAAGGCTTCAAATATCCAAGATTCTGAATTTCAAAGTTCCAGGAAGTCATTATAGGAACCTAGGGAACCCAGGGCAAGACCAAGCCAGGCTACTCCCCCTCAAATATACAACGAGACAAAGAGCCCAACTCTGGCATGAAATTCCAATTCAAGAAATATAGCTGGAGAGATGAATAAATCAAAGAAAACACTGTAAAAATTATTGAAAATCCAGCAAACAAAAACAGTAGCTCTATAACAATTGCAGTCAGAGACTCAAAGGAAAAAAATGGCTTTCCACAGTGACTACACAAACACCTACAAGAAGTGACAAGAGCAGAGACACATTTATTACCTGGGATTGTCCAGTCTTTGAAAGATACCTTCATTATTGCCAGAATGGGTAAGACATTGTACATCAAGAGAAGGAAAGGCACAAGCAGGCCTCAGCATGACTGAACTTGATCATTGTTGGAAGAATATGTGGAGTTCTAACTCTGAAGAGTTCGTTGTTTATTTCCCTTCCCTTCCCTTCCCTTCCCTTCCCTTCCCTTCCCTTCCCTTCCCTTCCCTTCCCTTCCCTTCCCTTCCCTTCCCTTCCCTTCCCTTCCCTTCCCTTCCCTTCCCTTCTCCTTCCTTCCTTCCTTCCCTTCTTTCTTCCTTTCTTTCTTCCTTTCTTCCTTCTTTCCTTTTTTCTTCCTTCTTCCTTCCTTCCTCTTTCTTCCTTTTTTTCTTTCTTTCTTTCTTCTTTCCTTCCTTCCTTCCTTTCTTTCTTTCTTCCTTCCTTCCTCCCTCCCTCCCTTCCTCTCTCTCTCTTTCTCTCTCTCTCTCTCTCTCTCCCTCCCTTCTTTCCTTCTTTCCTTCCTTCCTTCCCTCCCTCCAAAACTGAAATATAAGCATGTCCATATCACTTTGGTCCCTGGGGAGAGCAGGCTCCAACTTAAAATGGTGGTTATAAAATATTGTACCCATGAAGCTCACTTATGCATATGGTACGACCAACGGACAAGTAGCTTCCTTGCTTGTAGGACTCAGTGTCTTGGTAGTGGATAGAGCAAGTTCTCAACTGCTGAGGCTGCTGGCAGACTCTGCTATAAAAATCTAGTTGCTGTAACTCTGGTAGTTCTTCTGACCTTCTAAAGCTGAATGAATGTTAACTCGTTCTGTTTCATTTTGGAAACTCATTTGCCTAAGGTCAAGAAAGAATGGATACAAAATGAAATATTGATGTGATGTGTTCTTGCACGCATGGAAGGCAGATAAGGCAGTCACAGCAACACCTGCTGTTACTGTTGCTGCTACCTTTCCCACATGGACAATTACAGCATTTCTTCTTCCTCTTTCACTGAAAGACTCTAAGGGAGAGAGATTGATTTTGTTTATTCCAGTCTTTTGTATGTTTACTCAGTTCAGGATTAGCATAATAAATAGAATATAAAGGCTTTTCATGACCACGAAGTAAGTTGACAGGAAATAGTCATGATACTTGTTCATGTTTTGAAGTGGAAAGAGAATGGACAACCTATACCTCTCACTTCTGGAAGCAGGCTCATCAAATCTCCACATTGATTGGCAGCAGGTAGATATTGCACATGCTCTAAGAGCTGAGCCTGCATTGGATAGTTTTCCCATTACAAAATAAAAGGAAAAGGCTCAATGACTCCAAATCTTTCAATACTAATTACAATTGTTTAAAATTTGGCAAAAAGAATCAACTGCTTAATGTGAGTCAAAAAAGGAAGGACAAGGGCTAGGTTAGTGTTACAAGAATTAGGGGATGGAGCCTTACCAGAAGTTTGGTAGAAAGTTATGTAATGAAGAGTAGTAGGTAATTCCAGATGAAGGGAGAAGAACTCTCTTTGTGGTCACTAAGTATTGGAATAAGCCAATGAGGAACTGGCACAGCAAAAGGGCAAAACTCCATCTTGGTTTTCAAAATTCCATACACCAGCCTTTAACTATAGTTACTCTCCATAATATATACATGTATTGAACTTTCCTAGTAAACATGCACTTGTGAATTTCTAGTTAAGGGGTCAAAATTTAAGTACATACATGAACATATATGTGTGTATGTAGCTATATCCATTTCTCTATCTTTCTCTCTCTGTCTCTCTGTCTCTGTCTCTTTCTTATATATATATCTTATATCTATATCTGTCTCTGTCTCTCTGTCTCTGTCTCTTTCTTATATCTATATCTATATCTATGTCTTTCTATAATGCTTTTATTTGTCCTATCTTGTTCTAACTGAAATGACACAGATTCAATCCTCAGTCAAGCTGGGAAACCTAGGAAGTATTTCTCTGTTTCCAAATACTGCTCTAGTGACAAACTCCCACACCTCAGCTGCCAAAGGACCTCACGTTTTGTTTATTTTTGTTTGCTTTTTCCCCCATCCCCCCCCTTTTATCATAAACAGAAAGAGTTGGATGTTCTTTACATTCATTTTATTTGACTAATCACATTTGAATAGAAGTTCATTCATTCTAAAATGTTACTTCAAGCAGGCATTTGCATTACAAGTTTTTCGTATTGAATTGTGAAATGTAAAGCTCTGCTTATTAAAGGGAGTAGAATTAAATTTGGAATGTCAAAGTTGTCTTTTAAATCCTATTAGAAGTATCCAGCTGCTCCTGAATTTAGCATTTTTGTTGATGATTTGGGTGAATTGTAGGGGGGAATGGAAGGAGATGGTAAATGGTTTCTCCTCATTGTGCAACACTCTGGTCCTCTAACTTAGAGGACCTTAGAGCTCCTTAGAGTCTAAGGCAGCATATTGGTGGGGCTGGATACGGAGACCTAGGACAGGAGAAGCACAGGAGAAACCAGTCATGTTTCTTTCTCATTGTATTGGTCCAATACTTAGAGAGCACTGTGCTTTAACTCATCTTACTTCCAGGACTAAAATTAGGAATTCTGGCACCTGGGGCAAATTCTTTTGAGTGAGAGGGGACAGTTATAATTCAGCGGGTGCTCTGCTCCAGAAAATTTAAATCCTGCTTGGAATAAGTAAGGATGATACAAGTGATAGGGAGAGTGCTATTTTAAGGGAAGAAAATGGTGGTACTCTCATGACAGAATGTAGGTTTTGTCTTGAAACACATGGCCAGCAAGCACATGTTATGTCATGGGAAAGAGATTCACCTCCTGGTTGCTGGCATCCTGTGATGAAGCCGCTCCATCCTGGGTACAACTCTGCTACCTTCTCTCATGCTCAGTACTTCCCACTTTTCCCCTTCCTCTCCTTCCTCCATTCTTAGGCCAATCTCTGCTCTCTCTTCCAAAATATTCTGAGATAGATATACTCTAGCTAGGAATTAATGAATTTTAGCTATTAAGCCATTAACCACGCCCCTTTCCTTTCCTTCTCTCCTTCATCTGATGTACTGGACAGCATTCTTACTCCTCTCCCAGCATTTCTCCCTCTGCTTACGAAGTCTCTGAAAATGTATGTGATTAGGGCATACCTAAGGTTGGAATAGGCATTGCTGTAGACATTTAAAAATAATCATGTAATTTAAAATTATGGAGAAAAAGTGTGTGTGTGTGTGTGTGTGTGTGTGTGTGTGTGTAATGTGTCGAAATATTCAAAAATGAATCCTCAAAGCTTACAATATTTTCCTCTTCCTGATTCTGACCGCAATAACCACTTATGATGTGCAGGACACCATGCTGGTCACTGAGGACATACAAAATTTTCTTTTAAAAAGAGAAGAAAGAATACAGTACGTGTCTCATGGAACTCAGTTTCACAGCTACCCAAATGACTATTATAAAGTTATTTCTTACCTATTATAAGAGCATAAAATTAAACTTATCTGCAGTTTGAAATGTCTTATACCATTTCAAAACACATTAGATTATCTCTTTGGAGAGACTTTTGTTGTTGCTGTTGCTAAAGCACCTGAATCATGGTGAAATTGGTTCTTTTCATAGAGCATTTACTTGAGCTGCAATTTTCAATTTTGCCACTAGATGGAGATATTCTACTTTGTTTAATTTATATTTTCACTTAAAAAAATTTTTTTTAACCAAGATTGACTGTTCCCCTAGCTAGGACAAGACTGTAACAGGGAAAAGAAAAGAGCTGTTTGCCTAAAAATGCAGATTTAATGTTCTTTTCTCTAGCCCATAATTTCTCCCTCACTGTTTGCAATGAGCTTTCATCACCAGTCTCAAAAAGAGATCCTTCTATCAATGCTAGAAGATTAAACAGGATTACAGTTAAATGCTTTGTACCCTTTCATAGACAAAGGGCTGCCTGACATAACATTACCCTTCCCTACAAAAAGGTACTCATTAGATAATATATCATATAGATCCTACTTCTAAAGTAATATATAAAATTGTAAGGAGAGATGAGACTTTGAAGGCCCATTTAATCCATACCCTTGACTTCCAGAAGAAATCCCAAACCTCAAAGACCAATTTTAGTCTCTCTTGTTTGGAAAATTAGAGAAGGAGATTCTATAATCCCTCTGAGTTCTCATTTTCAGTACCTCATGGGCTTTTCTATGCCTTTACGTAGGACATTTATTTCAGCTTGTACAACAGTACACACTGCAAAATCAGAAATGACCTAGAGTTGGAATTAGGTCGGTCTTCTATCACTTCTCTTCCAACACCTTAGTAGATGCTGCTGGACCTCTCCTTCTAGGTCTTGTTAAGGAAAAAAATGACCAGGTTATAAAGCCTTACCCAGAAAAGTCTGTTTGTACAGGACCTGTGTGTGGAGATTTGGAAAAAGAAGGCTCATGTACAATCAATGCTAAAAAGTAGAACCAGTCTTATCACACACACACACACACACACTCACACACACACACACACACAACCCTCCCTGCCACACATGCAAACAGTCCTCAGTTACTGTGGAAGAACAATGCTGTAATACTGAGAATTTTCTTTGGCAACATAAAAGAACCAACTTTTCAAAAAAAGGTTTTTGTTGGGATAAACTATTACATTGTATTATGTATTATATATAATATTATATATTATAAACTATTCACTATATTATAGTGAAGAGAATATGTTGCATAATTTTTCTATCTTGCTTTCATTCAGTTGTCCAAGGTAAAGCATGTCAAGGTATATACGGCCATTCTTTTTTATTTAATTTTATTTCTCTTTCAATTAAAAATAATTGTTTTCTCTCCCCACCTTTTTCCATTGAAAAAAGAAAAGAAAAATAAAATTATTGTAACAGATATGCACCATCAAGCACAACAAAAACATCTGCATTGTCTACGTCTGAAAATGTCTTATTCGGCACCTTGACTATATAACCTCTTTGTTAGGAGGTGACGAGCATCTTTCATTATCAGTTCCATAAAATTGTGGTTGGTCATTACAGTGATAAGAATTTTTCAAAATTGTTTTTCTTTGTAATGTTCATATTAGTGTATAAGTTGTTCTCTTGGTTCTGCTTTCTCTCTCTGTCTCTGTCTCTCTGTCTCTGTCTCTCTCTCTCTGTCTCTCTCTATTTCTCTGGATGTTGATATTTTTGATAGACATAGAAATGTTTGGAGAGAAAGATAACAAGATTTTTTAAGCATGCTAAGTTTCAGATATCTAAGACATCCAGTCTGAAATAGGCAATTTGTGATGTGGGACTGAAACTCAGTGGAGAGACTGGATCTTGATATATACATCTGTGATTAATCAGCATAGAGATAATTAAATCTTTGGGAGCTTATGAGGTCACAGAGAGAACATGCTCAGGATAAAGATTTGGGGAATACTCCCATTTAGGTATCATGAACCAAGAAGACCTAGAAGTGGTCAGATTGGTAAAAGGAAAACAGTAGTGTAATGGAAACTCATAAGGAAAACTAGAGTCAATGGTGTCAAATATAGAAGATATAAAAGAGAATGATTGTTGGAGCAAGATCTTAGAAGAAGTGGAAGTAAGATTCAGATGGAGAAATTAGCCTTAGATTGGAGTAGGCATGCACAAGTCGTCTAGCTTTGATGAGTCATCTTCATGACTAAAGTTTTTCTAGCTTCATTCTATTCTGATTATCATTTTCCCTGCTCTTGTGTTCCCTAGGAACATGGAAAAAATCAGCTTTAGAAGTATAAATAGGAGGGTGAGGGGAGAGACCCATCAAGTGCTCCCTTCTCTTTGCATCACTTCATAGAAATCTTCCCTGGTTTCTCTTCCTTTCCTCATTTCCTATAGCACGATGCTACTACATTACAGAATTCCATATGCATCAACACATACTGTACCATAATATAGTCTACATCCTATTATCATAATTTGTTCAGTTATTCCCCCATGGATGATGCCTAGCAATTAATGCTTACTAGATTTAATCATTTAAATTTGGTGTGTTGGTGCTAACATGACCAGTTTTCAACTAAACCCAGATGCTACAACTATTAGCTGCATATATATATATGTGTGTGTGTGTGTGTGTGTGTATGTATATATATATATGTGTGTGTGTGTGTATGTATATATATATGTGTGTGTATGTGTATATATATACACACATATATATGTATATATATATGTGTATATATATATATATGTATATATATAAGAATTTTCATCTGATGAACTTCATTGGGGTTTCCCTAGTTGAAAGTCTTGGCTTAACCATCAAGCCACCAGCCACTTAGAAACTCTGCTCTTGCCACAGTACGCAGTTGATGTTGTCTTCTCTTGGTCATTCCTATGTGCACACAACAAACAGTGGGCCATATTTTTACATGCCTCACATTAGTCCTACTGACTTTCTCACTTGAAGATAAATGTTCCATATCCTTAATCTTCTTTAATTCAGTGTTGCATAAATATAAAATGGAATGAATTTTAAATAGGGGCATAAATGATTAATATGAAATATAAAAATTCTGTAGTTTCTCTAATATCAGCCATTATTTTTAACCATTCTCTGAAAGAAGCAGAAACTTTATTTTGAACAGTGATTGAAATACGTGCTATGAATAAAACATCTGTGTGTGTGTGTGTGTGTGTGTGTGTGTGTGTGTGTAGTAGTTTGTTTTAAGGGCAGCTAGGTGGCACAATGGAGAGAGTGCCAGGCCTAGAGCTGGGAAGACTCATCTTTGAGTTCAAATCTAGCTTCAGACACTTCCTAGCTGTGTGACCCTGCAAGTCACTTAATCCTGTTTGCCTTAGTTTCCTCGTCTATAAAATGACCTGGAGAAGGAAATAACAAACCACTTTAGTATGCTTGCCAAGAAAACCCCAAATAGTGTCCCAACGAGTTATATGTGACCAGAATGACTAAACAACAATCACAAGGACAAAGACACTTCTAGTTTGGGTACACGCAGTTTCTGAAGATATCACTCTAGGGAGTATTTTCTTTCTGGCAAAATCTTTTTCCCAAACCTCTATTAGAAATACGTCATTGTATTGTCTCTAGTACTATATATATTTGAATCCAGTATGACCTAGTAGAAAGTAGGTTAGCTTTGGAGTCAGAGAATGTGAATTTGAATCCTGGTTCTGCTACTTACCCTCTGTGACTTTGAGCTAATCACTTAAGCTCCCTGGGAACTTGGTTCCTCATCTGTAAAATGATATAAGAAGCTTATAATATCTTTCCAGCTCAAAATCTTTGATCCTATGGCCCTTCCTTCAATGCGGATATTGCCCAGGAGTGTGTTGGCAAATGCTTAACAACTGACTCTCTGGGGTGGGGAGGGAGGAAGGTGTGCATGACACCCTTTTAAGTTTAATCTACATAATTAGCATTTTTCCATCACTTTTTAAATGTCTGGACAGCCAACCAAACTTGTATTTGTCACAATTGCCAATTTCTAAGGTATAAATATTTACACTGAAAATTTGACAATCGGCTCTCATAACCTGGTTGGAGTCAGCTCCCTGATGTGCTTCCAATAATGCAGATTGAATCCCATACATGTCTGTTCAAAGATATAATCTTTAAGAATTATTATTTATAAGAATAATTTTTTCAAACATCCATAACACTTATTATATTCATTGTATACAAATTAGTTGCTGAAATAACCTTTTATTTCATATGCCATTTCATCCAGATTCAGTATCTAGTCAAAGAAATGCTTGAAATTATATTTTTATGTAAGAATAATATAATCAATTCATCTGAATTTCAATTTTGAAAGCTGATTCTGACTGTACCCCCATAAATTTGTGAATTATTATAATGTATTTTCATAGACAAAACCCCTCTGTCATAGCCTACTATCTTGATTCTTTATATTATTTTTATGTCATTTGGGACTAAAAATATTACTAAAGAACCAAATTTGGGGTCTGATTTATTAGTCAATGGACTAAATATAACCACTAAACACATCTGCTTTTACTTTCTAACCTTTACATCTCTCTATTACAGAACCTAAGGCATCTACTCTCATATGTGGATCCCCTGGTTCAAGGTACTCTATGGTTCAAATAAACCATTGCTCATAAGGCCCTACCAATATATTATTTTTGCCAGCCATGCAGGATACCCATTAATCAAATGGATTGGCCAAAAGAAAGAATGAGGAAAAAAAACCTTCTTATGTGCTAGTATATTGCACTATACATAGATTATCACACCATCAGTGGGAGAAAGTATGCATACATGGCTGGAGGATAAGCATGGTTGAAATATATGTTGAGAATGTGTGAGACCAGAGAATGTGGTAAAGAGAGGCACAGGTTAGGAGCCCATGAGGATAGAGCACTTATATGGAAAGACCATGCACACAAGAAGCATCTGGCTTAGGATCACATATGGTGGAATAATCCATACCTTCAATGCTGAAGAAATGTCATTATCTTCTGGTAATTACATAATACTGCTCTCTACTACTTTCTCTGGAGTATCTCCCCAGATCTTGTGGCCACTGGGCTTCTCTGTGCTAGAATATGCTAGGATTTAATTTTCTAGGCCACAGGGGTGGGGAATCTTTGGCCTCCAGGCCCTCTAGGTCCTCAAGTGTGGTCCTTTGACTAAATCTAAACTTCACAGAACAAACCCCCTTAATAAAATGTCCCTTGCCTAGAGACATCTATTGTTTTTTGCTTCCACCTAATCAACTGTAGTGGCCGGGAAGCTTTTATCTGAAAAGGTTCTACTGGCAGCCCTTTTAGTGCATATCCATATTATGAACCTCAACACCCAAGAAGGGATATATCAAAAGCTAGGAGAATGTCTTAAGTTAACATTTTCTGGTTTTGAGATTTCCTCTTTGTGTAATTCATTCAAAGTTAGCTGTCTCAGACAACTAACTTCCATATAAGTCCTTATGGGGATCCTATACTTCTGGGAGTTTTACTAATGAAACCACAGAGAAATCACATGAACCACAAATCCCACTTCTTTCCAAAGATCCTGTCTAGATCAGCATGTCAGTAAATCCAATCAAGAATAAGAGTTGGGTGAGGAAGGCAAGATCATTGCCTTCATCTGTCCTGCCTACATTCTTACCTTTATTGTAAATGGGCAGACAAATAGTAGATAATCTTTCTCTCTATTTAATAAAGGTAAGCATGCATATGTGTTAGTACATGTATGTTTACATATGTTATACATACATATGTGTATGTATGTAGTTTTTTTTATGCATACACACATATCAGCAATAAAACCCCCTCCCTCTGTGCTATATTTAGATCAATGCAAAACTTTGTTGTCTCTCTACATTAGAAAGTATCATTTGAAGGTTGTCCAGGATTTAGTAGTCATCCTACCCATGTGTGAATCTTTAAATCATCATTTTTAATGAATACATAGATTCCTCAAAATCACATAGTGAAACACAATACAGATTTTTCCATTTGTCATTGTTCCTTAAACACTTCACAGATCCTTGATCTCATTTGTGGGGCCACTCCCTCCATTAATACAGAAGGAAACCTCTTCATACTTCTATTGATGTTGATGGTTGAATAAATTGCTGTAGCTTTCTTAGTCATAGACACACAAAGAGCCATCCTTTGGTACAGATAACCTTCCATGTCTAGTCCTTGGATAAGTCTGTTGACTTAAATTGTTGACCTGTACTGAAAACTTTCCCAGCTATGTAGGACCTACCCGATTTAGTGTTGTGCTGCCGCAGCTCTTGAGACTTTGAGTTATTACCATGATGAAAAAACAGGAACATTCTATCAGAAACATGGAGATCCGTACTGTGTGACTACATGACACAGTGCAATATTATTTATGACTTGATCTGAAGCCACGGACTCCAACATCCTTCCTCACCTGGGATCTAAAGGATCCTGGTTGTTCTCTGAATTTTGTTGCTGATACCACAGGCCCAGATCTCCAAAGAAAATAAAGTTTTATAGGGTATTTAAAAGCCAGAGTCTTCATTCGGGAACTGAAAAGGCCAATCTTCAACATGCTTGTTGATATTTTTAGCACTTGATCAGTTAAGTCAAATCAACATATATTTATTAATCATGTGCAGTGCATTAGGTACTATTCTGAGTACTGGTGAGGGAAAAAAAACAAACAACAACCTTTCATCTCAAAGAGCTCACATTCTACTGGGAGAGAAAGTTTCAGCATCTTGATGGGATAAAAACTCTTCATTTGTGCTTGCCAAGACACTTCCTTTATTTGGCACATGAAATTCGGTCCCTAGTGGGTAGCTCCTTCTCTCCTCACAGAGGTTGCTGTTTCTCCTGTTCTCAAAGAGGACCATGACATCAGAGAGGTCATACCATGACATGCAAGTGAATTGGATTTAAGTGAGGGAGGGCTGTGCAAAGTCACTAACCTCACTTTCTCCTCTGGGTCCAGTGGCCAGATATGGATTTCCTTCCTTCCTTTCTTCCTTCCTTCCTTCCTCCCTTCCTTCCTCCCTCCCACCCTTCCTTCTTTCCTTCCTTCCTTCCTTCCTCCCTCCTACCCTTCCTTCCTTAATTCCTTTCTTTCTTCTTTCCTTCCTTCCTTCCTTCCTTCCTTCCTTCCTTCCTTCCTTCCTTCCTCCCTCCTACCCTTCCTTCCTTTCTTTCCTTTCTTTTTTTGTCCTCTCTCCACATAGGGTATCACATCCTTACCTGCAGGTGCTCTGACCAAAGGGAAGGTAAATTTTAGTCTCTGAAACTTTGTTTTGTTTTGTTTTTTTCTTTTAAAGACCATGCTTTTAAAGACCCAAATCACCTCTGGTCCCAGGGTCCCAGACCAAGCCTTACTTGGTCACTGTCTGGGACCTGATTGGCTCAGAATCAGTGTAAACGACATTGTTTCTACTTTGGCCAGAAACCCTGGGAGGAGTCTTCCCTCTCCCAGATCTATTCTTCACCTCATTTTTTTAAATTAAGCTTTAATCACTGAATGGACACTGCCTCAGTCCAACTGAGACCTATTAAAGACCTTAGCTCGAAAAGGCCAAGGTCTCCCAGTGCATCCTGGGCCATCTCCAGTTGTCTTGATATATATCTGGCCGCTGGACCCAGATAACTCTGGAGGAGAAAGTGAGGCTGGTGACTTTGCACAGCATTCCCTCACTTAAGTCCAATTTATTTGCATGTCATGGCATCACCTCCCTGATGTCATGGTCCTCTTTGAGAATAACCACAGCAGCAGCAAGGGGGTGTGGTGGATAAAGGCTCTCCTCAATTTATGGTTTATTTTTTTTCTGCTTAAATCCTCTAAATCTTCGAGAGCCCCTAGTCTTTTTTCTAAATCCCATGTTAGCAATTCAGGATTTAGAGTTTTCTCAGATGGATTGGGGAAAGTATAACTTCCATATTAAAGGTTCCTTCTGCAACTTCCCTTCACCTCTATGTTCCATGAAACTAGAGAACAAGATTGTATTTCACTCTGTGTCTCCATTACTTCAAAGTGAACTTGGAGAATAGGAGTTTAGTGGTCATCTCTTCTCCCAAGTATTTGCTAATGCCAATTTAATGGGGATTTGGTGAGAAAATGTGCTCAGAGGTTACAATACCTTATGTAGAAAAATCTAGGGAGCCTGCTTCTAGAAAGGTATGGTGATGTGTGATAGAAGAGCCTTGGAGAAGTTTGGAATGTGTGCCGAAGTTCTATAACTGGTTCTAGTCTGTGAATGGAAATGACGAAGAATAGACAGGTGGGTCCTAGTGTCCTGAAAGAATTCACTTGGACAGTCTCTAAGTTAAAGAAAAGTGTTTATTGGGGTGATGCACCCAGTAACCCCTGCTTCCATGTGGGAGGGACAGAGCCATTAGCAAGGCAAAAGGTCTGGTTTTACAGGAACCGGGGAATCGGAGCAAGAGAATGGGAGGAGGGGCAAGCAGGGCTCTTGAATGCCTGGAATATCAGGTAGTCTGGAGCTATCTTTGTTATTCAGATAAGCAAGGAGAACAGGAAAAGAGGAAGAGGGGCATGCTCTGGAATCCATACAGAGAAGCAAAGGAACCAGAAAGGGAGGGGAAGAGTTGTTCTGGAATGTAAGGTAATTGGGGGTGCTTTGTGAAAGTATACAGGTAAGTCCACAGTGGGGGGCTTCCATACATAGTCTTCTTTGATCGCTTTTCTGACTGGTCATATCCTGCATCTTGTCTCCTATCTCACATTTTGCATTTTGTTTGCTCCATATGACTCAGACACTCCTGTCTGCCTTGCCTCATCAAAATGATAAAGAGACTTTTTGATTGTGTGTGTAGCTGTACCTGATGTTCCTTCAAAAAGCACAAGTCAGCCAGAAACAGTTCCTTCATATGACTGTGTTCTGATGAGAGAAGAGAGACAATGCTGTAAAGGAGTGGTCTTGGACCCTCACCATCTGAGACTGCGATGTGCCTTATTAATTTGCATCTCAACTCTTTGCCATTTTGTACTTTAATTCTTTCCTGATTCAGATGAAGGAGGTTAGAGGCGGCTATGACTGTGTGAACTTTGAAAAGTAATGAGAATGAGCCCCCTGGAGGTCTAGGAAAGAAGTCTATGCCACATTTAGTGGCTAGCCAGACCAGCATCAAACTTCAAAAAAGAAGGATGACCTTCAGGACTAGCACCAGGGGTAGCTGAGATGAGAATTTATGCAGCAGCAATGCCATATTTGGAATGCAATTTGGTGGGACCAATGTTGTGTGTAGAAACTCTTTTGTCTGAGTCCAACTCTCCTGAGAGACCAAGGTGGTACAGGAGTGAGAAGGCTCCTCAGGTGTTGAGGTGATGAGACTGCTTATACTTCTTTGCTTGCTATAATTTGAAAGTAAACATCTCTTCAGAAAATCTAATTGATGTTTATTGATCAAATGGAACTTGGTCATCAACCATTGGCAGTTACGAGTGGGAGCGATGTTCTAGAATGATGGCTTGAGATAATAGTATTAAAGAAGAGACACTATAACCTGCAGGGATGCCCCCAGAACTTGGCCTTACTCAAACAGAAACAATTGCTATACCAGTAAAGGAAATACCCTAGAGTCATAGCCAAATATGCCAAACCTCCTCTTCTCAACTATACAGGGAAAAAGTAGCATGTGCAAGTAAAAATGTAATCATTAACACCTCAAATACTCTTCTTTGTAGCAGAAGGCAGAACAATCCCTATAGCACAGAATGACTAGTGAGTTTTGCATGCCACAGATATCTCTATATAGTTAATGGGTTTTTAGTTGCCTTTCAGGTTTATTTATTTATTTTCTGTGTCCTAAAGTGGTTGGTAAGTAGCATAGCGGTCTAGGTATATTTTTCAAGATTTGTTACTGACATTTTTAGTGAGCTGTCAAGACTTATATTTAAGATAGATGAGCATTGAAATGATACTTTGCACCCAAATCCTTCATATTAGAACAATCTGATGCCTCTAAGACAGAACTGCAGCTCACTACAGGTTTTATATGCTCAGTGTAGCCTTGTTATACAAAAACAGGATAGCATCAACTTGAAAATCATCTGTTATAATCTGGCCCAGCAAATAAGAATAAATAATTACTCTCATAGGGCAAAGTATGGTCAGGAGAAAAGAGAATGCTGAGGAAGGTAGAAAAACAGACCACGGCTTAGGAAGAGACTAGACTCTGCAAAGCTATGGTCAGACAAACTAACCATGCCTATAACATCTGCACAAATTAGTGAGTTTCTTTACCTTTAACAGCTTTATCATCTGTAACCACAAGGTTCTTTTGCGGAATAAATATTACGGTAAATTATTGAGAATATCCATTATATTATATTTTCTTGAATATAGAACAAAAATACATGAATTTAAATGGTAAGAAGAGGTATATTTTTGTTAGACTAAGAAGTCCTTAACCCAGAAGAACCAAAATAAGAATATTAAAAAATAATAACAAATTATTAATTATTCATGAGAACTAGGTGTCAAACTAATGATCATATTTTGACTCTGAGATATTCCAAGGGAGAACACATTAAAGGTAATATTGTTTTAGTGCTCAGTGTATTGCATTTTATTCTAATCCTTTGAAAGTTTATCATCTTTATAGGAAAAAAATCTCAGTTAACCAGGATGTTCAGTAAATTAGAGCACTCTATCCTCCGCCTATTCCAGAGAGATCAAACTATCACACAACATTTTCTATGAAGCATCTCATTTTCTTCACGTCTTCCTGTGGCCCATCAGGCCAACCTCATGTGGTATATCTTGAAGGGTCCATTGTGAAATATCTTGACGTTACTCTAGCCGTAGCATGCTTGTAGCTTTTCATGCTTATCAGGGATTTTAGGCTAGTGGCAGGTGGTATCTTCTATAGTTATTTTATGTATCATTCTGAGCAGGTTGAGACAACCTGACCTCAATTTTGACAATTCAGTTTTGCACAGAGCCCTGCTTTTAAAGGTTGACTATACAATGCCACTTGTAAGTGTCTTTTACTGTCAGTGGATATGCCTCAAGTTTTCTTCCAGCTTCTTATCTTTCTTTCCTTCTCAAAACATAAGTGCAGGTGGTTACAGCGAAATTACAGACTTGCCTCGGTATATTATCTTTTGGATTGATTTTCTAAGGAAACGAAGTCCAAAAATTGTGATTTTGAGAAAGCATTTACATTCACATCAGAAAACTTTGTATTTATTTATTGAAAATAAGTCAATTTAAAACTCATAGCTGGTAATGAATCAAATTGCTTCCATCTATTCACAGAACAGTCATAACAGAAATTCTAACTTTCCAAATTTGTTCTGATACCCTGTCTCAACAATGGACAGAGAGACCATGTCTGGAGCTTGAGGGAAATTTAATTTTTATATCTATTTAATCCTTTCCTGGACACAAGAGCTAAATCTAGTATTTTTACCCCTATTCCCTGAACCATATATTTGATCCTTATTCCCTGAATCAGGAGGCATCTTTAAGTTATGAAGTGATCTACAGTTTCAAAGTTGAAAACACCAACCTTTAATAATTCATATGTTCTCCATCTACAGTACACTTTACACTCTCAACCACAAAATGGATTGGGCTCAGTGGGGCTCTTAGACTTTGCTAACCTGATTTTAACATACATTTTAATTTACTAGAGTGGACAATTGTTCTTTGTATGGCTTTTTCCTAGTATATAATTTCTTATTGTACTATCACCCCCTCCTATCATAGGATCGCTTATTCTACACACACACACACACACACACACATTTTAGGACATAATGGATTTTCCATTAGTGCAGAGGCTGAAGATTCAGATCACACAGAATTATTATAGATTATACAGAGGTGTTTTACATGCACACAATACATATATACATACATGCCTTCTCGTTCATATATACCTGAATATATATGTATGTACACACAAACATATATATATTCCACAAGATATAACTAGGATACATGTATGTATATGTATACATGTGTATGTATATATATACATTATATATATACACACATACATATGCATATATAAAATATATCCACTTAAATATATTCTTAAATTAGCAATTAAGGATTAGTGACTGGCAAACTTGACTTATTTATACTTCTGGGAACTTTCCTTATATCATTTGAAAATCAAATAGGTAAAAAACAATCAAGTTTAGATATTTAGGCGCTCGGTCCTCTGTATCCCTTAACACCTTCAAACAAATGTTTGTTTAATGTAGGGTTCTTGGCACTACATGAATGACACAGGAAACATGTACAAGATCTGCTTCCATCTTGGAATCACAGACTGTATAGAATTGGAAATAAGCTGAGAAATTACTTCTTCCAACGTCAGCCTGAGGCATGAATCCTCTTCTCTATAATATCTTTGATAAATAATCTTGTCCTATAGCTTCTTCAGTGACTCTCCATTCGCTATGTCCCAAGATAGTCCATTCCATTTTTTTCCATTTTTCCATTTTTCCATTTTCTAATTATTAAAAAAAATTCTTCCTTATTTTGAGCTAAAATATGACTCCTTAGAACTTCCATCAGCTCCAGTTTTGCCCTCTGGAGCAATTAACTAATCAAGCAAGCAAAATCACGCTGATGGTGCCTCCTATTTCCAGGTTCTATGCCCAGTGCTTGGGTTGGAAACATACAAATGAAACAGTTCCTACTCTCAAGGCATACACATGTTACTCATCAACAGTATAAACTCAATCTCTCCTCCATGTGACGACCTCTCAAACAGTTTAACGTAGCCATCATTTACCCTTTAAGCTTTCTCCAGAAAGGTAAACACACTCCCGGATGAAAGGTAGGGTTACTAACCAATTACTTATGTGAATATTGTGAAGATACAAATTCATGTTTTCAAATCCTGATGCTAACTCTAAATGAATTTGTTTTTAATTTAAATCCTAAATACATAATAGAGAAGTTAAAGCTTCAAAGTATCTAAACTTAGAATGCACCATTCTTGTCCTTGCCTTCTGCCCTGAAAAGAAACTATCTGAATCGATTCAATTCAATTTCTTTCAGAAACATTTATTAAACACCAAGTACATTCAAGGCTCCGTGCAGGCATTGGAATATACAAAGCTAAATAGGATACAGTGTTAATTGACTCAACGTACTGTTTCCCAGAGGAAATACTTTGGATGAAAATCTCAGGTTTTGGTGAGCAATATAATTAAAAATTAGAGAAGAGAGCTTCGCCAGCAACTTTAGGCTTTGAGACGCCTATTAATCAAATCATAAAGTGTGTGCATGTGTGTTTATCACCTTTGCAATGCTGGAGAAAGAAGACAGTTATGAACCCTGCAACCAGGATTAGACCAGGGCCCCTGATGAGTGGCGTCAATGCCATGGCTGCACATAATGTACTGCTTCCTAAGTGGGAAGAAATGGAGACTCCTGCCACTCTGTGGCATCCCTCAGCAAGGTGTAAATGAAGTATGAAATGAAAAAATCCTAACCCACTCAGTACATGGAGAGAAAGCAGAGACTACTTTACAATCACTGCTGTGCTTGGCTGTTTACTGTCATAGTCAACTCAGCCCCAGCCACACAGGCTCCCCCCCAATCTTGCCCCACATCTTCCCAACTCTAACACCAGAAGACTGTATTTCATTTTGGTCTACTTTGGCTATGTTGATACACACTGCAGGAGGCCCTCTGTCCATCAATAGAAAGCCTATGGCTATTCCTTAAGAAGGATCCATAGGAAACACAAAGGAAATAGTAGAGTTAAAAGAAAAGGAAAAAAGGCCCAAAAAGATGAGGTAGTAATAAGGGGAATTGATTACTCCCTCTACAAGGAGGAATAATGGATCTGATTGAAGATAGAGGATTTTGGAATATGAGAAAAGGATAAAAATGGGTAAACAAATGATTCTTGGTTAGTTTTCATAAAAATAAAAGGATTCTCAAAACAGGCTTGTTCTATTTTTTTTAAATGTGTGATACACCTAACATCCATCGCCTAAACACAGGCGAACAAAATGCTTAGGATGATATGAGAAACTTAATAAGAATTCTTAATTTGATGTGAGATGTATGGATGCATGTGTGTGTATATATACATATATGATATATTGTAATTATTAATTTAAGAAACATACATAATTTGGGAAAGTTAATCTCATCATACTTTTAGGATGTTTTGCTTCATCCGAGTGTTCCCCTCTTTCCCTTTTAAGATAGCTATCTTATATTAGATTTTTAAAGCTTTAGTGTTTTTGTACTATCATTGTTGAGGATACTCTCTTCAATGGTGCAGATCAGATTTTAACCAAGCTGGCCCATTCAGTGTGAGTCTTGTCTTTTAGTTATACAAAGGCTTTCCATTTGTTGTACTATGTGAACAAATCTTTCTTTCCTTCTTTCCCTTTTTCTTTCTTTCTTCTTCTCCTCCCCATCCTCCTCTTTTTCCCCTCCTTTCCTTTTACTCCTCCTCCTCCTCCTCCTCCTCCTGTTTTTTGCTCATACTTCTCTTTAATGATGCCTTTTATACCCTGTCTTGGGCCAAATTGCTGTTTTATATAGAGTTGCAGTCTTCTCACATTTATTGTGCATTTTGAGTGGTCTCTATGGCCTCTTGGGTGATTTTCAATGTCAATTCTTCAGAGACTGCAGCATTCAAGGACTTACAGGTCTACAAAGTAGAGTTAGACAAGTTAATTCAATGCCAAGTTGCCAAGAAGAGCAAGTTTATAGTGTTATAAAGACTCATACCTCACACAGATGAGTAAGAAGACCAAGATGACAATAAATTCTGAAAACATTGGAATTATAGAAAAAGTTATAAAGAAATGAAGTTTTAATACTCTCAAATTCAAAAACAAATCATGTTCAAAACAAATGTGTTAAAAATGCCTCCTGTATACAAATTGAAAGGCAATATGGCTTAGTAGGTAGAGAGTCAGCCTTGGAATCAAGAAGACTACCCTAGATTGAAAAATGTTTCAGTTTGTTTTCCAATTGTCTTTACAATGATCTGCCACAAAAATTAATAGTAGAACACAGATCCTAAATACAAAATATATTATTTTAATAGATTTGCCATATAATCATGCTAAAGACTAAATCTATTAAAACCTTGCCATAAATTATAGTCAGTTAATATGAATACAGTAAGGCAATGTGGCATAGAGGACATAAAATTGGGTGGTTATGGCTTTATATTCTACCTTTGACCCATAGTAGTCATATTGTCTCGAACAGGGACTCTCACTGTTCTGACAAATTTCTAAGATTATTAGATTTACGAGTTAGCATATGTGAAATGAATTTCCATACCAGAAGTTCTCTATACTAATGAAATGAGAGGTCCACTAAAAGTTAGTTTTTGGTTTGGGCTTGGTTGCCCAACTTAGGAAAGGGAACTCAGATAACTCAGAAAAGAACATTACCAGAAGAGAAATGTATATTCCTTCACAAACCTATCAACTTAATTTAAATATGCTCTATTTATATCTTACTCAGATGCCTCACTATAGCATGGAAGTGACCCTGGGTCATTAAAGTCTTTGGCAGAGGATTGTGAGCTCTCACATATCCCACCAAGCTGGAGTGGCTTCAGGTATTGGTCCAGCAATGGATCATAAATTTATTTTCCAAAATCTGGCTGACCTAAGTTTGGAATGGCTGTTCTCTGTTAATCATTGGTTGATTTTTTTTCTGCTGCAACAACTCTAAGGCATGTAGGGATTATATTTTGTCTTAATGAAGGATTCCCTACATTGATTAAATTATAAATCATTCAATCAAGAAGCATGAAATATATTAATCACTTGCTATATGCTAGACACTATAGATACAAGTGCAAGCTATGAAATATCTACTCACAAGGAACATTCATTTTAATGAACAAAACAATGTACACATATATGTTACAGCAGAAATATAATGTTAATAAACAAAAATATGTATACAGACAAAGGAACAAATAAATGATATTTTGGGAGGAAAGTCAGTATCACTTGTGGGGAGTCAGGAAGGTTCATGTAGAAGACTGTGTTTGAGTTTCATCTTAAAAGAAGAAAGGAACCCAACAAAATGGAGCTGAGCAAGAAGTGTCTTCCAGACACTTGATATAGAGTTGTAATGAATGGAGATGGGAGATGGAATCTTATCTGTGAAGAAATGGGCAAGGCTGATGTGGATACTATTGTAAATTTATGCATAGCAGTATCTGAAAGGATTTAAGTCAATATTACAGCTACTTTAAAGCCATGGGTAAATTCCTGGTCTATATTCATGGACGGTCTCTTATGTGTCTCTCCAGTATTTCAAGTATCAATTAAGTGTCAAGTATAAAATCATGGGAGTACACACTCCTCTACAGACCACATCCCTTCTGTGCCTAAGTAGGTGATAGCCATCCCTCTCTATGCAGAGCGAAGCTACTGTAGTCTTTGGATGACAGACAGAGGACAATTCTAAGTTCGTAGTCAAAGTCTATCTAGCTTGGTATGACCTTGGTAGACCATAGCAGACCTTGTGCTATGCTGGCATGGTTCTCAAGAACCTAACATTATCTGTATATTATGATGATCTCACTTTAAACTTACTCCTTCTCCAATGCTCTCTTTCTGTTACTGGCTCATCATTCTTCCAGTTATCTAGGTTCAAAGCTTAGTGTTATATTGGATTCTTTTCTCTGTCACTTTCCCCACAGCCTATCTGTTGCCATGTCTTTTGATTCTCCCTCTGCAATAATAACTAGCACTTATAAAACACTTTAAGGCTGGCAAAGTTTTTTGTCTTATTTTTTTGTTTGTTTTTGTTTATAACGTATATTATCTCATTTTACCTTCATAACAACAACAGCTAGGTGACGCAGAGGATAGAGTGCCGGTCCTGGAGTCAGGAAGACTCATCTTCCTGAGTTCAGATCTAGCCTCAGATATTTACTAGCTGCATGACCCTGGGCAAGTCACTTAACCCTGTTTGCCTCAGTTTCCTCATTTGTAAAATGAGCTGGAGAGGGACATGGCAAACCACTCCAGTATCCTTGCCAAGAAAGCCCCAAACAGGCTCACAAAGAGTCAGACACAACTGAAACAACTCAAAAACAACCAAAATGTGAAGAGTTATAGCATTTCCATCCCAGGATCATGGTGATGTTAAGATGGAATAATATGTGTAAAGTGCCTGGACCATGGCAGCGTTATAGAAACGCTTGTTAAAACAACAATAACGATACAAAACAAAAACAACTCTGGGATACAGGTGACATTTACGATGAGAAAACTGAGGCAAACGGAGTCAAATATTTAGTAGGTGTCTGAGGCCAGGTCTAGAGCGCCATCCTTTCAGCCACCTAGCTGCCTTTGCAAAATCATTCACACTCTGCGTCTTCTTTCCACCTACACTGTGCCCATGCCATCAGGCCTTAATTACCTCTAATCTAGATAATCACAACAGCCTCTTCACTGGTCTTCCTGCCTCCAGGAGTTTCCACCTCCAATTGCTCTTTCAAACAACTCACAGATTGATCTAGCTAACACACAGGTATGACCATGTTAATTCTCCTACTCAAAAACATTCCACCTGGTACTTAAAACCTACAATATGGCTCCCAGCTAAGAGAATGACCACATTTTCCTACCATCTAAAATACATAGCTCCTCCTTGTCAATAAGAATATCATGTACAATTTTTTCAAATTTCTTATTGAAACCTATATATATCTTATTTCTCTAACGCTGTCAAAAAATAGGAAACGGGGCAGCCTGATATGACTTGTTCAAAGTAACTGCATACTTATCACTCTACTTTTTCTAAATGCTCACAAACTATTTATTAATTATCAGCTCTAGAATTTAGCTGGGGAGAAAAAAGTCAAGCTCATTCATCTAACACTTCTAGACTCGACCTTCTTTCCTTTTGAAAACTGAAATGATGTTTTTCCACAGCACCTCTCCTATTGTCTATGACTCTTTAAAGATTACTGGTGTTTCATTTGCAGTTTCCTATTGTGCTCTGGAAAGCAATTTATAGGGGTGAAAAGATTTGAACTCATAGAGAACGACTGGATGAACTCTCACTAATATCCTGGACGTTAATTCCTTCATACCATGTCCCCCTACCCTTTTCAATATGAACATCGTTCTTGACTGAGAAGCTAAAAGTCAAATAGGATTTGGGCATTTATTTCATTTTATCACAAGTTAATGCTACGATATTCAGTAGAAACATCCAAAGTTTATTTTTTCAAAGACTTTTAGCCTTAAAAAACTTTTACAATGAAAAACACAGCATGACAGATAACAGAATCCTCTTTATCATTCTTAAAATAGGTTCTTCAGCCTTGACCTTGTTGAATATCAAGAACAGATTAGAAGTGGTATCCTTTAGAGACTCTTTAAGGTCTATGGAAGCCATAATTGGGTCTTCTCAGACCTTATTTTCTTTCTAGGATGAACATAATCAGTTCCTTGAAGGCTTTTCTATAAGACAATTTTCCTATATCCTGAAAAAGCTATGCTACTCCTCTCCCATGTAGTCTTTCTCAAGTTCCCTCAATAACTTGATGGCCAGTGCAAGAGAACAGATGATGACACATAGGTTCTAGAAGTGAACCCCTTCGAAGACCTAGATAATGGAATCACATATTTCTTTGATTTATAACCATAATTAGCTAGAAAATCTTGCCAAGTTTTTAGCTTCATAAGTAATTCTCCTGAGCCAGTGGAGTTTCTGTAGATATGAGCTGTCTACTATATAGATCTCAGCTGTGTGAAACAGAGACACTGAAAAGCCAAGGTTGCATGTCTGAGGACTTATTGCAGTTTTACTTCCATCCACAGTGTATTGAGCAGCCCCCAAAGTCATACACCATATTGAATAGAACAAGTCAAGTCTTATAAATAAGCTTGAAGTTGGAAAACACCGAAGGCCAAATTGAAATAATATCATTAGGTTTGAAATGCTGATGAGGATCAGTGGAAAGGGGGGGAAAGGCAGGCATATTAGTGTTTCAAAAAGCAGAGTTAAAGGGAATATGAAATAGCCTTAAGAAAACTAATTAGAAATCTGTAATCTAAGAGGATTTCAGGAAGGAAAAGTAGGAATTTTTCCAGAAATCTTTTGGAGGTATGAAACTGTGTTCTAATATAGGAAAGTAGGAGGCTATTGGGGACCACTTAAGAACAGGGTTAGAAAAATATCATCACTATACCACCATTTGTTCAAACCTGAGCCAAGTTATGACTGATGCATCAGTTTTCTGAGTCCAAGTCAATACCAATTTTTCTCACTGGCAGAGATTCTGAGTTAAAAGAGCTTTCTGTTTCCCTCACCCCATTCTCAGTCCCATGAAATCAATGATCACAGAAAATATCACTTTCACCAGTTTGCGTAAGGGATAAGGAATAGTGTAGTGATGTATTCAGTTTAGCCGAGGGCGCTTGTAAACCTCGATGCCAGGGTCGTAGCAAGATCTAGCCCTGAAAGCGTCCTTAGAGATCATCAAATCGAACGATATCATTTTACAGAGGAGGACACCGAGGCCCAGAGAAGACCACACTGGAATTCAAGGGATGATACTAGGATTCTAAATTTGGAGCTAGGAAATAGCTTAAGACCATCTAGTTCAACCCTCTTGTTTAACAGATGAGGAACTCGAGACCCTGAGAGGGTAAGTGTTCAATTAGTAAGTGGAAGAATAGGGATTCGAACTCAGGTCTTACGACTCAAAATTAAGTGTTCTTTCCACTGCACAACACAAAAGGAAAGAAACATATCCCATAGCTCTCTTTTCATTCATCAGAAACAGTGAGGTAGGGAAGGCATATGAGGGATAAACAAAACAAAAACCAAAATATTATTCCTCATGTGGGGAGATTAGTGAAATAAAAACAAAGAAGTCATTCATTCAGTGGTACTGTCAATATTCTAAGACTCTATATTACTTCCCCAAAGTTCCAAAAACAGTTTCTGGGGAGAATTTTTCCAAATTTGTAGAATCTTGTAGAATTTTAACTACTGACAAAACCAAGAATGTCAAAAGTCAAACAAAGTTAAAGAGAAAACATAAAAGGAGAGCATAGCTAGACCAGACATTGGATTAAGCTTTTTAACTCTATAGCTATACACAGGAACTCGCTAAGGGTGAATCTTCACTGTACTGCTAAATGGAAATGTAGGCGTAGGGGGATAATCAGTATCTTTTTTACCAGAAGTAACTGACCAAACTACTTCCCTCTCACCCCCATAAATAAAACATTTATCATTTTCTGAATCCCCTACTTCGTGTTGGCTATAAGGCCGCGATAAAGAATATTCTGTAATCTTTGCTCAAAGGGATTTATGAATTTGGAAATCACTTCTCTATTTTCAACCTTTTGTGGCCAATGTGGAAAGAAATAAACTGATATTTTACCACTTTAGACCAATATTGTGGTCAAAGGTAAATCTGCTTTGATGGTAATCATGAAAGGAGAAGTTGCTTGCATTAAACTGAGTCCTTTTAATTTGGGGGAAGCTCTACAAATCATTATCAGGGTTTCCAGCTTCCCTCGTTTAGAAGCCAATAGTTTCACATTAATTGACCACAAGTTTATGGCTAAGTTTATCATTGGAGACATGAACCTTACAGTGATTACATGGCAAATCCAGGGACCAAATGGGTCGTTTTGCAATATGGGTCTAATACTTGATCATGCATGGAAGATGATTGTGGAAAGATAGCTAGAAAACAAATTAGATCTTTTTTCCTTGAAATAAATTTTACAGTGTTTCATTGTCATTGTTTGCCCCCAACAGACATCTGGATAGGGAATCCCCTAATTAATACTGTAGTAGAATTATTAGGAGTTGCTTGAGGCTCTGAGAGATAAGGAGCCATTTCCACAGTCAAACATCTAGTCAGTACCAGAGACAGGTCTGAACTTACGTCTCTCCACTAGGCCCTACTATCACTCTGAAATATCCAAAAGGATCTTTGAGCTCAGGGACCAAGCCAGTAAATGGAGAAGAAAGAAGTTCACTCTTACCCAAGTCATGGAAGAAGCGTGAGATTTCTATTCTTTGTATCCAGAGTATAGTATAAAGAATTGATTTTGGAGTCCAAATACCTGGAGAGGCCTTCTTACTTGCTGAGTGAACCCAAGGCCCATTACCTTCAGTTAGTCAAGCAATCACCAAGTATTTGTTAAATGAACTTAGCAGCCAGGTAATATGCTATGTTCTAGGGATACAAAAGTGAAACATTCCCTGACCATGAGGATGTTACATTCTATCAGTATAGACATATATAAATACATAGACATGTCCACATAAATCACTGCAAGGTTATTGTGGGGGAAGGCACTCACAGCTCTACTATTCTCTATCAAACTCAGGTATCTCATCTGACAAATGAGATTAATGTTACTTACAATATTTTCCTCTCACACTGTTATTCTCCTATCAGCCCTAGATAAGAGCTATCATGACTATGCAGCCATAGAGTCGCTGAATATTTGAGTGTATTGGCTTGTCTGAGAGCCAGGGAGATCTGAAAGGTCTCAGGTAAGTGAAATCATTATACAGCATATTTTTTCAGGAGAAAGATTAAAAGGAGAAAGAAAGCCAACCCTAAGGGCACAAATTCACAGAAAAAATACCCAATAAGAACGGAATGTATTAAATATAATAGAGTGAAATACAAAACAAAGGAAGTATGATGCTGTGATACCAGTCAGACCTTATTGAGAGAGGTTTCTTTGGAACCGGAATTGTTCCACATATGAGCTAGGTCTAAGTCAGGGAGGCGTGTGTGTGAGAGAGAGTTCTATTCTCTGTATCTAAAGAATGAGATTCATCACCCGTATGAGACCAAAAGATTTGAAGAACATGAGTACTTGAAAAAATGATATTTATATCTGCTATTAAATACATCAATAAACATTTATTAAGTCCCTATTATGTGCCAAGCACTGTGATAAGGGTGGCTATATATGCTCATTTCCTTTCCTCTGTACCTTCATCCCCAAGTCCTTCTGCCCCTAACTGTCAAAAGGACCAGAACCTTAAATCCTCTTTGTCTCAGACTAACATTTATGCTACAGTTGAATGGCAAGCTGACTGGATTTGGCACCAGGAGACGTGGCTTCTAATACCAACTCTACCACTTATAGCCTGTTTGTTGTTGGACAAATTTGTGCCCTTCCATGCCTTAGTTCTTTCAGCTGTAAAATGAGCTTATTAAGTGAGCACTAAGATCCCTTCCATAAGCATCCTGGTGCTGTCACACAGGTTCAGATTCCCCACTCTGCTATTTACTACCTATGTGCCCTCGGAGAGGCCACATAAACTCTCTAGACCTGTTTCCTCATCTATAAAATTAGGAGGTTGGACTAGATAACCTCTGAGGCTCTTTCCAGCTCAATATCTATGGCCCTAAAAATACAGTCGGCTTTCAAGAGCTGCAAGCCATTTCTTTTTAACTCTGCTCACTGCCCTTCAAGTATTATCTTTGTCCGGAACTGATGCCACTTTAAGAAGCTTCCCTTCATGCATCTCCTAGTTGGGATGGATCTTCTCCCCTAAGAGCAGACAGATGAAAGACCCCTTCACTCCAAGAGCAAACAAGCAAACAACTACCTTCCCACACCACCCACAGAACCAAAGGAATACCACTGATTTAGGGAGTCAAAGTACCTACTCAAACCACCATCTCTGACATTGACTATGCTCGTGCGACCTTGGACAATCATGATGTCTTCTGGGGCTCAGTTTCTTCATCTACAGAATGAATGGGTGGGTTGAGGTGGGTTCTAGAGTCTCTTTCAACTCTTAATCAAGGATCCTAGAATTCGGCTTTTAAAGAGCATCTTCCCTTCTGATTTTCACTTGAACTAGAAACCAGTAGATGGCACTCTACTTCTGTCACAAATTATTGAGGGGTCTGCGGCTGTTTCACTCTCAGTTTATTACCATTCTGCAACCGAGGCAGGGGAAACAGACACACACACACACACACCTCTCTCTCTCTCTCTCTCTCTCTCTCTCTCTCTCTCTCTCTCTCTCTCTCTCTCCTCCCTCCCAGTTTTCAGAGGAAATTTTGCTAGGTGCAGTCTGAATACCAGCAATACAAAATTGCACTTTTAGTTTATTCAAAGACTAGCTGGCAACTTAATTTCTAGCAGCAACTTGCTTGGGCCTGGTAAATGAAGTCTCTTCTCTGCATCGCACCCCCCCCCCCCCACACCTCAGTTTGCTTCACACCTCCCCAGCACAGCTTTCTTTATGAGTGAGTGTGGCAGGGGCAGCTGATGCTTCAATGCATCTTTTAAGGAAGCAGAGATGGTGGCTGGTTTCTCCCTGCCTGCCACAGCCAGGGATTTTTTTTTTTACAAGTTGAGGAAATGGAGAGTGTTTGCTGAAGCAAGCCCAAACAAAGGAACAAGGGAAGAATGTTTCCCTATCACGTTGCCACACCTTACTGTGCCCAGCATCGGTTTAGAACAGCAGCCGAAGGTTTTTAGCTTAGCATTTCAATTCTAAAATGGATGATACGATTTAATTTCTCCAACACACAATATCTTCCCTCGCCCCGGAGTGGATTAATATTACTAATCTCAGTTCTATGGCAGCCTTAAAAGGGCACAGGCACAAGGCTGTTTCTAAACCAGATTGGAGTCATTTTTGCAGGTACAGAATATTCCCAACCCACGCTGAAAAAGAATTGTATTGGTAATCTTCCCTTAGCGGGATCCTGCGTCATCCTCCAGTTACACAGGAGCTGTGGGCAGGAAAGCATAATGGATGAAGCGATGAGAAGGAGTGTGATGATGGCTTAATGTCCCGGAGGACTGAAACTAGTCACAATGCAACTAGGCTCTCCACTGCACCACCACCGCTGGCTCCCCCCTTCCCTTCCCCCCCCCCCCCCCCCCCGCCCCAAATGCCCATTACGTGTGCTGTATTGTGAGATGAAATTTGGAGATCTGATGAATCCACAAACGACACAGTAGCATGCACAAAGAAAAAGAAATGCCATCCATTTCTTTAGGCTGTTCTGAAATAAATGCAGGGACAAAACATCACTGAGATTCAACCTTTTGCTGAAGAGTCTTTCTGGGTTACAAGATGGCAATCAAGGCCACACCCGTTAAACTCGCTCTACTCCTCTCCTTAGTCTCAGTTACAAACCCCTCCACCCCAGTATCTTTGCCAAGAAAACCCTAAACGGGGTCATGAAAAGTCAGACACAACTGAACAACAGTAATAATACAGGAGAGCAAGCTCTTCAAGAAGCCCCTGCCCCCCCCTCCTGCCCAGTAAGTGTATAGTTTGGGGAAGCACACGCCATCCAGGTGACCAAAAGTGGCCAAGCCCCTCGTTAAGGGTTTTTCTACACCACAATAGGAGAGAGTATTGGGAAACATTGTCGGCCAACAAGTATTTATAAAGTGCCTACTACATGCACTATAGGAACGTGGGTGGGGGCGATGTAAAGAAAGGTAAAAATCAAGGAAGGAGTTCATGGTCAAAGAGGCGAAATAACATGCAAACCACTACGTACAACTAAGTTGTAAAGAGAATAACTTTGAAATAACTGGGGGAAGGCAGGTCAAAAATGCACAGAATGTCAACTGGATTAGAAAAGTCCTCTAACATCGCCCCACCCCCACCCCCAGAATGTAAGCTTCTGGAGGGCAGGGACCATTTCATCTTCGTCTATGTATATTTGCTGTCTAGCACAATGATTTGAAAATCCTAGACACTTAATACATGTTTGTTGATTGATCAAAATCATCTTCATCTTTCTCTACTTTCATTCCAAATCGTTGCTGTTAGAACCAAAAGATTTTAATAACTATCCACAAAAGATTTGGAAGGAAAATGCATTTAGGCTTCCTCATTTTTCTTTCCATTTTTTCTTTTTCTTTCTTTCTTAACACAATCATTTAAATGCATTAATTCCTTTTTCTCAGGGAAGGCATAAGACCTACAACAAGCAAGCTTAGTATGAAGGGAACATCCTCTCATTGTGAGGTCATTTTTTTAGGCTTAGCATGGAGTAGAGAGACTAGCAGAAAGTAAGAGGTCAGAGAAGCTGAACACTTTTCTAGCTCCCCTCGAGTTGAGTCTTAATACCGTGGCTTCTTTATTCCCTTTAAAGTATTATACTTTGTCCAGAATATCAGACACACCCATAATTAAATGCAATGAGATTTTCCATTTTGGACTTGACATGCCACTTTTCTTTCCACAAGACTGATGGCCGAGAAGTCACTATATTTACAAAATGATTACCTTTTCATTACAGTACAGACAGTCCCCTGGAACAATAACAACAGAAAAATCTTGAAAATGCCTTCCATAAGAGTAAGGATTCATGAGGCACTCCTTTCCTTTTCAAGACATAAATAGCAAAGCAGATATTTGGCTTTGTGGGAATATATCTGAACTCAACAGTGAAAGAGGACTATGGTGTGGAGTGTGCTCTTCCAGGTGGACGGTATGTTTGTTTCCAGCGTAGCCTCTGGACTCCCAACAGCTTCCAATGAGAGGATACAATCTATGGAGAAAAGCTTCCTGAACTGTTTCACTTCAGTGAGGCAACTAGGCAGCTTAATAGAGCATTGGACTTGCAGTCAGGAAGATGGGAGTGAATTTGGCCTTGAACCCATGCCAACTCTATGACCTTGAGCAAGTTACTTAATCTCTCTGTCTTAGTTTCATCATTTCTATAATGAGGATGATAATAGCACCTTCCTCACTAGGTTATTATGAGGGTCAAATTATATAGATAGATGTGTCCATATAGCTATAGATTATATATCTAGATAGAGATAGAGATATAGATACAGACATAGATATAGACATAGATATAGATATGGATATAGACATAGATATAGATATAGATATAGACATAGACATAGATATAGACATAGATATAGATATAGATATAGATATAGATATAGATATAGATATAGATATAGATATAGATATAGATATAGATATAGACATAGACATAGATATAGATATGGATATGGATATGAGGCAGCTAGGTGCCACAGTGAAATCCTGGGCCCGGGGTCATGAAGACTCATCTTTGTGAGTTCAAGGGCAGTGTCAGACATTTACTAGCTTTAGGCAAATCCCTTAACTTTATTTACCTCAGTTTCCTCATCTGTAAAGTAAGCTGGAGAAGGAAATGGTCGACCATTCCAGTATCTTTGCCAAGAAAACCACAAATGGGGTCACAAAGAGTCAAACACGACTGAAATGAACAACAAGTGATATAGACATGCATGTATCCTGTATCTCTCAAGCTCAGTCTTGATCCTTATACCTTCACAGACCTGAAAATGCTACAAAAATGTTAGCTAACTATTAATTTATTCTACCATATGCAACAGGGCCAGGATGTCTAGCCTGCTTGCCAATCAACAAGTCTCATTCTACTATTTCTTCTCCCTCCTCCTCTTCTGCTTTTCCCTCCTTCCTTGAGTTTCAGTGCCTGGCACAGAGTAGATGCTTAATATATGCTAGTTGATATTGACTGATTCCTTTATTTTCACATCTGTGCAGTGTTTTCTGGCTCCTACTAAAACCTCCAACCCTCCCTAAGCATTTAAGTCTGCTCTGCCTTTTTCAGGTTCCAAATAATGCTTGCCTTCAGTTCTCTCTCACCACATGGGAC
The DNA here is from genome assembly GCF_011100635.1 of Trichosurus vulpecula. NCBI lineage: Eukaryota > Metazoa > Chordata > Mammalia > Diprotodontia > Phalangeridae > Trichosurus > Trichosurus vulpecula. The sequence goes on along the minus strand of NC_050580.1, from coordinate 263,007,761 downwards.
AGTTAAAGAAGTCTATTCTTTTTCACCAGGGGGCTGCCAAAGTGAGGGATCTACTCATTTAATTCTTAATTTGGTTAAATCAGTCTTCCTAGCTCTCTTCACCCATTTCTCCTCATCCATGTTCTTGGCTCACTTCCTTATTCCCCAGAGCTCTGTCCTTAGCCTTCCTCTCTCCTCTTATCAGCGATATCATTCACTTTCGTGGTTTTATTTCAACTTTTCCCTGTGTATGCATGACTCTCCAAATTGGTTTTTTCAGCCCTGTCTTCTCTTCTAAATCTGGGACTCATAATTCTAACTCTCAAGAGGGTACTGCCACCTGGTCGAGGTCCAGCACATCAAACGTAACATGTCAAGCACGTTCCTCAGTTTGACTCTGTCATCTCCTTCCTACTGGAATCTTGAACTCTGTTTCCAGGATCCTGGACTCTGAGAACTTCCTCTTGCAGGTCTCCAGGTCACTTCCTAAATATTACCACAACATGCCATCGTGTTTGTGTCACGTGTCCCCTTATCTGTCTCTCTCTTTTTTATGTATTCTCTTCACCCACCAGAAAGCAAACTTCTTTGAGAGCAGAGAACATTTTCCTTGTTTTTGTACCCTAAGTGTTCGGCACAATGCCTGACTCAGAGAGTAAGCACTTTAAAAATGCTCTGACATCCACTCATTTCTCTATCTCTGTCAGGGGCCTCAATGCATTTACCAAGCCTTCCGTGTTTGAAATTTGATTCTTTATCTCTTCCCTTTCTGCCACTTCTCCTCTCCGTCTGTTATCAAGTTCTAATCATTCCGCTTCTGAAATTCCCCCACAGTCACAACCTACTACATGCCCTCATTACAACTCATGCAAACTTTACTTTCCCATCCTCTTGTCACTCCAGTCTGTTCTTCATATTGCTACCAAATTTTCCTTGTGCCATCCTTCAATCTATGGGGCTCCTTTGCTCAAAACCATTCAATGGCTCCCTATTGGTTACTAAGTTCAAATTTCAAGCCATTTAACTTGACAGTCAAGGCCCTTCACAATTTGATGCCACCCCGTCTTTCTAAATTACTCTCCTATTAACCCTGTCTTAGTATTCAGTCAAACTGAAAGCAAGGAAGTATGGTATCATGAATACTAGACCTGGCATCAAAAGAAATTCATATTCAAATACTATCTCTGACACTAATTAGTTGTACAGCCATATCCTCTCTGAGAGTCAATTCCTTCATTTGTAAAAATGAGCTAATAATACCTGTAACACTTGCATTAAATCGGTTACCACTTTGCATACCTTGATATATGCGTAGTTACTACTTTGCCAACCTCAAAGCTCTACATAAATGTAAATTGTAATTGTTTTTACCTGCCCCATGGATACTGCACATACTTTCGTGCCTCCCATCTTTTTCTCACATCATTGTCTCTGCCTATTAAAATCTTAAAATCTATCGCTTACTAATTTGTTTTTGGCAGCTAAGTGGCACAATAAGTACAGCACTGGGCCTAGAGTCAGGAAGACTCCCCTTCATGAGTTCAAATCTGGCCTCAGACACTTGCTAGCTGTGGGACCTTAGGAAAGCCACTTAACCCTGTTTGCCTCAGTTTCCTCTTCTGTAAAATGAGGAGATGGCAAACCACTCCAGTATCTTTGCCAAGAAAGCCCCAAATGGAGTCACAAAGAGTCAAACATGACTGAAAAATGACTCAGCAACAACTCTTTGCATATATCATATTCATTCCTTCCCTGCCCCCCACAAAAATGTTATGAGCTCCAAAACATATTTTACATAGTGTCTGTCCCATAGTAGGTGACATATAAATACTTATTCCTTTCCTTCCATCCTCCATCAGCATAAAAGCAAGACTCCTACCTTATTTAAAGTTTTTATCATCCAACTATCTGGCACAGTGCTCTGCATAGAGTAGGCATTTAATAACTTCTTATTGAATTTAATAAAATCTGCATAAAGGTGATTCTACATTAAGGAATAAAGTAAAATTTCTCTGTATTTTAGAGAAAATGTTTCCCCTTCTTGCCATTTCCATCCTTATCCCTTACAGTTCTATCTCTAAAAGCTCTACATTGTGTAAAGGAATCAAGTTGAGAGCTGGGTCGGGGTTTGGGAGTCATTCCTTAAAAACACCAGGGAAAGAGGGAAACTGAGGGAAATTTCCAAGTGCAGTATCATGGAAGAATGGGGAGCTCTTTGGTGGTTTGCTGTCTACAAGGGACATACTTTGGGGATTGCTTGTATTTACCACAAACAGATGGTTGCATTGTCATAACTTAATGACATGGAAGTGAAAGAATGAAGTGGGACGCCTCTGTGCGAAGAATGGCATTGATTAATGTAGTCAGGAAAAATACATATTTTGAGAGTTTAATATAATATTTGTGATAAATTTTTGAAGCTTTCACAAGGCTGCACTAGTCCATATTTGCTTACAAAATAATTATTGTTTGATGTCAAACTTTCGATCTGAAACTAGGGTGTATGCGTCATACAAGTTTAAAAATATATTCATAGACTAGCCTATAACAAAAATATACATTTACATAGTGATTTAAGGTTAACAAAGCACTCTTCTCACAACAGTTCTGTGAGATAGGCTGTGCAAGTGTTATCATATCTATTTTACTAATAAGAAAACAAAAGCTCAGAGAGTCACAGAGTCACAGAATCACAGAACAGTAGAGTCAGAAGGCAGCCAGGGCCCATCTGACCCAACACATATTTACAGAAGATTCCTTACTACAAAATGCCCAATGAGTAGGCAAATTCGTCCTCTGCTTGGAGAACTTGAGTCAGGGGCTAACCTCTGATTAAGGAATACAAGTGAACATGAATCTTCTGTTTATACAATTTCTCTGAGACTCAGTTTCTCTATTTGTAAAATAGAAATAAGCGAGGTTAAGTCATTTGCCCACGGTCCCACAACTAGTAATTGTTTGGGCTACAACGGGAAGCCAGGCCTCCTGACTTTGTCTACTTTCTACTAGACTTCACTTTCTGTCTTAGAACCCATGACTGGCAACTTTAACTCATTCCATTATCTTAACTTCTTTCCTGAGTGACATAACTAATAATACTTATTGGTAAAGCACTGTGGATCATTGTTTTAAAAGTGTGAATGATCTTATAACCTTTAGAGTATTACGGTGGATAGTCCGCATGAATTCACCTTCACTGTTGGAAATGCAGAATTATTTTTATTCAGAGAAATGGTGTAATCATTTTGGAAACTTTCTAAGCCAGTAGTCTCAGTAACTTATCATGCAGGTTATGATCCAGCTGCATTGGCCTAACTGCAGTTCCTCAGATGTGACGTCCTATTTAATATCTCAGGACTGGCATTCTTTTTTCACCATGAACTTTTCATTGCAACTAAACTGACAATGTTTCACCAAAATAAATTTTTTCACATCAATATTGCTTCCCAATGACTCTTACTGCTTCCCCCTATAGAATCCTCACTTATAACAATGAAATGGGACTAAGGAAAAAAACCAAAAACCAAATCTTAATATATCAGCTATGCCTTCCAGTCTATGCACTATTTCATACCACCTTTTCCTTTGAGATTACAGAAACTTGAATCAAGAATCAGAATCAGGATTCTGATGTCATTCATTTTAAAATTTAATTTATGATGATGATAACCAACAATAGCTATTCCAATATTCAAGAAAATCAGGGTTGCTTAGGAAGCCATGCAATTCTGATATATACATTTTGTTTTTTAAAGGGACACTAAATTTAATAAGGTCTTAACAAAATTATCTTGTACATTTTCTCTTCTGAACTCTATATGTTCTTTTCTTTCTTCTTTATGCAGCTCTATTTCTTCCCACTAATTCACACACCCCCAGCCTTCCCCACCAATAAAAGCCCATTCTGGTAAAAAAAGAAAAGGATAGTCAAGCAAAATTCATCAACAGAATGTTCCTTTACATTTTTCTAATCCTTGTTTAAATCATTCTAGTTGTATTGAGTTTGCTCTGCATCAGTTGATGCAGGTCTTTCCAAGTTTCTCTCAGCTCTTTACATATTATTTCTTTCAGCAAAACAATATGCTACTTCATTCAAATATGAGGTAGGGTAGTGTAATGGATAGAGAGCTGGCACTGGATTTAGAAAGATATGGATTTAAGTCCTGAAACACATTGGCTGTTTGATCTGGACAAGTCACTTAACTTCTCAATGCTGTAAGTAATTTTCTAACAACACATGGTAGTCAAGTAATAGATGCTTATTGACAGACTGACTGCATAGAAAATGCTGATACACATCAGTAGAGGGGAGCTCCCTAAACTGAATAAAACCCAGCATTGAAACACAAGATTTTCAGTCATTCCAAAATTAAGGGGCACTCATTTTATTTCTTGTTCTTTGCTGCCATAAAAGTGCTGCTATAAATATTCTGCATATTTGAGACCTTGTCCTGTCTTTCACTCTAATGGGGTGATATATGCATTTGTGGTATCTCTGTATCACAAGGTAGATACAGTTTGGTGATTTTTTCCAGTGAAATTCCAAGTTGTTTCCCAGAATGGCTGCACTAATTTTCGGTATTGCCAACACCAACAGTACATTGTGTCTGTCTTCCCGCATCTCCCCCAACATTTACCATTTTCACCTTTTGTTATTTTTGCCAGTTTGAGAGGGGAGAGATGAAAGGTCATAGTAGTTTTAATTTGAAAATGCAAATGTATTTTGAAATAATTATTTTCTACTTGCATTTCTCTAAGAAAAAAAGATGTTTCCTTACAACTAGGAATTTATATCAGCTTATAAATTATAAAAACAAAACTGGAAAAATACTAAATTTAGTGCCCATAAAGAAGAACTTAACGATTTCTGAAAATATGATTTCACCGTTCATAAGATGAAATAGAAAAGCACCTTAGAGAATCATGGCAAAAGGAAATAAAACTCCCCTCAGCAGAAATCTACCATTTGGAATCAAATATACACGGAGACCACTACTCAGGGAGAATTAGAACTCAAAGCAAAAACATTTATGAAAAGTACTCCATGAATTTCTAAGAAGGAAGTAATGCAGCATGGTGGATGGAGAGTTGGTAAGACCTATGCTCAAATTCTGTCTCTGACACATATTAGTTGCTTTAACCCAAGACAAATGACTTAACCTCTCAGTGATCCAAGCAAGTCTTTATAGGTTTCAGATAGAGTACAAGTGTAGATCTGTATCAGAAGAGGAAGTTTCCTCATCTAGCATTCCCAATACCAGTGGGAGGTCTGGTCCAAAAATAAAATAAAATAAAAGCACAAATAAAACTTGATGCCCCTTTGATGGGAGCCATTCTTTGCTATGGGGCAGCACTTGACAGTTTTTCAAAGGAGGCTTCAGGACCAGATTCAGGTTGTTCATGGCCACAATGAAGCTGATTTTTAAAAGGAAGAAAGAAACAAAGAAAGAGAAAGAAAGAAAGAAAGAAAGAAAGAAAGAAAGAAAGAAAGAAAGAAAGAAAGAAGGAAGGAAGGAAGGAAGGAAGGAAGGAAGGAAGGAAGGAAGGAAGAAAGAAAGAAGATGCTTCTTCTTCTTTCTGTATCTTCTACTTCCACTGAAGATAGTGAATAAATGACAGAAAAGGAAGAAAGCAGAGAGAGAAAGATAACTGGGGAGAATCTCATAGTTCTTACACTGTAATAATAATAACAATGCTAACAAATTTTGTTTTGTGTTCTGATATTGTGACTTCATCTTCATAGAGAACTTCTGGCATGGAAATGTCAATGCAGATCAGCAGCTCATCTGCAAATTACAGACTCTAAAATTTACTTGGAGTAACAAAATGTAAGTTGATTAGTAATCTACCTGTAGTCATATCACTTTCATGTGTCAGAGGCAGGAATTGAATCTGGGTTTTCCTGACTCAAAGGGCAACACCTTTACTGTCATTAGAAAAATAGGTAATATATGTTACATATTATATGCTAATAATATATGTATATAAGTAATATATAGGAACTAATATGTGACAAGTTAAAGGAGATAAAAAGTAAATGGACTGACCAGATAGGTTCTTATTATATGAATATATACATATATCTAATCTATTTATGTATTGAGAAAATCTGATTCTTTTAGACTTTTACCTTTTTCCACCACTCACATAGAATTGCAATACATATGCTCATCATTAAAATAACGATATATTTATATAATACGGTGAGATACTTTCCACACAACAGCCCTACTGGAGGAATTTTCATCTCCATTTTATAGTTAAGGAAAACTAAGGCTCTGTGAGGTTAAGAGATGTATCGTAGTTGGCAGAGAAGTAGGAACCGGAATCGGGTTCTTTTGAATCAAAGTACAGCGCTCTGTCCAATATACCTCATAGGGTTTAAGTACTAAAAAAGGTCTTTTAGAAAACATTGTTTCTTCCATTCATAGGAACACTTGGATATGATACAAGCCATTAAGTTTTTGTGAAAGATACATAAGCATTACATTCATATCATCGATTACACCATTTCTCAATTATACAGTTTGGGGAAAACATAAGCAATTAATCATGGTAGGTTGCCCTCATTTTGCATTTGGTCGACAGTTGCAAGTATTTGTTAAGAAGACTGAGTTCCAATTGTTTCTCTCAATAATATTTTAATATACCTGGCTTGGCTCATTTTGTAATGTTCTTTGGTCAATGTAGTTATTCATATCTAGAAAGGCTCTTTAAAAAGTATCTCCTCTATGGTTCTCCCCGTCTAATTATTGTAACTTTAATACAGGTTTGCTTATACCTTAAATTTCTTATATGATTACCTTACTAGCCTATCATTTGTTGTATTTAATTCTGTGTACACAAATCTCATCAGTTACAGCCACCCAAAATATGAATTATCACTTTTGCCAATTTTTGTTAGCCTAGGTGTGATATAAAATATTTAGGCAAAATAATTATAGATTCAATTTATGTAAAATGGTAATGAATAAGAAGTGAATAGGACTAAATTTTGTAATTTGCAAGAAACTGGCACCCACATATAGACAATACAATTCAGTATTGATGGAGGGAAGATGTTCTATGTGCGACTTAATTGCTCAGGAGGGATTTCCTTAGTGATGAGAAGTTTAAAAAAATAATAATCATTTATTTGAGGTAGTGCTGAAAAGACACTTACAATAATTATGTGACCTACTCTTTAGAAATGAAAAGGCCCACTGACAGTCAAAGAAAATGTGGAATTATGGCTCAAATAAGACTAATTTAACTGGCCCTCCACTTTAGCCTCTATTTGAATGTATTTGATAATAAAGGTAGAGTTAAATCATTTCCAGCCTTACACATTATTTGTTAACTCCAAATAATCTGAAAATGGAATATATTTTCTCTTGAACTGCAAAATAGTAGTCAGATATCTCAAAATGGCCAGCTTTCTTATGAAATTTTGCCATCTGCCTTCATGATTTTACCAGGGACAAAGCCTTGAGGCAAACTCTCGCACTACCTGTCAAAGTATCACATAGAATGACTACATTCGCTTTAAATACAGTATCCCAAAAGGCTCAGTGCAACTTTAACATTTAAATCCAATATGTGTAATTTATTAATTCTTAATGCTGCAACAAGACTTTTGGGACACATCGTATATAGTTCTGTTTTGCTTGCTTTTTATTTGTTCATGTTAATTTAGTTGTTATGAATTGTAAGCCCTGAGTGGACAGGAATTTTCTTTGTACTACCTTGCTTTGTATTTGGACCCTAGACAGGTGAAAGAACATGAAAATAATTAAAATGCTAGGACAGGTTGTTTTCTGTGTGGGAAACATGTTTGTTTGAACAGTTTTATGTATGTCTAGTGACTTTGAAATGCATTGAATAATACTACTTAACCCCCTTTCACTCATTCTTCCTTTCAAACTGCTAGCTGTTCCTCTATATGTCATCTCATCTCTCACCTCTTTGTTTTTGTACAAGGGGTCGGTCTCCCATGTTTGGAATGCAATCGCCCTTCATGTTGGCCTTGAAGAATGCCTGGTTTCCTTCAAAGCACAGCCCAGGTGTCCCCTCCTCCATGAGGGCTTTCCTGAATTAAAGTTTAATTTAATTTGAACCGTGTTACTGGCATTTATTTCTCTATCTACAAAGAGGCCTTTCAAGTAGAAAAAAATATGTAGATAGATGGTTAAAAGGGGCTGACCCGAGAATTCAGGATGGGGGGCAAATTTGGTGGTTTCTAAAAAGAAAATAACAATACAGGTGAAACGAAAGGTCTTAAGAGGTTTCTGGGGTTGGGGGTGTGTGGTTATTTATTAAATAACTACTGTGTGCCAGACACTGTTCTAAACACTTTACAAATATTATTGTATTTGATCGCCTCAACAACCCTGTGAGTAGGTATGATTATCCCCATTTTACAGCTAAGGAAACCAAGGTAGGCTGAAGTTAAGAGCCTTGCCTTGGGTCACACAGCTAAGCTTGTAAGTACTTGAGATCAAATTTGAACTCCAGTCTAGGCATACCATCTACTATGCCACCTAAGCTGCCTCCTGAGGGTCATGGGAGGATTCCCTTGGAATAAGATAGTAGATCACGCCCTGGGCACACAGTAGATGCCTAGTCAATATTTGAGGAGTTTTAATTTGAGCAATTTGTGATGGATGAAGCCACATTCTTCATGACCCAATCTATACGCTCTCTGCTTCATTACTGTTCCTCATTCACAAAGTTAAGGATGTGAACATCTACTGCAGCTAACTGACCGAGTTCTTATGTGAACATATTTTCACCAAAAATGTGCTTAAAAGGTAAATTAAAAGAATAATAATATTATACATAATTACTTTAGCTTTTCTACTTGGTTTTCATTAGCTTGCTGTCTTATTTACATTAGTCTTGATTTCTCCTAGTCTTAGATATGTGTATCAATGTTTATGTCATGACTTCATCTCAGGGTGCCACCTCTGTTGCCATATTTGTCTTCTTTTCTTCCAGATCCCTGAATCTCATTCCTTCCCCCCAAAAGTTTAGTTCTAGATCTCCCACTTTAAAAAAATATTTTAAGTTTATTTTATTTTTAATTTATGGAATAAAACAAGCATTTCCATAACATAGTATAATAAAAAGATGCACTTTTCTCTCTCTACATTGTCACCCTTAGAGATTTCATCTACTGTCATAGCCTTGCTCATTGCTTCTATGCAAAATAAATAAATTCTACTACCATCTATTCAATCCATTTAATACAAAATAAGTGCAAAATTCCCTGTAAAATTCTATTCTGATACCTCATTTGGAGGCATCATATTACAATGAAAGGGGCACTAGATTTGGTATCACAACACCTGGGTTCAAATACTGGCTCAATTAACCAATCAACAAGCATTTACTAATAACTTACTATATGCTTGCCTTGTTCTAGGCACTAGGGATACATAGGCAAAAAGGAAACATCCTCAATTCTCATGAAGCTTATGCTGTCTCAGGCCGCAGCCCTTTTTCTTTAATATAAAGGACTTGGCCTAAATGACCATGAAGGTCCCTTCCAGCTCTATACCTGTGATCCTATATTCATGTAATGACAACAATACCTAGCATTTATGAAACACTTTAAGATTTAAAAACCTCTTTACGTACGTAAACTTATTTGATCTTCATGAGACCTACCTGTTAGGTAGGTGCTATTCTTACCCCATATATTAGTATACACAGAATAAACACAAGGTGATATAGAGGGGGGCAGTAGTATTTTATGGGGAGGAGGGAATTGAGATAGGCTTTTGGGGGGGTGTTAAGATGGTACTTAGTCTGCCTTAAATGAAATAAAGGATGCTATGAGGCAGAAGTGAGGAGAGAGTGAATTCCACATATGGGAAAAGCCAGTGCAAAGACACTGCTATGGAAGATGGAGATCAGTATGATAGGAATAAGGAGAAGGCCATTTTCGGTGGATCATGCAGTGCAAAAAACCAATTATGCACCAAAGTTTCATAAATACAATGTAGTGGGAAAAACGTATAATTCCCCATGCCAATTTTCTGCCTCCATATCTCCAATTTCTAAAAGTCTTCTCTTATTTACAAGGCCAAGCCCAGGTACCATCTCCTCGATGAAGCTTTATTTACATTGAAAGTGAAGTCTCACTTCTTATATACCTTTTTCCAGTTCTCCCCTTTGTGCTATAACATCTACCTCTTATTATAGTTATTAATTTTTTTTAAATCTACATATGGCAGACTTTTCTTTCTGTCTTTTTAGAGGGGGAAGGCAGGGCAATTGGGGTTAAGTGACTTGCCCAAGGTCACACAGCTAGTAAGTGTGTCAAGTGTCTGAGGCCAGATTTGAACTCAGGTCCTCCTGACTCCAGGGCCAGCGCTCCACTCACTGCGCCACCTAGCTGCCCCTACAGTTATTAATTAGCACTATGCACTCTCCTGCCATGAGACTACAAGGTTTTTGAATGCAGGGATTATTTGGTTTTTATATTGTTTTTTCCTTATGACTTAGTATAGTGCCATGTAGGGAACAAGGTACTGACTTAATATATATTTAATGAAGTTTTAAATAGATTATATTGTAGGATGTTTGAGAATTTTTGTGTAGTCTGTATTGCTGGCTATACCTTCTTAATAGGTTCCATTTGGAAACATAGCTGTTTGGTTGATTATTGGACCTTACCTCTGTGCCTACAATTTAGGTAGCTGAGCACTTTAGGTTACTATTCAGTAAATGATAGATAATTATGCTTTTTTTCCAGAAAAAAAAATCCATTGTTAAAATTGCATACTCTAGTAGTGAATTGTAGAACTCCTAAAGTCATTACTAGGGTAGTTTGAAAGAAAGGTTGAGGATGAGTTGAGTATGATGGGGTGATTCTAAAAAACAAAATCAGGTAGGAAAATGTAAACAGGAACAATTATCTCATACAAATGGGGCTTGGAGGGAAGAACTGATACAGAGGAAGCAGGTGGGTTTGGAGAGTTAATAGTGCTAGAACTTTAATCAGATCTGGGTTAAAGAGGAAAGAACGTGTACATCTAAAAGGATATAAAAGCCCTCTAAACTTATAAAGAAAAATCAAAATGGCAGTAAATCTAAGGCCAATTGGAATACAGATAGTAGGCATTCATAGGCTATGGAACATTACCAGTGATGACTTGTGTGTGAGAAACAGAATAAGAAATGCATTGTCTGGAAAGGGGGTGTTGTAATCATTTAATAAAAGGGAATAACAGACCTACTGTGGCATTGAAAATAATAAAAAAGTATCAAATGACTAGAAGGAGGACTACAAGGCATTGGGTAAGTTTTCTATAGAGGCTTTTGTTAGGATTTGGACAAGAATTACGAAAGATGAGAAAAAATCAGGAATAGGCCATGATCTACATATATTATGAAGGAAATATCTACACTAATAATCATATTTCCATTAATGCATCGACACAGACAATTGTACTTCCAGGATCCATTGTTTAGTTCATCTGTGTGTACCTCTTTCACTGATATCAATTACAGGACTCCATAGCTTAATTGATTGTTTCATGATTCACTGTGTCCAAAGCAATTCATCACCTGGTGGTTACCTGTGATGGTGAGCCTCTGATATCATCAAGGCTACACTTCAGATATCCAAACAACAAATATCCACCACTTGGCCTATACTCACAGTCATTTTACATTTTAGATTATGAAATACCCTTCAAGAGCCCAGGGTCTCCAAGGCAAAATATGGATTTTCAATAAAATAGAGGACTTTCAAGCTTTCTCAGTGAAAAGACCAGAACTGAATAGAAAATTTGACTTTCAAACACAAGAATCAAGAGAAGCATGAAAAGGTAATCAAGAAAAAGAACAAGAAAAAGAAATCACAAGGGACTTACCAAAGTTGAACTGTTTTGTTTACATTCCTACATGGAAAGATGATGTGTATGATTGATGAGACCTCAGTATTAGGGTAGCTGAAGGGAATATGCATATATATATAATATATATATATTTATGTATATATATGTATATGTGAGTGTGTATGTATGTATATATGTATGTGTGTGTATATATATATATATATATATATATATATATATGTATGTATATGTAGAGGGGGGGGCACAGGGCAAATTGAAGATGAAGGGAAGATATCCAAAAGAAATAAAATCAAATTCAGGGATGAGAGAGGAATATATTGAGAGAGGGAGATAGGGAGAGATAGAATGGGGTAAATTATCTTGCATAAAAGTGGCAAGAAAAAGCAGTTTTGTAGGAAGAGAAGAGAAGGCAGGTGAGGGGAAATGGGTGAATCTTGCTCTCATCAAATTTGACCTGAGGAGGTAATACCATACATACTCATTTGGGTATCTTACCCCACAGGAAAAAAGGAGGAAAAAGGTAAAAAAAAGGGGGGATGACAGAAGAGAGGGCAGATTGGGGTGGAGGTAATCAAAAACAAACAGTTTTGAAAAGGGACAGGGCCAAGGGAGAAAATTCAATAAAGGAGGATAGGTTTGGAAGGAGCAAAATGTAGTTAGTCTTTCACAACATGAGTATTGTGGAAGGGTTATACATAATGATACGTGTGTGGCCTATGTTGAATTGCTTGACTTCTTAGGGAGGGTGGGTGGGAAGGGAAGAGGGGAGAGAATTTGGAACTCAAAGTTTTAAAAATAGATGTTCAAAAACAAACAAAAAAAAGTTTTTGCATGCAACTAGGAAATAAGATATACAGGCAATGGGGCGTAGAAATTTATCTTGCCCTACAAGAAAGGAAGGGAAAAGGGGATGGGAGGGGAGTGGGGTGACAGAAGGGAGGGCTGACTGGGGAACAGGGCAACCAGAATATATGCCATCTTGGAGTGGGGGGGAGGGTAGAAATGGGGAGAAAATTTGTAATTCAAACTCTTGTGAAAATCAATGCTGAAAACTAAATATATTAAATAAATAAAAAAAGAGCCCAGGGTCACATCTATACTCTATGAGCATAGGTAGGACATTAAATGGAAAAAAAGTATAAATAATAATTAAAACATCATTGTAAAAATTTAATAATTTAGAATTGCTAAACATCACAAAATGACTCTATATATACTAAGATGCTAATGAAAATGGAAACATCTAAGAACGTGTATCTTTTCCCATGAAATTTCTTGGTTAGAGTTGAGATTTCTACCTACATCTCTGTTATCTGCTATCCTATGCAGAGAAAGAACTATGGAGTTTGAATGCAGATCAAAGATACTATTTTTGCTCTCTTTGTTTTGTTTCTTCTTTCTCATGGTTTTTCCCTTTTGTCCTGATTTTTCTTTCACAACATGAGTAATGTGGAAATATGTTTAATACGATTGATACCCCCTAATGGATCTAAAGAATAGACAGTAGCAGCAACTCACAGCAACCTTGGGCAAGCTCTTCCCTTGTTGTTAGGCCTCATAGAATGTTTCAACCTGTGGCATGTGGCATCCCAAGTATGTATGTAGGCCAAGAGAGTACCTGAAATTGCTTGAGAGGACAATGCAATATTGATAATAAGCATGGCAGCCATAAATGCTACTGTTTTGTTCTACTTGTCCCATAGGGCAGAACTCTGAGTGTAGGGTATCAGGCTTCAGAGAACCAAATAAAAGGTTGATATACAGAGATATTTCCTTACAATTAAGAGTTTTCAAACTGGAAAATAGTATGGCAGAAACTAGGCATAGACCAACATCTTAGACCACATACCAAAATAAAGTCAAAATGGATACATGATTTAGATAAAAGGTTGACACTACAGGTAAACTGGGTGAGCAAAGAATAGTTTACCTGTCAGATTTATGGAGAATGGAAGAATGTATGACCAAACAAGAGATAGAGAACATTATGAAATGAGAAGTGGATATTTCTGATTACATTAAATTGAGAAGTTTTTGCACAAACAAAGCCAATGCAACCAAGATTAGGAGGGAAGCAGAAAACTGGGAAAGAAGTTTTTACGGTCAGTGTCCGTGATGAATTTCTAATATATCTATACCTATATCTATATCTATGTAGATATAGATATAGGTATATAGATATATATATATATACACATAACACTGAGTCAAATGTATAAGAATACAAGTCATTGCCCAATTGATAGATGGTTTCAGATGAAGAAATTAAAGCTATCATATAAAAGTCATATGAAAAAATGCTCTAAATCACTATTGATTAGAGAAATGCAAATCAAAACAACTGTGAGGTACCACATCACACCCATCAGATTGACTAACATGACAAAACAGGAAAATAATAAAATGATGTAGATGTGGGGAAATTGGAACACTAATGCAATGTTGGTGGAGTTGTGAACTGATGCAACCATTGTGGAGAGCAATTTGGAACTATGCTCAAAGGGCTATAAAATGTGCATACCCTTTGACCCAGCAATACCACTTCTAGGTCTGTATCCCAAAGAGATACTAAAACCAGGAAAAGACCCTCATGTACAAAAAATATTTATAGCAGCTCTTTTTGTGCTGGCAAAGAATTGAAAATTGAGGAGATGCCCCTCAGTTGGGGAATGGCTGAACAAGTTGTGATATATGAATATAACAGAATACTCTTGTACTATAAGAAATGATGAGCGGGCGGACTTCTGAAAATCATGGAAAGACTTTTATATGAACTGATTCTGAGTGAAGTGAGCAGAACCAGGAGAACATTATACACAGTAATAGCCACATTGTGTCATGACTAACTTTAATAGACTTATTTCTTCTTAGCAATACAAAGATCTAAGACAGCTCCAAGGCTCATGGTGGAAAATGCTGTCCACATCCAGAAAAAGAACTATGGAGTCTGAGTGCAGATGGAAGCATATTGCTTGCTCTCTCTTTTTTTGTTTGTCTCTTCTCTCTCATCGTTTCTCTCATTAGTTCTAATTCTACTTTACAACGTGATTAATGTGAAAATAGGCTTAATAGAAATGTATCTGTAGAGCCTATATCAAATTACAGGCCATTTTAGGTTGGGGGAAGAAGAAAGATAGGGAGAAAATTTGCAACTCAAAATCTTATGGAAGTAAATGTTGATAACTTTTAAAAAATTAATTAATTTAATAAATTAATTAAAAAAAATGAGGTCCTATTTCTATGTGGACAGTCCTTACCTTTGAATTGGAACACACCGGCATAACTTGAGGGAATTAACAGGGTAAAAAAAATGAGATCAGAAAGATTATATAATAGGGATTGTTTAATTATATTTCAGGAGTTTGAAAAAGAATGAAAAAATATAAAGATTTACTCAAAAAAAAAGAGTTCTCCCAACTTGAATGGGCTGTCTAAACAAAGAGTGAATTTCCCTTCACTGAAGTCATCTGTATAGAGGTTGGATGATCACTTGTTAAAGATATCACAAGTGGCATTTCTGTTAAGGTATAGGTTGGAATACTTGACCTTTGATCTTCCTTTGTAACTCAAAGCTTCCGAAATCCATCAGCTTCTCCTCCAAGAGGATTTCTTCAGCTTTCCTGCAAAAGTCAGTTTGTATAAAACAACTAGAGACTGTTCTTTTAAACAGTCCAGAGGGTACCAGATCTGCCCCTCAACAGGCATGTCTTAGAAGATTCTACCTATACGCCCTGTTTCTTCCCCTCTCTGATTAATTTAAAATATATTTGAACAGATTCAAACATGCACAATTTTTTTAAAAATCATATTGTAATTTTCTCACATTTTGTGAATACCTTTGAATTGTCAACCTCACACACTTCTGAATTATTAAAACACTCAGTGTTTGCTTTTTGCTAACCGCTCTGTTATTTCAACTTTGTTGGAGTGTATTATTGTGAGCTTTCTGTCTCCCACTAGTGTGAGGAAGTAAATACAATTCCATGCTGATACAAAGCAAAGGACATCAACTAATCATCCTTTAGAAAAAAATTCAAAAGATGAAAAGAAGAAAAATAGCCTAAAATTGCCTAATTTAAAAATCTGGCCTTCACCCAAGACGAGCAGCTCCAAAAGAAACAAAGAGAGATTTAATATCTTTGCAATTTATATTGTGGCTGATACAAGTATATAATTACTAGAGGTTTTTGGATAATGTTGTTGTAACTCCTGCTAAAATTTGCAGATGAGATTATTTCTGATAACCAATTTTTTCCCAGATTTAAACTATAAGAAACATTAGGGCACCGCATTCATTCTGAAATATTAAATGAGGCAATTATTATAAAGATTGGGAGATCGGTAGGAAGGAAATAATTATACAACATCAAAAAAGTTGTTTGCCTCATTTTTTGCCACTAATGGGTTATTTGCCTCATTCTGAGAATTACAAAGCATAATTCCTTAGACTATCATATTTCCTAGGAGTCTGTGCTGGATGGATTTACAAGAAGATGCTTGTTGTTTAGTGGTTTCAGTCATATCCAACTCTTCATGACTCCATTTTAGGGTAATCTTGGCAAAGATACTGGAGTGGTTTGCCATTTCCTTTTCTAGCTCATTTTACAGACGAGGAACTTGCCCAGGGTCACACAGCTAGTAATTATCTCAGGCAGGATTTGAACTCATGAAGATAAAGTCCTCCTGATTCCAAAGCCAGTGCTCTATCCACTGTGCTTCCCATCTGCTATACATTTAAAGAATAAGTAATTCTAATACCATATAGATGTTTTTAACAAGTAATAAAGCAAGTAAGAAACTTCTTCTGTGATACAAATATAGTTTTTGATTAGATGAAATTTATACCAGGAATACAGGGTTTGTTCAATATTAGAAGAACCATAATTATGATTGACCACATAATTAACAAAAACAACAAAAAATAGCTATTATATCATTATTATCAAAAATATATCATTATATCAAGAAATGCAGAAAAAAATCTTTTGACAAATACAACACCCATTCTTACTAAAAACACTAAAGATTATAAGAATAAATGGAACCTTTCTTAAAACTGAGTAGTATCTATCTAAAACCAAGAACAAACATTAGAAGTCTTTCCAACGTCAGAGGTGAGGCATGGATGTCCACTATCACCATTATTATTCAAAATGATGGTATACTTAGAGAACTCTAGAGAATCAATTAGAAAACTAGTTGAAACAGTGAGCAACTTTAACAAATTTGTAATACATAAAATAAACTCACATACATAATCAGCATTTCTATATATTACCAATAAAACCTAGCATAAAGAGTTAGAAAGAGAAATTCTATTTAAAATAAATACAGACAGTATAAAATACTTGGGAGTCTATCTGCCAAGACACACACAGGAACTATATGAACACAATTACAAAACACTCTTCACATAAATAAAGACAGATCTAATTGCTTGGAGAAATATTAATTGCTTATGGGGAGACTGTGCCAATATAATAAAAATTTTGATTCTAACTAAATTAATTTACTAATTCAATGTCATATCAATCAAACTACAAATTAATTATTTTATGGAGGCAGAAAAATATCTGGGTAAACAAAAGGTAAAAAATATCAAAGGAATCACTTTTTTTAAAGTGAAAGAAGGAGATTTAGCCAAATCAGATACAAAAGTATACTACAAAATGGCGATCATCAAAACAGGCTGGTACCAGCTAAGAAGAGTGGTTGATAGGTAGGAAAGATTGAGCACAGTAACCTAGTGTTTTATAAACTCAAACATCCTATCTGTTGGAGCAAGAACTCAAAACTTGATTAAAAACACTGCTGAGAAAACTGGAAAACAGTCTGGCAAATGCTCAGCATAAACCAACATCTCACACTCTAAAACAAGATAAGCTCAAAATGAGTAGATGATTTAGAGATAAAATCAAATTATGGGAACGTGGGAAAAATACCTATCAGATCTATGCATAGGGGAAGAGTTCATGACCAAACAAGAGACAGAGGAGTTTACAGGAGGTAAAATGGATAATTTTGGCTATATTAAATTAAAAGGCCAAAATTAGAAGGAAAGCAAGAAACTGGGGGAAAATTTTACAACAAATTTCCCTACTGCCTCATTTCTCAAATATATAAGGAACTAAGCCAAATTTATAAAAAAGAGCCATGGTCAAAGAATGTGAATAGGCAGTGTTCAGAGGAAGAAATCAAACTACCAATAGTCATTTTTAAAAATGCTCTAAGTCACTAATAATTAGAGAAATGCATATTAAAATAACTTGGAGGTACCAGATCACACCCATCAGATTGTCTAAGATGACAGAAAAGGAAAATGACAAATCTTGGGGGAGAATGTGGAAAAATAGGTACACCAATGCACTGTTGGTGGAACTGTGAACTATTTAAACCATTCTGGAGAACAATTTAGAATTATGCCTACAGGGCTATAAACCTCTGCATCCTCTTTCATCCAGAAATATCACTACTAGGTCTGTACTTTAAAAAGATCAAAGAAAAAGGAAAAAGGACCCATAAGTACAAAATATTTGTAGTAGTCCTTTTTATCCTGTCAAAGAATTGGAAACTGAGGGGATGACCATCAAGTGAAGAATGGCTAAACAAGTTCTGGTGAACAAATGTGATGGAATACTATTGTACAATGGCGAAGGTGATGGTTTCAGAAAAACCTGGGAAGATTTGCATGAGCTTATGCAAAATCAAGTGAGTAGAACCAGAAGAACACTATACAGAGTAGTAGCAATATTGTAATGATGATCAACTGTGAAAGACTAGGTAATTCTGACGAGTAAAATGAAACATGAAATTCCAAAGGACTCCTAATGCAAAATTACATTTACCTTCAGGTAGACAAGTGACAGATTATGAGCAAAGACTGAAGCATATTTCTTTTTTCTTTATTTTTCTTGCCTTTTTTGCAACATAGCTAATGTAGAAATATGTTTTTCATGACTTCATATGTATAATGCATGATATTTCGTGCCTTCTCAATTGGTAGGAGTGGAGAGAGGAAAATAATTTGGAACTAAGAAATTAAATATTATATATATGTGTGTGTGTGTGTGTGTGTGTGCATCTATCTATATGTATATATGTATGCATATCTATCTATCTGTCTATCTATCTATCTATCTGTCTGTCTATCTATCTATCTATCTATCTATCTATCTATCTATCTATCTATCTATGCAAACAGAAGAGGGGAAAGAGATAACCAGAAGTAGGCAAAGACAAACAAGATAGCTTGGTTACTATCTTGTTAAATTTAAAATGATGCTTTAAAAACTGTATGTTAACAGTCCACAGTTTCATATACAGCCCTCTTTTCATGTTTTTCATCTTCATGTTTGTTATTCTTTAAATTCTTAATTAAAAAGTAAAAACTTAAAAACATATTTCCTGGGAGCCAGAAAAGCTGGGTTCTATGCCTGGATTTGCTAATAACTACCCAATTAATTTTGGGGAACTCACTAAAGTTTTCTATTTCTCAATTTCCTCATTTATAAAAATAAGGGTCAGGACTCAGGGAACTTAAATTTCCCTTCATCCTATAAAGTTCTGTCTTTCTTTACCTGAAATGCCTCAGTCAAGGTCACAGAACTCTTGAGAAATCAGGATCAAAGCCTTCTTTGCAGCCTTCTTACTATTTACATACCATACTATGGTATGTAAACTCCAGTCTATTGCCTTCCGTTTTATATTTAAAAATAATTTTTCTTCTCCTAAAAAAATCAAAATGATGCTTGGAGATATTGTACTAGGTATTATTAGATAATAGTAGGTATTAGTGCCTCAAACATTTCTCCTAAAAAGAGGGCTAACACATATAAGAAAGGGATTTAGCATAGAATTGTAGTGTTTGAGGAAGAGGTTTTCACACAAGGAATTTCTTAAATTGATGACATCACAGGTCCAGTGCTTCCCAATTCCCCCACCCCCACCCACGTGTCCCCAAAAAGAATGAAATCTATTGCTATATTAGAAGAACCTAATGCAACTAATAGTTGCATAGCATAAAGGATAGAGAGTTGGCTTTGAATTAAGGAAGCTCTGGGTTCAAGTCCCAAATCTGACATAGAATGACAGTTAGACACTGCTCAAGTCATTAACCTCTCATAGTCCAGGAGGCTCTCTATCTGGACTGTGAGGCAACTGGTGGATCAGTGGCTAGAGTGCTGGGCCTGTAGTCAGGAAGTACTGAGTTCAAATTCCACTTCAGACTCTTGCGAGCTGTGTGCTGCTTGGTAAGTCACTTAACCTTTCAGTGTCTCAGTCTCTTAAAGTGTAAAATGGTAATAAAAGTAACACCTATCTCACTGATTTGTGATTATCAAATGAATTGTGATTATCAAATTAAATAATATTTACAAAACGTGCTTAACACAGTACCTGGTATATAAATGCTAATTTCCGCCCTCATTTCCCTTTCTAAGGCGATAACTTAAAGAATAGCTGTCCTCTGGGAGGGTGCTCCGCAGAACATCACCTTACCAATGAAATAGATCTTGACATCATTGTAGGTACAGAATGGCATATATGGCCCACTCTCAAAGCATACCTACGAATATAAGTTGATTGGATATGTAACATTTTGGGGGCAAGTGTTTTTTATTGTTTGCTTTAAAATATCGGTGCCATTGAAATGTAACTGTTAATACTTAAGAGACTGAGAATTAAGATCTTGGAAAAATTAAATGACTCAAGTATGGGAATTTTTCTAGTCACAGATTGGATTAGAAAGGCAAATACATCTGTATTCTTCTTTCAAATACATTAAATGAAAACAAGGAATGTTATGACAGAAAAAAATTCCCTATTCATCTCTTGTCAGCATCACCCCATTTCTTCATTAATAGGAAGGCTTGGGGAATCCTCAGTAAAATGCTGACAAAGGGACATCAGAACAAACCTAATTAGCACTCCCCCCAACCTTTTTGTTAGGGGAGATGAAGGAGGGTGGGTCATTAAAAAATCCCAAAGTTTAGTCCTCAAAATTAAGCCTGACTTAAATGCGGTTTAAGGCTTTTATCCCTTTAAAACCCCTTTCTCTCTAACTGCCTTTGTGCTAGTTCATCCATATTAATGCACCTAATGATAGACACTCTGGAAAAGTTGAGAATGATTCTGGCACCTCTGACATATCAACAGGAGATGAGGGTATAAAGCTTGTCTTTCACGGTGGATCTGTATGGACTCGGGGTCTGAAAGAGTGATGTACACTTCCACTTTCTGCCTGCAAGTTTCAAAAAGCCTTTTCAAATATTCATGTTCCCTCCCCCTCGTGTGTGTGTGTGTGTGTGTGATGAAAAGACTGTCAAGGTCTCAGAAGAAGTTTTGTTTTGTTTTTTTTCCCACTTTTAAAAAAGTTTTCATCAAACCTCACCTAAAAAAACACATCCTAAAAATTACTGGTCAAAATGCACATGAGATGGAATAGACAGCTAAGTGAAAAGTAGAGTCTTCAACCGCAATTACAGGGTGATTTCAGGCTGGCAGTTTGTAGTCACTCTGGTGGAAATATGGGCAGAACTTTGGGAGCAGTGCTTGGCATCTACTGAGTTTCATTCTGAAAGTTTTATTCCTCCTCAGGGAATAACAGGATTTTAATTTTTCAATTTTTAAACTACACAATATTTCCAATCGTCCCCTTAAAGTAGCTCATGAGTCGTGCTATTTAAAGCCCTTTTAGCCAGAGCTCGTTATTGGGAAATTGAGGCCCATATCAGAAGGGGATCCAAAGCCCATGCTCTCCTCTCTCGACCCTCCTTTAAGGAATTGTTTCATGTAGGCGAACATCAAACCCTTAGAGCATCATCGAATGTAAATGCCCAGGTTGTAGCAGACAACTACAAAAGCCCCGCCTGTTGCTCTGTCCATGGTGGTAACGGCGACAACGCTGATTACTGCAGGGGACTAAGCGGCAGAGTCTGGGTGAGGCGATGCGGCGTAAAACGGGGCGAGCGTATAAATGCCTTAAGGTCCACAGAGCGCTTGACCTGTGTCTGTGAAACTGGGACCTCGCGGGGTTGTTGGGAGGCACAAATGGGAAATATACACATGTAATATACATAAATATAAACCTCACTGAAGAAGCGTATAAATGTAAAGTATGCAAGTGTAAAGTGTCTTGCAAACTGTACTTAACAAGGCTGGATTGGCAGCCGGTCAGGTGCTGGACCTGGAGTCAGGAAGATCTGGGTTCAAATTCAGCCTCAGGCACTTAGCGGGCAAGTCACTTAACTTCTGTCTGCCTTCGTTTCCTCAACTATAACGTGGAGAGAACAATAACACCTACCTCTCGGGACGGCTGAGAGGATGAAATGAGGTCAACGGCAGCTATTATTATATTATTATCCTCAGCAGGGGCGCGTATTAGCCCCATTTTACAAATGAGGAGACTGAGGCAGACGGCAGGTAAGTAACTCACCTGCGGTCCTCGAGGCAAGATTCGAACTCAGTTCTTGAGCCTCGGTCAAGTGCTCTACGCCCGGCAGTGTGCGATTGTGCACTCTGACTCCATCCAAAGTGCCCCGGCCGCACGAGGAGGCTTGACGCTACTGAGGAGCCGCGGTTCAATAGAGCTGGGAGGACTCTCTTCCATTTTGTGATCTTCCGGCTGGCAAAACAGTATGGGTTTTCACTGCTATCAACACTGCTCCAGCGCCAACGACCATCGCCATGAGGGTGACGGGACGATAGGTGGAGCAATGCATAGAACGCCGAACCTGGAGTCAGGAAGACCTAAGTTCAAACGGGACCCCAGACATTTGGTAACTGTGTGTCCCTAGGCAAGTCACTTAACCTCTGTGCCTCAGTTTCTCTAACTGTAAAATGAGAATAATACTAGCCCCTGCTGCCCAGGGTGGTTGTGAGGCTCAGATGAGATGCTTGTGAATTAGCAGATGTCTGGCACGTAGTTGGCACTTTAATCAGGTGTCTGTTCCCTTCCCTTGTTCCCCTTTCCGTCCTTCCCCATCGTGCTTTCTAGTAGCAAGGCTGGGATGTCAGTGATGGAGAAACTTGTAGATATAAGGAGGCAGACAACTGATAGTTGCAAGACCGGCTTACCGCCCTGACTGCCAAATCTTTTAGAAATGCCTTTGAAATTCTAAGGATTCAGGCGAAGGGAGAGTTAACTCAAGAATGAACTACATGGGCCCTTATATGTTAGAGGTTTCTTCCTCACTAGATACTGAGATTTGCTTCTCTATAGATCCACTGGAAAACATGAAGAAAAGGCTCAAAAGTTGGCTCTGAAGTTACTCGGAGTTAGAGATATGAATAAACTTTTTCACGGAAATCTTTGATTAAAGATACTCTTTTTCCCCCTTAATAAAAGTCTTATCCTGGGTTTCCTTTGTGGAAAATAACAGAGAAAAAAGAGTTCAAATTAGAGTACAGAGATCCGCCTAATCATATTTTTAAGCTACTGGTTTCAATGACCTACAATCTAAAACTCCAACAAGACATTTTTAAAGGAGGCGGAACAATAAAAAAGTAATTTTCCAGGTATTAAAAATATAAACATCAAAAAGCTCCAATATGAGCGAAGGTAAATAACCTGTGGAACTTCTCATCCTAGGAGGAACTACCTTAGGATATGATATATGTTGGCGGAAATGATTAAAATAATCCAAAGCAATGCACTAAAATTTTAACAAACTTCCATTATTGGTAAAGAAAAAAATTATATCCCTTATCCAAAAATATATTTTAACGTGCGATGTACTTGTCTCTAGATACTTGGGCTTTTTTTTTCAAAGGTTTTCAGTGGGAATTTTGCCTAAGTCTCTAGGGGCAGGGTTTGGTCCAATAAATAAAGTAAAAATTTGATAACAAGTGATAGAATAATACATATTAATTCTGAACAGATTGACACTATAATTTGGGATAAAAACCATAATGATTACAGAACATAGTCAGTGTAAGTCAAGTCTGATGGACTGGAACAGATGTGTCCACCTGTTAAGAGCCCAAGCTGGCATCACTTGGGATGCATAATGTGACTGAAGTCCATAAGGTGAGCTATTTGGAAATGTATACAGGTCAGGCAATGGTAGACATGTTAACTTCTGGATCATTCTGTTGACCCCCCAAGCTATTAATGAGTTCAGAAAAACACAGTATAATAGTACTCTCAGGACTGCAGAAGAGGAAAGAGGGCAAAGCAGGTGAAAACATTGCTTAAATCCAAGTATCACTGGGGATGTTTCAAGGACAAGAGTATGGAATAAATTCAAACAATCTTAATTTCCTGTAAATGAGAATGTGTGCAAATTGGTTATTTAACTCTATTTTGTAACCTATTTCTACTGAAATGAAAGTTCAACCAAAGATCCATTAGGTGCTATGTTTTGAACATGTCAGGTACCTAATAACACTTATTGAACCGAATGAATATTGAAATGAATGGATAGCAACTCTGAGATGGAGAGAGCCCATATGAATAAGCCCTAAGAGTATGTAATTTTGGATTTCAGGCACAAGAAGCTTCTGAGAAACATTTTGGCAGAGTATATCCCCCCCTAAAGAAAGGACTAAAACTCTTTACGGTGTAAATAATTTTCTTTTTAAAGCAGGAAAGTACTTTCACTATTGAGAATAAACATGTCCTTGGAAGTGGGAAAGTTTGAAGTATAGCCATAAATACTGGTGATTTTAAGGAGTTGTGGTTATAAAAGTGACTGTTAAAAATAGCTTCTCATGACTACTCGTTTCTCCTCTTCTCACTCATTTTTTGCCTAAATTTACTGCCAAAAACAAGCTTTTTACTACTTTCTATCCTATAGAGACATCATCATTGTAGGGAGAAGAAACTTTTTATTATGCTTCTGTGCCATCTAAATCAATATACTATATCAAATCTAGTCTGTAACTACATTGCTTGGTTGGTGGGATTTTGGAAATAATCAATTAATACACATTTATTAGGTGCTTACTCTGTGCCAAACACTGTACTAAGCCCTGGATAATGAGCAGGTGGCCTGATTTCAAACTTAATGTTCCTCCATTTGGACCACTCTGTATTTCTTCTCATCACTGGCTGCTCAAGTTGTGTGAAATGTCATTGTTCAGAGTCAGCGTTCTCATCAGCAATTAATTTGAGTATGTTTGAATAGATGGTATTATAAGCCTTTTCAGAGTTGAGAATTCGTCAAATCCTGGAATTTTAGAGTTGGAGGATTCCCCTGTTGACATCTAGTTCAATCCAAAAATAAAAGGAATATTTACTGTAATATGTCCAATAAAAGGTCATCTAGTCTCTTTTTTTCTGAAGAGAGAGAACTTAGTACCTTCATTCCACTTTTTGAGAGCTCTAATTATTAGAAAAATTTTCTGACCTCAAGTCTTAAAAGTCTCCTTTATAATTTCTATAGATTTCTACTGTTTCTGGCCATTGGGGTTAAAAAGAACAAGTCTAATCTCTTCTCCATGTGGCAGCCCTTTAAGCACTTAAAAAAGCTGTCATTTCTTCACAGAGTCTTCTCTTCTGCATTCTAATCATCCCCAGTTCCTTCAACTGGTCCTTAGATGATGGAGACTCAAGATTTTTTACTCTTCTGGCTGCCCTTCATCGGATGCCCTCCAGCTTATCAATCAATCAGTCATTCAATAAATATATATTAAGCATCTGCACGGTGCTGGGTGCTGAGGGTAGTATTAGCACGAAGAATGGAGCAATGCCTACCTGCAGGAAACCTTGTAAGGATCTTGCACAGTAATGGGGCAGACAAATTCCTATGGAAATATATGTCTAAATAGAAAATGAATAAATAGAATATATTACAAAGGGCTTAAATACAAGGTAGCTCTGGAGAGAGGGCATTAACAGTTGAGTGGGTGGGGGTGAGGAAAACTTTCATACAGAAGACCATGCTTGAGATTCATCTTAAAGAGTGACTCTCTGAGCCAGAGGTAAGTAGGGAGCACATTACAGACACATGGGACTGCTAGCACAAACATCTGTAGACTGAAGATGGAATGCTTTGTGTGATGAACAGAGAAAAAAGCAATTTAGCCATACCCAGATCGTAGGAGGGGGAGTAATGTCCAATGAGAGGAAAAAGAGAGATCAGGCCAGGTTGTGTCAGGTTTTAAAAGATAAACCGAATAAACAAGAGGACTGCATGTATGTATGTATCCATTTACATACATACACACATTTATATAAGTCCACACAGATATAGATATAGATAGTTGTTGTTCAGTCATTTCAGTCATGTCTAACTCTTCATGACCCCATTTGGGGTTTCCTAGGCAAATATATTGGAGTGATTGGCCATATCCTTCTCTAGCTCATTTTACGGATGAGGAACTGTTAGAGTTAAGTGACTTGCCCAGGGTCACACATCTACTAAGTTTCTGAGGACAGATTTGAACTCAGGTCTTCCTGACTCCAGGTCCAGTGTTCTATCCATCGAGCCAGCTAGTTGCTGCATACACACACACACACACACACACACACGTGCAGTGCACAAGAAAGTTTTATGGAAAAGAAGAAAGAAAACAAATAAACAAAATCCTAGAAATAAACAATTGTGTCCTATAGATTTCTGCTAAATCCTCAATACCTCACAGACAGGAATATGAGGATCTTCCCCAATAGTGGTTCCTGGAGATCATTTGTAGGTGGTTTTGCTGTTACTCAGGAGTGTTCTCAGGAGTGAAATTGCTGGTTGTGTGTCCCCTGATTCTAAGCACTACTTTCTGGCTCTGCATCATTGGCTTTTTTGGCTTGTTTGGGTTTCTTTTTGCAAGTTGACCAAAAACAAAACAAAACAAAACTTCTTCAAATCATTAGTATAGAATTTTTGTGAGCAAAGAGGAACCTCAACTATTGAGGAGCGTATATTTTATTCTAGAATCAAAAGGACGTCACCGAAACTGATTGAGTAGGAGAGTCACATGGTCAGAACTGTGCTTATGGAAAATTACTTTGGCAACAGCAAGTAGGATGAACTGGAGTAGGGAAAAACTCCAGGCAGGGAGACAAATTAGGAGACTTGCAGTAAGAGGTGAGAGGGACCTGAGCTATGCTGGTAGCTGTGTGAGGAGAGAGAAGAAGTCGGATATCAGAGATGTTACAGGATAGATACAGCAACTTCTTGGATATATGAGACAAGGGAGAGTGAAACATTCAAGATAATGCCAATATTACAGATGTGGGAGACTAGAAGCATGGTGATCCCATCAACAGACATAAGGAAGTTTGGGAAAGGGTGGGGGATTTGGAGTAAAGATAATGAGTTCAGTTTTAGACAAATTGAAATGTACAATAGACAAATGGTAATTGGGACTGAACGTCAGGAGAAGACCAAGACTAAACATACAGATCTAGAGGGGATACTTAAAGACATAGGAACTGATGGGGTCCAGAGTGGGAGAGAAAGAATATAAAGGAAGAAGAGAAGAGGGCTTAGGAGAGAATCTTGAACAACATCCAGAGTTAGGGGATGTGATATGGATGATGAGGCAGCGAAAAAAGAGTAATTAGAAAGGTAAAAGGAGAACTTAAGGAAAATAATGTTACAAAAACATTAATAATAATTTGTGTATTATTATGATTCATGTAATAAATCATTCTGTTGACTCCCCCAAGCCACTAGTAAATTCAGAAAAACACAGTATAGTAGTACTCTCAGGACTGCAGAAGAGGAAAGAGGGCAAAACAGGTGACCACACTGCTTAAATCCAAGTATCACTGGGGGATGTTTCAAGGACAACAAATCACAAAGCAGACTTTTAAGGCTTGATGTAAAAAAATTTTTGTAATAATTACACAGAAGAGAAGATGCAAGATGAAGGAGTAGTCGATAGCAGAGATATCAAAGACAAGACCCGCAGGCCACGTGAGGCCACAGCACTCCTGAGTGTGGTCCACACCAGATTAAAATGTAATTGGGAAATATTTAACAAAGTGATAGAAATATAATAAAGCACAGGTAATATAATACTTTAATTGAAGTCAGTATGCAGCCCATAAAGATCCTTATGTATGGCTTAGTGACTCCGTTTTCTATTTGACTTTGACACCACTAGTCTACGATATAAAGTGCCACAGAAAGATCAAAAAAGGATGAGGGCTGAGAAAAGACTATTGGATCTGACAATTAACAGATCATTAGTAACTTTGGAGAGAGTAATTTCAGTTGAGTGATAGGGTTAGAAGCCAAATTGCAAAATGACTGAGGGGTAAGGGAAAGGAGAGGAAATAAAAGCACCTTCTTTTCCCAAGAGGTTAGTTGAGAAAATGGAAGAGAGATATAAGATAGTAACTTGAGGAGATGGTAGGGTCTAGGGAAGAATTTTTTAAGGATGGGGGGATTTGGGCAAGTTTGGAGGCAATAGGGAAGGAATCTGTTTAAAGGGAGGAGTTGAGGATCTTAGTTTGAGGTGAGGAAGGGGGAAAGGAATGGGATCAAGTGCGCACATAGTGAGATTGGCCTTGGCAAAGATAAGAGACATCTCTTTGTCAACAACTAGGGATGAGGAGGGGAGAGTGAAAGATCACGTCAATGGGGTTCTGAGATGAAGAGACTAAGACAAGAGGGAATTCATGTCAAGTGACATCAGTTATCTAAGTAAAATGGCAGCAAATTCTTTAGTTGCCAAGTTGGGCAAGAGAAGTGTGGTGATAGGACAGGAGGACTGTGGATTCCAGAACATGGAACATTGTAGTGTGGAGATGGCTAACTACTGGGCTGGAGACAGAGAAGACAGAGAAGGTGACACCAGAACGGAGGTAATGGCCTCAGAAACTACTATAAGGCTGAGGGATTGGAAGTCTCAGTTAAGCCAAAGAACAGGGATAGAAGAAGTGAAGAATAGGGTAAAGTAAACTGAGATGAGGTTATGAACAATATATCAGTCTCCTTAAACTGTGTCATCCACAACAGAGAGCAGTACTTGAAAAAAGTTCTGACAAGGCTGAAGCACAATGGGATTATCACCTCCCTGTCACTAGAAGCTATACTTTTCTTGTGCCATTTTTCAGTTGTGCCTGACTCTTTCTCACCCCATTTGGGGTATTCTTGGCAAAAACACTAACGTAGTTTGCCATTTCCTTGTCCAGTTCATTTTACAGATGAGGAACCAAAGCAAACAGTTAAGTGACTTGCCCAGGGTCACTCAGGTAGTAAGTGTCTGAGGCTAGATTTGAACTCATGAGGATGACTATCCCAGGGCTCTATCCATTGTACCACCTAGCTGCCTATATTTCTCTTAATGCAGTCCAAGTTCACATTGTTTTGTTTTGTTTTAGCTTTCATCCCACACTTCTGACTCATATTAATCTTGCAGTCTGCTAAATCCCACCGATATTCTTTCAAACTATTAGCCAATCATGATTGGCTTTTCCTTCATCCTGTACTTACACAGTTGTTTTTTTTTTAATTCAAGTATAGGACTTTATATTTATCCTATTAAATTTTATCTTATTAGATTCAGCCCCATGATCTACCTGTCAAGATTTTTTGTCCAATGTGTTAGATTTCCCTCCAGCAAATTTGATACGTGTGCCATCTATGCCATTTAAGTCCTTGATGATAGTGTTAAACAGTATAGGATCGAGCAAGAATCCCTGCGATATTCCACTGGAAATGTTCTGCCATATTGATGAGGAAAATTCACAACTACTTTTGAGTCTGGCCATCTAAACATTTTAAAATCCATTCAATCAAATTATCATCTAGTCATCTACAACTACATTCTCCACAGGAATTAACACGTGGTCCCAGTCTCAAAGTATTCATAATTTCTTGGAGATACAAAAAAGAAGAGTCACCATGAACATGAATAGGTTTACACAAATAAAAACAAGGCATCATGGCATATGTGTTAGAAAGATATTTGGACTGGGAATTAGGGAACTTCTGCTCTACTACTAACTAACTGTGGGACCTTGTGTATGTCATGTCATTTCCTAAAGCCTCAGCTCTTAAATGAGTGGGTCCTGGATGGCCTTAGATCTCATCCATCTCTAACTTTCCATGACATTATGATTTTAAATTCAGGATAGTAGAGTTCGGTTCAATGTCGGTAAGATGCATGCATTCTGAAGAAAGTCAGTATTTCCTACCAATTGACTCTTTGAGGTTAGACTTTTTTAATGGGAAAATTAGAGTGTAATACACAAAACTTTGCACACATCACTTAAAATACTTAAATATTTTGAAAAAATTTGCCTCCTCCATTTAAAATTTGTACATAAACAAGAACACAAAGGTTCTGCTTATACAATGGTATGCTTATACACTTGACTTTAATTCAAAGGAATTGTGTTCAAATTTTGGCTTTTTACACTATGACCTGAGGCAACCACTTAACCTCTTGGGGCCTCAGCTTCTACAACAAATGAAAGTTTAATTAGATGATGTCTATAACCTGTCATCCAAACTCTTATGTACTCTCCGTCTAATTTTGTGATTGACAACTAGCTTTAAATCTAAAAGTCTAGTACAATCTAGTGGATAAAATAGTAAACTGGGAGGCAGAAAGCATCAAGTATCATTGTCTCCATCACTGATCAACAAAAATTCCATACCCTTCGAGTTTCTATTTGTTCATGGGGTAATTATATCTTCTTTACTTATACCTCATGGGGTTTATTTGCTTACTTTTTTTCTGAGAAAAAATAATATTCATTCATTAACTCTCTCCATTCACTCACATTATTTATTTATATATTCACTAATTCAAAAAGTATTTATTAAATGCCATTGTGAGCCTAAAATTGTTAGACCATACGGGAGATATAAAAGGAGTAGGATGCTGTAATGGCAAGCAGGGTAAGATTTTTTGCTGTTTT
This sequence comes from Trichosurus vulpecula, assembly GCF_011100635.1. Lineage (NCBI taxonomy): Eukaryota > Metazoa > Chordata > Mammalia > Diprotodontia > Phalangeridae > Trichosurus > Trichosurus vulpecula. The sequence continues at coordinate 262,977,125 of NC_050580.1, read as the reverse complement.
TTTTTCTTTTGGAGTACTTCTCAGCACTAAGGCAGTCAAGTGCCTTTAAGTCTTGCCTTTGTTTCAATAAAGAGTCTTTGATTGAATTGGGAGTCTTCGATGACCTGCTTAAGTCACAGGAAGGCCTAGGTCACATGTGTTTGAGTCACATGGTTGTGAGACCCTGTGACCCTGAAGAAGTATATGTATACTTGAGGTTAGCATTTTGCCTGGGGCTCACTCATTGGAAGAGTGTCATGTGGAGGCTCTGGGTAGCTGTTAAGGAGCCCCCTGGCTTTGAAAACCCAGATGTTGGTGCCTCTCTGTCTCTGGTAACTATGTATGTATAGCTTTGGTCAGACAGCTAGAAGCCTGTCTGTTGATTTGTGTTATTTGCTCTGTTTATATTTTCTCTGTTTATAAGTTCTGTTTGTAATTGCTCTGAAGTTCAGGGTGCTGACTTTTTCCCCTGAACTAAGTGAATGGTATATGTATGTTTAATTAAAGTGAGATTGTAAACACCTTAAAGTTGCTTTCCTTAGAAAAGCAGATTAAAGATCCTGTGCTAGCAGCCCTCCTGTGTGCTGGTGTTGTTGGTCTTACTGCAGCCACAGTAGCTGCAAGTAACATTGTTGTTACAGACACACAGTCCCCAACTTCTAGAGGTTTACATACAAATTATGTTTTAAAATTACATTCTCAAAACTACTAGAAAATAATGTATCATGCATGTGGTATAGGTAATCCCTTATATACAAGATAGGAATATGTGAAAAAAAAACTAAAAGATGGAAGAGAAAAGATGATGCAAACCCCCAATTTTTAAAAATCTTCATAAGGCAAAAATGTTTCTATTTGTGTCTTTGTAGCCATTGGAAAAAAAGAAGATTAGAGATGTAAACTTAAAGGAAATATTCTCTGAAGAGTCAGTCAAGGAAGGACCAAGCAATTGAGATATGAGAACAGTGGCCACACAGATATATTAAGAGCAATCAACAACCTCTTCATCCCCAATACACTGGAGGAGTCATTTAACTAGCCTCACTCAGATGAAGTGATCTGAAAATCTCCATATGTTATTCCTCTTGTTCTTCAGTGCTTTTCATCCACAGATCTTAAGGAATGAGAAATAGAGCAGTCCAAAACTATCCATCTCAGCTTTATGTATTGGTCAGGACATAATGCAATTTCCCCTAGAAAACACATAATATAAATGGAAGACTGTTGAGAGAGAGAGAGAGAGAGAGAGAGAGAGAGAGACAGGGAGAGAGGGAGAGAACTTTCACAAGTTATTTCTTAAGTAAATACTCCATTATAATTATTATTTTGAAAGATGAAAATAAAATCATTTTATATGTTTTTATTTTGCTTGGAAAATTAACTCTTTATTAAGAAATCAAGGACCATTGTAAGGCAAACGTCAGTTTTATAGTTTTCAAAGTAAATATAAATCCCAATGTTACTTTAATTTCTAAGGTATTTTCATCGGTGTTTCAACAGAGAAATATATTGTATTTCAGCACTCTGATTTAAAAGAGCAGTTGTCTAATTTTGGAGCAAAATAATCTTGTAGACACACAAAATTCTTAAATTTTTCTTAAGCCTAATCATGGAAACGTGTTTATGTACATATGTTTATATGATTGGTTTTGTATGTCATATGGCTTTATAATAGCAGCAAGATTTCCATTCCTAGAGCTGCCATCCTAGTATCCTATTCCATGTTCTCTAGATTATAGCAATCTCCTTTAAAATATGGTATTTATAGCTTAAAAACTTGACTGAGACTTTTGGATCACCCTGAGATTAACATCTAGCCATCATATTTAAATCATGGCAGCTCTAGAAAGGGAAAGCTTATGACTATTATAAAGTCATATGCATATGTGTGTGTGCGTGTGTGCATGTGTATGTGTGTGTGTGTGTGTGTGTGTGTGGAATGAGGATATATTATACACGTGTGTATATATGCATCCTTTCTTTCTCTCCCTTACTCTCTCTTCTCCATATACATGAGAAACAGAGAGAGAGTTAATCACTATTATAAAGTCATTATATAAATAATATATACAATTCCTTTCTATGTGTGTATATATGCATGCATGTGTGCATATATGTTTATGTATTTATGTGCATATATATAATATATACATACATATATCCATATCCACACACACACATATATACATACACATAGACGCACACTCACACACACACAGCTTTGTAATAGTGATGAGCTTTCTATTCCTATAGGTGCCATGATTAAAATGTGATGTCCGAAAATTTCCAGGGTGATACAAATGTCTTAGTGAAGTTTTTTTTTTTTGGAGGCAGGCAATTGGGATTAAGTGACTTGCCCAAGGTCACACAGCTAGTAAGTGTGTCCAGTCTCTGAGGGTGGATTTGAACTCAGGTCCTCCAGACTTCAGGGCTGGTCCTCTACTCACTGCACCATCTAGCTGTCCCAGGGTTAGTGAAGTTTTAAGCTATAAATAGCATGTGTGTATGTGTATGTGTGTATGTGTGTATGTGTGTTTGTGTGTGTGTGTGTGTGTATTCTTTAATAGCTTAGAACTGCACTAAAACATTTTGGATACCATGTATATTATTTTTAGATGTAATTTGACCAACAAGACTACTTTATAACGTTTCATAAATTATATTTATAACTACCAAAAGGTGATATATATGATATTTCAGGTTAACTCCTTAGAAGTTTGTAGGATTTACAGCCTTTATCTTGGCTTTATCTACTTTAAAGAACCAAAGCTTAGATAGTTGAAATCACTTGTCCAGGATCACCTAAGGATTAAATGGCAGGGTCGAGATTTAAGCCAAGGTTTCCTACCTACAAATCCATAGCTCTGTCTACTACACTATGCTGAAACACTCTACAATCATAATCTTTAAAGAAAAAAACCAGCCATTGGTCTCGATGAAGACAATAGTTTTATTATATGGCGCTTGCAAAGAAAAGAAGTACACTAGATTGAAATATTAAAACTGAGCTTCTCTGTTCCCCAAAAGTCTCAGGAATATATTCGAATGTGCATTGTGGGATAACATCAATTAGTGGGATAGTATTTGTTACACATGGCAGGTACTTAAATGCCTATTCCCTTCTCCTTTCCCCTTTGTTATGGTTGCTGGTTTTCCTTTTTCTAATCTGGAGATCATAAAATGACTCTAAAAACTGAATAGTTTGCTGAACAAATATAAAGTACTTTCCATGACTATTTGTTTCAACATCTGCTGAGGACGCTGGAATGTGAAAGGTGGGATCATTTTTACAGAACCCTAATTTTGCAAATACATGCCAATTACTCCCCTGTAATTATCGCCATTCATTGACATGGGATCAGTGTCATAGAAGAGCCTCAGCTAATTTTGGCCATCTATCTATGAGGAGTTGATGGTTGCTTGCTATTAAAACCTTGGTCACGCTGTAACTGTTTGACTACATTGAACGCTGCAAAATTTAAGGAAAGAGCCAAGGGAGCCAGGTAAAACCATGAAATAAGTTTAAAGGCAGCTCACTTGTTCTGGCATAAGCAACCAAAATGACTTTACCCCCAGGACTGAGAATTTGGGGGTAGAGGGTTTGTTTTTGTTGCTAATTAGCACTTAGAAGCACATGCTAATGAGTGTTAAACCACAGCTTCAAAGAACCTCATGGAAGATATATTGAACCAAAGATTTAATAGAAACAGAGTTAGGAGAACAAAGAAGAAAATAGAAAAGAAAAGTGATGTTTTCTACTAGAAAAAGCTGATTTTGTTGGTTAGAACTTTAAGAACTTTTTTTCTCCAAAAAAAGGGGAGAAGATGAACCTATTTCATTTAACAATAATTCTTAAAGCTCATCATTAGACTTTTCAAATAAAAGCAGAGAATAAGTGAACAATTCCTAACACCCACAACAAGCTAGGATTTGTGTAGGGGATGCAGAGAAAAGATGTTGACATTTTCTCTAGCTCATTGAAAGAAGCCTTATTTGTCTTAGTTCTAGTGATGTGTGAACGCTAAAATCTCTTTATGGAAAAATACAGAAGTTGAATATGTCACAGATTTATAGAGCCCAAAACTTAATTTGTGAAAAGTTGATTTTCCTATTTGATGTGAAATGACACTGAGGCTGAGTCTGAAAAGATTTAGACTTAAATTCTTACTGGAGAGAGACCAAGTCTGTCTGAATCACCCTATATAAAATCCTATTTCATATAAGGACACTTAATAAATTTTTTTAAATGATGATGACAACGATGATTATAGCATATTAGATTTGGAATTGGAAGAAACCTTGGAATCCATCAAATATAGATGAGGAAACTGAGGTACAGTGACTTGTTCAACATCCTACTGCTAGTAAGAGTTTGAGGTGGGAACTGAACCTAGGTTTTCCAGATTCCAAGTCTAGTACCATATAAAATCTAATAAATGGCCTTTAGTATAATTATGATGAAAATAAAGTAGATAGTTAAAATAATTGTTGAGTCATGATAATGTAAGCGTACCATCTCCTTGGGACAGGAACAAAGGTGGGATAAGGCATAGTCACTGATGTCTTCAGATCATTACTCTACGTTAATTAAACTGTTCAATTAATTGCTCGGTTTCGTACTTCATTTGAACTACATAGTTGTAACTTATCTGATATTGTGTTTGGTTTCCTGATTCATTGTCCTTCCTGGGGATATTGGCAGGAAGCTAAGCCATCTTGGATTCAGGGTGAACACTTGAATAAAGGTCAAGATTTCTGGAAGTATAATACATAGCCTCCTTAGAAATGGAGGCAGTCTGGTTTTGGATTGTCTTTTGAGCTCCATATATAGAAATATATGGCATTATCAAGGCACGCGCGGGCGTGTGTGTGTGTGTGTGTGTGTGTGTATGTGTGTGTGTGTTTCTATTTTGAGAGGTAGTTGTAGCAAAGTGGAGAGATTGGGCTTAGATGTGGGAAAACCTGGAGCCAACTCCTTCTTTTGATACGTGCTATGGTGATTTAAGGCAAATCACTTTAACCTTCCAATGCCCAGACAACCTCTGTAACACTAGTCAGGAGCAGGTGATGACCTGCTTTAGTGGAAGGACTTTCTTCACTGGGAGTTTCTTACATAGATGAAAAGACAGACCCTTGAAAAGCAACCATGAGATGCTTCATAGGAGGGAAATATTAAGGAACCCTATTAGAAAGTTGTAGCTGGGAGCTCCCGCACTTATCTGTAAGGGGCTGAGGACATATAGTTCTCTGAAAAAGAGACATGGTATTTCTAACCATTCTAATACAGATATATTTAATTAGACTTGAAAATAAACTTTCCCCTCCTTGAATTTTGTGTTTCAAGTGAAGGTGGTGACAGTACCTAAAGGAAGGAAATATCAGATAGTAAAGTTCTTCCCTTATTTGAATTGGAATAATCAGCCAGAAATGTAGGAAATTCCCCAGTTTTCTTGGGCATCCCCATCAAGTGCAAATCTCTGAAAGGATTATACCTGTATAGACCATGTTTTAATTATATTTAATTAATTATTTATTTAATTAATTAATTATAGGGCTTCAATTTTCCCCTAATGTTTCTTTATTAGAAAACTTAAGAAAAATTATCATAAATCTTCCTTCTTGTATTCCAAAAAAAATGCGTTGTTTTAAGTGATACCTCTTCAAGAAATTTAAACATCAGAACAAATTGCAAACAATTACTCTACTTTTTCCTGCACCAACTGAATCCTGATGGATTTATAATCATAGGTAGAATTCAACCTGATCCAAATCATGATGGCTTCCCGTGTCTGACTAATAATCACCTACAGAGTAAGATCCATATTTAGGCTGGTAGGTGACTGCCTAAGCTATGTGACCAGAATAGTGGTCAAAATATGTTTAAAAACAAAACAAAACAAAAACTTCCTTCATTGGCTTATTCTCGCATTACCCATCCCTTCTTCTTGCCCTGAACTCTCCAACAGATGTTAAAATCGCTCTTTAAACATCGTCAAAAGTTATAAAGTTGTTATCCCTGGAAGCTCTCAGTTATATAATGAGGCAAGATTAGGGGAGACAAAGGTTAGCCATCACTCACTGAAAGGGAAGCTAAGTTCTAATGGGAGGAAGAGAAGAGAAGGGAAGAGAAGGAAATAAGTAAGTATTCATGAAGTGATGTGCCGCTCACTATGCTGAGTGCTATCACAAATATCTTCATAGCAACCACCTGAGGTAGATGCTATTATGATCTATTTTACAGTTGAGGGAATTGAGGGAGAAAAAGATTGTTACTTACCCAGAGTCACACAGTTAGGAAGTATCCGAGGCTGAATCTGAACTTGGGTCTTCTTGACTCTAGGACCAATATTCTATCCATTGAGTCATTGGGCGAAGGCAGAAAAGATTTGGTCTATTATGTGTTTCCCTAGGTTGATATGCCTAAAAGTTGGGGATTAAAGCATTGTATGGGGAAAATGGCTCTGGGCAGGATATTTATAACTACACCAGTATTTTCTATTATTATATGGAATATTAACAGATCAAAATGATTTACAAACATTAACAGAAGCTTCAAGAAGAAAACAATTAAGTATAGATTTGGAATTCAAGAGCACAAGTTCGAATCCTAGTTCTGCCTTTTACCTCGTGTGTGTATGTGTGTGTGTGTGTGTGTGTGTGTGTGTGTGTGTGTGTGACTTTGGGCAAAATACTCAATCTCTCTGGATCTCAGTTTCTTCATCTGTAAAAGGAAGAATTTGGATCAGATCTCTAAGGTCCCTTCCAACTCTAAATAAATATGGGTCTATGTTCCCACAATAAATTTTGCACAAGGGAAAATTAAGCTGTGGAAAAAGTATGTGCTTTCATCTTAAGAATCAAATGAGTTAACACATGCAAAGAATTTTGTAGACCTTAAAGAGCTATATAAATCTTAGTTATATTTATTATTTATCATTTTAGCAATTTACAAACTTATAGAATGGACCTATGTTCAAGAGGTAAGATAAGTATTCCTCTCCTGGTTTTATTTTATTTTTTTAGCCCAACTCATTCCCAAAGTTTACATATTTGGTGGGTTGGGGGTGAGGAGGAATCTTCTTTGTTGTTTAATTACCACTTTCGGACCTGTTGAAATCACTGTATAATTTTTTCAGGGCTGCAATAAAATCTTAATATTGCAGTATGGGCATACAGCACAATTTAGTTGCATTGGAAAAATTTAATTTCATTGTTTACCTCTCTTCCAAGATCATTAATAAAAAATGCTTAATAACACAAGCATATTTTTATCTTGTTAGCTGAGTGGAAGCAAAAGTAAATTACTACTATGAAATGAACAAACTACCAAGTTATTGCATTTGGATAAATTATGACCTGTGAGTTTGCTAAATTTCTGAAAGAGGAATGATTTGCATTGATGCAAAGGAACCGGTGTCAGAATCAAGATTAAATCTACTAAGGAACAAAGATGTTTTGTTTTTTCTAAAGAAGAAAAAGAATTGCTATTTAATTTCACAAAACACAATCCACAGAATGAAAACTTTCCAAACCAAAATCAAGTACATTCCAGGACTGGGTGAAGACAATAAAAATCATTTGTCAAAATCAAACACTTTGAGAGATACAAAGAACCCACTTCCTGTTCTGACCCTCAGGACCTGTCATTACTATAAGAGGCCGTAAAAAAAGTAGGAAAAGGACTTTGGAAGGAAGGTATTAAAGGAGCAGGAGGTGATAAGGTAGACATCTCCACAGTTGTTATAAAAGTAAATCTTCCTAAACCAGCACCAGCTGTAAAAGAAAAAGATTTACTACAGGTCCTGCTTGTCTCTGCAACTGTAATGACTACTATTAACTGCATGTTGGGAAAGGAACCACTCATGGAAGACTGGAAGACATTGCTTTTTCACACTGACCCTGGCATTTTCAGGGCTATTTGGTCTGTACGTGTGAGAGTTTCTAGAAGAAAAGAGACATTTTCAAACTTTGAGTTGAAAAGTTCTTTAGGGAGCGTTACCACAGCACATCAAGGTTGGCTTTGCTATTTGCCTGGTCTATGGTAGGGGCTGAAGATCTCTCTTATATTCCTAAGCCTGTTACTTTACTTAAATATGAATAAACGAGCTAATAGCACCTAAACCTGTTCTGCAGATAGTGTGATGCCCCAAAGAAATGCACTGAATTCTGAGAGCAGATGTTTTTATCTTCTCTTTTGTTTTTATCGCTTCACCATATCTAGGACAGAAGTTATTTGATCAATATTTATTGAATAAGCTGGGAGAAAATGAGTGTCAAAGAGGGGTCAATGTATGGGATACAGTGGAGAGTGATGAGAGGAGGGGGAGGAAATGTACAAAACATGAAAAACAGGGCAGAAAATATGACTTATGTTTTAGGCCAACCCTAGCATAGGAAAAAGACAGGGATTTGCAGGCACAGGATCTGTGTTTCAGATGCCCATTTTACTATTTACTACTTATGTGACCTTGAGCAAGATATATAATGTCTTTTGGCTTCAGGTTCCTTACTTATAAAATGTCAAGGTTGAACTAAATTAGCTCAAAGGGCATTTCCTGCTCTAAATCTCAGGATTCTATGAAGAGCCTAGGGGACTGCCATCTATTTCACTAATGTAGCTGAAACTCTACAACAGGGAAAGAGAATAGATAGCAGACTTTTTTTTATTACATAGCAGTGTTTATGTGGAGCCAGATCTAACTGAGAGAGAAAGGGGAAGGAAGATGAAGCCTTTCTATTTCTAGTTACTGAGAAATGTTGTGGAACATAGGCAGAGATGTGTGGTTAAATGTTTAACAACTGACTTTCCCCCCAAAAAAGTATGAAGGACATATTTTTAAGTTTAACTTGCATTATTAACATTTTTCCATCCATTTCCTAAGTCTAGACAATCAACAAAACAATATATCAAGCTTTGATTTATAGTGTTTGCCAATTTCTGCGGTGTAAACGTTCACTGAAAATTTAACAATCATCTGGCAAACTGGTTCAGAATGGCTCCAAACACCCTCCCCCTTCCCCGAAGTTAGATAGTCCTCTGAAAAAGCTCCTTTCCTCTATTAGAAGACAATTTAAATCAAGCCCAAATGGCCCTCAGCAGTCAGGATGGACTTCACAGATTCTGGTCTTCCCTTAGCCTCATCGTTCCATATTCAGCCTGACTGGGCCAGGCTGCTGTGTGTATCATGGAAGGAAATGCAGGAAGAAATTGGCCTAAATCTCTTCCCAACCTGGCCCCCAGGAAGCATTCCTGCCAGTCATTTAGAGTAGCTAAGAACAAACTCTGGGTTCATATTGGCATGCTGAATAATGACACACCATGCTATTTCTAAGAACATTAAAGAGAAATTATTATAGCAGCCCATCTGCCAATAGGTTATTATTTCCTTCCTTTTACAGATAAGGAAAAATGCAAGGCAAGACGACTTACACAAAGCCTTTCAAAAATGAATCAAAGGCTCTTAGTACATGAACAGTGAACGTAAGACTAGATCATGGCCAATCTAGGTTATCTGTGGTTTTCCCTAGAATTGATTTTTTCCCACAGTGAGCATATGAAACTGGTATTAGTAATCAGTCTTATACTTAAATTGGTGATAGGGCAAAGATTAATTATAAAACTTTATGGTCCAACTGCATGTATAGTAGTTGGAAGGTCAAATATTGAAAGAGAGAATGTAGGAAAAGTGTATTTACTCAGGTAATCCTAGTAAAGATCTCTAATTTTTATTCAAAATTAAAGTAATTTTTTATTTATAATATAGCTCATTTTTCTAAAAGAGGAACGTCTGATCAATTCTTGATTTGCCTTCCTGACAATTATAGCAAACAAACTACAAATGAACAACTACACAAAAAATTACTTCAAATGATTATTAATAAGAGTTAAAATTAAAACAATTCTGAGTTTTCACTTCATATGTAATAAATTGGTAACTATCATCTGTGAAATGGGAATAGTCAGAGTTGAGAGGTTGGGGTAAAATGGGCAAAGCATTGTGAATAGAACCATGAATTGATCCAGCCACTCTAGAAAGCAGTTGGAAATTATTTGAAATAACTAAAATATCCATATGATTGGACCCAGAGATTTAATTGGTGGGAATATACAACAAAGAAGTAAGTGACAAAAATCAAAAAGCCCATACGTACAAAATATAGCGGCACTTTTTTGTGGTAGTAAGATGCCCGAAGATGAGAGAATGCCTGAACACTTAATGGCATCTGAATGTAATGCAATGTCACTATACTGGAAGAAATGATGAGTGTGAGGAATATGGAGGAGGACCAAAAGACATAGTGATTGATGCAAAGTTAAGTAAGGAGAACCATGGAAGCAACACACACATACACACACATGTACATATACATACGTGTATATATATATGTGTATGTGTGTATATACATACATATATGTCTATATAATGAGGATAAAAGTTTAATTGGAAATTAGAACAACAGCAAATCAAAATTGAATCTTCAGAAACCGTAACAATCAAGCTGGGTTCCAGAGAAGAATTGTGAGGAAGAGCCTCCTCCAGAATTATAAGGGGAAAATGGCCCTCTTTTTGCAAATACTGGGGACTAAGGATGGAGAATGTATAATATCAGACCTTTTTGATGTATCCTTTAGTTTTGTTGAACTGTTTTCTCGTTTTATTCTTTACTATAAAATGGTCTCAGGGAAAGGGTGAGAAGGATATAAGTATTATACAAAAAGGTATCGGTAAAATTTTATTTAAAAAAAGAAAGAAAAGTTAGAGAAGAGTAAGCATTCTATGGCCAGTGACTAAAAGATTCGGTGGCCCAAAGGGAATGAGAGGCTCAAAAAATCTAACTGCAGAATCAGAGTGATTTTAAAAAGCAAACAAGATGTGTCTAAAGGTATCAATATAATTGTATTGGGAACTGTCTGATGAGCTCATACTTAGAAAGGGCATGTGCAAAAGATGGGAAAGAAAAATACATAGCTACGGATGGATTTTGTAAAAGAAATAGTATGACCCTATAAGAAAAGTGGCAAGAATATCCGACATGAACTGAGGGGTTAAGAAAATGCTAAGAACTGCACAGGAGTCTTTACTATCTATTCAGAGTCAGAGGAACAAGGGAAGACTTGATCGATTGCTTGGGGGGAGATACTCTTTTTCCAACATGTAACAGAAGCAAAGCAGAACTGCTAAACTCGTACTTTGTTTTTGTCTCTCCCATTATGTAAAATATTCTTCAAACTGAATATAGTGGAATAAACATGGTTAAGAGGAAATTGAAACATGAACTTGGACACATTTCAAGAGATAGTGGGGGATAGAAGGGCCTGGTGTGCTATGGTCCATGGGGTTGCAAAGAGTCAGACACGACTAAATGGCTGAACAAGAACACATTGAATGTAGTTGTGGAGCTACTGTTGCTGCCATCTTTGAGAAAGAAGAATGAGACAGGCACCAGGAAATTCGATGGTAACAAAATCACAGGTATTCTTAATACGGTTGTAGTTTGTTGCCAACATCTAAATATTTTTGTTTGATTTTTAATTAGAAGAAATCTATTTTCTCTTTCTCCTTAACCCCACCCCCACCCTTACGGGTTGGGAGAAAAATAAGAAAAAGCAAATTTCCAAGAAAAATTCATAGAAAAGCTAAGCAAATTTCTTCATTTGCCGTGCTCCAGACATTTGGCTTAGTTCTGTTCCCTGAAACTGTCACCTCCCTGTCCTGATGTGAACAGTATGCTTCTTCATCAGTCCTGTGCAATCATGGTTGGTTATTGTATTGATCATCGTTATTACGGCTTTCAAAGTTGTCCTTACAGTACAGTGGTTATTCTCTAAACTCTCCTTGAGATTGTGCTAAATTCGTTTTTCATCCATTTGTAAAAGTCTTCAAAATTTCTTATTTTTATAATGTTGATATCACATTAGAAATTATTCTGCTAGTTCTGCTCAATTCTTGCGAAGTCTTTCTATGTCTCTTTGAAAACACCTGTTTCCTCTGTTCTTACAGCACAATAATATTCTATCACTTCACAAATTACAATTTCTTCAGCGACTCTCCAATTGATGGGCATCTCCATAGTTTTCAGCTTTTTGCCACCACAAAAAGGGTGAATATATATATATATATATACATATATATATGTCTGTGTGTAGGTATATACATACATGTATATGCGTGTGTATATATGGTATGTGTGTATATATATATATGTATGTTTGTGTGTAAATACAGGACTTTTTTCTTTTCTTTTGCTCTCTTTTAGCTACTTTCATAAATGAAATACAGTCACTGAGACTTTTAAAGTAAGTGTCATCCTCTATTCTTCACTCTCTCTCACCTCTCACATCCAATCCACTGCCAAATCCTATCATTTCTACTCTTTCCCTCCAACTGCCACCACTTTGGTCCAGCTCCTATCACCTCAAGCCTGAACTACTGTAGTAGCCTGCTGATCGGGCTAACTGCCCCAAGTCTCTCTCTGTTCCAACCCACCCCCCATTCAGTTTCAAGCTGATCTTCCATAATGCAGGCCTGACCATGTTATTCTCCACCCTCTACCTCCCACCCCGACCTCCCATTCAATAAATCTCAGTGGCTTTCTGGTATCTCCTGGATAAATATACAGTTGTCTGAATGGCTTTTAAGATCCTTCATAATCCATATCCTTCCTACCCATCCAGTCTTTGTACCCCTTAATGCACTCCATATACTCAGTGAAACAGGGACACTGACATGCTTTCTGTTCTTTGTTCAGTTCATCCCCCAACTCCAGGCATTTTCAATTGTTATCCTCCATGTTTGGAATTCTCTTCCTCCTCATCTCTGCCTTCTGTTTTCTCTGGATTCATTCAAGTCCCAGCTAAAGTCCCAACTTCCTCAAGAAGCCTTTTCCAGGCCTCCTTAATCTTAGTGCCTTCTCCCTGAGGTCATCTCCAATTTATCCTGTGCACAATTCATAGCTAGGTGTTTGCATGTTGTTTTTCCCAGCAGACTACAAATCACTCTGAGATCAGGGACGTTTATTGTCCTTACTCTATCTCCAGTACTTGGCACAGTGGCACATCATAGGCATTTGATAGTCAGCCAGTCAGTAAGCACCTACAAGGTACTGTGCCAAGTGCTGAGAATACAAAGAAAAGCAAAAGGCAATCTTTGCCCTCAAGGAGCTTACAATCTAATGGGGAAATTAAGATTTTTTTTACTTGACTTTTTATTTGAAGGAAATGTTAAATTTCAGTTAGCTGTCAGTGGAAGTAAAAATTAATTTTTTTTCTATCCGTATTCATGAGCTCCCTGAAATCTATCCATAGACATTCAAGAGGTTAAGAATTGCAGAGGGGGTTGGGACAGGGGAGAAAGAGAGAGAGAGAGAGAGAGAGAGAGAGAGAGAGAGAGAGAGAGTTAAGAGTTAATGGGGACTATATGACTATAGCCTTATAGTTCAATAATGAATATACCAATATCTGATATCAGTTGAATTACCAAGCACATGGACCATGCACCATCAGGGTTCATAAAATTCAGCTACATATAAATCTCTCAATAACGAGTTCTACAAAGTAAACATGTAAAGCTTAAGAAGAATACTACAGATATAAGGCAAACATTTATTCCTATAAAGAGGATGGCAGTGGATGGATCTCTTTTCTAAAGTCCAGTTGGCATTTCTGGAATGCATCTATATCAACCTTCCAAACAGAGCGAAGAGGATGAAGCAGAGAGAGAAACAGAGATAGACACATTCACAAAGAGATAGGCACTTATTGCTTACAAAACTCAATCTTTCTACAACCTTATGGCAATAGTGTCGACTAATTGTTTAATAGACTAACAAGAAGGCACAGAAAGAAGGCTCCTCCTCCCTGGTCCGGTTCTGGAAAGCGAAGCTGCATGCCCAAGCAATTGGCTCCATCCGGACTGTTGACTGAACTGGAATGGCTGATGTGCGTTGGGATGGAGGAAATAGGACATATTTAGGATCCGCTGGGCTTTACACTGAGGGACACAAAGGTTCTGGGGACTTTACAATTACACCAACATAAAATAATAATGATCACAATAAAATAAAAGTATCTAATGATGCTTAAAATTTATGAGACACTTTGCATATTTTATCTCAATTTGATTTGCACAAAGACCCAGCCAGGTAGGTGCTCTTATCATCCCCATTTTTAAGATAGGGAAACAGAGAATGAGAAGCTTATGTGACTTGCCTGGTGACATACATGTAGTAAGTGTTCAAGGAAGGATTTGAACCCAGGTCTTCTTGACCCAAATATAGTGCTCCGCCAGGCAGACGCTAGATACACTGAGCATGTCAATCATAAGTAATCCGAATGAGGATAAAGTTGGTAAAATTCCATTGGTGTCAGGATTCTGCTCTCAAACTCATCAAACATTCTAGCTCTTTTCTGTCTTTATGCTTCCCCCCTCTCCGGGGTAAGGAGGTTGGTTTAACCACCCTACAGCGGTAGTGAAAAGGAGTGCTAACACTTACGGCGTAACCGGATTTCAGCAAGGTATTTGACAGAGTATCTTATGATCCTGCCACGCGGAAAAGACAGAAACAGTGTGGGTAGAAGCGGGTGAAGTCGCACAGGCCATAAGCTTCAGAGATCATACATGACCACGGGTTCACTGATTTCAACGATTAAGTCACATTTTGTTGGACCGTCTTACTAGATAAGTGTGTTAATGCTTGGATAGATGCCCACCTGAAAGTAAGCTTGTACTGGGGCGTCACCAAACTTTATGTTTGTACAGGCCCTATATCACTCAGTGTGTTTATGTATCAGTGAGAATGAAGACGCAGAAAACATACGTGTCAAATTTATGGATAACTCTAAAACGAGCGTCATCATAAAGAAACTTCATAACTAATGCAAAATTGAAAAATATCTCAAGGATGCGTAACTAATAATAATGAATGGGCTTAAATCAGCAGTATTAGTAAGTAGAGGCAGTGAGTGTAGACAATTCTTTCCAGAAATTTGGCTACAGGATCATAGCTCAAGACACTATCAAGTTTTGGGGAAGATCTTGTTAGACTAAGCTTGTAGGATGAGGGAAGCGAGCCAAGGACAGGAGGAGAATGAAAATGTAAACACTGTGGTGATCATTGATACCATAACGCCCCTAAGAAGGTGGGAGGTTGCAGTGTTAGTTTTAGAAATGAAGAGGGACCTTTTCTTCTTCTTGGAGGAGAACGGAGTAAAGAAGATGAGTAAAGCTAGAGAAATGTTAAGGTAGAGAGGAAGGACGTCGCAGGAATTCAGATTAGACAGCCTTGATCCCAGAGATCTGCTGAATATGACAGAAGCGTGGTTTGGATGTGAGGGATTAAGAAGAACAGAAAAGCTTTGAAATAGCTGTTTATGAGAACTAGGTTGTATGGATGTTGGTAAGTATCAACAAGAAATGAATATAACGAATTAAGGGAAGCAGTATGATGTGGGAGACAGAGACTAACTTTGAAATCAGCAAACCTGTGATTACATATGATCCATGAGTCTTATGGCCTCTGTGACTTCAGGCAAGTCGCTTTACACTTGCTGGGCTTCCCTTTTCTGTTTATAAAATGAGCAGGTTGGATTGGATAATCTTCGAGGCCCCTTCCAGTTCTAGATCCATGATTGTTTGATCTACTAACTCAGGGCTGTCCAACCTTAGGTTTTTATTGAAACAAGACAGTATATTTTGATTTGCCATTTTAGTGGGAGCTCTGCTGTAGCTTGGCTTCCTTTACTAAAGCATTTATGTAAATTTCTATGCTTGCAGGCTGGCCACATATATTGCACTGTGGGCTGCATGCAGCCCACAGGCCGCAGTTTGGACAGCCCTGAACTAAACGAAAGTGAAAATTAGTAGGTAAATATGTTATTTGGGAGAACTAATCCATTGATCAGAAAGTACAGTATATGCAATCAAAAAATTTAAGAGAAGCAATACAGCATAGTGCAGTGGTGACAAACTCAAATAGAAACAAGGCCACTAAACCAAAGGAAGGATCCCTGATGGCTGCACATTGACTTAGGAAAACCACATATTAGCATTATCTATGTGCTATTGTATTTTTATTTATTTTATTAAATATTTCCCCATTATATTTTAATCTGATTCTTGTTGCACTCTAAACTCAGGAGTTTTATAGGTGCGTGTTTGACACCTATGGTGTGGTGGATAAAGAACAGGCCTGAGAATCAGAAAGTCCTGGGTTTAGGTCTTGCCTACTGAGTAAGTTTGGGGAGGTCACTTAGCTTCTTAGTGCACTAGGAAAATCTCTTTAGACTATAAATTTCAGAGTAGGTTTCTTGATGGAGGAAGTTGCTCCACCAGGAGTTCCCTATAACAATGAAATCACAGATCCAGTCTTCCATTCAAAGAAAAGGGGGGTGAAGGGTTCTATTTCTAAGCAATGCAAAGGTAGCATGAATGTCTAACAGAAACAGTTCTCAGGACTAAGTGACGTTTAGCAATGTGCAACAATCTGAATGTGGGAGAAAAAGGAAATAGATTATGGAATTTATGCAGTGTTGATGATAGGCAGCGATAGTACAATATGTCAAGTAGCAAATAATTCGAGGTTGCTATTGAAAACATTGTTAAAAAAGGTTGACCATTGAATCTAGGATGGCAAGGTGGTCAGTGAATCCAGTGGACAGAGTAGGGAAGGACCAATTTCCTTTCTTTCACCCTCAAAATTTCTCCATCATCACACAGTTCCTTTGTCTTTCTCTCCTCTAAGAGGAAAAAAAAAGGTCCTCCTCTTCTCTTAGTTTTACTAAAGGATACATTTAGGAGGAATAAGGAATGAAAAACTGGAATAAGAAAAGGTTTTAGTCAGAGAAGGTGAAGACTAAAGTTCAGATTCTGTGATTTTTTACCCACAAACCCATCTTTCTGGCTTGCCTAATTCTGTTAAAAGTACTTTATTGTCTTAGTCAGCCAGGATAGGAACCTCTGTGTCGTCTTGAACTTCTTCTTTCTCTTGCCCACTAGTTTCAATCAATTACCAATTCCTATTGATTATATCACCAAAAAAGATCCATTACATCTTTCACTTCCTTACAATTCACACTGCTGCTACCTTAGTTCTTTACTATTAACCTAAATTATTGCAATAGTTTTCTAAATGGGGGTTTTCACATTCCCTAGGCAAAAACCTTCTGGAGCCCCCATCACCTGAAGAATAAAGACCATGCTCCTTAGTACGGCCTCCAAGATGCCACACAATTTAATTCTAACCTAGTTTTTTAGCTTATGTTTAATTAACCACTAATAGCCCATTTATGCTTTAGACAAGCTAGAGCTCGCTTGTCATTTCTTTAGCCTTCCTTGTACTTTATTAACTCATTACCTTTTCTCAAGCTCTTTGCTATGCTTGGAATTCCCTTGGAGTTGTTGAAATCTTATCTCTCCTCCAAGGCTCTCCTTTTCCAATGGCATATATCCTTGAAATCTTCCCTGACTCACATTAGCTGGAAATGAGATCCAGATTGTGGGACTTTAAGCTAATCCAACTACTTCATTTTACTTCTGAAGAAACCAACGCACAGATAAGTAATCAACTTGCACAAGGTCACAAAACTAGTAGACAGCAGAGTCACAATTCAGAGCAAGGCCACTGACACTAAATATCAAAATTTGTATCGTACTATATCGTACTACCACTACAACCACCACCACCACTACCACCACCACTACCACTACCACTGTTACTACTACTACTACTACTATGTCAACATGGGAGTCTCTAGTAGAATGCCTCAGGGTTCTATTCTTATCCCTGTGCTCTCTGACATTTTAATTAATGATTTGGTGAAGGTATAGAAATCATATTGATCAAATATGAGATGTCTGTAACAACAATGCTTCTTGCTGCTACTATGGCTGTGTAAGGCCAATAACACCAGCACACAGGAGGGCTGCTAGCACAGGTCCTTTGATCTGCTTTTCTAAGGAAAGCAACTTTAAGAGGTTAACAATCTCACTTTAATTAAATATACATATATCATTCACTTAATTCAGAGGAAAAAGTCAGCACCCTGAACTTTGGAGCAAATACAAACAGACATTGCAGAGAAAATATAAACAGATCAACAGACAGGTTTCTGTCTGACCATGGCAATACACACATAGTTACCAGAGAGAGAGAGAGGCACCAACATCTGGGTTTTCAAAGCCGGGGGAGGGGGGCTCCTTGATGACTACCCAGAGTCTCCACACCAGCACTCTTCCAATGAGTGTGCCCCCAAAGCAAAATGCCAGCCTCAGAGCATAGATACCCTGTTTAGGGCCCTGGGGCTCAGTGCCTACTTAGCAAAAGGTTGTAGACCTAAGGCTTAGCATCTACTTAGCAAAAGGGAGTGGGAAAGATTTTTAATCACTAGCACCACATCATGTATATTGTTTCCAATCAATGACTCTTGATTCAAACAAAGGCAAGACTCATCAAAGGCATTTAATTGCCTTAGTGCTGAGAAGCACTCCAAAACAAAAGATAACAAAAAGTCCCACCCTGTTTGTCATTACAATGTCCCACAACTATAAGGAATAGCTAATACTTTTTTATTAGTACTTTATTTTTTATTTATTTTGTTAAATATTTCCCAATTATATGTATAACAATTTTAATATTTTGAGTTTCAAAATCTCTTCCTCCAGTCCCCCTTGTCCATTGAGAAGATAAGCAACATGATACATGTGAAGTCATGCAAAACATATTTCCATATTAGTCATGCTGCAAATGAAAAAACACAGAACAAAGCAAGAATAATAAAGCAAAGAAAAAGTATGCTTCATTCTGCACTCAGAGTTCATTAGTTCTCTCTCTGAAGGTGAATAGTATTTTCACTATGGGTCCTCCGGAATTGTCTTGGATCATTGTATTGATCAGACTAGCTAAGTCTCTCATAGTTGATCATCCTTGCAATATTGCTGTTACTATGTACAATGTTTTCTTGGTTCTTCTCACTTCACTTTGCACCAGTTGATTTAAGTCTTCCCAGGTTTTTCTAAAACCAGACTGCTTGTCATTTCTTATAGCAGAATAATATTCCATCATAATCATATACCATAACTTGTTCAGTCATTTCCCAATTGATGGGTGTACCCTCAATTTTCAATTTTTGCCATCATAAAAAAGATGAATACTTTGATGATAGAATTGCATTTCAAAAAGGTCTTCTATAGCTAGAATTATGGGGTAAATTGAATATGATGAAATTTAATGAATAATTATAAAATTACAAACTCAGGTTCAGAAAAACCAACTTCATAGGTACGGGATATGGAGGCCTGGATAGACGATAGTTTTTTTGTGGAAAAAAGATTTAGAGAATTTGTGTACTACAAATTGAATAAGTCAAGAGACTCAAAACATAAAAAACAAAACATAAAAAACCTCTCAAACAAAACAAAAATAATAATAACAAAAAAAAGAAGAAAACCAAAACCAAAACTCTAGTACCATCCTAGGCTCCCTTAACATGGGTTTAGTGTCCAGAACAAGGGAAATACTAATTCTTTTCTATCTAATCAACCCTACTGGTCAAACCACATTTGGAGAACTGTGTTCATTTCTAGACATCATATGTTTGGAAGGCCTTTGACAAAGTGGATCCATAGAAGTGAGATAATAATGATAAGAGGACTGAAGACCATGCCTCCCAAGAGTAGGTTGGAGGAAATGGAAATACTTAGCTTGGAGAAGAGAATACTTAATGAGGACACGATTTTAATTATTCAAAGACTGGTCATATGGAAGAAGGGTTAGACTTGTTTTACTTGGACACAGAGGTAAGAACTAAGAACCATGGTTGAAACTAGCAAGTGGGCAAAGGCATATGTGGACTTAATGTAAGGAAAAAAATTCCTTATAGTAGGCTAAACATGGAATGTGTTGCTTTAGGAAGTAACAAATTCCTCCCCCTCTCCCCCCACCCTGCCCAGCAACATTATTTTTTTACAAAAACATTGGGTCTCCCTATCTCGCTGAGATTGCAAATTCAGAGGTTATTTACAGACTGATCCCTCTATTCACCATGAAAGGAAATTTGACCTACTCTATTTTGTACCTTGGCTAGCGCATCTCTTTCCTGATCTTTCCTTTCTCCCCCAATTACCCAGGGGTTTACCATATTGATGCTGAATTTATTGTGGACATCCAATCTGCTTACTGAATTACAGTTAAGAACTCCTGAGCTCCTAAGAGATTCTACGTTTCTGGAATATTACCTGTATTGTACCCTTACTCTGTTTGGAGTGCTGTGCCCAGTTCTGTGTTACCACATTTGAAAGGAAATACTGACAATCTAGAAAGACAGATAACACATGGAATGGTAAATGGCTTAGAAACCATGGTATGAGGGAAATGGTTGAAAAACCTCAGGCTGTTAAGTGTAAAAAGAAGACTTAGATGGAATATGATAGCACTATTCCAATATTTGAAAGAGAGGCATAAGAAAGATTTAACATTTTATATGTTCTATAGGGAAGAACTAAAACTTGTACATTGATTTCAGAGGGAGTCAGATTTTTGACCAGTGTAAGAATGATCTTTCTAACATTTAGAATGGTTAAAAAAATGAAATGAGATGCCTCTTAGTAATGGTTAGCTTTGGTCACTGAGTGTGTTCAACTATAACACAAAAATGTAGGAGTAATTCCTCAACTGGGCAATTGGACTAGATGACCTCTATCTTTGATCTATAATACCCTATAATTAATTGTTTTCTTAAACATAGTGCTTTGTCATTTTGGTGGAAATTATTGTCTTTTTTTTTAAACTAAGGAAGTTTTGAACTTGATATTTGTGTTAGCAATAAAAATGGGCTCTTAGCACTTAGTTCAACCAAGTGCCCTTGAAGAGTTTGGCCTTTATTTCCTTGATTAAATTAGGAGTCCTTGATGACCTCCTTGACTCAAGGGAAAACCTAGTTTACATGCATTTCAGTGACATGTTTGTGACATCAGAGGCTTTTAAACCCATGTGGGTTTAAGTCGCATCTTTGTGATGATTTTAGGTCACGTAAGTGACTCATCCTTGACCCTGAAAAAGACATTAAAAGATATAAAACCAGGGGTGGGCTTTCTCTTTTTCGGAGCTCTGACCCACAAGCAGTGGTGGCATGCGTGACTCTGGGCCAGCCCTTGTTATGAGCTCCCGGGTTGAACTCAGATGTTGGTAACTATGAATTTTATTTGGCCTGTCTGTCAATATTTGTATTTGTTTGTATTTGCTCTGAAGTTCAGGGTGCTGGCTTTTTCCCCTGAACTAAGTGAATGGTATTTGTATGCCGAATTAAAGTAAGCTTGTCAAGCCCTTAACATTGCTCTCCTTAGTAAAGCAGATCAAAAGAACCTGGGTTTGCAGCATTCTGTGAGCTGGTTGTTGTTGGTTTTACACTCCCACAGCAGCTGCTAGCTGGATTGTTGAAACAGGATTTAAAAACTGTTTTCATCAATGTGCTAATTCCCTGAAAGAGATACAACATTAATAAAATCTTCAAAACAACAAATGGGTTTGGTTGAATTCAGGCATTAATGATGGCTTAATAAATTATTGAAGAATACGAATTAGGACATGTGGCTTGTAGTATAATTAGTTCATAGGAGTGATATTTAAGAGTAAATAAAAACCATATGGAATTTTTTCTAATACATATTTTATACCCCCACAACAATTCTGTATTAAATATAATTGTTAAGGCATATGTTTTCATTTTGAAAGATTTTGAATCAATATTCTGATTTCAGTTTTTTTAAATGAAGTGCACCAAGAAAGGATCCATACAAAGAAGACATGGGATATAATCTTCCATTATTTAAAGTGATATGAAATTTAATTGATATTGGATATACTTTATGATTCTGTCTCTAATAGATTATTTCCATACCGGTAAGCTTATAAGGAAGAATTATAATTGTAAGATTTAATAGAACAATCTGAAACTATATAGCATATATCATTGCTATCTTTTTATAGCTAAATTGAAAAGACCAAGATTGTACCAAATCAAGGTGTGCATATATATACATATATATATATACATAGATATGTACCTATATACATATATGTCTGCATATATGTGTACTAATTAAGTCCACATAGACATGTCAAGACTTTATTAAAATCATACAGTGTTATGAATATCTTTATTCAATATCTGATGTTCTGTTTTAGCCCTGCTTCCATGAAGAAGAAATATCAAATTAGAATTACTTGAAAAGGAAAAGGAAAATCTGACTTTTTATTTGTCAATGTGGACACAGCCTTGTAAATGTATCATTGCAGTAGGAAAGTGATATTAGATATTGAGATAAATCAAATCCGTGCCAAAGTAACTAAAAGAAGATTTCGTTCTAGTAACTAAAGGCAATATCTCAGTTTTCTCATCTGTAAAATGAGGGAGTTTAATTAAATGATCATCGATTTCTCTTTTAGCTCTAAAGTTCTATAATCATAATTCAGTTATATAGGAATGAATGAATTGAAAAATCACGTATTGAGAGCTTACCATGTGCCAAGCATTATACTTAGTACTGGAGATATAAAAGTTTTAAAAAGGCAGTCCCTGTGGTCAAGGAGCTTGTTTTCTAATAGAAGGAGATGTTACACATTTCCACAGAAGCGGTGGTCAGGGAGGGACACTTTGGTCTGAAAAGTGGGGTCTTATGACAGAAGTTTCCAACAAAAAGGCATTAAAAACCTCTATGGTATAATATCTTTGCAGAATTTCATAGTTATAAAACACTTTACATACATTATTAGCAAGTCAAGCCAATAAGCATTTGTTAGACACCTATTATGTTCTAAGCACTGAAGACTGTTCAATCTTCTAAATAACTCTATTAGGTTGGCACTAAAAGGAATATTTTAATCATCCAGATGATGAAATTGAGGTTCAAAGGGGTTAAATGACTAGTCCATGATTTTGTAGCTAGTAAGTGTCAGAGGTGAGATTTGAACTCAGTTTCCTTTTGATTCTTCCCACTAAGCTCACTGTCTTCCTGATGAAGACAGATGACAAACCTAAAGCCCAGAAGTTAACTATTCAGCTATAGATTGCTCAGCTCATTCCACCATTTGCCTTTTCTTCCTTCTTTCTTCTTCTTTTTTTCCCTTTCTTCTCATACTTGCCCTGTTTTTGTAAACCTTCTACCTTGTAATGACTCACAAGCAACCAACTCTAAAAGAGGAAATAAGAATCTCCTGAGTGCAGCATTCTGGGCGTGATGCAGAAGCTTCTACCACATTTAGTCATTAACTTAGTGTTCCAGAATAGATTGCAGCCTTCACTAATTCAAGGTTAGGGTCCAATAGTTCATGTGGCAACACTGGTATGACTGTTTGCTTCTGAGAATAATAATTAAAAAGTCACTCTCCCACCTACATATAAGTTCTAATTTGTTTTACTCATATGGAATAAAAACAATTAAATACAATCAAACAAATATTTGTGGGTTGGGAGCTAATTACTTCACATTACTTGGAAGAAAAGTGAAAGAAGTTATGATTCTCCTTCATCTCCTTTCCCTCCTCCTCAATGTCAGGGTACAATGCAAGTGTGTGCATGTGTGCTCGTGCACGTGCACATGCACACACACACACACAGACACACACACATACACACACACTTTCACAATTTGGTCTTAACCAACCCAACTAAAATAGTACACAGCAGAATATATGAATATGTATATTTATATATGTGTATATATTATATACAAATTTTATATATATATATGCAAGCATATATAATTTTATTTATTTTATTTTTAATTTATGGAATAAAACAAACTTTTCCATAACATAGTATGAGAAAAAAGATGATTGCACATGAAACTGGAAATCTGTTATGTACAACTTCTATTCCTTGTAAATATATAACAAAGCTATCATATACATTTTTTCTTTCTTTTCTTTCCTTTTTTCCTTCTTCCCTTGTCTCCCCACCCCAACTTCCCACCCTAGAGATGGCTACCATTAGGCACAAATATATTTACTTTTAAAGCATTGAAGAGTTTGTAAATTAATGGGACCCAGAGAGATCATCTAGGCAATAATCCCCTTCCCACACTGAATAGAGTCATATCAATGTTTACTCTTTGGTTATCCTTTCACTGATTTTTGTACCATAGCCATTTCTGAATATACATGGCTCATCCCTATTTCAATGGGCCTTCAAATGTAAAAGAAAATAGCTAAGGTGATCCAACTAAAATAGAGTCTGCAACAGAGCCTTCAGAAATATTGCCATCTGTAAAACACTTCTGCGACAGAAGGAAGGAGGTTCATTGACTTACCTGTTCCCTAGGATTAAGACTGTTCAATATAATTTCATGGCATTTCTCTTTGCTCATTAATGTAATATATGAAGCAAATAGAATTAAGGATACATATGTATGTATATATACATATAGATACACACAAATGTATGTGAATATATACATATGTGTTTCTCTCTCTATCTATATATTCTTAATTCTACTTACTTCATCCTGACTTATTTCATATAAGTCTTCCCTAAATTCATAATATTCCACATTCCTTTTCATTCATATATAATGGTTTGGCCCGTTATTCCCAATCAACGGGCACCTATTTTTCTTACAGGTTTTTGACCTCCACAGAAGGGCTTCTATGTAAGCTTTCTGCCTTTGTCACTACCAGTGTCAAGTCCTTCAATTTACAATTGAGATTCTCAAGGCCTTATGGAATCTGAACTTCTGTGTCCCTGATTGTGCTGAATCTATGCTTCTCTGAATGTGTAGAGATATATAAAAGAATAAAAATATTTTTTTTTCCTTTTTCCCTTCATCTGTCCTCTGAGCCTGGGTATAATTCCTCTCCAATTCTGTTTTATATAATCCATTCAAGCAGGAAGCACTTATTACATCATCCACTCATGAGGATGCTGTGGCCTGAAGAACTTTTCTGGACTTCATGACACTTAGATAGGAAGATCTTTGCCTAGAATCCCTTCTACATTCCTTGAGTACCCTGCCTTCCTCCACTAGAAATGCTCATCTGTGTTTTTAATCATCCTCAAAAACTTATAGGAGAGCCTATCTTATGTCATTATGTGAGAAGTAACCTAGAACCAGTTATATAAATTGTCATGCTACTTTTAGAGAAAATTATGAAAACCAACAACAAAGAGATTGAAAATTATCCTTCCCATTAAAAATGATGTTGTCTACTTAAGAAAGTTTACTCTCTATAACTTATTCCGAAGTTCAGACTTCCATTTCATTATTTTAGACCCTTTGCTTCCTTACAATGTCACTTCGGGTCCAATGAGATAACCTTTCCTCTTTCACATCTTCTGCCCTAATATGGATTACCTAATTTTGTAGGAGACCTACAGATAACAGAGAGATTTGTTTCTTATGTTTGGGAATTTTAAAGCATGATCTAAAGAATCAAAAAACCCATCAGGATCATCAATGCAGGCAGGACAAAGGGGACCAAGTGCTTTCTAGGTACTCTCCAGGACCCAGGACATTCTTCTAAAGGGCAGTTTGAGAAAGATACTACGATTGTGCCAAAGGATGACAATTTTGAACAGGAGATTTTCAGATCTTTATTTCTTTCATTCTAGTCTTCCCACTGATTCTGAGAGAATCTCTTCTCAGTGAAAAGCTAAGATGGCAGAAAGAATCAACTCAGAAATTTATCCCATAAGACAGGAAACAGATCGAATCAGTTGTGGTTTTTTGCATACTTTTGTCACTGAAGGATATCTTTGCAGTGGATTAAGTTCTGAAAGTAAATAAACAAGTTTGTTTTATGAACATTTTTGTATATTATTATAATGAGCAAAGCTGTAATTGTAAACACCATGGCTTAAGAAGTGATTTCTTAAAATGATGCTTTTGGATCCTGCTGTGGCATTATAAACACCTGCAGTTAAAATAATTATTTTAAATGTTCTTTTAAAAAAAAGAATGAATAGTTAGCAATAGACTTGTCTCATTATGGTAAATGAACATCTGCAGTTAATATGAGTCCCCTAGGCTATCAGCATCCCAAATTAAAGATTGATTCCTTTGGGTGGTGTGTTTTATGACTTCACCAATTTATGAAGATACAATTAAATAGGTCACTCAAGCATTTGGGTGGACTAGCTTAATTCTATAGTGGTACTACTGAAATTACATTTCAGTTAAGAAACTTTACCAAACTTTGCAATTACCTGGCAAGATATGAAGAAATATAAGGAGGTGGCTGGACATGTGATTTCATTGGAATACAAACTCCCTCAAGAAGGAATCCTGTTTGCCAGCGCAGGTCAGCCCCTTTTTTGTAAAATAATTTTAGAGAGCTGCAAAGAGCACCGACAGGTTAAATGACTTGCCCAGGATCACACAACCAGTATGTGTCAGAGGAAGGACTTGAACTCAGATCTTTCTGGCTCGACAGCCAGCTCTATCTGCTATCCCACAACATCTCTTATACTCAGGAAAATTAGTAAAGAATTACCTATCCCAACAACAAGAAAACCTCAAAAAATTTATAGAAACAATCTCAGCCTAATTCTGCTAGGATAGGTTCTTGAGGCACTCTTAGGTTCATCATAGCAAGGTCAGGTGTTAGAGAAAATAGAATAAAGACGTTGTAGCACGCACACACACACACACATACACACACACACACACACACACACACACACACACCCATATATAGACAACCTTGCTGTGCCTTTGATTCCTCATGTAAAAAATGGGAGAGATGACAGCACCTGAGTCTCAGGGTTGTTGTAAATATGAATTGAGCAAACCTTAAACTAACTAACCAAAGTTATAGATAGATGCCTGTACAGCTGTGTACATGGATGTAAACGTAAACATAGAGGAACGGATAATGAAAAGCTTAGAAAATACGTATCTAACCAGGCTTCCTACTGTGCCTTGATCTGTGGAAAAACTATATTTTCTTCCTATATACAGCATTTGTTTCCCAGTTTGAGAACAGTAGGGTAGGCTTCATTGTAGAATGCAGACTAATGCCTAAGAAAATGAACACTTTTTTTAAGAGTTCAAAAAGTCTCCCCAAGTCAAAACTAACGGGGACGGGTGAAGTAGTGCCGATTCTTCCCTTGGAGAGCGCCAGCTTCAATCACGGTGAGACACTGAGGTTTGTTTCATACACCTGGGTCCCCACTCAGGGTAAATTACAGCAAGATCCACCAATTAATTAGGTAAACTGCGTTTTCTCCCCTGTTTAATTTACTGCCCATTTTTGGCCTCAGTGAGCAAAGTTCTGCCACCTTCGGCACCTTGAGTGTTGGATGTCGCAGAACTATCAATAAAACGAACGCACCATTTCGATAATTCACTCCAAAGGGGTCAATATTTCCTTTCAAGGAAAAAAAATGCTCACTAATGACAATAATTAGGAAGACGGAGCAGAGTGAGGATAGGGGGACCGTGGAAGACAGTTATGAAGCCCCTGGCCTAATTTAATGCTGTAGGTGGCTTTTTACTCATTTCAAAACTAGACCTGAGAATAGTAAAAAGAGGTTGTTGAAAAGGAGGCAGTTAAAGGTATCAGGTCATTAGGATTTATGTCACTACTGCTCTGCAAAGGAGGTGTGTGCCCCCTCTCCCAGAACCGAAGTGTTGTTTTGGCCCATTGTCACCTAGAAAACAGATGATCCTGCACTCTGTCTCCAACAAAGAGACCGCACTTCATTTCACCTAGGCAAAAAAGAACTCTGTGTCTCTGGTTTGACCATTAATGAAGGAGACGAAATTTTTTTGTTCCTAAGTTTATCACAAAATGAAGGGAAAGATGATTTTTGCCATGAGGATGTGCCTCTCCTCCAGTATTTCTAGGGCTTTCTGGATGCTTATCATAGCTTCAGGACCGTTCACATGATGCAGCTCTGGTTACCAAAGAGGCCTGACAAGAGATGGAGGGCACATGGGAGCCTCAGAAAGACTCAGCAAGTGGTTGTGGCTGTGTGTGCGTGCGTGCGTGCGTGCGTGCGTGTGTGTGTGTGTGTATGATGGGGAGGGCATATCGCCTATATCTTGAAGTGAAGAAGAGATGTAGGGATTTAAGTTGCCCTAATCCAAATACAAGTGAGGGATGGATGCCTTCCATTAGGGAGGGTGAGTCAGGGAATTCTCACAGTTGCCTGAACACCTCTGTGTGTACATGTGTGAATGTGCATGGGTGCACACATGCACATGCACACGGCCACTCCTGCCCCTACAAATAGAGGTAGTTTCACTTTAAATGAAAATTAGTACTTGACCCAGGGACCAGCAAGAGCAACAGGAAGCAATCCCAGGATGCAATCTCCTTGGATGGTAACTGAGAAACCTGAATAACAGGGGAGAGAAGGTCAGAGAGCAGTACAGAAGGAAAAACGTAAAGACACCATTCCTGTGGCAGACGAGTACCTGGGTGAGCTCCTGGGGCCTTGACAGAAAAGGAGAGTGATGGAGCCAAGACACGGGGGAAACCCTGGGCCATGCAAACTCTTTCCAGCAGTGGAAGTCATGAAGACGTAAGCAGGAGGAATTTTCCAGCTGAAACACAGGTAGACTCTACCTTAGAACACAGATTTTCTAGGGATTTATTCCTTTCCCTTACCACCACGATAATCCACAGGACATGGTACTCACTCATGTACTAGGGCGCGATAGTGGTTCCATTGCTTGCTTTCTTCTTGCTCTTTGGCTGTTTTGTTTTATTAAATACTTTCCTGTCTGATTTATGATTTCTACCTACTTTATTGGTAGAGAGCAGATTGGGTATGGATCCTAAACTAAATATTATCGCCACATTTAACCCAAATACTAGAATGTTTCTGAAATACTTTGGAACCTCCAATGTACATATGATGATTCTCATTCAAGAGACAAAGTCAAGTGAGTTTGCTTTTGCAATTAGCTAAAACTCATTTAGATACTTTGCTTTAGGAGTACAAACCCCCCTAAACACAAGGATACTGATAAATGTCTGCATGTACATAAAGGGTCTTAAAGCAGTTTTAAGGTGGAAAAGTTATAAGCGCATTAAAAAAAATATTGGATTCTTCTTGTCACGTGCAATGTAAATATTTTGTTTCATGTTCTGTATTGCTTTGGTGTTAACACAGTACACTCGATGTGTTTTCATAAGCATTCATTTCATATTATACACCTAAATGGGATAGGGAGACTCTAATTAGAATACTAGAATTTGATTCAATTGTTCTAATTAAGAAGAACAACAGCAATGAGGTCTGAGGTGGCAGCATAATATAGGAGGAACTCTGGAATTGGAATGAGGAGGGACTGTATGAAATTCCCAACTCTAGAACTCAAATCTTTGTGAATTTGCTCAAGTCCTTCAAGCTCTCTTAAGGCTCAGCTTTCTCTTCTATAAAACAAATATGACACGTTCTATCAACATCATGGTTGTTGTGATGGAAAGGTTTTGTAAAACACAAAGTGGCTTGTAAATGTAAGTCTTTCGTATGTTCAGCTTATATAACGCTTAGCTTCCATCCTCTCTCTTGGTCCTTTCTCTTATTAATTTTTTTGCATCAATATTACTACCCACTACTCTTTTTTGACCTCCAACTTCTCCTCTGCCCGATGAAAATTTTCTAGCAAAAAGAAAAAATATATTAAAAGAAAACAAGTGTCTGTTGTTTTGGTTATATCTGATAAAGCATCATACTTAGCCAGTAGTCAGTACATCACTTCTCCACCAAGAAGTGGGAGACTCCAGTGATCTTTCTGCTATATCAAATTCTTCCTCTAAAAGGGAAGAGTCATAAAGATTGAATAATATATAGTCCTTTTGTGTAAGGAGTTTAATCTTCCAAAACAGTCTTGAACTGAAAGAGAAGATTAATTTCTCTGGTTCCAGTGACAATTTTATTTATTTTCATATATGTGTGTATGTGAATATACATGCATATGTATGTATATAAAATGTATCATAATTATACAAAGTTCATGTTTGTTGAGCACATCAATTATATTTTATTTTCCCAGCTCATTGTAACTCAGTTCTTTTTCAGTGACATAAAGTAAAATACTAGATTATTCCAAGAAAAAAACTTTCAAAAAGGACCCTTTCCAGGGATAGGGAACCTGCAGCCTTGAAGCCACATGTGGCCTTCTAGGTCCTCAAGTGTGGCCCTTTGACTGAATCCAAACTTCACAGAACAAATCCCCTTAATAAAAGGATTTGTTCTGTAAAACTTGGACTCAGTCGAAAGGCTTCACCCAAGGACCTAGGGGGCCATATGTGGCCTCTAGGCAGCAGGTTCCCCACCCCTGCATCCATCACCAGAAGCAAAATAAGTGGGTTATTGGTGGTATCTTTTTCAGTCCTCCTGCCTCTTATCTCCTCTGCCTCCTGAACCTGTGGGTTGCTTGGGCACAATTTTCCACCACATTCTTTTTCCTTTTCTATTTAGACATCTTGATAAGAGTGAAACAGGCTTTGCTGTGCATGTCCAAATCACCTAAGACAGAGGCACCCATTCGGGAGACATCAGGATTCACTTTTGGGCAGAGGCATTCCGCATTCCTCTCCTTCATGGCTAGAAACTGGCTTTTCTCACTGGCTGTGTAGCCAGAAAAGGCTGTGTGTTTCAAACTTTCAGATTGGAACAGTCTCTTTCTTTCTCTTTCTCCCTGGTAGTATCCTGAGCTGAAGGTCTATTTGCCTTGAATCCAGGTGCCATGAAATTTACTGCATGATTTGGGCATATGCCCCAAAGAAAGTCCCATCACATGACAAAATAAATTCTCTTGTGGCCTCAAAAAGGGTATTCCACTATCTGAGCTAAATTGAAGTTTACATAAACCTCTACAAAATTTGAATAAAGAAGACTTCCTGTTCTCAATAGATCGTTGCTGGTTTCAGTGCCTTACCCAAATTGAAACACATAGATTTTAAATCACCATTGAGGAAAAAAGAGTAAGAGGCAAATGTTACAAAATTTTAGCCAGAAAAAATTGAATTATTCCAAACATTCTGAAAACATCTTGAAAATTCTAAAGAACTATCAGGTATGATGGCAAGATAAAGTTTATCTTTCCTCCAAAGGCAAGTTGAACAAGTGAGAACCACTGGAATGAATAACATCCTTTCTACGTGGTGGAATGCACATGGCTGACCCTAAAGAAAATAATGGTCTTATGGAGGAGTTGCCTTTAATTAAATCAATTGCTGCACTTGTGATCTAATTTCCATTTTTAAAGTGACTGAACTCTTTTTTTAAAACCTTATTCTTGGCTCACAATATCTAGGTCTCTTTGACTGTAAGTGAATTTTAGTTCAAAAGACATATCTTAAAGTATATTTTTAGTGCCTCCAAATAAAAATCATCTTAAATGTAGACAGTACTAAATCATGTCTTGATTAACAAGCAAACTGCTATTTTTATTCAAAACATACATATCTTTTAGAAATGTTAAAGTGTTTTTCTTTGTAAGTTGACATATGTCTGGTCCTGAAAATAAAGTCTGCTAAGATAAATTCACCCTCCTTTATCCAGAAATTAAGGAGTTTATTATGGATGACTTCTGAAAAGAAGTGGCATGATTGTAGGCTTGTAATATTGATTACTCATGATAGACAGATAATTGTCCCGCTTGTCAACTTTTTTTTTTACTTTATTTATTTTGGAAAGAACATTATCGATGGCCCTTGGCACACTGCTATTGGGCTACAAAAAATTCCCAGGAGAACAAAAATGCATTACTTGACAGTGTATTAAGAAGACAACAGGTAAGTCATTGTATCAAATCAGAAGAATCGATTATCCTTCCACTTTTGCACCTCGTTTGTCTTGTATAATGTATATCATCATGGTTGATAGTGCCGCATATTGAGCACTTCCCTTTTAAAACTATAGTCATTTCGTCGTTTGCCTCCAATGAACCTGCAGTATATATGGCTTTCTGCGGTATGGATCGATCTTATAATACATGGTTGCCATACGTAAATTCCCATTTGCTTTGAACCTATTGATCGACAATCCTTAGGAACTTACCACGTACTGGAGCAACGATGTCACTGGCCGGTTTAACAGCCTAGCGAGGAGATTTCCGTACTCTGTACTTTTAAAAGAGAAAAAAAAGAATATTCATCATGCACTTGTATTTTCATTTTTAAATAAGCATTTGTATTTGTGCCGGGTAAACACAAATACATCTATACCCTACAGTTTTGCAAACCATCCTTTCTATTCAGTTCGTTAGTACTTCATATCTTCTTTACCAGATTAATCAATCTTTAATTGAACACGTAAGTTTTGATGGGTCTAAATAACTTTGTGATCTCATTAGATACCTCACTATGCCTCCATATAGCTTCAGCTTTCACACAGGGATTTTACTTCTGTACATATTGAGCTTATAATTGAGCTTCTGGAATTAATTAGTTTTTGGTTCTGTTAAAAATTAAAAGATTATGACAAACTGCCTGAAGCATGGTGACTGGCCTATCATTATAATTTTCAAAGAAGGCACAGGTGTGGGTTTGAAAGATAAAGTATGTTCACTTGGGGACATTTTTACTTCATCTTTACTTTCAGCAGAGACACTTCAGTAACAAAGGCTGCAAAGGACCAAATGTGTCACCGCCAAATAGCTTTGTAAACAGTGTTTCAAGAAGTGGCTATAAAGCTCGGATTGAAACCATACGGGGAGGACTTAAGGTGGCAAAATAACTTTATAAGCCCAGCATTTTTTTTTGTTTGTTTTTAGATATATCCCTGGAGATATGATTTCTGAATTGTAATGTGCAAACCAGAGGAATTTAAGTCAAAAAAGTTTAAAAAGTGTTTCCAAAGATTTTATGTAAACAAAAAATTATGTTATTTTCAACTGGCTTTCAGCCCATTGTTTTCTTAGATATGTTATCTCAACAGTTCAAGACTGGTTTTGAAATAGTCCAACAGTGTGGCTACGTTTGGAAGACCACTAAAATCTACCATCTTGTGGCTTATTTAATTTATTTTTTTGATGAGAGTATGACAATACCAAGGACCAAAGTGTTCATTTCTTTCCTAATTATGACCTTCTCCTGAAATCATTCCTATACCTATTTGTAAATCGCATCCTGGTTCATCTCCTTTCTTCCTACCCCAGACACATATCAATGCCTCATTCACTTCTGTAGCGAACAGATTTACAACAGTGGAAACATCAGTGTATCTCTTACAGGAGAAAAGAGAGATTTTCTCCCAGACATAGAGATTTCTATGATCATTAGCCTATTGTCTAACAGGAATATTGTACTTCAATGCTTATAGGGAGTGTTGGTGACCCACCATATGGTCGTCGTATTATTTGGAAATAGGTATGTAATTTTACTTAAATCTAGGAAGCAGACTACAGATACTTCATTAGTTGCGGGACTTGAATACAAAAGCTGACCATTGGAAATTTCAGTAACATAAATGGAGCACTTGGACTTGGAGGTAGGTACAATGTAAAGAAGGATAGTGGAATTCTCCTATACTCTTATGTTTTTTCCACAAATGATACTGTTTTAAAGTGCATGTAGAATGTCCTACATGCATGATCATTGGGAAATATTGGAGAATATGGATATCAAAAGGATAATAAATAGTTAAAACTAAAAAAAATCAAATTCATTTCTTGGCATCTTGGAGATGGAGATATAGGGCTTGTAGTTTTTTGTAAAATTTATTCATTTTTTTATTTTTAAAGAATTTAATTGAATGGGTAGACATCTAATAATTAGTGTTTCCATGACAAAAAAATGGGCTATTGTAGGGGGAAATTGATAGATGTGCTTACCACTATGCAGTGAATTCTCATGAGCCTAGCTTGGTTAACTCTGGAAGCCTGCTGAGATCTACAACATGCTTAGGTATCACACATAAAATGGCATATGCTGTCATATGGGATATCATATGTTCATGGAGCTTAGTGGGAGATTGCAATATTTCTCTATGACTCTTTATAAAATATAGTCAATTCTGTTCACTCACATAGTTGTCTAATTTAGTCCTTCATCACTTCATGTCTAATACAATTGTTTTTTAATTTATCTCCTTGCCTTATTTTTCTCCCTACTCAAATCTATCCTCCACACACCTACCAAAGTGATTTTTTTTCTAAAATGAAGATCTGAACATATTACCCCTCCTTCATACTCAATAAAATCCAGTTGTTCCCTATTAGACCCAGTACTATCAGTTATCAGTAAAATCAAATATAAATTCCTTTCTTTGGCATATGAAGCTCTTCACAAAATGGGTCCTTTCTTCCTTTCTTATCTTCTCATCCTTTACTATTCTTTACTCTCCTTTATACACTCTATGACCCAGCATACTGGTGAAGTTGAGGTTCCTTGAATTCAACATTCCATTCCCTGACTTCATGCTTTGTATTGGCTTGAACCTTATGCCTGGAATGTTCTCATTCTTCACTTAGATCTTTTAGCTTCCCTAGATGCTATTATGACACCTTATGTAGAAGGCCAAAGATATAGTCATGTCTGATATTTGTAAGGCATTCTGATTACATAAATACTCCTTTCCTGGCCATAACAGCTTCCCCAGGGCCATCCTGTGATTAACTTCGTTCTATTCTTTATCTTATACATACTTAGTTATTTATATGTTGTTTACTACATTGGAATACAAGTTCCTCGTAGGCAGGGACTAGTTTTTTCCTTTCTTTGTAACCCTAGTGTTTAGCACAGTGCCTGTAAACTTAGTAATTACTTAATGAATGTTTGCTGATTAATTCACTGACTTCCCAGAATAGCAATTTCTTTGTCAAATTGTACCTGTCTTCACACCTGCGGACCTCCTCTAAGAGGTCAATTCGGGTTGGCTGAAATGAGAGGAGGTGTTAGAGTATCGCTTTCTCCCCACACCTCCTTGACAAAAATGTTGAGAATGTGCCAGGCTGAAATTTAATGGGAGAAGACAAGAAGTTAGAGTGAGTCATTTTTTTTCCTATCCCAGGGCCGATAAGGGAGAGATACAGGTTTGCGGGAATTGGGGAGGGGGTTCGGCTAGGAACTTGGTGGTAGGGAACATTCTAGTGCCCAGGGACCGAGAAAGGGCCAAGCCAGGGGATCCTTGAATGAGCACTGGGTATAGGAACAGATGCCATCTGGCAGCTCTGTAAACTACCACCTGGTCACAGATCTAGGAGAGAGAGGAACAATCATTGACCCTAGTTGTAACTGAGTGTGAACAAGTTTCAGGAATCAAAAGGTAGCTGTGTGGCTCTGATCCCTAGAACAGAGAATAACATTGCAAACAAATGGGAGCCAGCATTTCAATTGCTTTAAAATAGCAGAGCCTCTTAGCAGCCTAGTAATGGCAAAGAGGAGTCTGCTGAAACTCCCAACTAGAAACAAGCCAATAGACCCAACCTGGGTCAGAAACTTGTTGATCTTAGACAAGAAAGGCAACAAACAGACCTCTTACTAGATTAAACCACTTTGGTGACTCCCAGCCAGACTTGTGAAAACAGCAGATAGATATAAGAAAACAGTAGCTAACATTAGACATTTGCTCCAGAACGGTGAAGAGCCCAGTATTAAGGCAAAGCACAAAGTCAAGAAATAGGCTAGAAGAATGAGCAAGCAAAAAAAGAAGGCAAACATAAAGAACTATTATGGGAACTCAAGATACAAATACAAGAAGAGAATGACTGGAAAAAATCTACAAGCAAAACTGCAAAGATAAATTCAGCTTGTGCAGAAGTCCAACAAGAATTCCTAAAAAAGTTAAAAAGGGAGCTAAAATGATTTAAACAAATGAGAGCAGTAGATGAAAGAATAGGAAAAGAGGCAAGAGCTAGGGAGAAAAGATATGAAAGGAGAACTAACAGCTTGGAAAAAGAAGTACAAAGCCTTACTGAAGAAAATAACTTCTTGAAAATTAGAATTGACCAAATGGGTGCTAATGAATTAATGAAACTTTAAAAAATAATAACATCAAAACAATGAAAAAAGTAGAATAAAGAGTGAAATACCTCATAGGAGAAAATCATTTGGTTTGGAAAACAGACTAAAGATAAAGAGACTAAAGAGAGATATTTTAAAAATCATTGGACTACTTGAAAGTCACAAACAAAAAAATCCCCAGACCACATATTCTTAGAAATCACAAAAGAAACCTGTCCAGATATCTTAGAGCCAGAGGACAAAGTGGAAATTAAAAGAATCTACCTGTCATATCTTGAAAAAAAAAAAGAAACGAAAACTCCCAGGAATATTATAACCAAAATCCAGAGCTTCCAGATCAAATTAAAAATACTACAAGTATCCAGAATGATGGAATTCAAGTATCAAGGAGACACTGTCAGGATCATATAAGATTTAATATTCACCACTCTAAAGGAATAGACAGATTGGAATGTAATATTCCAGAAGGCAAATGATGTAGGTTTAAAACAGGGAATAACCTGTCCAACAAAACTGATAATCCTACTCCAAAAATGAATTTTTAATGAAATAGAGAACTTCCATGCCTTCCTGATCAAAAGAACAGAGCAGAGAAGAAAATTTGACATGAAAATAAAGAAGTCAAGAGAAGCATAAAAATAAATATGAGTGAGAAATCATAAGGGACTAAATAAGGTTAAACTGTTTACTTTCTTTTATGGAAAGATGACAATGTTATTTCCCAGAACTTTATCATCACCAGGGGTTATATAAGAAATCTAATTAAACGAAGAACCAGGGTGTGATTCTATCTTATTTGGATAATTTCTAAAGAAGAATGAAATGGGTAGGGAAGAGGAATGCACTGGGAGAGGGGAGAAAGGAGAGGAATAATGGCAGAAATTATCTCATATAAATGGGATATACAAAGAGAAGTTTATACAACAAGGAGATGGCAGTTGGGGATGAGGCAGATAGATGACACTTTTACCTCACATTTGTCTAAATTTGTTAAAAGAAGGAAGAATGCACATACACATAGTTGTGTATGGAAATACATGTTACTCAAGAAGGCAATATTAAAAAAGGGAGGGGATAAGAAAGAGGGTAGAGTAAGGGACACAGTGATCAGAAACAAAGCATTCTTAAGAAGGGGACAAGGAAACAAAAAGAGAAAAGTATATTTATAAGAGAATGGGATAGACAGAAATACACAGTTAGCTATCATAACTGTGAATATGAATGGGATAAACTCGCCCATAAAATGAAAAGGGAGAGCGGACTGGATTAAAATCCAGAATTCAACAATATGGTCTTTATAAGGAGCATACTTAAAACAGAAAGGTACACATATAAAGTGAAAAAATAAGGGGGGCAGAATCTATTGTGCTTCAATTTAATAATAAAATAAAAATTAAAAAAGCCAAGTCTTGTAATTATGATCTCAGACAAAGCAAAACCAAAAATAGACCAAATTAAAAGAGATAAATAGGGAAACTACATTTGGCTAAAAAGTATCATGGACAATGGATAAATACTAAACATATGCACCTAAATTTTTGAAGGAAAAATGGCATAGCATCTAAATTTTTAAAGGAAAAGTTAAAAGGTTTACATGAAGAAATAAACAGCAGATGTAGGATAAGAAGGTCCTTGGAATGCATCTGACTCTGGATCTGCATTAACTGCAGTGTCAACCTGAAATATAGATCTATTTGGTAAGCTCTCACTATTTCTTTCATACTTCCATTTTCTTCTTGAATGTATTCCTCTTCTTATATTATTTCAATTCTTTCTAGGATCAGTTATTATAATGGAAAGAGTTCAAGGTTGAATCCTAGCCATCTCTTTTTGTTAGTTGTCACCTAATCTCTTTGATTTTAAAGATTTCCCTTCTGTAAAATGATGAGTTTGGACCAGACAGCCCCTAACATTCCTTCCTGCTCTTGATCTATCATCCCATATTTTGTTTTAACTGTATGTGCCTTTGCTCTATCATTGTTTGCTTATTGGCCGTGGTGCATTTGGTCATAGTTTCTGAAGCTTTTGGAGCTAGGATGAAATCATTTTAAAAGGATTAAGAGTTGTACCATTTTCTTCCTGTACCTTATTTTTCACATTCATTTTTGAATGGGAAACTCATAGTGTTCAATGGAAGAGTCATGTCCTACAAATATAAGGCAAAAAGTTACATAAATATTCATGGAGAAGATATATCGTCTTGGCTAGAACTGACAAAAAACAGTAGGAAAAACATGAACTTTTGAGTATTTCTACTTAAAACTTAAGCAAGTTACTTCCCAGACTCTATGGTACTCACTTTTCTCATATATAAAAATCAGAAGCTTGGACTAAATGCGTTCTAAAGTCCCTTCCAGCTTTCAATTAATGAACCTATGATTCTATGATGTTATTTAAAAGTGATGAAATAGAAAAAGTAGCCAGTTGTCATGCTTCTCACTAATAGGAAACATTTAGCTGATATGGAAAATGCAAAAAATAATTATTTGCACAAAATGACTATGAATGAATCCCATTGATCACAGGTGAAACCTATGATGATATTTTGTGGAATAGATTTATCAGTTTTCAACAGACTTTCATCAAGAGGAGCTCCAACTTGGAGAGTTGTGAATATGGGTATAGATTTTCAATATTACTGAATAATTGTCAGGATAAAAAGCAAAACTGAACAGCATCAAGTCAGACACACAGAAGGTAATAATTCTCAACACCATAAACTTAAAGAAGAAACATTTTATACCAATTCCAGCTTAAAATCAACGGAAAGCATTTCGTTTTCTTTTCTTGAGGAATAAAATCTTTTCCCTTAAAAGTAATAGTATTCCATCCTCTTTTATTTCATATGATAGATAACTATCCTGTGTATACTACACAGGATGTTTTCCATAGAGAAGAAACACCTACGAACACCCTGATTCCCTCATGGATGTGTGCTTAGAATTATCAGGAGGCAAAATTAGAGTCCTGTTCATATAATAGAATTGAAAGACACTTTTAAATCAAATAATCCAATCGGTAAGGATTTATTAAGTATCTACTATGTGCCAAACACAAAAGTAAGACAGCCTTTGCCCTCATGGAGCTTACATTCTCATAGTTGAGTACGATGTGTACCAAGGGTCAGTGATCCATGATCCAAATCTAATATGCTGCCTGGATATTTGTTTTTGTTTTTTGTTTTTATAGCCAGTGGGCTAAGAACGAGCCATATATGTATAGATGTGTAACGATAATGTTGCTAGCAGCGGTTGACCAACAGCAAGAGCATACAGAAAGGCTGCTAGCACAGGTCCTTTGATCTGCTTTTCTAAGGAAAGCAACTTCAAGGGGTTAATAATCTCACTTTAATTAAACATACATATAACATTTACTTAGTTCAGGGGAAAAAGTCAGCACCCTGAACTTCAGTACAAATACAAACAGAAATTACAAACAGGTCAACAGACAGGCTTTTATCTGTCTGACCAAATCACAGTACATACATAGTTACCAGAGAGAAGCACCAACATCTGGATTTTCAAAGCTGGGGAGGGGAGGCCCAGAGTCTCATCACCAACAGTCTTTCAATGAGTGTACCCCCAAAGTGAAGTGCTAATCTTCCAGCACATATATGCTGTTCAGGGCCCTGAGGGCTCAGGCCTTCCATTTAGGGTGTGGGAAAATTCTTCAATCACTAGCACCACATCATATACATTGTTTCCAATCAATGACTCCTGATTGGCTTAGTGCTGAGAAACATTCCAAGACAAAATGCAACAAAAGGTCTCCCTTTACCTACCCCATTCAAACAAAGGCAAGACCCACCAAAGACACTTGATGGCCTTAGCATTCCAAAAGAGAAGAACAGCAAAAAAGTCCTTCCCTGATTACCATTACAAGATGGAAGGCCTATGGTCTGCAGTTTGCTGACTCCTGTTATAAACAATCACAAAGAATGTGACTGGCATCATAGGTCAGTCATTACTTTCTTTCTAGTTGCATTGGTAGTATTGATTTTTGCTTACCAGAGCAAGAGCAAGAGGTAGAAAGTGGTGACAGAGAAACTATCAATATGCCCACCTCAGATATAATAGGATCCTTGTTGAATATTTAGATGGTAAGTGAAGTATGGTCTGGGGCCTTGTGGATTATGGTACTTTAAGGATAGTTTAGTCCAAGGGTGGAGATCATCTGTATCTATCCTCTCATTCTATGAAACACAGA
This sequence comes from Trichosurus vulpecula, assembly GCF_011100635.1. Lineage (NCBI taxonomy): Eukaryota > Metazoa > Chordata > Mammalia > Diprotodontia > Phalangeridae > Trichosurus > Trichosurus vulpecula. Next base: position 262,937,027 of record NC_050580.1, on the reverse strand, counting down.
AACTGAGGCTTAGAGAGTTACTTGGACAAGATATGAACTAAAATGCACCTTTATGCTTCTAGTTTTGAGACTTTTCCTTATGTATAATAAAAGTAAGAAAAAGAATGATAAAAAGGGGCAGTAAAGGACAGCCTTGCCTCTCTCAACACAGTGATTAAAAGGACAAGAACTGGGAGAAGTCCATGCATCCCAATGTTTTGTAATAGTTCAGACTTTCATCCCTAGCTGGGAGAATCAGGTTCTTTGCTTTGTGAATCTGATGTGTCCTCCTCCTTTAAAAAAAAAAGATATTTGTTATTGCATATTCTATTGATTTCTTCTTCTATAAATCTGACACTCCTGATTATTACTCACAGAATTTCAACATCACTGGTGCTGGTGTTTGCATGTAATAGATGAAGAAAGTGAAATACTGAGGAACTTCAGAAACATAAATCAAATGGAAGTTTTTAATTTCCAGTCACCCTCGTTCATCATATTGGACGGTAGGGATTTAAAATGTAATTTTTTTGTGCATTTTGGGCAAATTTCTCCTTTGTTATTTCTATGTGTGTTCCATCCCTCCCCCTATCCATCGGAATAATTGAATATGATAAGATAGTTAACTGTTCTTTGAGTTTATTGTTTCTAGTTTCTGTGATGGTTCTTTTAATGGTTGAATGGATAAATCTAATGATAGTTAATGAGCATTCTGTTTCTTTGTTGTTTTTCAGGTTTTGTGGGTTTTTCCTATCTTTGCTTTTAAATGGTTTTCCCTCCCTCTTTAGGGAGATCAAGCACGGCTATTCAATTTTTTTTTTTAAGTTTCAAAATGTTAGTGTGCATGCAGCCATTTGGAAATCAATGTGCAAGTGATGACAGAGACTTGGAAACATAAGGAAGACTTTTTGACTTATTCTAAATGCAAAGATTTCTTTGGGAGAATATCAAGATTTTCTGATCTGTGTGTCACCTACTGAATAGAGTGGCTGCCCGTCCACAGAAATAAACCAAAGTCGGGAGGAAGAGAGGATTGAGAAGGAAGGATGATGAGTTCAGTTTTGGACCTACAGAACTTGAAGTTTTATTCCAACATTCAGATAAATATATCAAACAGACAATTAGAAATTTGGGTTTTGAAACAGGGGGAAGTTGGTTATGGCCAGTAACATAAACCAGTTTGTTTTATTTTTATTTTTAATTGTAGCAGTGTGGGTTGTTCCTGTGTTGTGCAAGGTATTTTTCTGTCGTTTATAGCCTCGTCTGACTCGTGACCACTTTTTTCAGTTTTCTTGGGCGGGGTTTGCCATTTCCTTCTTCCTGACTCCAGGCCCAGCACTCTATGCACTATGGCGCCTCGTACCTGCCCAAGGTCTACGCGGTGCTTCTCAGTTGGCTCAACCCTCAACCCCCACCGCTCTCTCCCGACGGCTTGTTTCCTTATCAGGTCTCTCTCTAAACGTATAAAATGAATACAAAGTTACTATGGGGGTGGGGGGAGGGGAGACTTAGACCTGTGAGAGCCAGGCAAGGCTTTGTAAAAGAGGCAGCGTTGGAGTTGGGACACGCAGATAGCCGGGCTTCAGACGGCAGTGAGGAAGGGGGAGAGGTCCAGGCTTGGAGGACGGGGTGGTGGATGCAGTTCCACCGAGGGGGTCGATGGAATGTCATACATGGCGAACGGTAAGAGGGCCAGTTTTAGCGGCACACCGTGTGTGTAAGCCACAGGAATGTGCGGTCAGTCTGGGAAGAGTGGTGGGGCCGCTTGTAGGAGGTTTAATTTCACCCCAAGGCAGTGGGGAGCCACTGCAGCTTCTTGAGTAGGTGAGCGACGACCGCAGACCTGCGCTGTACTTGTGCCGTCCCTTTCACCCTCGTGTAATCCGTCTGAGATTATTTGTCGTGTCTGTACGGAATTGTTTAGGTGTTGCTTCTCCACAGCGGGGCCCCTTTTCTTCCTTGTCATTTTTTGGTGAGCCTGGGGGGAGGGGTGGTGGTTGTTTTGGCTTTTATGAACCAACCGCCTAGAAAGACGCCGGCGCGTGGTGAGCGCTTGGGAAATGAAATGATGCTTAACGTGATTCGTTGACCTGGAGGATGCACCGGCTCGGGAGAGCCTGGATATAGGGAGTTAGTTAGGGCGCCGTCGAGTAGGTGAGGAGGGTCCGAACATGGCGGTTGTGATATGCATGGAGAACGTGGACAGATGTGAGAGATGTTGATAAGGGAGAATCAACAAGGCTTGACCGCTGGAAGTGGGGAGAAAGGGAGATGAGAGTAAAAAATGAGGAGAAATGAAATAAAGTGAAACCTGGGTGGGAAGTGCGATGGCCAAACCGACAGCAGTAAGGGAGGAAGGATGCAGCGCGGGGTTAGAAGGGAAGGTGATGAAGTCAGTGTTAGACACGTCGAGTTTGAGATGCGGATGGAGAGGTCAGTGTGCGGTGGGGAGGTCAGGGTGCGGTGGGGAGGTCAGGGTGCGGTGGGGAGGTCAGGGTGCGGGCGGGGAGGTCAGGGTGCGGGCGGGGAGGTCAGCGTGCGCGTGGGGAGGTCAGCGTGCGGGCGGGGAGGCCAGCGTGCGGGCGGGGAGGTCAGTGTGCGGGTGGGGGAGGTCAGCGTGCGGGTGGGGGAGGTCAGTGTGCGGTGGGGAGGTGGACTAGAGCTCAGCAGGGAGCAGAGCCGGCTGCACACCTGGATCTTAATAAGATCCTGTGCGTAGAGACGGCGTCGTAGTAACGGTTCTGAATGACACAATTTCGTGACTAGAATGCCACTTTCTTTACACGTCTGGTTAACTGGATGTATCCACTCCCATACAACTTTCCCTCCTAGTGAAACTTGTTCCAGAGTTTTCAGTATTATTAATCTGGCTCATCTTTGTGCCCTCAGTCATGATAAGGTTTCAGTTATATATAAAAGCGGTTTAAAAATGAAAACCTTCCCCAAGCCCATACAGACTCTGCAGGAACAGAAAATCAACTTGCCTCCACGAGAACAAGCTAAGAATGTTCTGTCTTAACTTCCTTGGAGCATTTGGTAAAATAGTCCCATGCCTGGAGATGCAGGAAGAGCACATCTATGGAAAGCTATGTGTGAAAATATAGGAAATGGGAAAAAAGTCCGACAGAGAAGATCAGGGGAACACGTGCTCTGGATCCTACGCCGCTGTAAATTCTCCTCTGGTCCCTTTCAAGGGATCTCCTTAGACCCTGGGTCCCAGCCCTCGATCCGGGACCATCTCAGGAGGCAGCATTCGTCCTTTCCTTACCATGTGACTGTTCGCCTTCAGTCTTCCTTTTGTGTTTCAAAATAAAAATTTCTTCAACCTTAGAAATGGGCGAATATGCCTTGGGTTTGTCATCCCCAAATATTTTGCACAAAATACTTTTAAAATTTCTTTATCCTTGCTAATTTGGCCTGATTGGCCATTCTCTGATAGTGGCCATTTTAAACTAAAAGAGTTTTAAAAATGTAAATAGTCACTTGTTTTCAGAACATCTGACTTAATTCTGTATGTTATGGACCAGCTGGGCTCCGACCTTCTGATACCTACAAGAATATTTGCTAGTGAATCATCTTGAAGTTATAGCCAATTCCCATTAATTGATGTAACAATTTTGCCTCCTCCTAATGTTACATTCCTCCCTATGGGCGCCACTGAGATTGTCTCACACATTACTGTCAATGTGCTTACGGTGTATGACAAATGGGTACTGCTGCCACATACAAATAAAAATGAATAAATAATTTGAAGGATGGGATTCTCTCAGTTTATACAGTGCAATCTAATGTGATTAATGTAGCACAAAATAATGTTAATGTCCTATAACATCATAAATCATAGAAAACATGATAGATTTCAGATTGTATTTCCTAGAAATGCCCCCCCTTTTGTCCCCCCTATGATTGTAGGTGATTTCCAGTGAAATGGGTGAGATTCAAGCCTCGGACTATGCTTTCCTCATTTTGCATAGAGTTTGTAAGAAAGCTGTATTTGAAATGATATTTACATTTACAGTTTGGGGCTCTTGCTCCCGGCCCATCCTTTTATGAAACTATTAGAAATAGTTAGAATCTATTTCAAGCTGATACAGAAATTCAAGCCGGGCTATCTTTCTCCTAAGAAATTTAGGAAAATATCAGTGGAGTTTTTTTTATCTATCAGATGGAGACTTCATTAATTAAACCTTTTAATCTACTGCAGTTAAAGGTGAATCTAGAATTTTGTGATGCCTAGAAATGAGTTCTCATTATACTTTTACTTAAAAGAGTGGTTTTCCCCTCATGTGTTACCTTTTTGTAAACCACATACCTATTAAGTCATACAGCATTGGACTATTCCTTGCATTGCATCAAACTTAAAAAAGATAGTCACTTTTTATTTTTTTTGTATTATTAGCTAAGTATTTTTGAGAGTGACAGAAGGAAAATGGAGTATCTGCCTCTTACTTCTCATTTTCATAATACTGGAAGGTGGAATTCATATGGTATTATAAGTAGAAATTTTCTGCATCACTGAGAACATGGCTTAAAGTATAATGCCTCCTGGAAAAGTCTGAAAAGCATTCTAATAAGAAATAGCTCAAGCTGTATAACAGGCACTGTCTGCACTGTTTTTCTCTCCTTTTGCTATATTGCTAAATATGTTTTCAGAAAAAAAGAATCCTGTTTCTTAGTTCATCTGCTCTGGCTGCCTATTCCCCATCTGAAACCACAGACCTCATTTTCTGACTGCTGTGGAAACAGTTATTAGGTCAACATTTCAAACAGAGGCTGGAGGGAGAAAACACACATGTGGGTGTACACTCACACATTCACAGACATAGACACGTACAGAGCAAGAATCTGAGAATTAAGGAGTGGGCTTCCTTCTAAACTGAAATTTTTTCAATGTTTTGGGTGAAGCATCAGCTGCTATTTAACTCTGATGCTCTTTGAAAAATGGAGGACTGTGCTGTTAGCCTGATACCAGCCAGGTACTGGTAATGGGAAAACATTCAAGTGGCATGGATATTTGCCCATTTCTACTCACTTTTAACCCAAAGTGACATTTCATCAGGTCACATCAGGTTGTATTGCAAGACAACAGTGACCATAAGATAACCCAGATGTAAGAAGTAGCCTGTCTCTTCCAGGGGCAGAATTATAAGGGGACATTCCTCGGTTTCAATTGGAGAAAGAAGATAACAGTAATCGATCTATAGAGAACTTGCTCTTCCCTCGATGTTGAAAGTAAACTAAATTCCTAGAGATTAGTCGATAATACTGATGTTTATTAACTTTCTGTTTATTTTTAAATGTGTTAAAATGTTGCCTCTATTTTTGATGTTTTGAATATCATGATAAGTAACGGACTAGTGAATTGAGATGTAGCACATGCACAGTTATTTGTATGATGAAATGAATTAGAGATATAGGACCTGATCTATGATTTCATTGCTAAATGGAAATCAAATATTAGGAATCCCTATCAGTGCAGATCAGGACTTCATCACTTACAGACTTTTAGAGTTGCCTAGGGCACTGAGGCTAAGTGATTGGCCCAGAGACAGCATCTCATCATCAGATGAGATTTGAACATGGGACTTCCCGGCTCCCACGTTAGCTCTACGTCTTTTAAATCATTATTGCTGATACTGATAGCTTATATCGAAAGAATCTAGCTATGGACCATGAGGACTGCTTTCACCACACCTTAGACTTTCTTTTTCCCAAAGCCAGAATAACTAAGTTGTTTAAAAAGAAAACCTTTTATCCATTTTGTCTATAGAATAAGAAGCAACGATTTTATCTCCTTATTTTCCTCACAGATTTTCTGATTGAACTGACACGTTGTTATAGATGCAGCCTGAGTCACATTCAAATAATAAAATATGCATGTAGAGTGAGATCTTTTAATTCACAAAACAGTTCTTTGGAAACCCCTTCCTCCCACCCCCCCACACCCATCCCTCAGGTGTTTAACTGGCCACCAGGGAATTACTTGACTGCAATGGAAATTTTATTTTTAGATAAGCAGGAAACTAAAGTAATTTGTACTAGGTCATAGAATGGGTACAGTTTATGCAGAATCACAGAATGTTAGAGCTTACTTGGGCTGCATTTAGATCGATGGAATAGATAAGAAAATATAGCGGTGGTACTATTCAGTATGCTTAAGAACCAGCCATGTTAACCTATTTAAGCTATGGGCTGAAAAGTGGGGAAGTGGGAAGGATATTTAATAGAACGACCTCTAGTGAAGAAAGTTACTAAAGAAGTTTGTGGTAATCAACCCCATACTTGAAATTTTGATTGTTTTAAACATGACTAAAAAAGCAAATTCTCTACGGGTCCGTTCTTGTTACTTTCTTTGTTCAATCAGAGTTATGTGGCGCTTCTTTATATTCATAATACTAGAAGATTTTTAAGTGTAATAATTCATGCAGAGTATACATACATGATTACCCGTCATCTAAAATTAAAATTTCCTCCTCTGAAAATATTTGAGTCCTATTGTGTCTAGTGGAAGAAAAGTCTTATTTTCATGCCTCATCGTGGTACGGAGTTTACCTTGAATTCTTGAAGGCTATGCAAGTGGAAAATACACAAGTTCTGTTGGGTTCTAGCATCCGGGAAAAGTTTCCATAGTGGATTTAAAAACAAACTGTCTCCAGTCTGAGATCAGGCTAAGTGCGGAGAAACTTCTTAACAGTAGGTTGGCCAATAGGGTTGGAAGTCCTTGGTGATAGCAACCCGTGGAATAAAGAAAACAATAGCACGACCCCCTGTTCTGTGCAGCCCGCGTCTACTTGTGCAGTGATGTTGGCAGGATATGAAATGGGATAAGGAGTGCTAGGACTAATGTACTTTTTTAGACTGTCGATACTCATTCATTTAGCTACTCAACTTGAGGTCTTTGCATAAGGACCATTGTGGTAACGTATAGATGGAGTGCTCAAATGCTAAAATGGATGCATGGCCTCATCAATTAAGCGATTCTCTCTGACGAAGCAGATTGCGGCTCATCCATGCCTGCCCACGCTGCACAATTCTTATTCATATTTTCCTGTAGTTTTGTGACGGGGTTCCTCCAACATGCTGAAGTTCTTTGTCATTTTCTCCAGACAATGAAAGGCGAGGATGCTAGTGGACACCCAACTTCTCTGGCTGTTATTCCTCACTCTCACCATGTTTTCTATCTATCATTTTTTCCTATTGTACATTTCCTTGAGGACATCTTTAATTCCTATCCTTCCCCTTAGCTCCTAATTACTTATATGTTATAGTCTGATCACAAACACTTGTGCTTCATCATTGCCCTTTTCACAATAATAATTTTCAGTTCTTTGGAGGCCGTATTGTTCTGTGTCTTACAAACATGAAGGAACACCCGTTGAATATTGATGTTAAAATTGGGCCTTGGTTTATGAAAGAAGCTTGGGGACATTAATAGAACTTTGTAATTTCCCAGAGGTAATTAATCTGACGCTGCTCTTCCTGTTAAATAATGTATTCCAGATATACATTTTTGAATGAGTTCTTTACCTTGTTTATCCAGCTGCACATCATATTCGGGCCAACTGGTAATCTCCTTCCTCTTGGTTTTTCCTATTTGTATGGTCAGGACAAACTCTTTTGAACAGATCTCTTCAGGGGTTTCTGTAATGTTCCAGAGTTGGATGCAACCAACATGATGTCATCTGCAAGCAGAAGCATTTGGAGGATGTCACTATCCGTAAGGAATCACTCTTCGACTTCTGTTATGACTGGATATCTTCCATTATAGTAATGAGTAAAATTTTTCAGCATATATGTCCTTGATTTATGCTTCACCTGTGGTCTATGATTAGAGGGTTATTTGTTAGGCTGTTTTTACCAGCATTTCTGTCAAAGACTATGGAAGAATTTTGACATGTGGATGGGAGACACCTTCTTAGAAGAGTGTTTTTACAGTAGCAATTTTATCTACCGAACCAAATGCTTCTTTCTTTTTTTCATAATCAATAAACAGTAAGCACAGTGGGATTTTATAATCTCCAAAATGTACTACTCTGATGCCTCCTTACAGTGTGGAGGTGACCCTGGATTCTGAAAGGCTGTGTCAAGTGGGGTATGAGTTCTGACACTTTCTATTGTGATGGAAAGGAATAAAATATAGTCCTACCAACAAAATTAGTCTGTTTTAAAATTAACATCCCAGCTAAGTATGCAAAAATAGGTTACTGGTTGGTTGAGTACTGGTGATGAATTGTTAGGTCATAGAAACCAATGAAACAAAGTAAAAAATGACTCAGTCCTGTGTGTCTGCTTTAAGAGCTGCAGTGATTGGAGCAAAATGACAGAAAGAGAGTCAGCGGATGCCAAGAATCACAAACCACTTTAACTTGGTTGTCGGTGCTGTAAATGTGACATAACATGGTGGAACAATCCTCTATCGATATTGGTGAAAACATACAGGAAAGATGTTTAATTGCCAGATATGCTCACCACTCTTTTAGAAGATGTCCTGCTCAGTATCCAAATGGAGAAGTGATTTCTTAGGAGGAAGTGAGCTCCTGTAGATGCTCCTAGCTCAGATTTTATTTTGCTGAGAGAAAACTCTAGGATACTATAGGAACTCCTTAGTGAAATCCTTGGTCTCCGAAGAGACATAGGTATAACGATATTTAGAGGAAAGACAGATGAAGAATGTGTATTGCCCAAAATATGAGTTGCAGCTAAATGGGCAATCCACTTACTACATCAATAAGTCCATCTTGGACAAGTATTATAGATGAACAATGAACTAGACCAAGAACTGAATAAGGAAAAGAGAATGGGTTGGATTGAAGCTGAGGAACTGCATGGTGATTTCAGACCCCAAGCTTCTTCCTAACACAAAAATAGGCCCTTTAAAAGTGAATATTTTTCCACTTATGCTATATAGGTACAATTCATGAAATAAGACAATTTCTGAAAAATCAAAATTATGAATGACCCAGAGGGCACTGCAGATACGCATGGCGGGACTAAGTAGGTGGCATCAACACTGATTTGCATACAAGAAGTCAAGTAAAAGACACAATCCAGAAAAGGTTTAATTGGAAAAGAGTTAGGCTGGTTATATAATGAGAGCAAGGGAAAGCAGGTACACTGCTTGAACTCTTTAATGCTGATCAGAGGGAAGTTAAAAAAAGGAAAACAAAAATCTTGGAAGACATAGAACAAATTGGGTGGGTCTCCTTAGTTTGATTTATGGGAGAAAATGGATAAGAATCTCAATGGATGCATTGTGATCTATAGCTTTGTCTAACGTAACAACATCCGTGAGATCACAGTTCTATTAAAGTATGTATGTATTCATAAGTAATTGAAAATAAGCTCACTTTTCAAACCCTGAGATTTAAGATGAAGATTTCTTTAATGTGCCTTTTAACCTTTGGCTCTAGTAATCAATCTTAACATATTCAAAGCTCTGTCTAGGCTCCTGTAACTTTTTTATTAAGATTATTACTGTTTTTGTCTGGTGAGATTGTTCTTGAAGTGGCAGATACTACACTCAAGCTCCAATCCAAACAGGTACAGGGATCAGCCCTCTAACAGTCAGTGTATTATGGAGTGGACGTATTGTGATCTTTTGAATACAGAAACAAGAGCTATGTGGACATTTGCTAGATCCTCATCCTATAATGTCCTTTTAACGGTAGATGTCTGTCAGGGCTCGGTCCTTGGCTCCCTTTTTTTCTTCTTCTACACTAAGTTACTGTGGTAATCTCATGAGCTCCATAGGTTAAATTTCCCCCTCTGTGTGGATGATTCTCAAGTCTATCTATCCTGCCTCAGCCTCTCTGCTGACTTCCAGTCTTGCGACTCCAACTGCCTTTCATATATCTCAGGTTTCATGTTCAGTAGACGTCTTAAACTGAACACTTTCACAGCTGAACTCATTATTGTTTTCCCTAAACTGTCATCTCTCTTACCTCCCTGTTACTGTAGAGGGAACGGCGTCCTCCTACTCCTACAGGCTTACAATCTAGGAGTTATCTTTGATTCTTTGCTGGCTCTCACCCTACAGACATCCAGTCTGTTGCTGAAGCCTATTAATTTCCCTCCTGCATCATCTTTCACGTCACCCACTGCAAGGACAAGCAAAGTGGGACATTTTATTGTTTTTTTCTTTTGGAGTGCTTCTCAGCACCAAGGTAATCAAGTGCCTTTGATTGAGTCTCACCTTTGTTTGTAGGAAGGCCCACACCGTTTTGCTAGTTAGATCACAAGAGGGAGAGGTGTGAAGCACTCTGACGTTGAAAAAGGGTATGTGTGCTCTGAGGTTAGCATTTTGTTTGGAGCTCACCCATTGGAAGAGTGCTGGTGTGGAGACTCTGGGTAGCCATTAAAGAGCGCTCCTGGCTTTGAAAACCCGGATGTTGGTGCTTCTCTGTCTGGCAACTATATATGTAATGTCTTGGACAGATAGCTAAAAGCCTGTCTGCTGATTTGTGTTATTTTGCTCTGTTTATATAATTTCTGCTTGTTATTTCTGTTTGTGTTTTCTTTGAAATTCAGGATGCTGACTTTTCCCCCTGAACCAAGTGAATGATATATGTAAGTTTGATTAAAGTGAGATTGTAAACCCCTTAAAGTTGCTTTCCTTAGAAAAGCAGATTGAAGAGCCTGTGCTAGCAGCCCTCCTGTGTGCTGGTGTCGTTGGTCTTATACCTCCACAGCAGCTGCTAGCAACAGTGTTGTTACCTGCCCCCACCTTCTGACAACTATGGTACAGGCCTTTATCACTTCATGCCCAGATTATTGCATTTGCCTTCTGGTAGGCTGGCCTGCCCCAAGTGTCTCCCCACTCCAGGCCATCCTTCTTTCAGCCACATTTCAGCTTTCTTTTATTTTTTATTTATTTCATATTTCATTAAATATTTCCCAACTACATGTAAAAATTGTTTTAAACAATGATTTAACAAAATTCTTGAGTTTGAAATTCTCTCCCTTTCTCCTGCCCCTGCTCCAAAATGAAGTAATTTGATTTTGATTATAAATGTGAGGTCATGTGAAACATGTTAAAAAAAATTTCCATGTTAGTCATGTTGCAAAATAAGCAGAAAACCCAACAAAATAAAACAATTAAAATAGAGTTTAAAAAGAATGCTTCAATCTGCATCTAGAGTTCATCAGTTCTGTCTCTGGAGGTAGATATCATTTTTTATCTTGTGTCCTTTGGAAGTGCCTTGGATCGATGTCTTGATCAGAGTAGACGAGTCTTTCATAGTTAACCACCCTTCCTATTTTGATGTTATTGTGTACAGTGTTCTCATGGTTCTGCTCACTTCACTTTGCATCCGTTGATATAAGTCTTCTCAGCTTTTTCTGAATCCATCCTTCTTATCATTTCTTATAGCACAATAGTATTCCATCATAACCATATATCATAACTTATTTAGCTATTCCTCAGTTGTTGGGCATGCCCTCAATTTCCAATTCTTTGCCACAAAAAGAGCTACCATAAATATTTTTGTTCAGATAGGACCTTTTCCTTTTTTATTTGATCTCTTTGGGATAAGTGGTGTTACTGCCTCGAAGAGTATGCACACTTTTATGGCCCTTTAGGCCTAATTTCAAATTGTTCTCCAGAATGAGTGGAATGGTTCACAACTCTACCAGCAGTGTATTGCTGTCCCAATTTTTCCCCTCCAGCAGTTGTCATTATTCTTTTGTGACATATTAGCCCATCTGATAGGTGTGAGGAGGTGTCGTAGAGGTTTTTGTTTTTTGCATTTCTCTGATCAGTAGTGCTTTAGGACATTTCTTCGTGTGTCTATTAATAACTTTGATTTCTTCTTTTGGAAAGTGCCTATTCATATCCTTTAACCATTTATCAACTGAAGAATGGCTCTTAGTTTTATAAATTTGGCTCAGTTCCCTATATATTCAAGAAATTAGGCCTTTATTAGATAAACCTGCTACAAATTTTCTCCCTACTTACCTGTTTTCCTTTTAATTTTGACTGAATTGGTTTTGTTTTGTGCAAAAATTTTTTAATTTCATGTAATTAAAACTATCTATTTTACTTCCTCTAATGTCTTCTATCTCTTGTTTTGTCTTAAATTCTTTCCTTATCTAAAGGTTTGAGACATATTTTTTCATGCTCTCTTAATTTGATTATGTGACCCCTTTATGTCTAGATCTTATCTTATACTGTGTGAGATGTTGGTCTATGCCTAGTTACTGCCAAACTTTTCTAGTTTTCCCAGTCATTTTTGCCAGACGTTGAGTTCTTAACCCCAAAAGCTTGGTGCTTTGGGTTTATAGAACGCTGTAGATTACTATGGCTGTTTACTGATGTGTATTGTGTACCTAATCTGTTCTACCGATCTACTGCTTTGTTAGCTAGTACCAGATTGTTTTCACGATTGCCACTTTGTAATATAGTTTGAAATCTGGAACTGCTTGTCTGCCTAGTTTTATTTTCTTTGGTGTTTTTTGTGCCTCTTTAGTCAAGGTGTTGAGTTTTTTTTATAATTGTCTGCTTTTTCTTTCATTTCTTCAATTAATTTTTCCTCTACTGTTCTGATTTGATTTGGAAGTAAATTTTTAGTTCTTCCAAGAGTTCTTGTTAGGCGGTTGTATAATTCACATTTGTCTTTCAGGCTTTGCTTGTATCGTTTTGATCTTTCAAGTCACTGTAGTAGCTTTTTTGAGATTGTGTCCTTTTTTGTTATTTGCTCATTTTTATACCCTATTTGTGGATTCGGAACTTTACATTAATTTGGGCTTTGTTCCAGCATAGAGTGGAGGGGCTCTGTCCCAGGCTTCAGACTTTTTCACGCTGATGTTTTTAGAGCTAGTTCTCGACTTTTGGAAGTTTTCAGTTCTTCCAAGATGGTGTAATCTAGGGAGAGGGTAAGGTCACTACTCTTTTGCTCTGCACTCTGGTCCTTACCCAGGAAAAGTACCTGATTCCTTGGGTTTGTAGTTAGTACTGCTCCTCCAGGCTAGGGACTGGAAAAGACACTGTTCCTCAGGGTCCCTGATCCCTTGGGGACAAAAATAATACTGCAGGGCTTCCACTCCCTCTCTATTGACAGTGCTCCTCTCTGTGACCCAGAAGTGGGGATAGGCAGTGGAGATGCCAGACGTTGTCTGGTCCTATATCAGGTGCTAACACAAGTATACCCTGTCATATCTTTCTGACCAGTTGCCGGATCCTCTTATTGTCTCTGGTTTGAGAGCTCCCAAAGCTACTGCTGCTGCTTCTACTCCTCCCGTCACTAGTGTGTCATCTCCGTGGGCTCTAGCTTAGCCTGCGCCCCAGTGTCCCAGATCTCTCTTTCCAACTGCCTAAATTGGAAAACTGTCACATTCTGAACTTTTGTTGCCTCTGCGCTCCAGAATTCAGTTTGAGACATTACGTTAAAGTTGTTTGGGAGAGCCCAGCTGAGGGCTTTCTTTCTCCACCCTCTTGGCTGTACCCCTGGAAATCCCTAAAGTGATTTTCCCAAAGGGCAGATCTGAACATCTCACTCCTCTTTAGAACCTAGCCCCCTCCTACTTTTCCAGGTTTCTTACACCTTGGTTACCACGGCGTACTGTTCAATCTGGTGATGACCTCCTGGCTGTTCCACAAATAAGACACTCCTGTCTCTTAGCTCTGGGTATTTTCTCTGGCTATCCCCCGTGCCTGGAATGTTCTCCCTCTTCAGCTTTACCTGTTGACATCCTTGGATTCCTTTAGGTCACAGCTAAAACCTCATCTTTTATAAAAGGAAGCCTTTCCCAATCCCTCGTAATTTTAGTGCTTTCCCTATTAATTATTTCTTATTTGTCCTGTTTATAGCCTGCTTTGTGTATATTTGTTTGCGTGTTGTTTCCCCCATTAGATTGTAAGCTTCTTGAGACCAGGGACTTCTTTTGCCTCTTACTGTGTCCCCAGCATTTATCACAGTGCCTGACACATGGTAGCTAGCTTAATAAATGTCGATTGATTTTGATTATTGATTGACTCGTGTTTCAGGTTCCATTTTCATTCAAGTATACATGCCCATAGCCAAGTGGACCTTTCTTGGTGTTGGACCTTTCTATAGGGTAATCCTAAAGTCTGGACACATAGGCGATGGATGGCAATGTGGAGTTACTGCATTGAGTTCACGTGAATCTTGCAAAGCGCATCAACCTTTTCATCACAGACGATGGAAATCATAATGAAGATGTTTTGTTAATATTCCAATTAAATAAAATGTTGCTGAAAATTTCATTCATTTCATTTCTTGAAAATGTACATTTTTGCCTATGTGTCCAGACTTTAGGAACACCCTGTATGATAAAATGTAGCTGTTTGCCGTCCATCATTTATGCATTTACCCAATTCTCCCTAGGGGGCACATCTCCCAGGATTTTTCTATCCAGAGTAGAATTACACAAAACACAAAGCATCCATGGTAGAGGATTACAAAGGCCAGATTGATCTCTGTGCTTTTATACTGTAGTGGAATGACATCTGAGATATTATTGTCTCCCCTTGCTTCAGGAGCTATGGCTTGGGGCCTTTGACTATCTTAATTGATTCAGGAAGCAAAAATAAAGTGCTTGTCGGGATTGTGGCTGGCTTTGTGCTGTCTTCATACAAACCGTGTACACACAGGGCCCATGCTTACCTGGCTTTATAATTTTTCACTATCTAGTATGCAGAATCTTGGACTTATAGAATTTGACATTTGGAAGGGACCTCAGTGGCCATCTAGTCCAACTCATACACACACACACACACACACACAAATCCATGTTATGACATACTTACCAAGAGACTTCTGCTTGAAGACCTCCAAAGAGTGGAAACTCACCACGTCTCCAAGCATCCCATTCCACGTTTAGACAGCTCTAAATGTAAGGAAGTTTTTTTTTTTTATTAACACAAAGCTTCAATTTGCCTCTAGGCAACTTAGATTTATTGTTCCTAGTTGTGCCGCCAGGGCCAAACACAACAAGCCTAGTCTCCCCTCCACATGACAGCTTTTCTAATCATTGAAGACAGCTGTCATATGCCCATTGAACCTTTTCTTCTTGAGGGAACTGTGCCCAGTTCCATCAACTGCTCCTCACAGGACTCAGTCAAGGTCCCTTGTCGTCCCAGTTGTTATCCTGTGGATACTCTTTCAGTTCGTCAATGTCCTTCTTAAACTTTGGTACCTCAAAGGGAGCCTGATATAACTGATGAGTTCTGGTGAGAGCAGAGACCTGTGAAGCTATCACATATCTATTCCTGGATGCGATTAATACAGCTTGAAATGCCATGAGCGTATCATCCTGCTCACCAATTCACTAATAGATGCACATTATTTTTAAAGAAAAATTGCTATCTGCCCGTGCTTTACTTACATTTTGAAGTTAATATTTTGTACCCAATCCTTTAACATAATTTATATTGGATTCCATCTTATTGGATTGATTTCAACACTCCATCTGGCCGTTAATGATCCTTTTAGATCCTGGTTTTGTCCTCCAGTGTTAGCTAATGCATGCATCTTACGCCCTCTGCAGCTTTGATGAACATGCCACGTGTGCTTTTATACAAGTTATCGATAAAAATGTTAAATAGCACAGGGCCAAGGGTGGATCCCTGAGGTATTGTACTGTAGATATCTTGAGTCATTGACATCGTATCATAAGCAGTTATTCGTGTCTGGCCTGACAGCCAGTTCTGAGTCTGATTGTATTATTGCCTTTTATATTTCTCCATCCTCTCCATAAGAACAGTATAAGATAATTATATCTAATGCTTTGTCAATATCTAGGTAAATTCTGTCTACATCCCTCCTCTCATTTGATAGTTTAGTAATCCTCTCAAAAAAGTAAATGAGTTTAGTTTCGTACGATTTGTTCTTGGTGAACCAATGCTGGTTCCTTGTAATCACCATTTTCCTTTATATATGTTTACCAGGCATCTGTAATGATCCATTCTAGAATTTTTCCTAGAAATGAATTCAGACTCACTAAATTTTAAAGTTTATAGGCTCCATTCTTTTTACTTTTCTGAAAATTGAGAGGTTTACCCTCTTCTAGTCTAGTCTCTCCTATTTTTCATGTTTTGGATATCACCGACAGTGATATATGACAATAACTATATCTACCAGTTCTTTCAGTACTCAGTTCATCTATACACAGACTTGGCTTTATAGAATGGAAGTGCCTTGTGCATTGAAGTAAATTACAAAATTCAAAGGCATAGCTAGCAAACAAAAATGTCATTATGTATAAACATATACACATAGATATGGTATGTGTGTAAACGCACACAATCTGTATCTGCTGTTTGATATAAACGTTTAAAAAACAAGTTTGTGCCAGCAAACAAAAATGTCATAATATATATTACACACATAAATATGATATATGTATAAATATACAGAATTAATTTGATATTTAATTTTTAATATGTAATTTTAAAGGCAAGTAAACATGTCATTATATGTTTATGCACAGTAATTAGTACAAACATTTCTGTCTCTACTTTTATACATATATTCAAAGGCTTACTTAACCATTTACTCATTTGAATATGTCATTTACTCCCTCCCCCATATAGGTTAAGCTATGATAGTCTTCCCATTAATTGGCTACATTTTTCTTTTTTGAGAGATGAGTTCTATGTTGGTTAGTATTTTATTTTAAAGAAATATTATTTTATTTCTTTAAGCATTCTAAAATGCTTACTTTTCCTTTATTCATCTTGGACCATTTAACCATAGAATCACAAAATCACAGTACCTAAGAGTTAGAAAGGACCATGGAGACCACCAAGTCTAACATATTTCTGAAAAAATATCCACTATAAAAAATCATCCACAAGAGATGCTGAAATTAGATGCTATGGATAGGTTGTGATCACTATTTAGGGAAGGAACACCCATAGCAATGAGAGTGTCGATTTTTTAAGTACTGGAGCCAAGTACGTTGAGGCTCTATATAATTAGGAGGTACTTAGCATGTAGGAATTTCCATCTTCATTTTCGTATGTCATATTGTATTAGTAATCTCTCAAATAGATGCTTTCAGAAATATATTGATATACCAGCTTATAGTGATGGGGCCTGACCCTTGGAGCATTTATTGACACTGCTTTACGCTGATACGTTTTTCATTTGTGATTATTACAGTCCTTCACAAAAATCTGAATATATTCAGTTTAATTTATAGTTGTATCTAGCATAACAAAAATTGACATAGTTTGGTAAAGTTATCTGTAAAATGAATGTGTTAAATTAATCCTATTTTCCCATCATTTTACATATAGAGATATAGAGCTGCTCCACCCCATTACCACACACACACACACACACACAATTAAAATTAGTTTCCTTAGTGATGATCTTCCATCTCTAAAAATTCATGATTCTATGGATTCTCCAGGGTATAAGCTGGTATACTGTAAGAGTGGCTTTAAAATTTGGGCTTGAGTGAAAGAGAGGAAAGGATTTTTATGCTCTCAGGTAAAATTATTAGAACACTGCACTTGGAAGTGAGGAAGTCATAAGTTTGAATTCAGACTGAGACTTTTTCTAGATCTATGACCTGGGAAAGTCACTTAAGCTCTCTCTGGCGCAGTTTCCTTCTTTTTAAAATGGAAATACTAAAAGCATCTGTATCACTGTGTATCTGTAGTAACAGTCCAAGTTGTATGTAGTGAAATAACATATGTAAAACACTTTGCAAATCTTAAAAGCACTATATAAATGTTAACAATTATTACAACCAGATTCTGATTAGTAAGAATGAAGAATCTTAGGAAGTTGTTTTATATATTTAAATTTACATTGTCCAAAGTTATAATTATGTAAAAATAATTATTTGTTCTTGTCCAATTCGTTAAAATTCAAATATTATGAACAATTCACAGGATTCATCATTCGCACTATTCAGGATCTTCCGAAAGGAAAAATCAGCAATAAAAAGTTTGCCAATAGTGGCAAATATATGCATTTCTTTGTAGGAAGCATGGGAAGGGGGGATATTTTAAAATGTAGCTCTCTTTTTGAATGATCCCCTACTTTCTATTGTCCTCCATACACACACACACACATATACATATACATACACACATAACATATATGTACTATATATACACACATACTCTATATACACATATATTACGTATATACACATATATATATACACACACACGTTTTTATGATATATGCACACACATGCACACATACATCTGTATATATATTTCCTTCCTCTTTGGCCTCTTCCCTCAAGAAAAGTATGCTAAATCTATCTGTTAAGTGTATTTAAATATAAGACGAAATACATTCTATTAAAGAAAAAAATGTTGTGAGGAGGGAAGGGAGAATTAAAAAGGAGGAAAGAAAAGCTGTTTGAAATAAAAAAAGCAAAGCATGATTTTAATTTTATGGAGATGAAAAATGGTTCATTCAGTGCTTTTTTATTTTAGACTTACTTTATTTTGCTCAAATTTAAATAAGAATTGGAGCGTGGATAGGAGGGGGGATATTAGCATTGTCACAGAGAAGGGACTTATTCACGCTACCATTACAGGTGTGTCGTATCTTTTCCAGTGCCCTTTAAGGCTGGTTTGTTTTGGAAGGCCTTTCAGATTAGCTCCTCGGTCACATTTTTGGTTAAGAGTGTCTAGAACAAAGCAGGAACTGACTGTAACATATTCCCGATACAGCATTTCCCAGTGATCTTGCTCCCGTGTTCAGCTCTCATAGGAACATAGACGAGTAACTTGAAAGATGCCGGAGTGGTTTGCCATTTCTGCACCAGCTCATTTTACAGATGGGGAAATTGAGGCAAACAGGGTGAAGTGACTTGCCCAGGGTCACACTGGTAGGTGTCTGAGGGCAGGTTTGAACTCAGGTCCTCCTGGCTCCAGGCCTGGCTCTCTGTCCGCTGTGCCATGTGTCTGCCCAGTGCCAGCTCCCTGTGCTTCCGTTTCTTCATCTGTAAGATGCGGGGTTTGTCTTGATGGCCTCTTAGATCTTCCAGCTCTAAATGCATGATGCTATGACTCAGGTTCTCAAAATCCAAAGCCACTGCCTGTTTTTCCTACGTTACTATGTTTCTTTCATCATCTAAACCAACCTCTTTATTTGAGGGGGTAGGGACCGAGACCCAGAGAGCTAGAATATTTTCATAACTTCATGTGTCTAGTAGGTTACAGATCTAGGATTTGAATTCAGGTCCTCTTGCTCCCAATTTACTATAATGTACCACAACCTAGGGATTGCTTTAGTTATGGTCCCCATTCTGCATTGCTCTAAAAGACCTTTGTTGAACCTTGGTCCTAGGGTGATACTCCACCTCCATGCCATAGCACTGTGCTGTGCCCAAATGGACAAAGTCAAGGTTGCATTAAAGAAAATTTACTGAAGAAATAAAAGTAAGGCAATGGGGAGAGGATGCTGTCCTAGGATGGTACTTTGGTTGCTAATTTTGTGGCCAATGTCGTATGTCTGGTGTAACATTAAGGTTTACAGGGCTTTACCAAGTACTTTATATATCTTAATGTAATACTAATTCTCTGAGGTAGGTGCTATTGAGATTATTATCAGCATTTTACAGATAAAGAAACTGAGGCAGAGAGGTTTAAATTGGGTACTACAGTTAAAAAGCTAGTAAATGTCAGAAACATTCAAACTCAGGTCACACTACTCCAAATCTAATATTTTTCTACTACATCTTGCTTCCTCATCAAAATATTGAACATTTTTCTCTTTTCTCACCCCGTATTGTTAAAAGTTTCACCTTCCCTCTCTGCTTCCCCTTTCCCCCAACATAAACACGCACACTATGTATGATGCATTATCCATGATTTCACAATATGTGAGCAGGAAAGGAAATGGAAAAACAAAATGGGGAATGGGGAAAAGTCTATTATTTGGGAGTTGGAGAATCGAGAGTTTGGTGAGTTCATCGGAGCAGGTACTTATAAATAGGAAAGATAGTCTAGTGGGGAAGCAATATGGAATCTTAGGGAAGGAGATCACAGCCTTGCCAAGCTGAAGCTGTATCAATTAGAACCTTAGCTTCTTTAAAAAAATATTTTCCCATTAGTCGTGTTGTAAAGCAGAATTAGGACCAATGGGAGGAACCATGAGAAAGAAGAAACAAACAAAAAAAGAGCGAATAGTATGCTTTGATCTGCATTCAGACTCCACGGTTCTTTTACTGGATGTGGGTAGCATTTTCCATCATGAGTCTTTTGGAGTTATCTTCGATCCTTGCATGGCTGAGAAATTATCACATTTAGTCATTGCACAACGTTGCTGTTACTGTGTACAGTGTTCTGGTTCTGCTCACTTCACTCAGCGTCAGTTCATGTGAGTCTTTCCAGGTTTTTCTGAAGTCTGCCTGCTCACCATTAAAATCTTAGCTTTTAAACTGTCTAAGTTTGACCGGCTGTGCTTGATTAAGTTTGAGAAGAAAGGAAATAGCCAGGCAAAAGGAGAGAAATTAGAGAAGACCAAGGCCTAGAACCCTTTGTGATTACAACTGGATTAGGATTAACTGAGAAAACCTTTATAAGTTTTGCAGCTTTTCCCTTTAATATGTTCTTTTTATTTATAAAGCTTCTAAAATTCTTTAAAGAGAATGCCTAAAAACAGTCATGACCAGTTTTTAAGAAGTATGGGAAAGGAAGAGGGAAAAGCTCATGCCATCTTCCTCTGGATAAAATGGATGATTACGGAAACAGGATGTATAGAAAAATGGTGGTAGCACCAAGAAACTAGTGGGACATCCTAAGGAGCCCAATCCTGAGGCTTTCTCATAGAAGGAACGAATGATGTCACAGGGAGTAGATGGAATTTAGAGCCAGAAGGGAGCTCAGAAACCGTCTAATCTAATCTCCTTTTACAGACGAGCACACTGAAGCCTAGAGAGAGTTAAGTCACACAGTTACTAATTAGTCACACAGTAATTAGCAGAGCTAGGATTCAAACTCAAGTCTCCCTAGTTCACGCTGGCTAACAGTAGAGAAAAGATGGCAGTGGGGGATTGTGGCACTTGTTCCTTAGAGTACATTAGTAACTTAATTAATAAATTCATTACTTCAAAATGCCACCAAGTGAACCAATTAATTAATGGAAAGTAACCCAAAGCACAAACTTAATAATATTACTGTATCTAAGAAGAATACAGTGTTCAATTTACCACCGTATAGTCTAGACAGAGAATCCCAATTCGGTGTGAAGTAACCTAATTTAATAACTATCTCTCTGGAGCACTTACAGTAATTAATAATTCCATAATTAAAAAAAAAGATTCTGCTCTGCGTCAGTGAGAGTCTAGATAACGGTATTTGTCATTCCCTTCCTCTGGACTGGCACTTGCTGAACTCTTACCACGGGCAGAGTTAGAGTTCCAAGAGGAAGAGCACCTGTCAACGAAGCTCTAAGTCATACTTAATGTGAAGAAAAGAGAAGGGACCTTGTAACAAGTTCCAGAAAGAAAAATGCCTGGAAGCATCCTCCACAAAATATGCAGCTGTTTATATGGAATTAGAAGAGGGGAGAGGAGAGGAGAAAAGCAGGTATCCTTCTCCCCCCCCCCCAAAGTGAATGACTTCTCCTTCTCTGCATCGTAATTCTGTGGTCTGTTGGTAGCTCTTTTCTCCATCACCCCTCAGCTATTCACTACTTGATGTGCCAGTGTCTGTTGCAATGTCTCCTGTGGGACAACTGTGTCTTAATATTTTAGCAACAGAACAGCCATGTAATTATCTGTAAATAATTTAGCATGTATTTCATCCATGTGGAAATGATCCAATTAGCTGAAGAAAAAAATGTAAAAAAAATTCCAGCAGCAAAATGTTAAGCTACGACTCCCAGGACTGATTTACCTTTTCATAGCTCTTTAGTTTTAGCTAATTAAAAATATTTTCTTTTTCAAATTATCTGCCGAGTTCCTCAGTCTGAAGCTGCCCAGACTTACTTTCTTCCATTCTTGCTGCGTGTGCCACAAAAGCAGAGAGAGAAGAGCCTAATGGCAGTCATGGGAGGAATGTTTCCTATGAGCGCTTTAATTGCATTAGGATAGGGCTTAGTTTTCAAGACTTTCATTGGGTCACTATGTTTTCCAGATACAGATTATTCTGTTCGTCATCGTGTATAGGTTTTCCCATGCCTACTTTTTACTTATGTTAATAGAACAGGGAGAAAGGTGTCAATGATAATAAAAAGTGGTAGATTATCTATTATTGGTTTCCATTAACTTGAAACATGAAAGGCCACTGTGCCGAATGAGTACAGGGAGGTAGTAGGCCAGGGATTGGCTGGAGAGGCGGGTTACCTAGCCCATGCCAGGGGAAATCCTCAGGGCAGAGTCTCTAAAGATTATTTTCAGACATTGGTTATAGTCATATGAGATCAATCATTACTCAGACTTCTTCCCAATTTTGAGCCTTGAATTAGTTTGGTAGAAAGGGGTTAAATACCCTTCTTCTGAAAGCCACTTTATCAGTGTTGTGTTTGGCTGCAAATCATGAAGGAGATTCAGTATCTGTCCTCCAGTTTTCCTTATTCTAAAAGATTCGGTTGAGTACCAGACACACAAACAAAATTATCATGAAAATAACCCATTCATTTCAAACTGAGATTGATTGTCCAGCCTTCAACAACAGCTCTGGCTCATTTATATACTTACTACAATGATCAGCATTTTCACTTGTCAGGAGAATAATGCCTGCTGTACTCCCTCCCAAGTCTGAGTTACGCATATGGCCTTTCAGGTAAAGATTTTCTCCTGGCAAAATGCTCGAACTGCCGGCAAAGTAGGCGAGGAGACAGGACACAACAGATGCAAATGTGCAGCTTTAGATGAAGCGAGGGTGGCACAAACCTAGAATTATGCCCATTGTGTCTTTCCGACAGTGTTGTTGCTTAGGCTGATTTTATCGAGACTGAAAAAAGAAAGTTAATTTAACAAAGCTGCGGTTTAGACAAATCTGTATTCCCCCCCGCCCCAAACCAAGTTGTTTTTCCACTGTGAAAGTTTTGAAACTAAGATGCAAGAAAAAGATTTGACACATAAACCTGAAAGACAAAACAAAAAAGTATTGTAAAAGATGAATGAACAAATAAATGAAAGAGCTTATTATTTGTTTATTAAGTGCCAGGCATTTTGACAATCACTGCAGATATGAACATAGATCCTAGAGATAACCCCCTGCCTGCCCTCAGTGACCTTATTATACATTCTAACAAGGGGATACAACAGAGAGGGATGAATGAATGAAAAAGCAATAATTATGCTCTTACTATGTACGTATGTACTTTATTGGACTAAGTGCTGGAAATACATATAGAAAAGCAAGATACCTGCTCTCAAAGAGTCCAAATTTTAATTGAGGGAGACAAAATGTGTGATAGGTTTTAGCTGCAGATGCAGTGGAAAGATCCCCATGGTCCTCAGGGTAGCAGTAAAGCAGATGGCAGTGTGTCTCTTTTAATGTCCCATGGTGGCTAGGTTACGGTGTTTTGGAGGTCATAGGGACAGTGAGTGATGCTATAAACCGTAACGCCACTCCCTTGACAAGTCCTTTCCTGAAGCATTGGTCATGTTGATTTAATTACAATTTGTAAAGAAAGAAGTTAAAAGGGGTGGGCGTGTGGTAGCAAAGGGGACAACAGTCAGGGGTCAAAGAAGCATGGTTAGGCTATGGCTGGCTAGATGGAGTCCTGACAGCAAAGCCCAGGGAGGGAATTACAGTTTGGTAGAGCCGGCAACTGTGAGATGCTGGCAGATAGGAAGATTGTCCGGAAGAAGATCTTGACCTTCCCCCCACCCCCCAACTTTTGACACTACAGTTTTAATGACTGGAATAAAAGAATGATGGGAGTGGCTTTGGAAGCAAATCACATGTTTTGTCCTTTAATGAATGATACAAAAATCACTTTCACCAGATTTGTATTTCACCTGTCACCCTGTTGATGATGTTTTCAACGGTCGGGCTATATAATTTTTCACCTTCTTCATCTCCAGGCACCTCCAGCACATTACCGACGTAGCTGCGTCTTAGTTTTCGTCATTACTTGAGTGTGCTTTCTGGGCAACGTCTTCAGTTCTGACGGTCCATTCTCCCCACCATTTCCTTCTCCCCTTCCTTATTCTCACCTCCTGTCCTTGGACTCCCACACTTTATTAATGCAGTTCATGACCTCGATGCCAGCTTCACTTGCTTCTTTTTCCAGTTTGCATGGACTGGATTGTGAGCTATCTTCATTATACTTCCATCGTGGATTCAGAATCACGCCTGCCCTTGATCTTCTCCTATTTCCATCCTTTCCATCCTTTCTTAGGGAGAAAGCAGCATAAAGGTCATAACTGAAGCCCGAACTATAATTTGAACCACAAGCATTTCTAATCTCTGTGCTGTTCTCTAACAAAATCCCCACACGCATCTCTGCCCCCTGGAAATTACGTTGCATATATTTATATTTAATTTTCTACATGTAACCTGTTGTTCCTCCACCCCCAATATAATGTAAGTTGCCCCGGAGCAGGGACTATTTAGTTTTTGTCTTTGTATCCAAAGCGCTTGGCACAGTGCCCGGAACATAGTGGGAACTTAATAAAGGCTTGTTAAATGCATGGGAGAACGCCAACGCCCAGCCCTGGGTAACTCCCATCCTTTGTTTTTCATATTCTAAGCCGTTAACAGAAGATATCATGGAATTGCATTGACTTCATCCACTGTAAACTCACGCCTGTATGTTAACACCCGAAATGTGCCATCTCACTCAACACTGGCGTCGCTGCTGTGGAGCAACCGCTTGTGTAACGTTTATTCACTCCCTGTGCCTTTGCATGAGGTGGCTGAGCGGGTGGAATGCGGGAAGACTTGAGTGTTCACGTTCTGTCTCAGACCGTATTAACTGTGAGGCTGGGCCGCTGGTTTTAATGTCATCTGTAGAGTGGGTGCCATGATAGTACCTGTCTCCCAGAGCCACTGTGATGGTAAAGCAGGGTATTGGCAAAGGGCTTTGCAGACCTTCGAGTGTTACATACATACTGGTGGTTACTCACATTGCCCGGACCTTTTCCACTTTGCTTAAATCACCGTCTCTTTTCCCTACAACTCATTCTCAACATAGGACCTTGCTCCCTACTTTACCGAGAAGATAAATATTCATACAATAATCACCTCCACCTTTGAAAGTTCTCTGAATCTTCACGTTCTGCTTTCCCTTCTGTCTCAGAGGTCATCAGACGTACTCAGAGGTACCTCTCCTTTGCTGAGGCTAATTCCCCTCCCCCCATTTATAATCATTTATTCCATCTTCTAGCATTTTCCTGGTCATGTCTCCCTCCCCCCGTTCAAAAAAGTATTTCTGTAGCATGCATCTTCAGTGTATGGACCTTTCCTCTCTGCTTGGCGCCACAGTATAGAGCACCAGGTCGAGAATCAGGAACACCTGAGTTCAAATCCAGCCTCAGACCCTTACTTACAAGGTCACTTGCTGTGACCCTGGGCAAGTCACTCAAATCACTACTTGCTTCAGTCTCTTTGTGAGAATAACAACAGCCCTTACCTCCCAGGATAGTTGTAAAGATAAAATGAGATAATTATTGTAAAGCGCTTAAAAATTCTGTATAAATATTAGATATTATTGTCATGATTCTCAACCTTAAAAAACAAATCAGCCAACTCACCCGTAAAACCTATTGATTCTGCAGCCTTCTTAAGGTACAGCGAAGCACTGCCCCCTTCCTTCTCTGTACTTGTTGTCTTCACTTCCTCACCACCCACGGTCTGCTTCAATAATTTATAATCTCGGGTTTCCATCCCCACGACTCTAGGTTTGCATTTTTAAGTCTATAGAAAGAGTACCAAATACATCCTTAGGAAAGTTCTCTGAAAAACAAGCAATTTAAATCAGGAAACAAAGTGGTTTTTATCGCTTAATGCCAAAATTGATGGATTTTCCTGATAGAATTACAAATGAGTTGTTAGAGGGAGCAGACTTAGTTAAAATATATTTAGACTTTAGTAGAGCATTAGATGTAAAATAATGAAATTTTAGCCAAAAAAATAAATCCAGATTGCCTTGGGCATGAGCAGGGGTTTATGGATTGAAAACTAGCAAGGAAATCATAAGATAGTGATAAGAACAAATGCTGTTTGTAAATCGTTTAACTTTTCCAAATAATTCTGTTGGTTTCATTGCCATAAATTAACCTTCACCCAGCTGTTTGATGTTTCCTGCACATTTCCAAGCAAAGCAGTCAACATACAAATGACAAGCTATAACATCTTAAGAACTGATTCTCAAAGGACTGAAAAAGGTCATTCATTTTTTAAAATTAATTTTTCCCAATGAACAAAATAGATTTTTCTCCCTCCCACTCCCACCCTACTTTTGCAAAAAACAAAAACAAAAAACTTTGAAACAAATAGGAATAGTCAAGCAAAATAAATTCTTTCATTGGTCATGTCTAAAAAACAGACATCACATTCTCCAGGCTTAGTCTGTAACTCTGTGTGCAAAGCTGTTTGTCTTTACAGTGTGATTGTTGTCGTAGAATTGTTCTTCTTCTTCTGCTCACGTCGCTTTTGCATCATTTTACTCGTTTTCTCCAGTTTCACGGAAAACATCCCTTTCGTCTTTTTTATAACACAATTTGTTCTATTATATTTCTTTCTTCCTTTCTTTCTTTTTCTTTCTTTCTTTCCCTTCCTTCCTTCCTTTCTTTTTGGGCATATCCTAGACTAGAGCCAAAAGTAACATTAGAATTCGAGGGAGGGTAACAAGGCAATGAACCTGATAATTTTACTTTCCCTGTTGAGAACTTCACCGTCCCAAATCAGTGAACCTAGTACAGGTCCCAGTGTCTGGAGGAGAGAACATGGAGGGGCATATCCCAGTAGCAGTTGCTTTTTTGATTACATGCTAAATTAATCTGAGGATAGGCACCTTTCATCAGACCGCAGTGCTATAAGGGGTAGGAGGCACTGTATCTGACCTGAGGCAGCTAGGCAATGCATTGGATAGAACTCTGGACTTGGAATCTGGAAGTCTTGAGTTGGAATTCAGTCTCAGAGAGTTACTAGCCGTGTGATCATAAGCGTTGTCAAATTAACTGGAGGCTCATCTCTCAGCCTCAGTTTCCTCTTCTGTAAGATGAGGATAAATTGTAGCACCTACCCGTCAGAGTGGTGAGAATTAAAATAGAGAACGTGTAAAGCAACTAATACTTAAAAAAGTTATGCGTTATATATTACACATTCACATAATGTCGGCTATTTTCATTATCATTATCTAAAACTTAAGTTCTTCTAGCACGGCACTTTGAAAATAAGAAGGTCTTAGATGTGTTTTACTGAATTAAACTATGATTGTGCTTTAAGCATCACTGGAGAGACAAGCGGTCTCATGATTCCCTGCTTTCTTTTTCTTTAATTATTTCTTGCTATCTCTTTGATTTGTCTCAGCTCCCTACTACCTAGATTTCTAGTTTTAGTATTTTTGTTGCTATACAGAGACGTACACAGAGTCTTAGAGTTGTAAGGTGCCTAAGAGGTCAAGGAGTTTTCATTGTTGGCATCCTCTTTGAGTTTTCCCCATGTGTCCTACAAGATACAAGATTTCTCCTCAGTGAATTAAGCTCTCCCTTTATTTGGAGTCTTTTGTCACTCCACAGGGGTAGTCCTATATATTGCTATAATTTGGGAGATTTCATTACCGTATAAGCCCTGTGAGATGACTTGATGTTATTTTAAAAGGTGAAAAAAAAAGGCACTTTTAATTATTTGGCTCATCGTTACGTTAAAAAGCAATAACTTGGGTAAAGATTTGAAAGCCAATCTTACCTAAGTTCCATGTGATTTTACTAGCACAAATAGAATTTTGTAAGAATTTCAGGATCTTATGCTGTCAGTCTGTATTTAGTCTATTAGGCTACACCAATTCTCCAGAAAGTAGTAGGAGAAGATATTATTCCAATAAATGGAACTAAGTTTTGGCTTCAGGAGATGTTTCCAAGATTTAAGAATCCGTTTATTTTGAACTCAGTCTGTCTTGGACAGAACTTGCTTAAAAGTCCTTCCATTGTTATAACAATCTTTGGCACTTCAGCTTGGTCAAAGGTGGCCAGGTAGAAGCCATTATTAAGAAATCTAGATGCGTCTGGATTTTACGTCAGCAAGTTGGAGGATTGAGGATTCTTAGTTACCCTATGACAGGGACAGTCTGGTTTGAAAATCTAGATTGTCTGCAAATATTTGGATGATTAGACAAATAACTATGATCCAGTATAAACATTAGGTAGTCAGCATTTAACAGAGCAGATAGCTTTTAGTAGTCAGGAACCTAGGTACATGGGCCTGCTGATTCAGTGACTTAACTTGAATTTAGAGTTATAAATCTGATATTAATTAAAGGCCTTTTGAGCTGAATTTTCACTATATACGTCCACCTGTGGTAGGAATTTATATAAGGACTTAACAAATGGACCACAAACTTGAGTGAGTAATAGTTTAAAGTGGTTGGAAGACAGAATTGTCATCTCAAAAGGGTTCTTATGTTGCCTGAAGAAAGAGTGCTGTAGCTGTGGATAGATTCTGACAATAATTTTCAATTCATGAAAGATTAATGAAGTGCCTCCTAGGTACAAAACTTTGGACTAGGCTTTGGTTAGTAAAAAAATGAAAAATCCTTCATTAGATTCTCTCTATTTTAATTTATCTACATCCAGCATCTAGATGCCAGGGCCCCCAGGGCCTTAGGCTTGTTCTGCTAGGGTCTGAGCCATTAATTAGTTCAGAATCTTTACAGATCTGAGTATGTGTTTAGGATTATACTTCATACTTGTGACAGTAAGGCAATGGAGAATGGAAGAACATTAACTCTGGACATGGGTTCACAGGCTACTTCTAAATTGTCTCAGGTATCTCTTAACTTTCCTGGGTCTATTTCCTCATCTGTAGAATGAATCATTGGTCTTATGATGTGCCTCCCAGCTCTAGAACTGTCTTCCTGATTTAGTTGTGGGTCATTGAGAGCGAGTAAGTTCTGGGGAACCTTGAGGTTCTAATGCACTGTATGTAGTGAGTATTGAGAGACAGTAGTTCAGTTTAAAAGCCTCTGTTTTGACTCGTTTGCCTTAATTATCCTGGAATTATACGAAGGGTTAAAACTCATTAACCTGCCAGCATTCAGATCAATAGCAACAGTCACTAATCATTTATTAAGTGCTTTCTATTCGCCAGCCACTGTTCTGGTGCTGGGAATGCAGGTTGTTGTTTGTCCTTCATTTTCAAAGAGGGTCCGTGGCATCACCGGAGATGGATTGACTTGCCTCCAATTGCATTTAAGTGAGGCAGAGTTTCACAGGGTCATCAGCCTCCCTGTCTTTCAGTCATTAAAGTCCAGTGGCAGGATGACTAAAGCGGATGACCTCGGGGTCCTTCACGTCTGACCAAGCTCTAAGTACTGCAGAGCACCCGCTTCAGCCAGCCTTTGAGGCCATAGGAACAAATCGGTCTCATCTGCCCATTCTCCAGGGCAGGTCTTCACGTGCTTGAGGCAGAGATCCCTCTAACTGTCAGTTACCCTCAACCTTAGGGTCGTAGCACCTGCTACAGCTTCTTAGAGCCCCAGGTAAGAGTTAGGGGACGGGTGGACGTTAAAGGCTCAGCAAGCCCTCATATCAGGGGCACTCCTCCTCCCTTAGCACCCCATTTATCCCAAGAATACAAACACAGGCAAAATGAAATACAGGAATTTGTATTTAAATGATGGAAGACAGCACATAAGAAGGAAGCCGATAATGAGAGGAGGGGGAACGAAGGAACTCCATGAGGGCTTGTGGGAGAGAAGTCTGATGTTCAGCCTTGTAAGAAATGAAGATCTAGGAGGGGAGCCTGAATCAGCACCCACGCTGTGCCCTGGGGTAGCTAGCGACAAGAGCATGTTCACAGAGCATGAGCTCCTTTAGGCTTCAGTAGGTACAGGTATGGATGAGGTTCTTTCATGGTATTCCCTATGCCTGAAATTCTCTTCTCTCCCTACTCCTTCCTTTCTGAATATCGAATTCTATCCTATCCTTTAATGTCCAACCCAACTTCTATCATTCAAGGAAACTTTCTATGGTAGTAGCAGTAAATTTTTCCCTCTCAGATCTTACGTAGCACTTTGTTTGTATCTGTTTTTTATAAACTTTTAAAAATAGTTATTTGTTGTGTTTTTCCTTCGTTCTCATCATCAGGGAAATGATGACCTGACTTGCCCTTGACTTTGATTTGAGTGGGGGAAGGCTGAGTTATTTGTTAGGCATGGAAAGAAATGATTATTGATAACCGATGTTTTGGGGAGATCCAGAGTGTCCCCCCTCCCCCTTTTAAAAGGCCTGATTTCAAAAGTTCAGTCTCCTGAAGGATAATGAGATTGGATTAATTTTCTTGACTGTCTTGTTTAGACCCCGCCCAGGTGAGGAAGCCATTGTGCTCCACTCAGGTTTGGGTGGGGATAAAGTGGGGATAGATTGCCCAAGGCCGGGATGGTCTGCCTTTTGGGATAGTCCCTCTTCAACATGATGTCACTCTCTCATTAATTGTTAACCAATCCGAGTTGATTGCCACGCTCAGGGAATACCCCTCTTCCCAAGGGAATATAAACCATGAGCCTGCTGTCATGATTGTCTTTGGTCTGAGACAGAGATAGCCGAATGGCCATCCTTTTACTAATAAATATGCTGACATTATTAATAAAATGATTAAATTACCCAGAAATTATGTCTCTTCAATTTTTTAAAAATGTTATGGCATAACTAATTAAAGGACTCTCCTTCCTCCTAGGGCTTCAATACAGCGTGTTAAAAATGGAACTCATTACATTCCTACCCACTCTCACCCAATCTCATGCACTTCATTGTAGTCATTTAGGTTCACAATCTTGGAGAATCATTTTTGACTCTTTCTCAGCCCCCATATCCAGTCGGGTGCCGAATTTCCTCAATTCCCCTGCTGCAATACCTCACAAATCAATCATTTTCTCTTCATCCGGCCTGCTAAAACCTTAATTCTGGCCTTTATCACTTCTCACCCAGACAACTGCGATAGTGATCTTTCCAGTCGATCTTCCCTAGAGCTATAAGGAGGGGCACAGCTCTCTCCACACCCAAGAATCTTCAGTGGCTCCCTATTACTTGTAGAATAAAATACAAAATCTCAGATTGTCCTTCAATGCCCTTTAAGTTCTGGGGCCAGATTGACTTCATCATATGACTCATTTCAGGCACTCTAAATTCTAGTCAAACCAAACTACATAGCGTTTTTGCAATGGATGGTCCAACCCCCAAATATGTGCCTTTTCAAAACTTACGCTTTGTTCGTAGGATATCCTCTGTCCTCACCTATGCCTTTTAAAATTCTCAACTTTATTCAAGTTGAAATGAAGGTATTACTTTCTATGAAAAGCTTTTCCCAGTCTCCTCACTTATAAATGCTCTTTTCTTCTCAAGTCATCTAGTACTTTGCTTTTCTGTGTAACTGTTGTATTTCTGCTATTCCTCTCACGTATCCTCAAGAAAGTAAACTCCTCGAAGGCAGGATATAGATATTGCTTAAGAAATGCTGATTAAATTGCAGGGTCTACATATGACGCTGCCTCCAAGACTCCAAGCTTCTGGAGGTCAGGAATAGATCTACTATAAAGTTTTTATTTTCCACACCTCCTAGCATGGTGCTCTGTACACAAAATGTCCTTAATAAATGTAGGGGTGTAATTGAATTGTTAGCCTGAGAGTTCCTTAGATTAATATTTAATTCTCCCATTTGCATGTTTCTACATTCTATTCCTCCCTAGTGGTGGCTAGTGGGTGTTAAATGTGATAGGGACCTGTTATTTTCTGTGTTTGTTCAATTTCTTGTTTTCACATTTATGTAGAATGTAGTTCTTTTAAAAATACTGGTGTTAGTGACCTTATGAATTGTAGAGTGTCTCCTAATGCTGAAATCATGGAACCTTCAATATTCCTAAAGGCTTATGAAGTAATGGACCAATGAGTATTTTGCAGAAGACTGACATTCAAATTTAGATATTTGAAAAGGAATTTAAGAAATAATGAGTCCAAAATGAGACTATGCATGTTTTATTAAAGCCTTACATTTGCTTTTAGAAATACTAGAAAGATTTAGTTAAATTAAACCCAGCGCTAAGTACCACAGACGGACCATACATTAGACTATAGCAACAAAGACGGTGAAAGAGGCAAAAAGCAGGAAGATGATCTTTGGAGGACAACTGCAAAGAATGCTGTTGCGTCATTGATTTTTAAGCTCCTTAGCTGGAATTTTCCCGACTCAAGTTCATTTCAACAACATCCCACTTGTGTTTAAGGCTCCGTGCCAGGCAGTGTGGATATAAAGATAGGATAGCAGGAGCCATTCCCCTCAAGGAGTTTCCATTCCACTGAAGGACACAGACAGCTAAACAGATAATAAAATATAAGGTGATTGGAGGTAGGAGACAACACTAACAACTAACAATTTACACACACACACACACACACGCATTTTTTATGTCCATAGTCCCCAGGTCTATGGAAGCCTTTCCTGATTCCCCAAAGTTGTTAACTGTTAGGGAATAGATAGATAAGATGGCAGGCTGAATCTAAGTTTAGAAATGTTTCCTGACACTTCATCTTTCCTGACACTGGGCACTAATTTCATTACCTGTGTCAACCCGATGGTCGGTGACTCAGGGATGGTGGTTTTAGGTAATTACCTTTTTTTGATGGCCATCAGCAAATACTGAAAGATTTAGTGATATCCTTTTGTGCTGGGAGGATTCAATGTGATTCAATTTAAAAGCCTTGCAGATTACAAATGAGTGCACAGTTATGCAGTGTGGGTCTGTTTTCCTTCAGTCACACCCCAACATTCAGGGTATATCTAACTGCCAAATTTTCCGTGGAAACAGAGTTCGTGAGGCTTGCTTGGTAAGAGCCAACATAGAGCTGAGAGTAGTCATTGAATGTTCTTTGTTGACTGAGTCACTTGTCCCTCCTCCCCTTGGAACTTCTTCCCCTTTCTGCTTCTGCTCTTCCTCTGAGCACTTCTGTTTGCTACTGCCAAGCCCAAGGGGCTGAATTAGAGGCAGAGGGCAGTAATCACAAGCATAGCCCTAAGAATGTTGGGGGTGAGAGCCTATGCCCGTCACAGCCAGGGGTGTCATTTTAACATAGGGAGATTACAGTGTGCTTTATAAACTCGGAGAAGCTGGCCTAGGGTTTCCTGATGTGTACTTACACATGCAACCTCAAGATAGATTCTCTGACTCAAAGGTCCCAAAGCTGAGCTTGAGGGAGCCCATGGAGGGAGCGGAGTTAGAGGTTCTCTTGTAGTCGGCAGTGCAGTCATGTTGCTCCCACAGTGTACAGGTGTGGAGAGAAGTTTAAACTGACCAAGATTCTCTGGAGAGTCTTAACACTTTGTACCTTGCCCTTATGAATACCTGTCAGAGGAGAGACTTGTGCTTTGTTGGAGATCATGAAATCCAAGATAGAGGAAGTAGAGGGTGATTTTTCTCCTTCACCTCTTTCTGTTACTTCCTTCTCCACCTAAGATTACGACGGTGTTAGGAACTCCAGGTATGGGCATTCCCTTCAGTAATGGAGATTAGCTGCTAGCATGTGTCAGAGGCATGGTTTGAATCCACATTCTTTGTGAACCCAAGGAGGATCCCCTATCCATTATGTGAAGGCATATCAGTCTTTGTTCCTTTATAGCTTGGGAAAGGGTGTTTCCCAGTTCTGGAAAATAGAGCTTGTCATCTCTCCTTTGAGCAATTCAATGTAGCTAGACCCTCCCCCCCGCCTTTTTTTTTAAATGAACCAAAAGTTCATTGTGCTATAAAACACTGCTGGGAAGCAAGTGGTGCCTTTGCTTTTTATGTCTGGAACCCAGAATCCCTACCTATGAAGTGACTTGGTTAAGGAGTAAAAATAGCATGCGTTGATACCCCATCCCTTCTTTTATAAACCGTATAATCCTTCTCTTTATTTAGGTTGATTTTCCTTTATTGGATTTTCTTTTTCTGCTATGTTCTCATTTCCCTTATTAAATTAACTTGGATTGTTCTTACCAGTCCCACATTATCCTTTTGGGACAGAAGATCCTGTCTCTTGAGAAGGGGCATGGGGAATTATATCCATATCCATCTCCCTTTCTCTCTCTCTCTCTCTCTCTCTCTCCCCCTCTCCCCCTCTCTCTCGCTCTCTCTCACACACACACACATACACACACACACACACACACCCCTTTTTTCTCTCTCACCTTTTTACTTAAACAATAACCAAAGAATGTAATTGAAGAAGATCATTGAGCTTTTGCCATCATCACTTTCTGATACCCTTCCATAGTTTACACAATAGATTTGCCGGTTTTTTTGATGGCCAACTTTTCTTTCTGCTGCTATCCATATAACAAGGATGAGGCTAGGTCATTTGTAATTGATAGGTCTTTATGCAAAGAGCAGCATCCCAAGATTGATATGACACGTTATATAGGATAGGTCAGGGGAACCCTTTAGTTATTACCTTTGCTTGTGGCTACTGCCCTTTGAAACCACAAAACTGTCCCATTGAACCAAGAATTATTTAGGAAATTCTATTAGACCGTTTAGCTGACAAAGATGAAGTCTGTTAGGGTTATGATGGAAGTGCTGAAGGTCTGTCAAAGCAAGAATAGGAGAGCAGGGCAGTTTTATCCATACTGCTTTGTGCTCCGTTTCTCTTGATTTCCCTGTGTATACCTCGTAGAATAGAAAGCTTAAGCTAGATCAGCCTCTGTAGAAATCAGGCTTCTGTTCATTACAAACTGCTGAGCTTAAGTTGATTAGACCTCAAAGGAAGAGTAGAGATTTTATGGTAATTTCTTTCTTGAGGTTATCAAAATTGCTCAAAAGCCGTTTACCTGCGCAATACTAGAGCCTGAAAAAGGAAGGGGGCCTATCGTGAGTCAGATTAAAATGAGCATGTGGAGGACTTAATGAATTATAATGCCAAACTTTTGTACGGGGGTTCTTTTTTTTCAACTCAGCATCTTAAATTCTCCCGGGGTCACCCTGTCAGCATCAGTTCTGTGGCCTGGATTTAGTTGAATCAATCCTGATTGCAATTCTGCACAGGTCTAGTCCTCTGTGGAGATTGCAGATGAATGACAGTGCAGTGGCAAGAAAGATAAATATGCTAGCAAATAAGATCCAGGCTCTCCACAGAGGATGGAATAAATTACTTTACCAATAGAGTGGAGGTAATATGTTGGAGAAAGAAAGTGAATCGAAGCAAGTTTAATACTAGGTTTGTTAGGGTTTAAAATAAAACATTTCAGTTTACGTAAAATCCTGCTGGTGATTCATTTGTATTTCGGTCGCTTTCCGTTGCTCTGCATCATGAGTGATTACTGCAAACACTAATTTCATTTATGCAGATGGCAGCTTGCATGATTGGAATTCATGTCGCATTCTCTGCATAGCTGAAGGCCCAGTGGAAACTGTGGTATAGCATATTGATTACTAATTTGATAAATACACAAAATGGCACATCGAGCTTTAGGTGCTTCATGCAAAATGTATTTAAATGACCTTGGCTAATTAGAGTGCATAGCTGTGAGGCAGTGCCATATGAATAAGAGAGCTGGCCTGTCAGTGGGAAGATTTATTTTGCTTTATGACAGAGAAAAGAGAGACAGAGAGGGAAGGGGGAATGAGGACGGGGGTGGGGGAGAGAAACAGAGAGGGAGAGGGGGGGGGAGAGAGAGAGGGAGTGGGGAGAGAGAGAGAGAGAGAGAGAGGCAGAGACAGAATGAAAGAAGAGAAAGAAGCAGAGAGAGAGGCAGAAACAGAGAGGAGAGGGGGGCAGAGACAGAGGGAGAAGAATGAAAGAGGAAGAGAAAGAGAGAGAGGCAGAGAGAGTCAGAGAGAGAGAGAGAGAGAGAGGAGAATGAAGGAGGGAGAGAGAGAAAGGGAAGGACTGTTAGAGGAGAAGGGGAATAGATGGAGGGGGGAAGAAGGAGGAAAAGAGGAGGAAAGAGGAAGAAAGAAAAAGAGGGAGAGAGAGAGAAGGAAGAACAGAAGAGGAGGAAAAGAGAAGAGGCGTTCTTTTAAAGGGAGAGATACAGAGACACAAACCAAGGAGAAAGAAGCACAGGAACATGAAAAACGATCTCTAGCGGACTTTCTAAATTTCTACTGCAAAAATTGCCCTCGATGTAACCCTTGGCTCCCTGAAGGGTTATTCAGGTAACAGAAGAGTTTAGGTCATGGATCTGAGGACATTAGAGCTTGAAGGCACAGCAGAGTTTGAGTTCTGCTTCCTCGTTTTACAAATAACAAGCCTCAGGTCCCTGGACATGAAGTAACTATTCCAAGTCACAGAGATAGCAGAGCAGCTTTGTCTGATCCAATCCTGTGGCTCCTGCGTGGCGGCTCTGTTCACTGAGTCAGCACCCAATAGTATGTTCCCTTGTTAGGATCTGTGAATCGTGGGTGAGAAAGTGATGTACCTCTATATTAAAAATGAGGGGAAAAATCTATGCAAGGAATATATTAAAAAAAGCCTAGGAGCTATGGTTGAGTTCTTGACTTACCTTAAACAAATATATATTCAGAATATAGTGGCTATAAAATGGTGGGGATGTTTGTGACTTTAACCTTCTTTTCCCTTCCACATACCTAGGCCATGTGATACACAAAAAAAGAAAGTATGTCACCCGCAAAGACCGGAGTTCGAATTTATCCTCACAGTCTCGGTAAGGTGTGATTGTGGCCAAGTCATTGAACAGTGCTAGCTTCAGTTTCCTCGTCTGTAAAATGGGACAGTAATAGCATCCCCCACCCAGAATCGTGAGAATAAAATGAGGTGAAATTCTAAAGTGCTTCGCACAGGCGGCTGGCACACAGTAAGCACTGCATACACGTTAGCAACAGACTAAGGAACACTCCTCCCTTCCTCCCCACTTTCCTTCCTTCCTTCCTTCCTCCCTCCCTCCCTTCCTTCCTTCCATTCTTCCTTCCTTCCTTCCTTCCCTTGTTCCTTCCTTCCTTCTTTTCTTCCTTCCTTCCTTCCTTCCATCTTTCCTTCCTTCCTTTCCTCCCCACTTCCTTCTTTCTTCTCTTCTTTTATTTCTCCCTATATTTTTCTAACAAATATTTATTAACCACCTGCTCTTTGCCAGCACTGTGCTCTCTTGAAAAATTAAGCACAAAATATATGCAAAGTAGATTCAAAATAGATTATTCTTTTAGTGAGTTGATAAATCTCTTTTAACTTAAAAAGCTTATGCACTCTTCAAACTGTTTGACACCCCCTCACACACCATAGCCAAAGCATAACTGCCCTAAAAGATCATTGTGAAGATTTTCAAAATAATATAAATGATTATTTAAACTTTAATTTGGCTACCCAGATATACAGCAAGCAAAATCCTCCTCCCTCATACAAATAAAATAAAACTAATGTTTAGTTCAAAGATGACTTAATTCTAATCCCATTCACATGAACTTGGTGTTTTTTGAAGTTCAGTGTGCCTGCTGACTTCAAAGGAAGCTATCCTCATGGAAGCCAGGCAGGCAGGTACAGAGGGGGTCGAGCCTTGACTACAGATATTCAAGCTTCTCTGAACTGAGTTCAGACACAAGTGAGTCTCCCTTGAACAGCATCAAGCATGCCTCCAAATGTGCTGGGCTTCTTCGTGATCCATCTCAGCTGCTCTTGAGGTTCTCAGACACAACAGTCGAGCAGTCAGACATTTCAATGCACCACTGGCCTATAGGGGGAATTTTATAGGCATGATACAGTTTGGGAGTTGGAGGTAGTTATCTACATACTACACAAAAGCATACCGAGTTAGGTCCTTTGGAAGTTTTGCATAACGTCAGTATCTTCTTATTTTCCTATCTAAATTGCTGGCCAGATTGGACCATCTACTCAAGCTCCCCTGGATGAATTCAGGTAGTGTCAAGTTTTAAGTGTCTCAGCCTTGCTAAAATCATTCTTCATGTCGCGTAGCTGCTTAACACCTTCAGAGAGCTGCTAGATAGAGACTCTTGCTATCTGGCTTTCATTGTGAGAAGCATAGTACTGAAAAAATGATACAATGTTTTTATAATTTTAAAAAGAATTTTGAAAACAACAGCGCCTCATGAGAAAGTATCATAAGAATCTGGCCTTCTCTCCTTTACAATCTTTTACATCACTGAACATTTTAATGTGGAGAAAACAGTAAACACAAAGTTAAATTCTTTTGCTCTTGGTAAATGCTCTATCTGGAATATCCTTTCCATTTAGTGATTTTTTATGATATTCTTGCAGTACTCTTATTTCTCTTTCCAGTTTTTCC
The DNA here is from genome assembly GCF_011100635.1 of Trichosurus vulpecula. NCBI lineage: Eukaryota > Metazoa > Chordata > Mammalia > Diprotodontia > Phalangeridae > Trichosurus > Trichosurus vulpecula. The sequence goes on along the minus strand of NC_050580.1, from coordinate 262,898,719 downwards.
TCTACTTCTCTTATTGATTTTCAAAATTTTTGGAACTCTTCCGTGGCTGGAGACCAATTCATATTTTTCTTGGAGGCTTTGGATGTAGGAGTTTTGACTTTGTTGTCTTTTTCTGAGTGCATATTTTGATCTTTTTTGTTGCCGTAGTAACTTTCTGAAGTCAGATTTTTTTTTTCTGTTGCTTGCTCATTTTTCCAGGCTTTTTAAATTTTTTAACTTTTCACTTTTTACTGTTTGCTAAAGTGGGGCCCTGCTTGCAGGGTGAAGGGCACACTGTTCCAAGCTTCAGGGGTTTTATGCAGCTGTTTCCAGAGATACTTCTAGAGACGTTTAAGTTGGCTTATTTGTTTCACCCCATCCTTTTGTGGGTTCTGTTGATCCAGAAAATGTCCTGATGCAATATTTAAAGTTTTTTGGAGGGGTTTTGGGGAGAGTTCAGGTGATTCCCTGCTTCTCTGCCATCTTAATTCTGACTCCCCCATCCTCTTCTTTTAGTAGGATGACCTAATGATAACACAAGTACCACTTTCTATTTTAATAATATTTCCAGAACTATACTGAATTCATTTTTTAAAAAAGGAGCTATAAAAGAAAATGTCTACCACTGTATTCAGACTTGGCAAGGTGGACTATTGGGCACCCGGCTGGCCAGTTCCACTTCCTCTCCCTCTCCTCTCCTCCCCTTCCTTTCCTTCCCTTCCCTTCCAATCCCCTCCGGTCCCCCCTCCTCCCCACTCTGTCCTTGAGTATCATGCCCTCACCTGGGGGTGTTTTGCCCAAAGGAAGGTAACGTTTGATGGCCAAAACCTGTCTAGTTAACTTGGAGTTTGCTGGCTCGATTTCTTTCTCAAAGACCAAGCCTTAAACGCAATTCAGTTTGGATGCCTTTGATTGAGCAATAGGTCCCTGCCCAGTTGTTACTTTTTGGGCCCTCCTGGTTCAGGGTAAGTATAAATAGTAAATGTTTCTCTTTTGGCCAGCAATCTTGGAGTCTTCCCCTCCCTGTTTGTTTGCAGCTACAGCTGCAGTGGCTTTTGTTCCCAGGCCCACCTGGTGGGAGGAATTCAGTGGCAGATTACAGTGGGAGTGCAAAGGCTGCTTTGCCCTGCCTGGATCTGGGCCACAATGCTGGTTGGCAGTTCTTGGGGAAGAAGGAGTGCTGGTGTGGCAGAGCTTGCTGTGTAGAAGTTGCTCTGAAAATAGCAGCACAGCCCCTCAAGCCTGGGACAAAGTACTCTCTACTCTACAAGCAGTTGTACCCCAACAAAAAGCTCAAGGGTCAAGTAATTGGATGGGAGCATGAAGAGGCAGCGAAAACACTCTCAGATTCAGACTCAGACTTTGGAATCTCTTTTTGGTGACAAAGAAGATCAAAACATACAGGCAGAGGAAGTCAACAAAGTCAAAGAGCCTACATCAAAAGCCTCCAAGAAAAAAATATGAATTGGTCTCAGGCCAAGGAAGAGCTCAAAAAGGATTTGGAAAAGCAAGTAAGAGAAGTAAAGGAAAAATTGAGAAGAGAAATGAGAGTGATGCAAGAAAACCATGAAAAACAAGTCAATGAGTTGCTAAAGGAGACCCAAAAAAATACTGAAGAAAATAACACCTTAAAAATAGACTAACCCAAATGGCAAAAGAGCTCCAAAAAGCCAGTGAGGAGAAGAATGCCTTGAAAGGCAGAATTAGCCAAATGGAAAAGGAGGTCCAAAAGACCACTGAAGAAAATACTACCTTAAAAATTTAGACTAGAGCAAGTAGAAGCTAGTGACTTTATGAGAAATGAAGATATTATAAAACAGAACCAAAGGAATGAAAAAATGGAAAACAATGTGAACTATCTCATTGGAAAAACCACTGACCTGGAGAATAGATGCAGGAGAGATAATTTAAAATTGTTGGACTACCTGAAAGCCATGATCAAAAAAGAGCCCAGATATCACCTTTCAAGAAATTATCAAGGAGAACTGCCCTGATATTCTAGAGCCAGAGGATAAAATAGAAATTGAAAGAATCCACAGATCGCCTCCTGAAAAAGATCCCAAAAAGAAAACTCCTAGGAATAGTCACCAAATTCCAGAGCTTCCAGATCAAGGAGAAAATATGGCAAGCAGCCAGAAAGAAACAATTTGAATACTGTGGAAACACCATCAGAATAACACAGGATCTAGCAGCTTCTACATTAAGGGATCAAAGGGCTTGGAATATGATATTCCAGATGTCAAAGGAGCTAGGATTAAGACCAAGAATCACCTACCCAGCAAGACTGAGTATCATGCTCCAAGGCAAAATATAGACTTTCAATAAAATTGAGGACATTCAAGCTTTCTCAGTGAAAAGACCAGAGCTGAATAGAAAATTTGACTTTCAAACACAAGAATCAAGAGAAGCCTGAAAAGGTAAACAAGAAAGAGAAATCATAAGGGACTTACTAAAGTTGAACTGTTTTGTTTACATTCCTACATGGAAAGATGATGTGTGTAATTCATGAGACCTCAGTATTAGGGTAGTTGAAGGGAATATACGTGTGGGGGGTATATACGTGCATACATGTATATATACACATATGTATGTATGTGTGTGTATATATGTATGTATATATATGTATATAGACAGAGGCACAGTTGAATATGAAGGGATGATATCTAAAAAAAATCAAATTAAGGGATGAGGGAGGAATATATTGAGAGAGGGAGAAAGGGAGAGATAGAATGGGGTAAATTATCTCACATAAAAGGGGCAAGAAAAAGCAGTTTGTTGGAAGGGAAGAGGGGGCAGGTGAGGGGGAATGAGTGAATCTTGCTCTCATTGGAATTTGAGTTGAGAAGGGAATAACATACACACTCAATTGGGTAGCTTACCCCCCCCCCCCCAGGAAAGAAGGCTGAAGGGGATAAAAAAGGGGGGACGATAGAAGGGAGGGCAGGTGGGGGAGGAGGTAACCAAAAGCAAACACTTTCAAGAAGGGACAGGGTCAAGGGAGAAAATTTCATAAAAGGGTACAGGATTGGAGGGAGCAAAATATAGTTAGTTTTTCACAACATGAGTATTGTGGAAGGGTTTTACATAATGATATGCATGTGGCCTATGTGGAATTGCTTGCTTTCTTAGGGAGGGTGTGTGGGGAGGGAAGGGGGGAGAGAATTTGGAACTCAAAGTTTTAAAAGCTGATGTTCACAAAAAAAAGGGTTTTTTGGCATGCAACTGGGAAAAAAGATATATAGGCAATGGGGCATAGAAATCTATTTTGCCCTGCAAGAAAGTAAGGGAAAAGGGGATGGGGGTGGGGTGGGGTGACAGAAGGGAGGGCTGACTGGAGAACGAGGCAATCAGAATATATGCCATCTTGGATTGAGGGGGAGGGTAGAAATGGCAAGAAAATTTGTAATTCAAAATTTTGTGGAAATCAATGCTGAAAACTAAAAATATTAAATAAATAATAATAAAAGATAAAAAAAGAATGAATAAAAAAAGACTATTTGTTTTCACTTAAAGTGAGAACTGGAAAAGTCCTTAGCTTAAAAAGGCCAGGGTCTCCCACTGCATCCTGGGCCATCTCCAGTCATCCTGATGGATATCTGGCCATTGCACCCAGGTGGCTCTGGAGGAGAAAGTGAAGCTGGTGACTTTGCACAGCCCTCCTTCACTCAAATCAAAGTCAATTGCAATTCATGCTATCATCTCCCTGATGTCATGGTCCTCTTTTAGAAGGAAGGATAGAACACAGCATATTGTAAGCAGTCATTGGCTCTTCCGTATAAGTCCTACTCACAGCCGACCTAAGCAGTTGTGAACCCCAGTAATGTAGTGATAGAAGTACCTCTGCTCCACCCTTTGGGACGACTTAAAGGTAAATAATTTAAGGAGTCTAGAAGGGAGTAATACAGTTGATTTAATAAGAAAGGGAAGGAAGTGGGCTCTGGACAGGACAAAGAAATTTGAATTTGTTTCCTTGGAAAAGTGAAAGCCAAAAGATAACTAAAAACTGTCTTAAATGAAGGCAATTTGGGATGTATGTGTGGTTGATTTCAGTTTGCACAAAACACTGAATGAGAGGCATCTATTTATCGATTTATTTAGTTATTTATTTATATCTTGGCAATGGGCTAGAGATAAGAATGGTTACTCAGATTTCACCCTACTCCAGAACAGGGAAACTCCCTCAGCAAATGCACATTTGCAATGTCTCTCTAATTGATAGTTTTAGAAAGTTACCTAGAGCACTGAGAGGTTAAGTGATTTACCTGGGGTCACACAGACTTTTTGTGTCAGAACCCAGACTTGAAGCCACCTTTTCCTGGCTCTGAGGACAGCTTTGTATATATTTTGCCACACCACCTCTCTAAAGGTATTTAATTGTTAAGCAAATCCTTCTTTCTCCAAGGAAAACATTTTCAGAAGAGTAGTGCCAATGATTAAGCCAATACACATGGAGGAAGGTTTTCATTTTTCCCTGGAGATCTTCAAATTTTTCTTCCAAGGAATATAGGGTAGCCATCTAACAAAGTAGTTTAGATGTGTCCTCAGTCTGATGATAAAGACTCGTAAAGACTTCAGTAAGTATTTATCTGACTGATTCCTGTCAGGAAGAGAGGGGGGTGTCTAGAGGACTTTGAGGGATCTTATTTCTAACACTAAGGTTCTTTAGAAATGAAGGTTTAACAAGTAGCACTGAGAATGAGCGGGCAAACTGAATGAGTATGCCAGGTAAACACTAACTCCCCTTCCCAATCTTCTTCAGTTGGTTTTAAACTTCTGAGGTGTACTTGAATAAGCAGCAAGTAGGGGATAGCGGGGTAGAGTGCTGGGTCTGAAGGCAAGCTCATCTTGGTGAACTCAAATCTGACCCCAGGCACTTACTAGCTCTGTGTCCCTGCATAAATCACTTAACCCTGTTTGCATCAGTTTCCTTATTTATAAAATGAGCTGGAGAAGGAAATGTCAAACCCCTCCCTTATCTTTGCCAAGAAAATCTCGGATGGGGTCACAGAGTCAGCCGTGACTTAAAAATGACTAAACAAGGAATAGATGCATTTCTAAATCATTTGGAAGAACAAGTGCAAGTACGTCTACAAGATGTACCAATTGCATTTTTACATGTGAGTGATAAGAGAAAGATCCTCTGATAAGAATAATTGGTTCACTAATTTAGGTTATTAAAACTCCTTCATACTTTTTCACCTTATTGTTTGTTACAAGAGAATGTTCGCTTTGCAAGTGAGGTCTGCAGAAGATTAAGTTCAAATATAGTTAAGTACTGAATCACAGGGAGCCATATGGTTAAATGGTCTGTCCTTTACCATATTTTCCATTTTAAATTAGCTTATTTTATTTTTAGAAGAAAGTTTAGAGATAACCTGTGTTTTCTTACATTATGAAAGATTTCATGTTCTAATTGATGCATTTTGTTTCAACAGCATGCGGCTCTCGCCTCCTGATTTTGCAATTCTACTGACCCTCCAAAATAGACAAAGCCTGAAAATAGAAAGGGAACAAGGATTTATTAAATGCCTTCTTCTTGCCACGCCCTGTGCTAAGTACTTTATAACCATGATCTCATTGGAGTCTCACAGCAACCCTTTGAGCTAAGTCTTACTGTTGTCTCCATTCTAAAATGATGAAACGGAGTCAGATAAGAGTCCTAAAAGTGTTCATCACTTATCCCTTCCTCCAATTTTATTTGTGTTTAAAGTTGTCTTTACGTATGTGATCAGAGTCAGTGTGTAAGTGTGCGTCTATAACATGTGTGTATGTATATGTGTGCAGGCATGTATATATGTATACATATATGTTATGTTTGCCTGTGTATACGTGCCTGTACACAACACGTATGTGCACACACGTGCACACATGCACACACATGCACACACACGTGTATACATATACACACACATATATGCATGTTTTCCTTTATGCTGCACCACCTGAGGGTTATAGAGCACGAGCTGAAAAGGGCCTGAGAGGCTGTGTAGTTACCCATGAGGAGTCTGAACAGCTTTCATGGAGGGCCAGCGTCTCACCCCAGGCCAGGCACGGAAGACAGAGTCGAAGGTCAGATCCTGGTCCCAAATTGACTTTTCTCGGTAGGAGGCAAGCGTGTGTTTGAGGCTCCTAGACTCGGGTGATGTGTGTGAACTAGCGAGGGCCAGGCCTTTGGAGAGACGTGAGAAGTGTGGTGTCTCTCAGAACGAAGCCTTGGGTGGACGAGTGAGAAACGGTGCCGCTCAAACCGGATGGAAGGTCTCTGCTGTTCTCTCAGACCCAGTGTGAAGCGCTTCCCCGTGGGCCTCGTGTTGACCTAGAAAGCCACAGAGTCACATGAGCATCTCCCAATTACATTTTAATCTGCTTAGGGCGGCACCTGGGAGGATTAGAGACTACAAGTTTGACGCTTCTGCTGTAGAGTTCTCGTCACTCAAAGACAAGGCCTTCTGCACTGACTTCAAGGATAACTTGGGCATCCCCCCTTCAAGCTGTCCTGTGAGTTACCGTTCTGGTTAGTAGTGGTGGTGGTAGTAGTAGTAGTAGTGGTGGTGGTGGTGGTGGTGGTGGTGGTGGTGGTGGTGGTGGTAGTAGCAGCAGCAGCAGCAGCTCCCCTAGCGGCAGTCTTTGCAGAGATTTGCCAGAGCACATGAATGACTGGCGTTTACCTTGATGTTAAACACGTGGAAGGTGGCCTGTTCTGGGGAGCAAAAAGCGGGTTTTCTGATTATCCTTATGTTTTCTGCACCGTTACTATGAATTGTTTTCTAAAATTTCCTGAAGAGCTTTGCAAAATATGCACTTTATCCTGTAGGGCGGAGCTGTCACGGCCAGTACGCAATTATGTAGACACCTAAAATAAAAAAAAAATAATAAAACAGCTAGACATTAAAACGAAAACACTGGCAAGAAAACTGTGACGTTTGTGTTTTGTTGCTGCCTCCGGCGTGGCTCTGTTCAAGGACTGGTTCTTTATTGCTTGAGATGTGCCGTCTGTAAAATTGAGGGCCCTGGCCTCTGCCCCTGCTTTCCGTGGCATGGATTAGATGGGTGCTTGAGGAGGCAGCAGGATGGAGTGGATCCTGCGAAGTGTCTCCGTTGGAGGGGATGCTGCAGTGCTGGCCCTGGAGTTGGGGTCAGGAATACTGCGTTCAGATTTTGCCTCATAGACATTCTCTGACTCTGCGACCCAGGGCAAGTCACTGAACCTCATTCAGCATCACTTTCCTCATCTGCGGAACGAAGCCCGTGAGATCGGTGATGTCTAGCCTGTCACCCTTACACGGGGGCTTTTGTAAACATTCTGCTTTTAGTGTCTAATGGAGCCCACTTTTCCTATTATTGGGAGAGCTTGCAGTAGGAAATCCAGTAGGATTGCCTCTGCAGCGGCAGGATTTGGGAAATTCTAGTTGCTCTTTTGTGTAGAGATCCAGAAGAAAACTGCTTAGACTTTAAAGAAGATCACCAATGGTACTGAGAGCCTTAGAGAAATGGGGGTATACTGCTTTTAAAAGGGACATTTTGGCCAGAAAGCCATTAAGTTGATCCCAAGGGAATCATGTAAGCGTTTGCATCCAAGTTTGTTTTGCTGGACAATGTAGTTATGTAATGTGGCTCTGTTTTGTTGTTGTTGTTGACTTTTGTTTTTAAATTTGATCAGTGGAGGGAGAAGAATAGTGGCAAGGACAAATTATTTTTTAAAATGCTTCTTGGCACCGAATCACTAGCAGCTATGGTGGTTTCCAGACTTCTCGAACCACAAACGCCAAAGACCACATAGCAGGTCAGTGGGAAAACTATTGGACCTGGGTGAGAGAGGGGCCTGGTCTGGCCCCAGCCCCCAGGCAGCAGAGGTGGCTGCAGAGGAGGCAGCAGCAGCAGTACAAGCCCCAGTGGCTACTTCCAGAGCTCCAGGCCCACAGACAGTGGGGGAAGGAAGGCAGCTGATCAGAACAGGAGTTCAGGGATCTCTTTGCTGGCACTGAGGCAGTGTTGTCTTGCTTCGCCCTGTTTGCATCTGGGTCACAGTACTGGTTGGCGGTCCTTTGGGGAGGAGGAGCGCTGGTGTGGCAGAGCTTGTGTTGGCTGTGGAGAGGTCATCCTCCTGGTAGTTACATGGCAGAAAGGAGTGCCTGCACTCACAGACCAAGAGCACAGGCCAGGAGAGGAGTATCACACCACCTCAGAACAGGAGTAGCTCTGAAAACAGCAGCACAAAACCCCTGAAGCTTGGGACAAAGCACTCTCCACTCTGGAAGCAGTCATACCCTGACAAAGAGCTTAAAAGTTAAGTAATTGGCTGGGAAAATGAGCAGGCAGCGTAAAAGGACTCATACTATAGAATCTTACTTTGGTAACAAAGAAGATTAAAACAGATAGCTGGAAGAAGTCAACAAAGTCAAAGAGCCTACATCAAAAGCCTCCAAGAAAAACATGAATTGGCAGAGCTCAAAAAGGAATTGGAAAATCAAGTAAGAGAAGTAGAGGAAAAATTGGCAAGAGATATCAGAGTGATGCGGGAAAACCATGAAAAACGAGTCAACAGCTTGCTAAAGGAGACCCCAAAAATACTGAAGAATATAACACCTTAAAAAATAGACTAACTCAAATAGTAAAAGAGCTCCAAAAAGCCAATGAGGAAAAGAATGCATTAAAAGGAAGAATTAGCCAAATTGAAAAAGAGGTCCAAAAGATCACTGAAGAAAATAATGCCTCAGAAATTAGAATGGATCAAGCGGAAGCTAGTGACTTTATGAGAAATCAACATATTATAAAACAGAACCAAAGGAATGAAAAAATGGAAGACAATGTGAAATATCTCATTGGAAAAACCACTGACCTGGAGAATAGATCCACGAGAGATAACTTAAAAACTATAGAACTACCTGACAGCCATGATTAAAAAAAGAGCTTAGACATCATCTTTCAAGAAATTATCAAGGAAAACTGTCCTGATATTCCAGAACCAGAGGGTAAAACAAAAATTGAAAGAATCCACCGATCGCCTCCTGAAAAAGATCCCAAAAAGAAAACTCCTAGGAATATTGTAGCCAAATTCCAGAGTTCCCAGGTCAAGGGGAAAATATTGCAAGCAGTCAGAAAGAAACAATTTGAGTATCGTAGAAACACAATCAGAATAACACAAGATCTGGCAGCTTCTACACTGAGGGATTGAAGGGCTTGGAATATGATATTTCAGAGGTCAAAGGAACTAGGATTAAAACCAAGAATCACCTACCCAGCAAAACTGAGTATAATACTTCAGGGCAAAATATGGATTTTCAGTGAAATAGAGGGCTTTCAGACATTCCTGATGAAAAGGCCAGAGGTGAATAGAAAATTTGACTTTCAAATACAAGAATCAAGAGAAGCATGAAAAGGTAAAAAGGAAAGAGAAATTGTGAGGGACTTAGTAAAGTTGAACTGTTTACATTCCTACATGGAAAGATGATATTTGTAACTCTAGAGACCTTTCTCAGTATGGGGTAGTTGAAGGGAGTATATATACGTATATATGTGTATAGACAGAGGGCACAGGGTGAGTTGAATATGAAGGGATGGTATCTAAAATAAAATTAAGGAATGAGAAAGGAATATATTGGGAGAAGGAGAAAGGGAGAGATAGAATGGGGTAAAATTATCTGGCATAAAAGTGGCAAGAAAAATCTATTATAATGGAAGGGAAGAGGGAGTAGGCAAAAGGGAATGAGTGAACCTTGCTCTTGTTGGATTTGGTTTAGGGAGGGGATAACATACACATTCAATTGGGTATCTTAGCCTGCTGGAAAGTAGGGGGGAGGGGGATAGGAGGAAGGGGATGGTAGAAGGGAGAGCAGATTCGGGGAAGAGGTAATCAGAAGCAAACACTTTTGAAAACGGACAGAGTCAAAGGAGAAAATTGAATAAAGGTGGACAGGAAAGGATGGAGGGAAATATAGTTAGTCTTTCACAACATGACTATTATGGAAGTGTTTTGCATAATGATACATGTATAACTTGAATTGCTTACCTTCTCAAGGTGGGTGGGTGGGGAGGGAGGAAGAGAGATAATTTGGAACTCAAAGTTCTAAAAACAAATGTTAAAAAGATTGTTTTTACATGCAACTGGAAAATAAGATATACAGGTAGTGGGGTATAGAAATCTATCTTGCCCTATGAGAAAGTAAGGGGAAAGGGGTTAAGAGGGGGGAGTGGGATGGTAGAAGGGAGGACAGACTGGGGCAAATGTCTCCAGAGTGGGTTTTTGAAGATATTATGGAGATATTGGGCATATGTACTCTGGGATCACTATAAGGATGAATTTTTCAAGGTGGGATTGAAAAAAATTTTCTTTTCCTTTTAAATTTAGTAAATGACTAAATCTAGGCCTAATTCCTAAGAAAGGCAGCAGCTTGAGATGATGAACAGAGCCAGGTTTGTGACCAAACTATAGGTGTCTGTGGTGATACCAGAAAAGTCCCATGACCTCTCTGTGCTCAAGGAAATTCTCTAAGTTAAAGCAGAGGCGCCAGCCTTCATTGGTAAGGGGAGTTTCCTCACCAGGGAGTTCCACTAACCAATGAAATTATATAGAACTCATTGCTCCCTACCAGTATTCTGGTAAGGTAAACCATAGAGAACAAACCTACCCACCTAGAGTGAATAAAAGACAATATCCTTGGTCTGGAGAGTAAGGTAAACCATAGAGGAGAGCCTAACGATAAATGGCTAATAATCCATAGAGAAAATGCCAATTGGTTAGAGGTAGGCCAACCATAAAGTACATCCTTCTAGGAAGGAAAAGAAGGTCATAAAACATTGAGAAAATTAGGTGTCTCTTTTCCTCCCAGCTAGATCGGACCAGGCAAAAATCATAGAGATTATAGGTACTTAAGGGATGAAGATGGAAAAATTACACTCAAAGGAGTGTAAATTGTATTCTTCCTACCAAAAGTTTTGCTCAAGGTTCCAGAATTCCTAGCTGTAGCTCTGTATTCATACCCAGAATATGGCCACAGAAAGGTATAACTTAATCAAAAAGGATCAAATAGGTAAAGGTCTTTCCACCTGTCTTTAAATTCTTCATTTTGGGTACAATAATATTTCATTCTATTCATATATTGTTCATATGTCATTCTTTAGTAACTGTACTGAGTTTGTTTGCATTTTACTTAGATTCCTACAGAATTGTGGCAATTTTTGTGGATTTTGTATCCTATCATTTCACAACACTGATTCATTCTCTCAATTCATTCCTATTGGTGATTCTCTAGAGTTTTTAAAAATTAAGCCATATCATGCACAAATTTACCTCCTCTTTGGCAATTTCCTCAAGTTTTCATTTCTTGTCATTGTTTTATCTAGTATATCCTCTTTTAATGAAATAATAATCATGACGTTAGATATAGTTACTTCATTCCTGTACTTATTAGGAAAGCTATCACTGTTTCTCAATTACACATAATGCTGCCTGTAGCTCTTGGCATTGGCTCATTTAAAAGTCTGAATGAGGGGCTAATACCTTATTTTTCTCTATCCATTTGGTAATGCAATGGTTTTTCATTTATAGAACTTATTATGCTAATTTTCTATTAATCTATATTTATATTCCTGATTAAAAAAACAAAGTCAAAAAAACTGGATCACCTCAAACTGAGAGAACCTATTATTGTTATCTTTGGCCAGTGTTCATCGTTGTCATCATCATCATTTTGCATTAATGTTCATTAGTGACATTGGTTCTGTTTTCGTGATTTATTCCTTCCTGGTTTAGGAATCAGGGCCATATTAGTAACTTTGACACAGTAGAATAGAATAGAATGCCTTCCTCGGTTTTCAAAGCATTTATATTTCATAAAGTTCATGGTTTTCTTCAAATGTTTGATAGAATTCACTTTATATAATCTTGCCAGATATTCAATTATTTTCCCATGGGAGAATTACTTACAACTTACTTAATTTCACTTTTTGAGATAAACTCGTGTAGGTGTCTGTTTCTTGTTTGGTTAATTTTGGTATTTTTATTTTCCAGAATTTTTTCATTTAATTTTTCAATATTTAGTATGTTAATATTTGGTAATTTGTGAATTACCTTTTCTCATTCTAATTTCTACTTTTTCTTCTACTACTTCTTGTTCTTGTTCTTCTCCTTCTCCTTCTTCTCCTTCTCCATCTCCCTCTTCTCTTTCTTCTCTTTTTCCTTCTCCCTCTCCTTCTTTTTCTCCATCATCTTCTTCTTCTTCATTTTCCCTGCTGCCTCCTCCTCCTCCTCCTCTTCCTCCTCCTCTTCTTCCTCCTCTTCTTCCTTATCCTTGTGCTTCTCCTCCTGGTATTCCTCCTCCATTTCCCTCTCCTCCTTCTCTCTCATTCTCTTCCTGTTTCCTCGTCTTTTTCCAGCAAATTCAGTAATAATTCATTGTTTTTTACCAATCTCTAAAAGAGATAGCTCTTGGATCTTTTATTTCATTTTTCTCCCCTTTGGCAGGAAAGAGAAATGTTTTGTATCAATTTTGGCTCTCCTGTTCACTACTCAGCCATGGTACCCACTTTTAAGTTTTTGCTTTTCACTTGGGTGGTTAAATATTACTGAGAAATGTTGACCGTGTTATACAGAAATTCATTGATCTGCAGCCCTGTTTACGACAAAGGTGCCTCAAGTAAACTCCTCCATCTATCTGCCTTTAGATTACAAAGGAAAATGAACAAAAACAATTTGTTTTTGTTTTTGTTTTCCTTTTGGCCCAGCATCACCAAATTCATTATCACTATCCCACTGTTCCAATAACTTGAAGAAAAGTAGAGACAAGGAGGATATTAGCTCTGGAGACCTTAACTAAAATAAATAATTCTCCTTTTCTGTATGTTGTAGTAGGGCTCAAACCTTTTTGTGTGTGTGTGTGTGTGTGTGTGTGTGTGTGTGCGTGCGCTAGTCTGGTGGCCTCCAAATTATTGTCATAGCTCATACTTACAAATGAAAATAAGCTTTCATGTAATTGAATGTATAATTGTTTATATTTATTTATATGTGTGTTTATTTATATGCATATTTATAAAAAGATGTATCTGTAGTACTGCACTAATATGTTTTTATGTTATCAAATATATGCAAACATGGAAAGAAGTACTTTGTCAATTATATTTACTAGGGCATGATGTTTACTTTTCAGTCTCATCCATTATTTAGACAAAGGTTTTTGTTGAAATTTGGCAATAAATTTCCATTTTCACTGATGTCAATCATTTTTTTTGTCAACTAGTCAGATGGTGTCACATTTTTATCTTTTTAACAAATGGGTTAAAATCCATGGAAACTTCATTTGGAAGATTTTTAAAAACCTCAGTAAATTACATTTCTAGATTTTTGATTGTGAAGATATGAGAACTTTATATGGACACATTTATATAATTTATGAAGATATGAGAATTTTATATGCATACTTTATATAATTTTCAGTCATAAAAACTTGGTTTTAAGTTGTATTGTTAATTGTGGTAGCTTCATTTTATCATTAGTCAGTGTCCCAAGGCAGAGAATACATTTAGGCAGAGTTTCGTCATTAATAATAGTGGACACAAATCCATATTTAACTAACCTTATTAATAATGTGTTTTTGGGCTGATTTCTCAGATCTGACAAGATCGCCAATGTTTTCACCCAATGATGTGACTGATGGAAAGTTCATGGGAGGAAAAGAAGTTATCGGCTCTGCCGTCTCCTTGTCGTTTGCTTCTGCTGTTTATCATTAGTTATCTTTAATCTATAACGTCTTTGCTCAAGTCTTTTTTAATCTACTTGTGTAATTCATGAGGGTCATTTTAGTTAAAATAGATACAATAATCTGTAAATCCACTTAAAGAGGCACTGATAGTAATTACTAATAATAACAATTCACATTTATGTAGCACTTTGAGGTCTGCTAAGGGCTTACAAATTCCTCACAACAAACCTGGGAGGTAGGAGCTAGTGTTATTTCCGTTTTTGAGATGAGGAAACTTAGACAAAGTTAAGTGACTTGTCCAGTATCACACAGCTCGTAAATGCCTGAGGTCATGTTTGAACTCGGGTCTTCCTGGCTCCAAGTCCTGTGCTCCATTTACAGTGCTACCTAGCTCACATATATCTGTACTATGTCATAAGCAAATGAATGAGTGAGGGCTGTGCTCTTAAGTTCTCTGCATCGTGGACTTCCCAGTTTTCTTTGCATACCATATATGACAGATGGCTATCTGAAATATGGACCAAACGAAGGCTTCAGTGTCAATTCAAATATTAAAGATTGGCAAAAATTAATTTTTTTTAATTTTTAGACAAGAAATAGAATTTCTACAATGTTCTGTTCACTATCTTCTTGGATACTCTTCAGATTATATGGATCCCAATTCAGAAACCACTGCTCTATTCAACTAACATTCTTATCCATTTTGAATTTGTGTCATAGTCTATTTGGCAGGCTTTTTTTTGAGGGGGGAAGGCAAGGCAATTGGGGTTAAGTGACTTGCCCAAGGTCACACAGCTAGTAAGTGTATCAAGTATCTGAGGCTGGATTTGAACTCAGTTCGTCCTGACTCCAGGCCTGGTGCTCTACTCACTGCACCACTGAGGTGCCCCTCAGTCTTTCATTTTTAAAATTTATTTCTAACATTCATTTAAAAAATTCTAGTTCCAAATTCTTTCTCTCTATCTCACCCTACCCACTGGAAATGATATATCAGTTATACATATGAAGTAATGCAAAATCTATTTCCATATGAGCTATGTTTTTAAAAAAATCATCAATGCAAGAAACACAAAATAAAAATACGTGCTTCAATCTGTACTCAGAATTCATCAGATCTTTCTCTGAAGATGGATAGCATTTTTCATCATGGCTCCTTTGGAATCATCTTGGATCATTGTATTGAGTCAGTAGCACATCATTACAATAGAATTATTACTATGTATAATGTTCTCCTGGTTCTGGTCCCTCCATTTTGTATCAGTTCATGCACACACACACACACACACACACACATATACATAGAGGGGGGGGGAGAGGGAGAGAGCGCGCTAGGTTTTAACCCTTTCTGTTCATCATTTCTTACAGCACAAGAGTATTCTATCACAATCATATACTACATCTTGTTCAGCTGTTCCTCAATTGATGGGCATCCCCTCAATCTCCAATTTTTTGCCTCCACAAAAAGAGCTGCTATAAATATGTTTGTACAGATTCGGTTCTTTTCCCTTTTCTTTGATCTTTTTGGGCTAAGACCTAGTAGTGGTAATAATAATTTACAACATTATTTTCCTGTGGCTATTAATAGTTTTAATTTCTTCTGAAAACTCCCTGTTCATACATATCTTTTGATCATTTATCAACTGGAAAATGGTTCTTATATTTATAAATTTGGCTCAGTTCCCCCAAATTTGAGAAATTAAGCCTTTATCGGAGAAACTTGTTTTTAAAATCTCCCATTTTCTTTTTCCTTCAAATTTTGGCTGCATTGGTTTTGTTTGTGCAAAAATTTTTAAATTTCGTGTCAAAATTATTCATTTTACTTCTTGTGATTCACTCTAACTGTTATTAGGTCATACACTCTCTCATTATACATAGACCTGACAAGTAAAATTTTTCATGGTCCCTAATTTGCTTCATCGTTGATATTTAAAATATTTATCCATTTTGGCCCTTGTCTTGGTATATATGATATGAAATGTCAGTCTATGCCTAGTTTCTGCTAAATTGCATTCTAATTTTCCCAGCAATTTTTGTCAGATGATAAATACTTGCCAAAAAGCTTAGATCTTTGCATTTATCAAACACTACTTGACTTTGATCATTAACTACTGTTTATAGTGTACCTAATCTATTCCATAGATTCACAGCTCTATTTCTTTGTCAGTACCAGATTGTTTTGATGATTTTGCTGTTGTTCGATCATTTTTCAGTCACATCTGACTCTCTGTGACCCCATTTGTGGTTTTCTTGGCAAAGACTATTTCCTTCTTCAATTTGTTTTACAGATGAGGAACTGAGGCAAACAGCATTAAGGAACTTATAGTAGAGTTTGAAATCCGGCGCTGCTAGCCAGCCTTCCTTCATGTTTTTTTTCCCATCAATTCTCTTTATATATGCTTGACCTTTGTAGGTCTATTAAATAATTCATTGGTTGTTTGATTAGTATGGCACCAAATAAGTAAATTAGGTAGGATTGTCATTTATATTATATTGCCTTGCCTTACTAGGAGCAACTAATATTTCTCTTAATTGTTTAGAGTGTTTTGTAATTGTCTTCATATCCTCCTATGGTTTGTCTTAGCAGGTAGACTCCTAATTATTTTATAATTTCTGCAGTTATTTCAATTGTATTTCTCTGTCTTTTCCTGCTGTTTTTTTGTTGGCAATATATAGAAATGCTGATGATTTATTGGGTTTATTTTATATATTGCAACTTTGCTAAAGTTAACATGTATATAATATACATGCATATAGCTATAATATATACATAATATATACATTATAATACATTAATATGTACTTGTCATATACGTATATTTATCATTCATTACTTCATTGCCTGTGGTACCTTTAAGCAAGATGTAGTTTCCATTCTTATCTCTTAATTAGGTCTATTTTTGTTTTTGTTTCATCTGAGATGGTTTTTTTTTCACATCAGTTAAAGCACAATAGATTCGGCTCTAACCCCTTATTTTTTTTCTTTATTTTAATTTATTTAACATATTTACTTTTCAGCATTGATTTTCACAAGAGTTTGGATTACAAATTTTCTCCCCTTTTCTACCGTCCCCCCCACTCCAAGATGGCATATATTCTGGTTGCCCTGTTCCCCAGTCAGCGCTCCCCTCTGTCACCCCACTCCCCTCTCATCCCCTTTTCTCTTCCTTTCTTATAGGGCAAGATAAATTTTTACGCCCCATTGCCTGTGTATCTTATTTTCTTGTTGCATGCAAAAACATTTTTGTTTGTTTTTGAACATCTGTTTTTAAAACTTTGAGTTCCAAATTCTCTCCCCTCTTTCCTTCCCACCCACCCTCCGTAAGAAGTCAAGCAATTCAACATAGGCCACATGTATATCATTACGTATAACCCTTCCACAATACTCATGTTGTGAAAGACTAATTATATTTTGCTCCTTTCCAACCCATCGCCCTTTATTGAATTTTCTCCCTTGACCCTGTCCCCTTTCGAAAGTGTTTGTTTTTGACTATCTCCACCCCCATCTGCCCTCCCCTCCATCATCCCCCCCGTTTTTTTTTTTATCTTCTTCCCTCTTCTTTCCTGTGGGGTAAGATTCCCAATTGGGTATGTATGGTATTTCTTCCTTACGCCAAATCTGATGAGAGCAATGTTCACTCATTCCCCCCTCATCAGCCCTCTCCCCTCCTCCCACAGAACTGCTTCCTCTTGCCACCTTTATGTGAGATAATCCACCCCATTCTATCTCTCCTTATCTCCCTCTCTCAGTATGTTCCTCTCTCATCCCTTAATTTGATTTTATTTCTTTTAGATATCTTCCCTTCATCTTCAACTCACCCTGTGTCTGCTCTCTCCCTCTCTCTCTCTCTCTCTCTCTCTCTCTCTCTCTTTCTCTCTCTCTCTCTCTCTATATATATATATATATACATACACACATAGATATATACATACATACACATACACATTCACCCATATATATACATAAACATATATATATATATATATATATATGCATATTCCCTTCAGCTACCCTAATACTGAGGTCTCATGAATCATACACATCATCTTTCCATGTAGGAATGTCAACAAAACAGTTCAACTTTAGTAAGTCCCTTCCAATTTCTTTTTCTTGTTCTTTTTCTTGATTACCTTTTCATGCTTCTCTTGATTCTTGTGTTTGAAAGTCAAATTTTCTATTCAGTTCTGGTCTTTTCACTGAGAAAGCTTGAAAGTCCTCTGTTTTATTGAAAGTTCATATTTTGCCTTGGAGCATGATAATCAGTTTTGCTGGGTAGGTGATTCTAGGTTTTAATCCTAGCTCCATTGACCTCTGGAATATCGTATTCCAAGCCCTTCGATCTCTTACTGTAGAGGCTGCCAGATCTTGGATTATTCTGATTGTGTTTCCACAATACTCAAATTGTTTCTTTCTGGTTGCTTGCAGTATTTTCTCCTTGATCTGGGAGCTCTGGAATTTGATGACAATATTCCTGAGAGATTTCTTTTTGGGATCTACTTGAGGAGGTGATCGATGGATTCTTTCAATTTCTATTTTGCCCTGTGGCTCTAGAATATCAGGGCAGTTTTCCTTGATAATTTCTTTAAAGATGCTATCTAGGCTCTTTTTTTGATCATGGCTTTCAGGTAATCCAGCAATTTTTAAATTATCTCTCCTGGATCTATTTTCCAGGTCAGTGGTTTTTCCAATGAGATATTTCACATTATCTTCCATTTTTTCATTCCTTTGGTTCTGTTTTATAATATCTTGATTTCTCATAAAATCACTAGCTTCCACTTGCTCCAATCTAATTTTTAAAGTAGTATTTTCTTCAGTGGTCTTTTGGACCTCCTTTTCCATTTGGCTAATTCTGCCTTTCAAGGCATTCTTCTCCTCATTGGCTTTTTGGAGCTCTTTTGCCATTTGAGTTAGTCTGTTTTTTAAGGTGTTGTTTTCTTCAGTATATTTTTCGGTATTTTTTGGGTCTCCTTTAGCAAGTCATTGACTTGTTTTTCATAGTTTTCTCGCATCCTTCTCATTTCTCTTCCCAATTTTTCCTCTACTTCTCTAACTTGCTTTTCGAAATCCTTTTTGAACTCTTCCATGGCCTGGGACCAGTTCATGTTTTTCTTGGAGGCTTTTGGTGTAGGCTCTTGCACTTTATTAATTCTTCTAGGCTGTATGTTTTGGTCTTCTTTGTCAGCAAAGAAAGAATGCAAAGTCTGAGACTGAATCTCCGTGCGTTTTCGCTGCCTGGCCATATTCCCAGCCAACTAACTTGACCTTTGAGTTTTTCAGCGGGGTATGACTGCTTGTAGACTAGAGAGTTCTATGTTCCACGTTTGGGGGGGAGGTGCCAGCTCTGCCACACCAGCACTACTCCTTACCCAACCCCCAACCCAGACTGGGCTTAGATCTTCAGCAGGCCGTGCACTCCTGCTCTGATCTGCCACTTAATTCCTCCCACCAGGTGGGCCTGGGGCGGGAAGCAACAGCAGCTGTAGTTGCCCCACCTCCGCTTCCCCCGGGGCTGGAAGCCGAACCTCGAACTCTTTCTACTCCCGCAGCTTTTCCCACTAACCTTCTCTGCAGTCTTTGGTGTTTGTGGGTTAAGGAGTCTGGTAACTGCCGCAGCTCACTGATTCAGGGCACTAGGGCCCCCTCTGCGCGGCTTCTGGTCTGGATGGTCCACGCCGCCCACGCTGGACTCTGTTCCACTCTGTTCCCAGGTCCCAGCTCCCAGCTCCCAGCTC
Organism: Trichosurus vulpecula; assembly: GCF_011100635.1. Classification (NCBI taxonomy): domain Eukaryota; kingdom Metazoa; phylum Chordata; class Mammalia; order Diprotodontia; family Phalangeridae; genus Trichosurus; species Trichosurus vulpecula. The sequence goes on along the minus strand of NC_050580.1, from coordinate 262,879,313 downwards.
CGTGTGGGATAGACCTCACCCAGAGACCATCCATGCTGTCCTGGGCTGGAGCCCTGCTTCCCTCTGCTGTTTTGTGGGTTCTGCCATTCTAGAATTGGTTCAGAGCCATTTTTTATAGGTTTTTGGAGGGACTCGGTACGGAGCTCATACTAGTTCCTGCTCACCTTATCTTGGCTCTGCCTCCTCTAACCCCTTATTTTAACCCTGTTTTTGTCTCTGTTTCAAGAGTCTTTCTGGTAAACAACATATTGTAGCTTTCTTATTTCTAATCCGTTCTTCTATCTGCTTCCTTTTTATGGGTAAATTTATTCCATTCACATTCACAGTTATGATTACTAACTATGCATTCCTTCCATCCTCTTTTCTTCTCTATTAACCTTTCTCTCTCTCTCTTTTTGCCTGGTCCCTCCTCAGAAGTCTGTTTTCTCCTTATCATTGCCTTCCTCCCTTAATTTTCCTTCCCATTTATCATCCTCTTTATCTTATCTCCTTCATCTCTTTTTTCCCTGTTGAATAAGATAGATTCTATGCCCAATTGAGTATGTATACATATTATTCCCTGTTCGAATCAATTTAAATAAGAGTGAAGTTCAAGCACTGCCCACCTCTCCATCATTTTCCTCTCTACTATAAAAACTCTTCCTTGTGAACCCCTTTTATGTAAGATATTTCCCCCCAATCTTCCTCTCCCTTCCCCTTTTCCCCAGTGATTCCCATCCATTTTTTTAGATCATAACAATAGAATCAACTTACTCCTGTGTCCTCCATCTATCTAGAGTCCTTTAAACTTCCCTAATAATGATAAAGTTCTTAGCAATTACATGTGTCATCTTTCCATTGTAGGAATGTAAACAGTTTAACTTTAACGAGTCCCTTATGATTTCTCTTCCATGTTTACCTTTTTATGCTTCTCTTTGACTCTTACATTTCAAAGTCAGATTTTTTATTCTACTCTTATCTTTTCATCAGAAATGCTTGAAAATGTTCTATTTCATTAAATATCCATTTTCTCCTGAAAAATCATAGTTTTTCTGGGTAGTTTATTCTTGGCTGTAATACTAGCTTTTTTGCTGGAATATCATATTCCAGCCCTATATTCCTTTAATATGGTCACTGCTAATTCTTTTGAGATCTTGGCTGTGACTCCACAGTATTTGGATGGTTTCTTTCTGGCTTCCTGATATATTTTCTCTTTGATCTGGGGGCTCTGGATTTTGACTGCAATGTTCCTGGGCATTTTCATTTTGAGATCTCTTTTGGGAGGTTATTGGTGTTTTCTCCCCAATTTCTGTTTTATTCTCTGGTTCTAGGATGGGGCAGTTTTATAATTTCTACAAATATGATGTCCAGGCTCTTTCTTGGATCATAGCTTTCAGGTAGTCCAGTAATTTAAAAATTATCTCTCCTTGATCTGTTCTCTGAGTCAGTTGTTTTTCCAGTGAGCTAGTTCACATTTTCTTCTGTTTTTTTCTTTCTTTTCAGTATGTTTTATTGTTTTTTGATGTTTCATGAGGTCATTAGCTTCCATTTGCCCAATTCTAATTTTCAATGATCTTTTTTACCTTTTTATTTGGCTAATTCTTTTTTTTACTTATTTTAGGGCCCTAAAATCTGTCACTAGATCCTTTAAACCAGACCTCAGGTTAAGAACCCATGGTTCAGAGAGATGGACTCCATCTACTTTGGCTGTGAACAATTCTTAAAAAAAATAAAGAAACATTATACAGACTCATGAGAATTTTCATCTTGAGTAATACGTTAAATTATCACTTTTGGGGATTCTGTTGAAGAAAGAATTAGGCATTCTCAAGCCCATTTCATGATGTTACTCTACCATTTATTTTTTATCCTCTTGCCATTTTTCCATCCCATTTTTAGTCTGCCTTTTCTATTACCAAATCACCATCACCATCACCACCACCACCACCATTACCACCACCACCACTAACAGCAGCAACAACCACAACTCAGGGGTCTATGTGTGCTTTGTGTGTCAGGTCTCAGCATAACTTAGATCCGTTAGGCATGTAACTATCTTGCCCAAGTCTAGTCCAACAAAATTATGGTTTTAGGTTCCATAAACATCAGTTTTAAGGTTTCATAGTCCTACTATAGCTGCCAACAAACATATCTTTAATTTGTAGGATTTTCATTATGGAATTAACAGCTCCTTCTACTATTTGTTTCAGCTAAATTTTGTGTCAATTATTTATATTGTTAAGTGGTTGGTTTATACCTTTATCCCTCATTGTACCTGGCATATAGTGAATATAAGACAGATATTTTAGTTAATTTCAGTTAATTTAGTAATTCATAAATATAATTATTGATTTTGGAGGATAAGTACTTTTAGTGTTGGAAAAATGCTAACGTTGTTAGCACGTATAATACTAGTTTCTGATTTGAGCCTTGTTTAAAAGTGCATACATATAGACTCCAGAAGGCAATCAAGTGGGAGGACCTTCTTGATGAGAGAATTGCCACCTTCTACATGTAAATATAATAATGAAGGGTTATTCCAAACATCAGAATTCTATTTGCCCAAGAAGCTATATCTCGCATCTTCAGGGATGTGATATAGCTCTCTACAAGATTACCCCTGACTCTAGTTTCATCCCCTGTGTTGTTCTTCTAGAATGAAAGTAAACATTTGATAGTGGAATTTAGGGTAATTTTGTGAATGAGTTGTTCTATTTTCCTGATTGCCACAGTCTTGGCTACAATTCATGTAAAGGCCACATACCGAGTCACGGAATCTCAGACCGCGCTATTCAAATGATTACCTGAATATTTGGAGGGTTTAAGTTATCAGTTTATAGAGCTACTCATTCCTTCCTTTGAGCATCTTCAGTAGACCCTGCCATCCCCTCAAGCTATCACCTTATATCTTACTGTTCTTTTTCATCCAAATTCCTTGGAAAAGCTGTTTACATTTTGTCCCCACGTCTTTCATTCAACCCTTTGTGCTCAGGGTTCTGACATCATCACCTAACTGAAATTGCTCTCTACAAAATGAACAATTGTGATGTATGAAAAATCTGAGACATAATTTCCGTGTAACAAACAATTATTTTATTAATTATGGCTAACAAATAATAAAAGAGGTTGGTGACAGTCTAGGGAACCAAAGACAAACCTTGGGGGATGTCGAATGTCTTTGGAAAACGGGGTATCCCTGAGGGTGGAACTCACCCCTGATTGCTTAACAATCAATGAGGGTGTGGGCATATTAATGAGGAGGTAGGCAAAAAGTCTTCACCTTCTTCTGCAGAGAACATGACCTAATCATGAGGGTCAACTGCCTGTAGCAATGTGGATAAAATTATCCATCTCTACCCAGACCTTGCTGGTTGGTTGGTTTTCCCCTTCATAAGCTGGGTCACCCTAAATTCTAATGGAAGGTTCCAAGGACAAATGGGGCATGTTTACTAAGTGCCAGATCTTATCTAGACTGGATTCTGTTGTCGGGTCTCCTAGTTGGATGGAGTCCTATCCAAGATTGAAAGGCTTGTAGCCTTAGGATTTGAGCAATCTCATCTATCAGCAGTGTCCTTTAGAGGCTGAATAACCTACAGGAGCTGATTTACAAATGAGGAAATAAAAAGGGAAAACCTTGGTCCTACTTTAATAATTGCTTATCAATTTGGGGGGAATAAACATTTCTCTCACAATTATGTCTTAATTGCCAAACCCGATGACCCTTTCTAAATCCATGTGCTTCTTGACTATTCTGTATATAACATTAATGACCGTTCTCTTCTCCTCAATACTTTCTTCTCTGTTCTTCATGACCCAGTTCTTTTTGGTTTTTCTTTTGTCTTTCTTCACATTGTTTCACTTTGCTGGATCATTATCTGTATCGTGCCCCCTTAAATGTGGTTATTCTCCAGGGCTGTCTTGAGCTCACTTCTCTTTTCATTCTATACTCCCTTCTTTGATGATCTCATCAACACTCGTGGATTTAACTAACATGTATATTCAAAGGACTCCTAGATCATATATTTAGCTCTAGTGTCTCTTCTGAGCACCAGGCCTACAAATGCTTGTTGTGTATCTCTGTATATCCCAGAGAAGACTCACGCATCTAACATCAAATTCCTTATGTTCCTTCCCAAATCCACATTTCTTCCAAACGTCCCTTCTTCTATTGATGGCACCACCCTATTTCTAGTCACCTGGGTCACAGTGTTGGTGTTTTTATGAATTTTATCCATGGCAAATATAAGATTAGTTGCCCAATGCTGCCATTCTACTTCCACAGTAACTTTTACATATATCCCTGATCTCTAGTTACAGAGCCGTCGCCGTTGCCGTTATTCAGATCTTTATCACCTCTCCACTGTAGTCTTGCAGAAAGCCTTCTAACTAATTTCCCTCCTCTAATTCTCTCCCCATGGTAATCCACCTTCCATAGAGTTATCAAGTGATTTTCCTAAAGTGCAAATTCAACCATGTTATTCTGCTACTCAGTAATTGCCGGTGTTCTCCTACTGCAAATATAAACTCCTCTTTTTGGCACTTAAATGCCTGCACAGCCTGGTTCCAGCCTACCTTTCTAATCTTATTGTATTTACCTTAAGAAAATTTGCAGAGCAACAAAAATTGCTTCCTTATTGTTCTCCTTGTCCCTGGTTCACTTTCTCCCTTTTCTCAGCTTTTGCAATTGCCAAGTTATATTTCTACCACACCTTTGCTTTTTGAGAACCTGCAACAGCCACCTCGAAAGTTCCCTTTTACATAAAATCTATTCTGATCCCCCACTACCTTACAATCCTCGTTACTTTTTGTATGTATTTATGTATGTGTATATCTACACACATACATGAATACATATATTTTCTGTATACGTATGTATACGTCTGTAAGCTTCTCAGATAGAGACTATTTTACTTTGTCCTTGTATACCAAGCATCTTTGGGAGATAATGAAGGGCCTGGTGTACTGCGGTCCATGGAGTCATGAAGAATCAGATGTGACTGAACAAGTCCTAAGAGTCTAGCTTGATACTAGTGCCTAGTAAATAGGTGCTTAGCAAGTCTTATTGATTAATCAACATAATAGAATCAAAGAGCTTGTAGGGATTCGATACTATCCAATACCAGGAGTGTGCTGGTAAACACTTAACTACTGTTACTCTGGGAAAAACAAAAAACAAAAAAACTTACACCCAGTAGATTTTCTAGTTTAATCTGCATTATTAGCATTTTCTCCATCACTTTCTTAAGGTTATGCAATCAACAAAACAGTGAATCAAGCCCTAATTTGCAATGTGTGCTGCTTTCTTATGTCTAAATGCTCACACTGAAAATTTAGACATCTAAGAGCCAGTTTGAATGGCTCTAGCACACCCCTGCAAAATAGAAACCTTGGCATGTTGATAAGGAAACTGAGGATCATAGAAGTAAAGTGACCCAGCTTTAGTGGCAGAGTAGGACTAGAACCCAAGTCCTTTTTTTTTTAATATTCTTTTTTCTACCACACCAAGTTTCCTTTGAACATAGCTGAAAATAAGCTCCTATTGGGATAAGTTCCTGCCTGCTACTTTAGAATTCTTTCCTGGGCTATAAGCAGTGCCTCTGGTGTTAGTAAATAAACATTTAACTTGTCCTAAGTTACAAAAATGCTCTCAATGCCATGTCCTGCCCTTATTAAGCTATTGGAAGCAATTCATTTGTTTATGCTTATGCCTTCTTGTGACTTTACTGCTGAGCAAACTCTGAAAAAAACACCCAAAAAACTAGTGAGTTTGAGTAACCATGAGCTTTTAAAGAGTTTGCAGGTGGTGTAGCTATTCCCACCATTTATCTTAATTGTCAGCAATCAACCACCTAGAGCTGAGAAAAGCCAAAGGAGCTAAGACTCAGGCAGCTGTTTATTTAAATAACAAATTCAGTTCCGTAGTTCAGGAGAGTGTAGTAGGTCCTTCAGAAATGGGGTTGTGCTCGTTGCTCAGTGTGAACTGGGAAAGAGAACCGAGAGGGAGATGTTTCACACCACTCTTTACATGCCGTTTCATGAGAAACAGTGCTTGTAGTTTGTTCAGTGAAAAATGTCACTAAGCACGACACGTGGACAGTGTGGTGCTGGTCAATGTCTGTAAACCGTCTCATGTTTGTTTCTCTTTGTGAATTTCACAAGACTGTAAACATGCTTGTTTATTCCTCATTCTGCAAACTAGAAACTTGGGATTTAAAAAATGGGAACTCTTTCTGCATATACCATGAAGAAAACATTTGGTGAATGAATCTTCATGACCCAATTTCTTAAAAAAATAGAATCTCTAGTAATTGCCATCCAGTAGGGAAACTTGAACTCTTAGTCTTATGGTTTCCTGATCTTTTTCATCAAACCCAGTCCTGGTATTCTGTATTTTATCGATAGTCTAGGCCCTGGCTTTAATGAAATAGTTTTGATGGATGACTTTTCCAAATCAACACTCTTTTTATTCATTGGGCTACCATCTAGAGTTTTTGCAGAGAAATCTGAGTATAGCTTGTGTCTGGATCTTTATAGATTGTGCATAAAAATGTACGATAATTCATGTTAACAGTGCATGTATTTAAAGTGTGAATTCCTTCCTAGTAAGAATTCTCACTCACAGTGCTGTTATACATTAGATGTTTAGTAAATACTCATTGATTATTTGACTGATATTGAGTAGATGGCATCCTTTTATTTTATTCCAAAACAATCAGAAAACACATTAAGTATTTGACTTTATGGTACTACTGTAAAGGACTTGTACTTACCCTAGAAGGAAATGACCTGTGCTGTTTATGTAATTCATAGTGAGAGTAGAAGGCCAAGTCTGGGTCCTTTGCTTCCTCATAATATATCTTAGCTCCTCTCTCCAACTTCTGAGCCATGGGATATTCTCCTCTTTCTTGAAGAGACTGATGGTGCTGCTCAGGAAGGAAGTGTCATCCCAGGAGTTACAGATCTTGGGGTTGCTAACATGGCGGCCCCGAGAATGCAGCTACTCAGAAAGTCCCCCCTCTCTTGCCAGAAAGCTGAATTCTAGAATCACACTGCCTAGGAAGGGTCCTCTCCTCTTCAAGAGCCTCTTCTTTAAAAACAATAGGGTTTAAAAATTCCTACCGTCTGATTCTTTTATTCAAGGCTGAGAGGTACAGCAGTAAACACTGTCTCCCCGAAGCTGGGTAAGGATCTTAAGTTCCAGGAAGTGCATCTAGCTTTCACACACACACACACACACACACACACACACACACACACACACATGCACATACATACACACACGTGTGTATTTATGTATATGTATGTACATGTATATGTGTCTGCATAAAAACACATATGTATACATATATATCTTCCATAGCATATATGTACACACATTTATCATGCATATCTATCTGTCTGAATATCTATATATCTGTACACACCTTTCCAAACTGAATTAAGATGATCATCCGATGATGTTCCCATTGCTGTTAATTGTTCTAATTAGTTTTAAAGCCTCCTTAGCTTAAGACCAGCCTGAACTTAGATTCCATTGCCAAGAAGCCAAGAACAGTCTCCACTCCATAGTAAAGCACTGATGTCTTACTTTAGTGGAGGTGGTGGCAAAAGCAGAAAATGGCAGACAAACATATTTTGGAAAACCAAGTGACATTCCAGTCTAATCAAAAAGTAATTTTAGTATAGTGATAAATAAGAGTGGCAAATTAAAGATGGAACTCTTATGGCATCATTTTTAGATTATGTAAATTGATGTTTCATTTTAAATATAGTAAGAAAGATAAAAATTTTCAAACTTTATTTTAAGACAAAGCATTTTTCACTTTAATGGCGAGGGGACATTATATATATATTATAAGATATTTTGAAAATTCATTGAAACATTTGCTGAGGAAAAATGCTAGTGGATAAAATAGGAAATCATATATATTTTTAAAAAGACCATTTACCTGTCAGTAATTTAAACAATTCACTGCATGGGAAATTAATTTAGTACCTCTGAAAAAGTACACACTTAAATGTAAAAAATATGAATATTTCAGTGCTGGATGGGCAATTAGTTCCTTTTAAAAATACAAGAGAGGGAATCATGAAGAGAGAAATCTATTCTATTTAGTTGCAGTAGAGCTACATTTCAGCATGAATAGATATTAGTGGTTCACAGAATAAATTTCCCATCCATGAAAGAATAAAAGTGTTATAAGGCTTGAGAAGTTATTTAACCCTTTTCCCTCCTAGAAGCATGGCCATTTTGTCTCAGACTAATGAAAGCCTGTTCTGTTTTTACAACCAAAAACTGTCACCTCAGCATGACCCGCTCTTTAACATTCCCTGACTGGGGATGGGATGGAAAGAACGCTAGTAACTTGGGGGAGCCAGAAAAGGATTCATGTAGGAGGCACTAGAGCTGAGCCTTGGAGGAAGGTAGGAGTTCCAAGAAGTGGAATTGAGGAAGGAGAATTTTCTAGGCCCTGGGGGGGGGGGGGTGGGAGGCGGGGTATCTCTGTGTAAACTCTATGTAAAGTGTGATAGGAAATTTCATTTATCCAGAACTGAACTAACGGAAGCTGACAGTTTAATCATGTTTTTTTTTTCTCTTCTCCCTCCCCCGTGATAGACTTTTGTGGGAGGAAAATGATAAATTAAACAACCAATAGTAGCAATTTAGCTTTGGACCTATTATGGATTTAACCTAATCTCCTAGGTGATCTTCATCTACAGTCTTGTTCAATGAGAATTAACACTTAGAATAAGGATCCTAAGGCATGTCAAACTGCTCCATCACCAGAAAAAATTAATTTATATTCAGTATATTGTTTCTCCTCCACCAAAGCGTTTTACTGATGCATATCGTCAATTAGAATTGTCCTTCCCATCTACAAGGCAGAGTAACAACCTTGGGTATATCCCAATAGGCTTTGAATTTAGGCCTAGTGGACCTTATGGGTATGTATGGTGGGGGTGGGGTGGGGAGAGGGGGAGAGAGGGAGAGAAGGAGAGAGAGAATGTGTATGTAAGACACAGACATAGACACAGATGCAGAAAGACAGACATGGAGAGAAGTGGAGACAAAGGTGGAGAGAAAAAGACAGAGATAGAGACAAAGAAAGACAGACATAGAGAGACAGAGGCAGGCAGGCAGGTATAGAGCTGGCTTTAGAACCATGGAGACCTAATTTTGAGCTTTGCCTATGAAATAAGTGGGCAGTGTGACCCTGGGCAAGTCATTTAATCTCCATATTCTAAGTGTGTCTCTAACGCTCTGAGTTGCCCAGGTGTTTTTCTGGATTGATAGAAGGAATTCCCTCATCCGAGAGTTCCTTACATTTATGAAATCACAGGTCTCTATTCCTGTTCTTTTCCTACATCGATTCCAAATTCTAGAGATTACACAGGATGATAAAGTCCCTGAAGGCTGAAAGTCACAGAAGTAAGACAATGCTGTTGAGATTTCCTCCACGTCATCAGGCGGCTGAAAGGAGAGAGAGAAGCATCGTCTAGTAGATAGCCCCTCATGTTTGAATGGGTGAAATCAACTGTAAACAAGTCATTTGGGCACGATTGGGGTATCAAGCTAGGCCAGCACTGGGGTGAGATTCAGTGTATCTGAAAAGGAGGCTGTTTGTGTCAACACTCTCAAACATGGCACCTGGACCTCACGGCAAAGATCTGACCAACTTGTGAGTAGGCTGTAAGCCGTCGCAGCAAATGGAGTTCGGAGGCGTTGGCAACCGATGCTTTTGCTACGTGCCCAACGGCTGTGCTGCTCCACGAAGGTTATCGTTCCTTGCGGAGGACATCCACACATCTGTCTGTTTTAACTGTTGTGACTCCAGTTAAGGGGATACATGAGTTTTGATCACCTCTGACCCTGTCTGACTTCTGATATTTCCAAGAAGAGCCATCTTCCAGGTTAATTGCTAACATCAAGATAATGCAATTATATATGTGAGCCATTTCTAGAATTAGGCTGTTGATCTTTGTATCCTTAGATACAAAGCATGAAGCACACTGTCTTGCATACAGTAGGTAATTAGTTATTATTTCTTTTAAGATGTTTTATCGATGCACTTTTATACCCTTCACTTTCCACTATACTTCTATCCCCAGGACACACACACACACACACACACAACCACTTCATAATAAACTTCTTTGACCACCCTCTTACTATGTACTATGTACTGTATGCAGCAAGGGATGCAAAGAAAACCAAAAATAGCCCCTGCCCCTGGGATGTAATTTAAGGAGCTTATATTAGAAAAAACCTTTATCAGAAGGCATTTACTCAAATGTGTATCAAAAATGGTAGTTAAAAAGCATTTCCCCTAAAAATCTGAGGCACATGCTTTCACAAATACACAGTCTGTGGAAATGAGAAAGTGGAAACAAGTGGGGACAAGGGGAGTGCGGCTGTCGTGTAGGGAGCACACACGGGCAAGACAGCTTACAGCTCTGAAATAGTAGGGCTTCACAAGGTTAATTGTGGATCGCTGTGTCGATATTGGTAATGGGCCAGTCACTTCCAAGCTTTTCTGAGCTAGCTGTAGGCTGCTGTTGGCTGGCTGAACTGGGCAGGCCTTTGTGTCACTGAGCTTTTCATGCGGCATGGTATCCTTATAAGTGGATACCCTTGGGTTCTTGGGAACTTACTAGTTGAGGAAACAGCACATCTATAAGGAAATTCATTCAAGAAACTTGCAGAATACATAGACGATAGCCTTAGTGAGGAAGTCACTAGCAGCTGAGGAGACTGTCAGCAGCCTATAGATGGTAGTACTTGAGCTAAGTCGTGAAGAAAAGCAGCGATTATAAGAAGAAGAGATGATCAGGGAAAACTTTCTAGGAGGGGGAGCGGGTGCGGGGCGGGTGGGGGGGTGGGGTGGGGATGGACTTGTCCAAAGACATGAAGATAGCAGATGGAAAGCTGTGTGGGAGGAGGAGCAAGTAGACCATGGCTGGACTGCAAAGTGAGTGGAGGAAACTGATGAGTAAAAAGACTAGAAAGAGCTTTAAATGCTAATAGATAAAGGACTTTCTATTTGATCCTACAGACAAAAGGAAGCTACTGGAAATTCTTGAGTAGAGGAATAACCTGTGCTTTAGGAAAATCATTGTGACAGTTATATAGAGGAGAGATTGGAGAGACAAGATACTTGAGGCAGGGAGCCCAATTACAAGGCTGTTGGAATATTCCAGGTAAGAGGAGATGAATTTGTATGTAACTAGAAAGAAGGAAAAAATTCCTAAAGGAAGAAATATCAAGATTTGGAGACCGATTGGATATGTAAGGTTATTGAGAGTGAGGAGTCAAACACTGAGGTTTGGAACCTGAGTAAGTGGGAAGAGAGTGGTGTTCTCAGTAGTAATAGGAAAGAGTTATGATGGAACACTATTATACTATAAGAAATGACAAGGAGTGGAAATAAAATGCTTAAATAACCGCATTTTAGAAAAAGAAATTGAGTGGAAATAAAGCTAAGTCGTGAAGAAAAGCAGCGATTATAAGAAGAAGAGATGATCAGGGAAAACTTTCTAGGAGGGGGAGCTTTATTGAGTGGAAATAAAATGCTTAAATAACCGCATTTTAGAAAAAGAAATTGAACGAGAAATCAATGAATGCCCCAAGGAAAGAATCTCTAGGGCCAGATGAATTGACGAGTGAATTCTACCAAACATTTAAAGAACAGTTAATTCCAATACTTTATAAACTGTTTGGAAAAACAGGCGGAGTCCTACCAAACTCTTTCTATGACACAGATATGGTGCTGATGCTTAAACTAGGAAGAGACAAAATAGAGAAAGAAAATTATAGATCAATTTCCCTAATGAATATTGATGCAAAACTTTTAAATAAAATATTAGCAAAGAGAATTCAGCAATCTATCATGATGATAATACACTTTCACCAGGTGGGATTTGTATGAGACATGCAGGGTTGGTTCAATATTAGGAAAATAATCAGCGTAATTGAAGATATCAATAACAAAACTAACAGAAATCTTATGATCATCTCAACTGATGCAGAAAAAGCTTTTGACAAAATACAGCACCCACCCCTATTAAAAGCACTAGAGAACACAGGAATTAATGGAATTTTCCTTAAAATGATAAATAGTATCTATCTGAAACTATCAGCAAGCACTATATGTAATGGGAGTAAGCTAGAAGTTTTCCCAATAAGATCAGGGGTGAAACAAGGATGTCCATTATCACCTCTCTTCTTTAATAATGTACTAGAAGTGTTAGCCTTAGCAATAACAGAAGAAAAAGAAATGGAAGGAATTAGAATAGGCAAAGAAGAAACAAAACTGTTGCTCTTTGTAGATGAAATGAAGATCCTAGAGAATCAACTTTAAAAAACTACCAAAAATTATTTTATAGAACTAGGAAAAAATAATTTTGTGTTGCTTGCTTGCCTATGAATTTAATATTTTGACCTGTATGTCTTACAGGAATTTCATACTCAAAGTGTCTAAAACAGAACTCATTATCATTCAAAGATCATTATTTTTATGGCCAGGCATGCCTGTCTTTCCACCTACTCAGGTCAGAAACCTTGACTTCTAACTCTCATTTACTCCACATATTTACTGAATTCACAAGCTTCATGCTACTTCCAAACCATTATCTCTTCTCTACGTACATGACTTTATCTCCTCTCACCTGGATTATTTAAATAGTCTTTCAAAGAGGTTCTCTTCCCATCCCAATTCATCCTGCATTAGCTGCCAAAATGCTTTTCTTAAAGCAGAGGTCTGACTATTTGACTCTTCCTCCTACTTTATACCCTTCCACTCCTCCCTCAAACCCCCCCCCCCCCAAAAACAAAACTCCATTGGTAGTAAAACCGTGTGTGTGTGTGTATACATATATATATATGCATATATATATGTATATACAGCTTCAGAATTCAAAACTCTTCACGATGTGTTCTTTTCCTAAATTTCTAGCCTTCTTACACATTTCTTTTTTGCACGTATAGTATTCTATAGGCCAGCTTTATTGACCTACTTTCTATAACTTACACACAGTGCTCCATTGTCAAACTCATTGACTTTGCACCAGGGGTTCCCCATGCCTTGAAGTCTTTTTCCTTGCTTCTACTTCTTGGGATCTTTGATTTTCTTTAAGATTCAGCTCAGTGTCACCTTTTGTCAGAAGCCTTTCATGGACTTCTGAACATAGTAACTACTGAGTAATTAATAAACTCTTGTTTTACACAAAATAGTTGCGCAATAAATGCCTATTAAATTGTGTGGAATTAAATAGGATGCTTATTTAGTATATTTCAATGGTAATTCATTTTGTAAAAACAGTTGAATTGTATACAACTTTTCAGTGGCGCATTGTTTAAAGTGAGGTGCCCTGACAGTGTTTTATTTTCTTTTTTGTTACCTTGTGCCCTTCAACTTGTGAACTGAAGAAATTTCCAGAGATTTGTAGCAGATTTCCTTTGTAGCAAATGCTACACTCAGGGGATTGATTTGCCACTCCAGATATTCAGCTTTTCCCCAGGAGAGTCTCTCTGGAAACATTCTTGTTTGCTGGACAAATTGAGACTCTTACGTTCTCAAGCACATCTAGTCCTTAGGCCATTACTGTATTTTCTTTCTGGCAGGACTTCTTGTGTAGATTTCCATTCCTATATAAGCTCTTTAATTGATTCTCCTTTCCCAGGGAATCTCTGCTCTCTCCATTGGTTATTTTAATTTATTTTGTTTTTATGTTTTCATGTCGCCATGCCATGCATTTGATGCAATTTGATTTTATCATACTATATTGGATCCTTTTCCATCCAGTCTTCCCATTATGCCAATCATTGAAGTACTTCACTACATGTAATTTTCTGCAAAAACTGCTTTGAAATTGCAGTTCCCTTTTAGTAGCAGTGGTGAATAAATAAGGTAAATTTTTTCTCACTTGTCCATGATTTTGTATGGCTTGATAGAAAGGGAAAAATCTTTACAAACAGAGAAAATCTATTTCTTTTTTCTTAAGTAGTTTGCCATATATCACATCATGGAGGAAGACCTTCCCTACAGAAATACAATGTTGATACTGCCTGTGTGTACAATCCAATGCATCTCTCCAAGGAAAGTCCCTTGTCCCCATCAATGACAGAGTGAGTGGAAAAGTAGCTTCATAGCCCAGAGAATTTCTGTGTCATCTTGGCTTTTATGTCTCCAGTGCTTTTTGATTCTGTTTTTTTCATTCTTTTACTTATTCCTGTAAGCCTATTTCAGTTCCATCAATGAATTTCCTTCCTGGTAGGCTCAAGAGTTCTATTCTTGTAACTTTTCACATCTCATCCTAATTCCTCTGAGGTTGGAGAGACTTATTCACTGCTAGGGCATTATCTTAAGGTTTTCACCTTTTCCAAATCATATCAAAGTGTACATTTTATGATTTGCTAACAGTGATAATGGGCTTATGTGAGAAATTATATGAATTTCACCAATATGAATGCTCACCATTATAAAATTCAAGAATCAACTTAGGAAGTGCATTGTATTTCTAATTGCTTAAGGTGAACTTAATCCTAGAAACTTTTGTTTGCTTCTTACGCCATCATTTTCTTCTTTTACTTGGATGCTGTGGTTTAATGTCTAGTTGTATGTATAGATTTGATTTTCAACCATTCAGGGGTTGTTTATTCACTTTTTGCACTTCTCTTACCCTTTCAACTACTTCTCTGCAAGTTAGAACCTTCTCTACAGGCTGACAAGTGAAAGAAAGAATTAAATCTCAAATCTATTGAATTCTGTGATTCAGTAGCAAATTTGATAAGCAGTTTGTTGGGTGAATACATCTTTGAACTTCTGAGGACTAGAAAGACAATTGAAGGTAGTGACATTCCTTTATTTTTGCTTTCCCTGTCTCCTGTTTGCATGGGTAGTTTATATCACTCACAGTAGGTCAACTTGAACATCTCTATTTAATAGCTGGATAATTTTATAGATCTATATTCAGTTGTTGTTGGTACAAATGCTTGTTGATGGATGTATTGGTATTACAATTTCTTTCAGGGGTACAGAGTATCATTCATTTATGCTTCTTACCCTTTACCTTGTCCACCAAATACTATAAATCTTCCACATCAGCATTTGCTCAATAAACTGAAGGCTTTTCCCTCTATATTGCATGGATACTAACAGACTATGCAAGCTGTCCACCAATTAACTTTCATGCACTCATAAACTTTTTCGCTTTTGAAAAGGTTTTTTGGCTTTGCTAGCTGTTTTCTTAGCCATTAAAACTAAATTCCATGCCATATGAAGGTATCTTGAGTTTTACATAGTGACCTCAAGTGATAAGGAAAAGCACATTTAAAGATATCAGAACTCAGATCAATGGTGGTACCAACCTTGATGTAATTGTTGGATTATAGCTGTGAAATGAGGCATACCTAGTTAGATGTAGTCAATGGATTGGTTTGTTTTACCAACTGGGCTTCTTTATTACAAGGCGTTTTTCATGGGAGGTTAAGGAGAAGTAATTTGGAAGAGACAATGCTATAAGAAAGAAACAATAAAACTTTTACACATATTTAAGGTAAATAGGGATCTTTAACCTGGAAACGAAAAGGCAAGAAAAATTTTGTGTTTAAGAGAATTATACATATTCCCCTCAACCCCATCAGCTGGATCTAGGATCAGTGAATGAGTAGCCATTAAAGTGAGGAAGATCCTGGCCCAATATGCGGAGATTTTTATAACAGAGCGATCCCGAAATGGAATGGACTTTCTTAGAGTTAATGAATTGCCTCATCATTCATATTTAATATACAGGTTAGACTAGATGACTTTTGAGGAGGTCTAGGATCATTTTATGAACTTCAACTACTTAATATTATGTATTAATAATTTTATAATGATTTTTATTCTTACTGTACTGAAAAATTCTGGCTTGAAAATAAAACCAAAATCAGTATTATTTTTTTCTCAAAATGTATTTTTGTTTAAGTAATGCTCATCATTAAAAAAAAGAAAACAGTGAAAAGTAACATCCATTTCTGATATTGTAATGGCAAGCAAAGTGGGACTTTTTGCTGTTTTTTCTTTTGTAATGCTTCTCAGCTCTAAGGCAATCAAGTGCCTTTGGATCTTGCCTTTGATTGTATCAAGAGTCTTTGATGACATGCTTAAGTCACAAGAAAGCCTAAATCACATGAGTTTGAGTCATGGTTGTGATGCCCTTTGACCCTGAAGAAGTGTGTGTGTGTGTGTATATATATATATATATATATATATATATATATATATATATATATATATATATATATATGTCTGTATATGTACTCTGAGGTTAGCGTTTTGCTTGGGGACTCACTCATTGGGAGAGTGTTCCATGTGATTTGGCCACACCAGACTCTGGCTAAATGTTAAGGGTCCCCCCGGCTTTGAAAACCCAGATGTTGGTGCTTCTCTCTCCAGTAACTATATATGTTTTGCTGTGGACAAACAGAAGCCCTGATTTGTGTTATTTGCTCTGTTTATATAATTTCTGCTTGCAGTTTCCGTTTGTGTTTTCTCTGAAGTTCAGGGTACTGACTTTTTCCCCTGAACTAAGTGAATGATATATGAATGTTTAATTGGAGTGAGATTGTAAACCCCTTGAAGTTGCTTTCCTTGGGAAAGCAGATCAAAGAACCTGTGCTGGCAGCCCTCCTGTGCTGGTGTTGTTGGCCTTATACCTCCACTGCAGCTGCTAGCAGCGTTGTTGTTACAGATACGACACGTGAAGTGGTGATTGTTCTCAGTAAAAATTGATAATGATCATATACATGCATGTATGTAGCATATATAAATAATATGTATATATAAAACATTTATTAATATGCATGTATACACACAGATACAATACAGTTAAGTGGCACATTGGATAGAGTGCTAAAAGTATAAAGACCTGAATTCAAATCCAATTGTGTGACCCTAAATAAGTCACTTAGTTTCTCTCAGCTTCTCTTTAATCTATAAAGTAGGTATGATGATAGCATCTCCCTTAGAGTGTTGCTGTGAGAGTAAAATGAGATATTTGTATAAGTCTTTGCAAACCTTAAAGCACTTTATATTGTTGTCATTACTATTATCATTATCACATACACAATTAGATATTGGGAAACTTTGGGTTTACTTATCATCAATTCCCCACGTGAAAACCATTTATAGTATTTGTGTTTAAAGAATTGCCAGGGGACAAAGATGAGAAATAACTTGTAGGGTGGGAGTCAACACAAAAGTTTTTATTAATTTATTATGTCTAATTTCTTATTTTATATTTATTAATTATGCAGCAGCAAGGGAAATCATCATTCCTAAATTTTCAGACTTTCCTATCGTGAATAGCTGATCTTTATTTTGTATATACCTTGAGAATGTTTGTCTAGGAAGGTATGAACAAAAATACTTCTTTTAATTGCTGAAAAATGTTTGACCAGCCCCGTCAGCATTCCCTTGTGTTTTAATATACAAGTTATTTTTAAGCTACCCAAATAACATTTTGTATTCATTCCAAGGCATCTTCAGATTTCTTCCCATCCTGATCTCTTTATAGGAACTGGAACATACTTTTTTCTAAATAGATTCCTCCCATCCCACCCCATGTCATTGTGATGACATCACAACAGTAAATATTAAACTCAGTATTAAGATGTTCAGAAATGGGAAGGAGGAGAAAAGGAAGAAAGGAAGGAAGGAAGGAAGGAAGAAAGGAGGGAGGGAAGGAAGGAAGGAAGGAAGAAAGGAGGGAGGGAAGGAAGGAAGGAAGGAAGAAAGGAGGGAGGGAAGGAAGAAAGGAAGAAAGGAGGGAGGGAAGGAAGGAAGGAAGGAAAGGAGGAGGGAAGGAAAGCTTTATTAAGCACTTACTGTGTCCCAGGAGCTCTGCTAAGCACTGTGCAAATATTTTCTCATTTAATTCTCATAACAACCCTGTGAAGTAGGTGGTATTATTATTATCTCTGTTTTATAGTAAAGGGAATGGAGGTAGACAGAGGTCAAGCGATTTGCCCACAGTCACACAGCTAATAAGTATCTGAGACTAGATTTTAATTCTGGTCTTCCTGAATTCACCCAGGCTGAACCATCCATCCTTGATGTCACTTCAGAATGAATTTTGGGGGGCAGTCACAAAATGTCATCAGACTCAAAAGAAGACATTGAACTGAGGGTAAGAGATACAGTCAAACTCTAAAGCATCCACAGTTTTTATGACAGTGCAATTTTATTTTAATGAGTGCATTGCTAGAACATTCTCAGCCATTGGGGCTGGAGACAAAGTGTCTCTCTTGAGAAGAGTGATTTAGGAAGAAAAATAGAAGTGTTTTGGTGAACGTGTTTTAGGTGAAAGAAGGAGATGGAGGAAATACAGCTTTACCATCTGCCTCTTTCAAGCTTTTAAACCTTTGTGTTTCTGAATGTGTGGGAGAGCCTGTGTTGTGGGTGTTTTGGTTGTATGGGCACATAGATACATACATATATATACACACACACACACACACACATGCATGTAAATATATATCTATACATACATGTGTACATATGTGTGTACACACATCAAAAATTGAAATTCTTGTCCGTTCTGGGGAGAGGTAAGAATACTTTAAATCGCCGCCTTTTAGTTGAGCAGCAGCTGGGATCTCCTGTTCAGTTAAATGATCATTTGGTAAATGCCTACTACGTGTACATGCTGGAGGAGATTAAAATTTGGGCTCATATTCTATTAGGGGAATATGGCACATTCACAAAGCATTCGAACTGTAAAAATTCATTATTAGTCAGTACTCCTTTTTCTGATGCATGTAGACACTTCTCTACACCTTTAGTAGGCTGTCTTTATTATTTTTTTATGTCTGGAATAAGGGAGAACCCCTCTGGTGATGACCTCTCTGATCTTTGCTAGTGTGGCAGCTTTCTTAGGTAGGGCTTGTGGCTTTGGAGTCAGAGAACCTCAGTTCTAATTTTGCCCACATCACTTAGGATTTGTGCGACCTTGACCTTAGGCTAGTCCCTTGAAGCCCCGCTTCTCAGTTTCTTCACCAGTAAGATGAAGGAATTGGTCAGAATAGTGCCTGATGTTCCTTCTTTCTATATTTATGATTCTATGGCATGTGATCTCGTTTGATTTAATTGAAGAAGGGTTTGGTAAACTCCTCCACACCTGGTCCATTGTGCGGTCCATACTAGTTGGGGAGGATCTGCTAGAACTTGTGCTCCAGGATCATTCCCGCGCTGCCATGAGGCATCCGTGTGTATTGTCGTGAAGGCTATGGAGTGTATGCAGTACAAAAATGCACCAGATTGGGGAACAGTGCATTACACAAAATGAGACCTTAATACATGTTTATTAAAAAATCTGGGAAATAAAAAGGGTACAGCAAAACAAATAGTTTATTTCTGTTGGACTCCGATAAATGTAATGTGTTTTTCTGTTAGTGGCTTATTTGATTTTTCGTTGTTGGCAGTCATTAAGTTTATCATAATTGGCGAAGCATTTTTAGTGGAATCACGTTGAATTACAAAGCATGTATATTGTGATGTGTGATTGGAGATGGAGAAAGGTTTGAACCAGTGGTGAAAATGTAGAAAGCTTCCTGGAAAAGGTGGCATTAAAAAGTGCTTAATAGGTGAGGAGGAGAACAGATGAAGAAGAGGAAGGATGACATTCTAGACACGTGAGCTGCTACAGAGAAGCATAAAAGTTCTGGGTCTGTGTTGGGGATCATGAGCTGTCTAGTTCGTTTGGAGGATAAAGCAGGGATGAGGAGAAAGTGATAGGACACAGGACTGCAAAGGTAGGGCAGGTCTTGGATGCAAACAAAGGAGTCTGAACATTACTGGGAGCGATAGAGTCACCCTGGGTATAGTGCCTGAAGGATGCCATTCACGGTGAATTAGCAAGTGAGAAGACTCCTGACTGGTTTTTGTTTTATAATTGGTTAAAAAAATGTGCATATTAACTTAAGTAGAACCTTAAACCAACCTGTTATGTTTGTTTCTGTGCCCCCTTCTGATTTCTTGAGATATATATGTTTGTGTGTATATACATATATTTGTATATATAGATACATATACACTCATATATACACCTATACATACACATTTACACGCATACGTAAAGAGAGAGAGGGAGGGGGAAGAGATGGGGGGGGGAGAAGAGAGAGAGAGAGAGAGAGAGAGAGAGAGAGAGAGAGAGAGTGAGTTTGGTTGATGCTTATACATAATGGTTTTTTTTTTCTTTTCAACAAAGAACAGGGATTTTTAACCTTTGGGGCATCATGGATCCCTCTGGTAGTCTGGTAAAACCTGTGGACTCCTCAGAATAATGCTTTCAGAGAAAAAATAAAAATACATTGGATTACAAAAAGAAACCAACCGTATTAAAGTAGTCTTATCAAAGTATTTTAAAATTGAAATTAAATTTTAAAATTAAAATTAAAATTTTTTGGATCCTAAGTAAAGAACCTGGACAGCTACATGTATAGTGAATGGAGAAAGACTTTATTACACTAGATTATTGATTGTAGAGAATTAGTTGTAACCCTATCTACAGAGCATCAACTAAGCACATAGAAACAATTTGATTATAATGAGAGAAATGATTATTTATTTAATATATAAATAACTAATTATTGAATTAGGACATAAGGGCTTTCTACTTCCTTATCCAGAAATCAACCATTGTAGGAAATCTTGGGAAAAAGCCAACCAGGCTGAGAAAATGGATGGATTTCTGCTCATTGTGTTACTCAGACAGGTTTAGGAGAATAAGGATTCTCCCTTTTGTCAGACACATGATATGAAACTGATAAGTCTTTCTCACTAAGACTTAGGTGATCCAAGTCATGTGCCCCCCAGACCCTCATTAGAATGATTTCACATCTCATAATATTTTTATAATTATTATATATATTTTTTATCATTATTATCATAACATTTTAATCCTTTATTGTTAACCAATTAGAGTTGATTGTCGCTCTCAGGAACACTCACTTTTCCAAGGGCGTATAAGTTGTGAGCCCACCACTATGAGGCTTTTTGGCATTCGAGAATGCCACTGACCTCTTTTATTAATAAAGTGCTAATATTATTAATAAAATGATTAATTGCCCAGAAATTATGTCACTTGAACTTTTTAAATGCCACAGTAACTAAACTTTGAAATGATATTTGCGCCCTTTGAGCTTTCAACTAGGTACCATAATGCTACATGTTAGATGTAAGTGGACACTGTTTAGAATTGGGGGAAGTGACAAGATGATTTAGATAAGAGCTCTTTTCCAGTTCAGCAACTACTTTAATAATTCATTCATACTCCCCATAGCTGGAAAGAAGGGATAGGGGCAGGAGATACTATTAGAGATTTCCTTCTCATCTCCCATTTGTACCTTGAAGCTAGCTCTAAGGGACATAAAACACTGTCATTTGACCTTCACATCAACCCTGTGAGGTAGGAGCTGTTATTATCCTCATTCTATCGATGAAAAAACAGTTTAAGATATTACATGGCTTGCTCAGGGTTTCCCATCTGGTATGTGTCTGATGCGAGATTTGAACTGATACCTCATTCACTTCAGGACCAGCACTTTATCTACCACACCCTCTGACTGTTTCATTAATCCATTAATCTTACGTTACTCTGTTTCTTCCATAACTCTCAGTGTTAGGGTGAAATTTGAAAATAGTCAAACTCCTTTTAGTTATTAGGGCAATTTTCCCTGGAAATCTTCTGGAGTATAAAAAAAAATGCATACGATATAGAAGCCCTAAAAGCTAGTGTAGATTTAGACCGCTTTGAGGGTCACGTGCAGATAACAGAGGGGGCAGCAGGATTTCTTGGGCAGGGTTAGCCTTGGTAAAGAATAAGGCTGCTGCTTCGTATGAGACAGGAGTAAAGGAGGAGATTATGTCAGAAGGCACCCGAGTAACAGGAAATTAAGAAGAGGTAAGAAGCGGGACCTCACAGGGAATGGCCTCATTTTTTTCCTGTAAAATAGGAGGCAAGGTTGTCAGATGAGAGAATGCGGAGGAGGCAGAGCCGTGCGAGGGTCTGAAGAGAGAAAAAAATGTTTTGGAAGATCACCGTGAATAGTGGGGCCGTGCTTGATGAGGGAGGTATAGTAGGATTGCCTATCAGCAGTAAGGCTCTAGAAGAGGTTGTCCACTATAATCTACCATAATTCTGGGAGTGCCTGAATGGTGGAAGAATAGTCATGCGCAGAAAACAGAGAGATGGACTAGAAAATCTCTTGAAGGATCTTCTAAATCAAAGGAGCTAAATTTGAGACTTAAAAAGGACAACCAGTTTCATTGGCGAGGGAGGAGCAGGCAGTACTGGCTACTTAGTCCAAAGCAATATCTGGAAACTTGTCAAAGTCTGTCGTTCTTTTAAACAAGGAGTTAATTGGGGCTTATAGCTATAATGCTCTGATCCCTTCCACCTGCCCCAGCAAACAGCTATGAGTTCACAGGGGGATGGTGTGGTGATGGATGTCACATATCAGTGAACTAGGCTACTCTCTTAAATGGATCAGTTCGGAGCCTCTCATTTCATTTTCAGAATTTCTGTTCTTAGCAGTTTAAACATTTTATATATGAGAGTGACAGGGAAACTTCATTAACTTGAATTTCACCAACCATGCCAGATAATTCATAGAAAAGAAGACTTTCCCCTTCATTTCTTAATCTAATAGCAAAGTGAAGTGATATTTTTCCTCTACTAAGACTTCATTACTTTTTGCAAGCATGGTTTGGCATATTTATAAGTTTCTGATCATAAATAATTGAAGCTTCATCCTATCTCTCAATAATGACTGAGCAGAATTCAGCAATGTAAAATACTTGCTTTCTTGTACTTCACTTATTCTGTTACTTGCTAATTGGCAAAATTTTGTAGGAAGAAGTATAATTCAGAAACTACCAGACATAAGTTTCCGTGGGCCAGAAAACCTTAGTTTTGGTTCAAAATCAGCAAAGCTGCCTGAGGTAATGTCAGAAATATCAGAGGAAAATGTCTGTTATTTTCTCTTCCAGCTGCAGACATGTAATGCCTCTTCTGGTGGGAGGCAGTATTGCGTGATGAAAAGAATAGATTCCTGGGGACAGAGCAGAGATGGGGGCTGGTAAGCAGGAACTAGTATGAGCTCCGTACCGAGTCCCTCCAAAAACCTATTAAAAATGGCTCTGAACCAATTCTAGAACTGCAGAACCCACAGAACAGCAGAGGGAAGCAGGGCTCCAGCCCAGGACAGCATGGATGGTCTCTGGGTGAGGTCTATCCCACACAGAGCTGGGAGCTGGGAGCGGAGCAGAGCAGAGCCCAGCCTGAGCAGCGCGGACCAACCAGACCAGGAGCCGGGCGGAGTGGGCCCTAGTGCCCTGAATCAGTGAGATGCAGCAGTTACCAGACTTCTCAACCCACAAACACCAAAGACAGCGGAGAAGGTTAGTGGGAAAAGCTACGGGAGTGGAAGGAGTTCGAGGTTCAGGCACCGCCCCCGGGGCAGGGGAGGTGGGGCAGCTACAGCTGCTGTTGCTTCTGGCCCCAGGCCCACCTGGTGGGAGGAATTAAGTGGTGGATCAGAGCAGGAGTGCACAGCCTGCTGAAGATCTAAGTCCAGTCCAGATTGGGGGTTCTTGGGGAAGGAGCAGTGTTGGTGTGGCAGAGCTGGCACATCCCCCCCCAAATGTGGAACATAGAACTCTTTAGTCTACAAGCGGTCATACCCCACTGAAAAACTCAAGGGTCAAGTTAGCTGGTTGGGAATATGGCCAGGCAGTGAAAACACACCTGGATTAAGTCTCAGACTTTGGATTCTTTCTTTGGTGACAAAGAAGACCAAAACATACAGCCAGAAGAAGTCAACAAAGTCAAAGACCCTACACCAAAAGCTTCCAAGAAAAACATGAACTGGTCCCACACCATGGAAGAGCCCAAAAAGGATTTGGAAAAGTAAGTTAGAGAAGTAGAGGAAAAATTGGGAAGAGAAATGAGAAAGATGGAAGAAAACCATGAAAAACAAGTCAATGACTTGCTAAAGGAGATCCAAAAAAATACTGAAAAATACACTGAAGAAAACAACACCTTAAAAAATAGACTAACTCAAATGGCAAAAGAGCTCCAAAAAGTCAATGAGGAGAAGAATGCCTTGAAAGGCAGAATTAGTCAAATGGAAAAGGAGGTCCAAAAGACCACTGAAGAAAATACTACTTTAAAAATTAGATTGGAGCAAGTGGAAGCTAGTGACTTGATGAGAAATCAAGATATTATAAAACAGAACCAAAGGAATGAAAAAGTGGAAGACAATGTCAAATATCTCATTAGAAAAACCACTGACCTGGAAAATAGACCCAGGAGAGATAATTTAAAAATTATTGGACTACCTGAAAGCCATGATCATAAAAAGAGCCTAGATATCATCTTTCAAGAAATTATCAAGGAGAACTGCCTTGATATTCTAGAGCCAGAGGGTAAAATAGAAATTGAAAGAATCCACCGATCGCCTCCTCAAATAGATCCCAAAAAGAAATCTCCTAGGAATATTGTCGCCAAATTCCAGAGCTCCCAGATCAAGAAGAAAATACTGCAAGCAGCCAGAAAGAAACAATTTGAGTATTGTGGAAACACAATCAGAATAATCCAAGATCTGGCAGCTTCTACATTAAGAGATCAAAGGGCTTGGAATATGATATTTCAGAGGTCAATGGAGCTAGGATTAATACCTAGAATCACCTACCCAGCAAAACTGAGTATCATGCTCCAAGGCAAAATAGGGATTTTCGATAAAATAGAGGACTTTCAAGCTTTCTCAGTGAAAAGACCAGAGCTGAATAGAAAATTTGACTTTCAAACACAAGAATCAAGAGAAGCATGAAAAAGGTAAACAAGAAAGAGAAATCATAAGGGACTTACTAAAGTTGAACTCTTTTGTTTACATTCCCACATAGAAAGATGATATGTATGATTCATGAGACCTCAATATCATAGTAGCTGAAAGAAATATGCATGTATATATGTTTATGTATATATATATGTATATATATATAAGTGAATGTGCATGTATGTATATATGTATGTGTATACACACACACACACACACACACACACACACATATATATATATATATATATATATATACAGAGAGAGAGAGAGAGAGAGAGAGAGAGAGAGAGAGAGAGAGAGAGAGAGAGGGGGCACAGGGTGAGTTGAAGATGAAGGGAAGATATCTAAAAGAAATAAAATCAAATTAAGGGATGAGAGAGCAACATACTGAGAGAGGGAGACAGGGAGAGATAGAATGGGGTGGATTATCTTGCATAAAGGTGGCAAGAGGAAGCAGTTCTGTGGGAGGAGGGGAGAGGGCAGGTGAGGGGGGAATGAGTGAATCTTGCTCTCATCAAATTTGGCCTGAGGAGGGAATACTATACATACTCAATTGGGTATCTTACCCCACAGGAAAGAAGAGGGAAGAAGATAAAAAAGGGGGGGAATGATGGAAGGGAGGGCAGATGGGGGTGGAGATAATCCAAAACACTTTGGAAAGGGGACAGGGTCAAGGGAGAAAATTCAATAAAGGTGGATGGGTTGGGAAGGAGCAAAATATAGTTAGTCTTTTGCAACTTATCTTGCCCTACAGGAAAGGATGGGAGGGGAGTGGGGTGACAAAAGGGAGGGCTGAATGGGGAGCAAGGCAACCAGAATATACGTCATCTTGGAGTGGGGGGGAAGGGTAGAAATGGGGAGAAAATTTGTAATTCAAACTCTTGTGAAAATCAATGCTGAAAACTAAATATGTTAAATAAATAAATTTAAAAAAAAGAAAAGAATAGATTCCTGGAAATTTGGAAACTGGGTTATATGGTTCCATCTCTTCCACTGGCCAGCCGTGTGACCTTGCATGACTTGCCTTCTCTGGGTCTCATTTTTCTTGCTTATACAATGGGAATTGAGGGGGAGTTGGTTAAGTAATCCTTAAACCTCTAAAATTTTATGACTTTATGAAATTAATTGGTACCCTAGAGGAATAAAAGGACTGGAATTTGATACCCTTTCATTCTTTCTCCAAATGTAATCATGAAATATCTGAATTATTTCTAAGGGAGAAAATATCTTCCTCTTATCAAGAATGTATTAGAAAGAAGATATATAAGACCAAGAGGCAATCTCTCCTAAGTAGTCAAAAGATATGAAATTCAAAAGGATAATTTCAGAATATTAAAACCCATATTAAAGATTGTGTTAAATAATAAAAGAAATACCAATAAAAGTAACCAAAAGATTTTACTTCACATTCCTCAATTTTGCAAAAATGGCAAGAGATAGAAATAGTCATTGGTAGAAGAAATATAGAAAGATAGACATATCAAATACAGTGTTCAAAGAGCCAAGAATTGTTTAAACTGCTGTGAAAAATAATTTGGAATTATGCTAAAAAAGTGACAAAAATTTCTATGTGTGCCTTCATCCGCAGATTTCACTTTGAGGCATGTATCCTCAGAGAGGTCAAGGACAGAAGGGGCCCACACACACAATAGCAACAACAGATGAATGTTTTAGGGTTTGGGCAATGCTTTATATGCATTATCTTTGATACTCATGATAACTCTGTGAAGTAGGTGTTAGTTTTACCTTTTTAAAAAAATTTCCCCTCAATTACATGTAAAAACAATTTTTAACTAATTGTGTTTTTATTTCAAGTTCCAAATTCTCTCTCTCCTTCCCTGCCCCACCCCTGGGTGATAAGCAATATGTTGTACATTATACATGTGCAATCATTTGCATTTGGGGTGTAGGGTAGCTTCAAGGAAGACTAGTACCTTTGGTGTGAGGACTGCCTTTTCAAGGCTGCCTTTTTCCTTTGGTGTCCACCTGATTCAGTCAACTCTCACCTGTGGCTCCAAGAAGTTGTAGCATGCACAGTGGTCACACTCTGGTAAACTGTCTTGGCAGATGGGTAAACCAGGTGGAGGGTAACCAATGACCACAAACCATCAGTGAGTTGGAGGGCTGTTTATCGCAAGCATGTGATTTTCCCCTAGTGGAATTGGAACAGTTTGTTCCAGTGGCTGTGAAAGTGGCTGAAGTAGGTTCTGTGGAGCACTTAGAATTCCAAAGCAGAAAAGAGGGCTTGTTGTCACAGCAGAACACAGGCCAGGAGAGGGGTAAGCACCTCTCCTGAAATCATATCACCTTTGAAAAACTGAAAACTTACAGCTCCCTAGAAGTTCTCAAAACAGCTGGACAAAACTCCCTGAAGCTTGGGACAGTTCACCCTCCACCTTGGAAGTCGAGCCCTACCTTAACAAGAAGTTAAAAAGTAAAGTAATAGGCTTGGAAAATGAATAGACAATGGAAAAAAAAACCTCTGACTACAGAAAGTTGCTCTGGTGACAAGGAAGAACAAAACACACACTCAGAAGAAAACAACAAAATCAAAGATCCTACATCCAAAGTCCCTGAGAAAAATATTAATTGATCTCAGGCCATGGAAGAGCTCAAAAAGATTTTGAAAATTAAGTAAGAGTAGAGGAAAATTTGGGAAGAGAAATGAGAGTGATGCAAGAAAATCATAAAAAATGAGTGAACAGCTTAGAAAAAGAGAAACAAAAATATACCGAAGACAATAACACCTTAAAAACCAGACTACACCAAATGGTGAAAGCAGTCCAAAACACAATGAAGAGAAGAATGTCTAATATAAAGTATATTACCTTCAAGTACCCTAATACTGAGAAAAGTCTCATGAGTTACAAATATCATTTTTCCATGTAGGAATGTAAAAAAAACACAGTTCAATTTTAGTAAGTCCCTTATGATTTCTCTTTCCTGTTTACCTTTTCATGCTTTTTCTGATTCTTGTATTTGAAAGTCAAATTTTCTATTCAACACTGTTTTTTTCTTCAAAAATGCTTGAAAGTCCTCTATTTCATTGAAAGTCAGTGACATGAAGTATTGTACTCAGTTTTGCTGGGTAGGTGATTCTTCGTTTTAATCCTAGCTCTTTTGACCTCTGGAATATAATATTCTAAGCTTTTTTCTCCCTTAATGTAGAAGTGTCTAGATCTTGCCTTATCCTGATTGTGTTTCCACAATACTCAAATTGTTTCTTTCTGGCTGCTTGCAATATTTTCTTCTTGACTCTGGAATTTGGCGACAATATTCCTAGGAGTTTTCTTTTGGGGATCTTTTTCAGGAGGCGATCGGTGGATTCTTTCAATTTCTATTTTACCCTCTGGCTCTAGAATATCAGGGCAGTTCTCCTTTATAATTTCTTGAAAGATGATATCTAGGCTCTTTTTTGGATTATGGCTTTCAGGTAGTCCAATAATTTTTAAGTTCTCTCTCCTGGATCTATTTTCCAGGTCAGTGGTTTTTCCAATGATATATTTCACATTGTCTTCCATTTTTTTATTCCTTTGGTTCTGTTTTATAATATCTTGATTTCTCATCAAGTCACTAGCTTCCACTTGCTCCAATCTAATTTTTAAGGTAGTATTTTCTTCAGTGATCTTTTGGACCTCCTTTTACATTTGGCTAGTTCTGCCTTTCAAGGCATTCTTCTCCTCATTGGCTTTTTGGAACTCTTTTGCCATTTGGGTTAGTCTATTTTTTAAGGTGTTATTTTCTTCAGTATTTTTTTGGGTCTCCTTTAGCAAGTCATTAACTTGTTTTTCATGGTTTTCTCGCATCCTTCTCATTTCTCTTCCCAATTTTTCCTCTACTTCTCTAACTTGCTTTTCCAAATCCTTTTTGAGCTCTTCCATGGCCTGAGACCAGTTCATGTTTCTCTTGAAGGCTTTTGATGTAGGCTCTTTGACTTTGTTGACTTCTTCTGGCCGTATGTTTTGGTCTTCTTTGTCACCAAAGAAAGATTCCAAAGGCTGAGTCTGAATCTGAGTCCATTTTCACTGCCTGGCCATGTTCCCAGCCAACTTACTTGACCCTTGAGTTTTCTGTCAGGGTATGACTGTTTGAAGAGTAGAGAGTACTTTGTTCCAAGCTTGAGGGTCTGCGATGTTGTTTTCAGAGCTGTTTCTACACAGCAAGCTCTGCCACACCAGCACTAATCCTCCCCCAAGAACTGCAGACCTGGACCATGACCCAGATCTAAGCAGGCTCTGCACTCCTGCTCAGAACTGCTGCTTAATTCCTCCCACCAGGTGGGCCTGGGGCCAGGAACAACTGCAGCTGTAGCTCTGTAAGCATCCTCAGAGCTGCATCACCTCCGCTGCCCCCGGGGCAGTGGCTGAACTGCAAACTCCTTTCACTCTGTCCCCCCAGTTTTTCCCACTAACCTTCTCTGTTGTCTTTGGTGTTTGTAGGTTGAGAAGTCTGGTAACCACCACAGCTCACTGATTCATGGCCCTAGGGCCTGTTCCGTCTGGCTCCTGGTCTGGTTGGTCCAGGCGTGGCTCATGCCAGGCTCTGCTCCCAGTTCCGTGTGATAGACCTTATCCCCCTACCATCCAGGCTGTCCTGGGCTGGAACCCTGCTTCCCTCTTCTATTTCGTGGGTTCTTCAGTTCTAGAATTTGTTCAGAGCCGTTTTTAATAGGTGTTTGGAGGGACCTGGGTGGGAGTTCATGCAAGTCCCTGCTTTCCAGCCACCATCTTAGCTCCACCCTCCCTGCCTGTGTGTTTTGATCTTCTTTGTCACCAAAGAAAGATTCTATAGTCTGAGTCCCTTTATGCTGCCTGCTCATTTTCCCAGCCAATTACTTGACTTTTGAGCTCTTTGTCAAGGTATGACCGCTTCCAGAGTGGACAGTGCTTTGTCCCAATCTTCAGGGCTTTTGCCCTGCTGTTTTCAGACCTACTTGTGTTCTGAGACGGTATGATACTCCTCTCCTGGCCTCTGCTTTGGTCTGTCGGTGCCAGCACTCCTTTCTGCTATGTAACCATCAGAACTCCTTCTCCACAGCCACCACAAGCTCTGCCACACCAGCACTCCTCCTCCCCCAAGGACCGCCAACCAGAACTGTGACCCAGGTCCAAACAAGGCAAAGGAAGAGAATCCTTCCTCAGCACCAGCAAAGAGACCCCTACACTCCTGTTCTGATCTGCAGCTTGATTACCCCCACTGTCTGTGGGTGTGGAGCTCCAGAATCAGCCAGTTGCAGTGCTGTAGCTGTGGCCACCTCCGTCGCCCCAGGGCTGGGGCTGGACCATGCACTTCTCTTACCTAGGCCCATGAATTTTCCGACTGACCTGCCGAGTTGTCTTTGGCATTTGCGGTTTGAGAAGTCTGGAACCTGCTACAGCTGCCAGTGATTTAGTGTCCTGAGGCCTGCTCTCCCCAGTCCACTCTGGCCTGTTTTGATCTGGCACAACCCAAGCTGGGCTGCGCTTTACTCCCAGCCTGTTGCAAGAGACCCTTCCCAGTGACCATCCAGGCTGCCTTGGGATGGCAAGTTGTTTCACTCTGTCGTTTCGTGGGTTCTGCAGCTCTTGAATTTGTTTAGAGTGATTTTTTACAGGTGTTTGGAGGGATTTACGTAAGAGCTCAAGTCCCTGTTTTCACACTGCCATCTTGGCTCTACCGTTATTCAAAATTTTTCCTCAGTGTTCATTAAGGAAATTGGTTTATAGTGTTCATTCTCAGTTTTCACTCTTCCTCGTTTAGGTATCAGCATCATAGCTGCGTCATAAAAGAAATTTAGTAGGACTCCTTTACCTACTTTTCCAAACATTTGATATGTTATTGAGATTAATTAGTCTTTAAATGTTTGGTAGAATTCTTTTGTGAATCCAGCTGGTGGCCTTGGTGATTTTTTGTTAGGGATCTCATTAATGGCTTGTTCATTCTTTTTCTTCTAAGATGTTATTATTTAAGTATTCTCTTTTTCTCTTTTTTTAATCTGGGCATCTTGGCAAGATATATATTTTGTGTATATTCATTCATTTCACTTAGATTGTCAGAGTTCTTGGCATATAACTAGGCCAAATAGTTGCTAATAATGACTTTAATTATCTCTTCATTCGTGGTGAATTCACAGTTTTCATTTTGAAAGTGGTGGTTTCCTTTTCTTTTTAAAATAAAATTAACCAATGGTCTATCTATTTTACTTTATTTTTCATAAAACTAGTTTCCAGTTTTACTTACTAGTTCAATTTTTGTTAACTTTCTATTTTATTTACCTCTCCTTTGATATTGAGGATTTCCAATTTGGTGTTTATTTGGGGATTTTTAATTCGTTCTATTTCTAGGGGTTTTTTAGTTGCATACCCCATTCATTGATCTCCTCTTTATTTTACTGATGTAAGCATTTAGAGATACACATTTTCCCCTAAGTACTTCTTTGGCTGCATCTCATCAATTTTGTATGTTGTCTCATTGTTGTTGTTATCTTTAGTGAAATTATTGACTGTTTTCTATGATTTTTTTTGATTCACTTGTTCTTTAGAATTAGATTATTTAGTTTCCAGTTTTTAATCTATCTTCCCATGGCATTTTATCAGATGTAATTTTTATTGCATTATGGGCCAGAGCGGTTGCATTTAATATTTATGCTTTTCAGCATTTTGGTATGAGCTTTTTATGCCTTAATATTTGGACATTTTTTGTTTAGGTGCCATGAACCACTGAGAAAAAGGATATTTTTATTCTATTTGAGCTATTTAATTTTCTCCAGAGCTCTAGCAACAGTAAGTTTTCTAAAATTCTTTTTATCTCTTTACCTTCTTTCTGTTTATTTTTGGTTAGATTTATCTAGTTCTGAGAGAGGAAAGTTGGGGTCCCTCATTAGTATACTTTTATTGCCTATTTCTTTTTAAAACTCATTTAATTACTCCTTTAAAAATTTAAATACCATACCATCCGGTGCATATTTGTTTAGTATTGTTATTACTTCATTGTCTATAGCTTAGCAAGATGTAATTCTCTTCCTTGTCTCTTCTAATTTGATTTCTTTATGTCCCATGGAGTCATTAACTTCCTCTTGCCCAATTCTAATTTTTAAGGAATTGTTTTCGTCAGTGAGCTTTTGTACCTCCTTTTCCATGTGACCAGTTTTACTATTTTGAGGAGTTGTTTTCTTCATTTAATTCTTTTACTTCTTTTTCCACTTGGACAATTTTATTTTCTAAGGAGTAGTTTTCTTAGTGATTTTTTATATATCTTTTTTCCCCGTATTTTGGGGCTTCCTTCACCAAATTGTTGATTCTTTTTTCATGATTCTCTTGCATTCCTTTCATTTCTTTTCCCAATTTTTCTTCTACTTCTCTTATTTGATTGGTAAATTAATTTTTGAGCTCTTTCAGGAGTTCCTTTTGAGACCAGTTCACATTTTTCTTTGAGGCTTCGCATGTAACTGTTTTGGCATTGTGGTCCCCTTTCAAGTTTTTGGCTTTTATCCTCTCTGTTACCATACCAGTTTTATGTGGTCAGGTTCACTTTTTGTTTTGAATTCATTTTTCTGCCTATTTTGTGACTTTTTACTCTATGTAAAAGGTGGACTCAGCTCCTGGAGTAGAAAGGGTATTGTCCTAAGCTTCGGGTAACAAGACCTGTGACTTTGCTACTGGTTTGCATTTGAAGGGGTGGTGCTCTGGCTTGTGCTGGGGGCAGGTCCTTGCTGCTGGCCTCCCTCCAGGCGGGCCCTCACTGGTGGCAAGGCCTAGCTGGTAGCTTTTGCTGGGCGTGGGCCCTCACAGCTAGCTTGCACCGGCTGTTGGCTTGCCTTGGAACTCAAGGCCTCGCCGCTCCTTTGCAGTGGGGGCGGGATGTTGTTGGCCGCTTGTTCTTGAGCACAGGGCTTCACTACAGTTGCAGCCTGCCACTGGCTTACTCCCCAGACTGTGCTGCTTTCCCACCCCAGTGAGACAAGTCTTCTTTGCTGCTCCTCCAAACTGCTCTGGGCCAGAAAGCGGTGTCACCACTCTAAAATTGGCTCTGAGGCATCATTTTAAGGTTTTTTTGGAGGAGAATTTGAGAGAGCTCAGGCCAGTTCCTGCCTCACTTCACCATCTTAGCCACAGAAGTAAATTATGTCCTTTTGACAGATGAAAAAAAGAAAAACAATCTGTGAGAACCTAATTGAATTGTCCAAGGTCACAAATAGCAAGTATCTGTGGTAGGATCTGAATTCAGTTCTTCCTGAACCTTTTCCACCTAGCCCCTCATATTTCATAGTACCACATTTTCTGGTAGAAAAGCCTAGAAACAAAGTACATTCTTTCCCATTAGGGAATGGTTATATAAACTCTGGTGAATCCATGGAAATGAATCTTACTATGTCACAAGAAACAAAGAATAGGAAGAATTAAGGTAAAAATGGAAAATCATTGCAAAACTAAGGAAACAGAGCTAAGAATTTAATATGCCTAATGACTGTAACAACATGTACATATAAACATGTATGTGTTTGTACGCATATATATCTATACACACACACACACACACACACACACAGAGGTTGTTTTATTATAATGATAGAGTTTGTCTCTAGAGTTGAGAAAATGTATTTTTTCCCTTCTTTTCCACGGGGTGGGATATTTCATATACTGTCAGACTCAGTTAATTTTCTGATCGGTTTTGCTGTGCTGTTGTTTTTTGTTTCTTTTTAAAGTTTTTTAATGGGATCAATCATGAGGAATAGGAAGTGGGAAAGCCATACATTAGGAAATGAAGATGACATTGAAACAAAATGTGTCAATAAAATTTATACTTACCCACACACATACACACACACACACACAGAGTTACATGTGCATATATTTCTGTTTATGTACGCTTGTATGTGAGCAGTTAGAGATAGGTAGATAGATGATTGTGTTCTGTATTTCACAGAAGTTTGAACTACATCCCTTTTTATTAAAAGTTTGAGAGCACAATGCAAAAAACAAACAAACCCCAGACAACTGTAGTACCTTTCATTCTAATGATAATTTTCAGTGTTCTTCTATTTCTTCATTAAGGTAAATTTTCTTAAAATGCGCTAGTGTAATTGCCCAGAGAAAGGGCGCCGCATCTCATGGGGGCTTCTTCACGGAAGTTCTTGAGTGACTTTTGGTGAATCTTCTCATCTGAGAAGGTGTTGAGACATGCTTCAGCCTTCTGAAATTGGGCCAGTTGCCACGGAGGGGATGGTTTGATTTGTGGACGATACTGTCTGATCTTGGCGCCACAGGTCTGGTAGTAACCTTCTCTTGGTCTGAGCTTGACCCCGTTGTAATGAATCGCATCTTTCATAATTCTTTTCTGTATCCATTGGTTCTTGAACTTCTGCTGGATTAGGTCGGTTATAGTGACGTTTTGATCGCTGTGCAGCTTTTTGGGCATGTCTTCTAGCAGTGGTTTGTTTTTTTTAATTGGTTCGGTTTGGCCATAACCCAATCTGAAAGCCTGGTAGTCAGCGAGACAAGCTAAGCCAGCCTGTATAGCTTTTTTAATTGCTTGGGTTTGTTCGTAACTCAGTCTGAACGAATGGTACTCGGCAGGAGTAACTAAGCCAGCCTGTACAGCTTTTGCATTGAGGTTGAGAAAATTACATGGGATTTTTTTCAGAGGAGGAGCATCCGGACGTGTTCTCCATTGTCCGATTGTTTCAGCCACGCTGTCTCCATAGGAGTTTTGCATTCCATACACAAAATCAGATCCTGGTAACATGTTGCAAATTCTTCGGGTCCTTCCTAATTCTGGTTTCAGGATGAGGTGGTTACAAAACATGGAATTCCTGGTACAGCCGTGCCGGTAGTTCTCCATGTCTGGCTTCAAGTCTGCTTTGCGCAAAGGCCTCAGGGGAGGGAGGCAGATATTCTGGATGCTTCGGAAGGATTTACACTTGTGTGGCTTTTCACTTTTGAAAGCTTTTCGTTCGGATGAGGCCATGTTGGTTCACACGGCTGTTACTTTTTTTCCCCTTATGGCACGTACTTTGTTTCTTGTGTGTTTCTCTTATGGGTGATACGTTAAAAAGGATCCAACGTCCTGCTGAACACTGTAGTAATCACGGAAGACTTGGCTAGAGCTTCTCGTGGGTTAGTTGTTGCTTTTCTACGAAGCTAGCTAGAGGAAATAAAATAATGCTTCTATTCAGGGATAAAGTGTTTTATTTGTCCTGTGATGCAGTTTAGATTAACAGAATATGTGAGTAGTTGTATGAAGTTAGACAAGTGGTGGCAGTCGGTCGTTCCTTCACCTTCAATCAGCCTTGGAGGTTGTAGCCTTTCAGTGCAATGAACCTGTCCCAGCCTTTCTAAGTCTTTGTTCTTGTAGTTTTTGCCTTCTTCACACCTCTTCAGAATTCCCTCCTTTGTTCATTGTGACATCATAGAGACTCCTCTTTCTGGTTTACCCCGGGAGACTCTGAGAGCTACTTAAAAATGCTGAGCAAGGTCTGTTAGCTCTAATAATTAGAAGCTAGCGCTCCTAATGCCGACACAAGAGTTTCAAAGCCCGTGTCCTCCAGCTAATCTTATATGGAGCAAAACTATGTTTCAGAAATGTAAACGGTAGCCCTCGTCATACCTGGGGATCTTAACTATGAAGGCCATTTCTTAGTGCCCTGCGGGTAAGTTACTGTGGATGGTTCAGTATCTCGCCATTGGAAAGCAGCACAGTTGTTCACATGTTCAAAAATAGATGGCAAATGATGATAAATCAGTGTTAACATTGTTCGAATCTGAATAACCGCCGACATTTATATAGCTCCTTCAAGTTTTAAAAGTGGCTAACAGATATTGTCTCATTACGTCCTTATGCCTAGCCTCATTTGAGCCTCACAACTATCCTATGAAATAGGTTTTAGTGCTATTACTGTCCCTTTTTTAGATAAAAAGAATAGAAGCTGAGAGAAGTTATGTGATAAATAGTTGTGTCAGTGGCAGAATAGAAACCCATTTCTTCCTAACAGTAAGTCCAGTGCTCCCAAGGCAGCCCATTCCACGTTTTGGATAAGTTCGATTGCCACAAGCTTCTTCTTAAATCAACAGGTTGGTCGACTTGCTGTATAAAGTTTTCCTTATATCAACAGATATACAACTTGGTCAAAAATTGAGATTCTAAATATAGTTATTCCCCCCCCCCCCAAAAAAAAAGGAAAAAAAAAGCTATTGCTTATATTGCTACATTAATCATTTCCACCCCATTTCCAGCGATGACAGTATTTCCTTGTTTACTTAACAGAAAAAAGATGGCCTAGTATGACAGAGAGCTTATCTCAAAGCCAGGAAGCCCGAGATTAAACTCTTGCCTCGGAAATATACTGACTCTGGACCTTGGGTAAGTTACCTAGAGCCCCAGGTGGCTGTCTAGGGTTCTGAGTTGCAGAAGAAGTGCAATCTGAATTGGTAGATGGAGTTTCTTCACTTGGGAGTTCCCTTTAGCAGCGGAATTACAGGTATAGCCCTTTCCATGTTCCCTGCTTATCAGAATGCTGCATGTGGACGCACGTGACCCGGTGACTAGTATGTGATCGAAGGCTGCCCTGGACGAAAAGTACTGAGCGACATTGAGCGCAGCTCTCGGGGTCTGCTAAGGACTTGATAAATGCTTATGGAATGAATGACCTCAGTATTTCTTTGTTTTCTTTTTTATTTGCAGAGGGGAAGGCAGGGCAATTGGGGCTAAGTGACTTGCCCAAGGTCACACATCTAGTAAATGTGTCAAGTGTCTGAGGCCGGGTTTGAACTCAGGTCCTCCTGACTCCAGGGCCGGTGCTCTGCTCACTGCGCCACCTAGCTGCCCCTGACCTAAGTATTTCAACGAATTACAACTTGAATATGAATGAGTTTTTGTGTAATGGGATGTTTTACATGTTCAGTTCTTGCTATACCATTAAATGAAAGTATGCCCTTGTATGGGATTGCAGGTGTGTGTGCATGAATTAGTACTCGGAAGTGAGGACAGGGGGAATTCACAGAATCTCAGGATTCTGAAGGTGGAGGGAACCTCAGCGTTCATCTAGTGATGTGTCTATCTGAAAGACAACTGTAATTATGACACACCTGATAAATGATCAGCCTCCCCACGCTGGAAGGCCTCCAGTGAGGCCACCTCGCTGTCTTCCAAGGCACCTGATTCCTCCTTTTGACGGCTCTAATTGTTAGGATGATCGATTGTCCTTACACCTAGCCTCAGTTTGCCTCTTTGAACTTTTTCTTGCCTCTGTGGTTAAGCCGATCAAGCATAATCCTTTTACTGTGGGACAGTGACTGCGGTTCAGAATCTAGATTCTAAGACACAGCAAAATCTAAGATACAGACTCAATTGGTTTACCTATTGGGATTATTAAATAATATTGAAAGCACGTGAATATTCCTGTTCAGCAAAGTGAAGATAGCAGTCCCTCCATGCCTTCTTGTCTGGTACAGGTCTTCTTATAAACTCTATGATTAACTTAATATAGGCCAAGATGGGGTGAGAGTTTTGTTTTCTTTTTTTGATACCTACTCTGTCATATTGTGAGTTCATGCGGTGCTTTTAGTCCACTAAAATCTTGAAATATTTTTTTGCAAGCTGTTGTCTACAGAGCTCTTCCATCTTGTATGTGTACGGTTCATTTTTTGAACTCAAATGCAATGTTATCTTTATCCTTTTTAAATATTATCTAATTAGACTTGACATTACACTATGGTAGTCTTTTGAAGTTCTTTGAAATCCTCACATTGTCATCTGGCATGTTGAGATTCTCCTTAGCCGTTGTTATCCTCAAATTTGATAAGCAAGCCAACTACATCTTTGTTTTAAAATGTCTCTTTGATGTTTGCTCCTTTATTTTTAAAATTAAATTACTTATTTATTTAAAACATTCTTTAGTTTTAAACTTTGAGTTCTAAATTGCCTTCCCCCTACCAGTGAAAAGGCAAGAAAAAGGATACCTTATTTTTGTCATTGCTTATAAGTATTTTCACTTTGTTGTCTTCTGAGTTTATGTCTTGGTCTTCCTGCCAGCAGAGCAGCTTTTTATGGTCTCAAGTTCTTTTTGTTGGCATTTGCTCGTTTTTCTAGCCTGTTCCTTGACTTTGAACTTTATGTTAAGGTTAGATTCTGATTATTAGGGGGTGGGGAGGCATTGTCCCTAAGCTTTAGGCTTTTTCGTACTGCTGTTTGCAGAGGTAGATCTTGGGGTCTACGAGTTCTCTTGTTTCCAAGGTGGTATGATCCAGGCAGAGATGTGGTCACTGCTCGCCTTGTCTGTGCTCTGATGTTTGCTCAGACAGGTGTCCTACTCCCTTGCGGCCACAGGTGCTAGCGCTCCTCTTGGCCCTGAAATGGTAACCAGGTTCCCTGCTGTCTTGCTGCCACCAGAGCTAGTGCTCTTCTTTGCCTTGGAATTTTGACTAGGGACCCTGCTTCCTTATGACTAAACACAAGCATTCCTCTCCTCCCTGGAACTGTGACCCAGAGTTACTTGCCGGCAGTAAAATTGCCAGTCAGTGCCAGCTGGACCTAGCTTCTGTGAAGGGTTCTCCATAAGCTCTTTCAGAGCAGTTGTCTGACCCCCTTATTGTGTCTGCATTGAGAGCTCTAAAAGCAACTGCTGCTGTCACCACTGTCCTGGGCCCCTCGAGAGCCACTTCTGGTGCTTCTGCTGTGTTCCAGTTGGGCTCCCAATGCAATGTCTTAGACCTCTCCTGCTGTTCTAAGTTGTCTTAGGCTGGAAAAATGTCTCACTCTGACTTTTTGTTGGCTCGGTTGCTCGAAGGTTTGATTTGAGGAGTTATTTTAAAGTTATGTGGAGAGGAATGTTGAGAGAATTTAGCTGGGTTGCTGTCTATATTCTGTCATTTTGTCTCTGCCTCTCTTGCCCTAATTTTTAAGACGATTTCTTTGCATAGGTGGTACCGTGATAGAGTACCAGGCCTGGAGTCAGGAAGACTCCTCTTCCTCAGTTCAGATACAGCCTTAGACATTTACTAGCTGGGTGTCTCTGGGCTGGTCACTTCATCCTGTTTGCCTCAGTTTTCTCATCTGTAAAATGATCTAGAAAAGGAAATGGCAAACCACTCCAGTAACTGCCAAGAGAACCCCAAATGGGGTCACAAAGAGGCAGACGCAACTGGAAAATGTCTCAGCCACAATGATGAATTCGTTGCAGTGACTCCACTCCCTGACTTTTGGTACAACCCTCCTTATAGTAAACACACATCGAAACAGGGTGAGTAAAGATATTGGCCATGTTAACAGTGCACACATAATTCCTCTTCTCTGTGAAGAACAGCAGGAGTGCTTCGCCATCCTGTTTCAGAAGCCCCTGAGTCACTTAAATCTCTCGTGGCTTTCTAGGTTGCTTTGCTTTATCTGTAGTTATCCTATAAACCAGGGTTTCTCAATCTGAGATCCGTTGACCCCACCCCTACCCCTAGGCACTCTATGGCTAGATTTCACGGTGCGAGTTAATTTGGATGGTGAATTGTATCTCCATTTTCACTGCCTTCCAAATGAAATTTAGGATTTTTTAAAATTCCAAATATTTTAATAAGAGTTCTTTGCAAGGCATTTAAAACACCAGTTTGTGATGATAAACTCCTTTGGAGAGAGAGAATACAGAATAGCCGCGGAGCTGAGGAATTTTCTTGATTTGGGGCAGGATCTGAGAGTCCGCTATTTTCTGATCAGCCTCGCGCTGCTCTGTAATCTCGTATTTCTCTTTTTCTGTGTCAAAAATCTATCCTTCTTGGTGTCTAGGTTTATGGAGTCTCTTCTTCTTGAAGTAAGCATCAGTAAAACGATTTGGAATTTTTTACACCCAAAAAGTTAACCCTGGTAGAGGTGGCAGTGACAGATTTCTGATGGGTCTTTCTCAGAAGAACACTGTTGATGGTAAGAGGTCCAGTCACCAGTAGCAAGGCACTAGCCAGCTGCTTCAGGAAAACCACTCCCTTGCCTCTGTGTCGGCCAGAGAACATCATCAGAACCGTGCCTGGGGTGATGCTAGCTCCATGTCTCCTCACATGCTGGCTGAAGGGCTTTGCGCAGCTTTCTTGGCACATCCTCAGTAGGGTAATGCCCAGGCATTCTGCGAATCTTTACCATAAGAGTTCCTCCATTCTTATCATCACCAACTGGCTTTGAGATAGTAGCAGGCACCTTCTCTTTCTTTTTCCTTGCAAGCTGGGTTTTTGATGCAGTGTATTTCCATTTGTACATGGCTCTCCAGGAATACATTGCAGACCTGGAGTATCTACCAATGCCTTGGACCAGGACTTGGTTCCTACTACAGTGCTTTCAAGGCTTTTTCACCACTTTTTCAGCCACATCTTCCTTTTTGTTCTCTTTTTTTTCCCTTTTCAACCTTCTTTTCCTTTGGTTCCTTTGGAGACTTTTTGTCCACCATCTCGGGAGAAGGGAAAGAGGAAATTTAGGGCTTCTTTAAATTATTTGATAACATTATTTTTAAAAAGGTTTCACTAGATTGGCAAAATGGATCACAACACAAAAAAATGGTTGAGGATCCCTGTTTTCTGATTCTGCTTCCTTGTATCTGCTTTACTTCCTAGAAATATTCCAAAATTATCTCTGAATTCTTTTTGTTTATAATTTTATAGGTTAATAATTGTTCATAACATTTATGTATATTACAATTTGTCCCGACATCTCTTTAATTCACAGGTACCAATGTAGCTACAAATTATTCAGTCGTTTGGTATATGCAAGTTATTGACTTTTCTAGCATAATATCAAATTGTTTTTTAGTGAGGCTGGACTAATTCATAAAATGCAGAAATGTTGCTTTGTCTATCTTTACTTAACCCCTCGAACACTTAACAGTGATTATTTTTGTACTTTGACAATCTGATGGCTGCGAAGTGAAATTTCAAGATTGTCATCACTTCCCGCCTCCACTAATTCATAATCACCCATTCCGTTCTTCTTACTGGCTTTTCTATATTTTAAATGATACAAATAATTTCAGTGATTTTTATACTATAGTTTGAGGTTTGGAAACACTGTTGTTTCATCTTTCCTACTTTTATTTATGATTATTTAATCATTTCTCCCAGTAATGAAGTCAGTTTGATCCCTTCAAAAATATTTTGTTAATGTTTTGTCAGGTTCTGTAAGATGATTAATTGTTTGATAATTTGATTTCTTATACAAATATATCTGTAAATTATTATAGATATTATCCTCATTTTAATTATAGTTGTGTGACCCAAATATAGGAATCGGTATTACTTTAATTATTTCCGGCTTCCTTAATTTTTATTAAAAATATTTTGTAGATATTTACGTATCTTTCTCTCATCTCTGCTTACACGTATAGAAATAGCTGTATATAAGCATTATACATACAAATACATATATACATAAATCTATATCATAATTCTCTGTCTCTTTAATAGATTTGTTTTTGGCATGTTTCATTAGATTAAGTCCTAGATATTTTATGCAATTTATAATAATTATGAAAGGAGTTTTTCTTTCTATCACTTCTTCCTCATTTTTGTAATTGCTATAAAGAAATACTGACGGATTTTCGTAAATTCATTTTATATCTCAGTATTTTGTTGAAGATATTAATTATCTCAGTTAAATTATTTGCTGTTTTCTGGGGTTTTCTAATTAAACAGTCATTATCTATGTAAATAGGGATAATTATTTTTCTTTGAGGAGTTTAAAATTATTTTTTAAATCTGTTATCTATAGCGTTTCTAAATCAAATGCTATTTTCACATTTATTGGGTATCTCAATTACAAATAATGTTTTGATTTATAATGAATACTTTAAAATTCCCCTTATAGGACTATTTTCTATAAGGGTTTGTTTTGTTTTGTTGTTGTTTTCATAAGGATTGAACTTTGCAGTGATTTTTTTCCTGCAGTGGTGATAGAAGCATTTGATTTCTTTAAATTTGTTTTTGTACGTTTAGTTGTTATTGTGAAATCATATTTGTATGCCCTGTATAAATCCAAACAGTTCATAGTTATTTCTGTTTGTATTTATTGCTGTAGCCCTTTCTCTACAGCTATATTAAAAAAGTTTTTCATCAGTATTTTTTAGCAACAATGCTTTATAGTTGTCTTTCTCTAATTTATCTCTCCCTATTTTAGACATTCATATCTTATTCATCTCATAAAAGATATTTAAAAAGTGTATTATTTTGTAATTAAGAATATGGTTTTTAATTTAATTTTAATTGCTAGATTTCATCTGTAAATTTATCGGCATATGAGGTCTTCCTTTTCAGTTGTTATTTTCCGGATTGTTTATTTTCATTTGGGGGGATTATTTTGTTTGTTTACTAAAATTTTGAATATTTTATATTTTGGACATCTATTTTGTTTTGTAAGTTGCAAGAAATGAAGTTAATACAAAAAATCCAAATGTTCTAACAGATTTTGAAATAAAGCTCTTATGATTGGTAAGAATGTATTGTGATCTATGCCACTGGAAGAAACATCCAAATTAATGAGATCATGGATTAATTTGAATATTTGAGTGCTCAAGGAGATTTTACTAACGTTATGTATAATGAGTTTTGATAATTTTAAAAATTCTTCTCTTTTTGGAATTCACTTCTTTTTTAAATTTGTTTTTGCCCTTAAAAATTATGTTATTAAAGATTTGTTGATCTTCGTGTTTTCAAAAGATTAGTTTTTAGTTTTGACAGTCAGGTCTATTTTAATTTTTGTTTTTGTTTAATTTTGCTAATCATTTCTAAATTATCTTTGTTTTGCATTTTTCTGTTTCTGCCTCACTTGTCAAGTTCACTTATTTTGTGTTTTTTAGTATTTGTTAGATTGTTGGTTTTCCACTTGTTCAGTTGCGCACCCAACATATTGGTCTATTATATGTCTATTGTGT
This sequence comes from Trichosurus vulpecula, assembly GCF_011100635.1. NCBI lineage: Eukaryota > Metazoa > Chordata > Mammalia > Diprotodontia > Phalangeridae > Trichosurus > Trichosurus vulpecula. The sequence goes on along the minus strand of NC_050580.1, from coordinate 262,836,588 downwards.
TTATATGTATATTTTCATAGACATAGTTTTTATTTTTTCTTTGAAGAATGCTTTTTCTGTGTCCAAAATTTTTGGTATGGTGCCTCATCATTATCTTTCTTATTCACATAATGTTAATTATACCTGTGATATATTCTTTTATCAACATATTATTTAAGATATCATTATTAAATCTCCAATTTGTTCTATATCTGTTCCTATATTAATTACTATTTTTTATTGAAGTTGAGACTTTAAAGAATATGTTTATTCTTTAGGTCTTCTCTATTTGCTTATATATTGAAAAGATGTATTTTCCTCTTAACCGTGTGGCATATTTTCATAAACATTATATGACGAAGAGAGATGTGTATATTGTATTCTTTCATATTACCATTAAAAGGATGCCCAAAGTCTTTAAAATCTAACTTTTCCAGCCGTCTATTCAGTTTTATATTTTCCTTTTGGTTTTTCTTTCTTTTAGATTTATCTAGCTCTGAAAGAAATATTAAAGTCTCTTTAAATTATTTTGTTACTATGACCAGTTGTACTCTTTTATGAAATTAGATGCTGTGCCACTAAATGTAAATGTTTAATACTGATGTTGTTTTGTTATCTTTTAAGTATAGAATGTCCCAGATGTCTTAATGTGCTTTTAATCTTTGGGTTGCTATGTATAAAATATTTTTTCCTCTTTATTTCTCTTAGCACTGCAGTTTAAAAAAATATTCTATAGTTTATTACAATTTCTGGTTTTATTTTAAAAACACCAGTCGCACAAAGAATTGTTGCATTTTGTTTCCTTATTGATTATATCTTTTATTTCCTTTAGATGGCTAATTTAAGCTGTTTATCTTTATGTTTATTATTTTATGGTGTGTTTTAACTTTTCTTTTATATTTTTATCCACTTTTTCTTTCAGGTCAGTACTTCCTCACTACCATCAGTTTTGCTTATACTAATTTTACGTGTCTATTCCCAAAGCTCCCTTCCCTTAAAATGTCCTTTCCCAGATTCTTTGTTTTCGCTTAGATCACTAGTTTCTCTCTTTACTTTCTGTTACCTGAGACTTTCCAAACTCATAGTTTAAAAGGAGCATTCTTTGGTGGCACCTATTTCCTAGTTTTCATTTTCTTTGTTATTCCCTTTATTTCTATGACTTCCTAATCTATTATACTGCTTCCAATTATAGCCTTACTTGTTACTTGTTTGCTTTTTACTTTTTCCCATTAAAGAAGTATAATTCTGGAGTAAGAAATTTTAGTTTCTTTTTTCACCATGCTTCTTTATTATTGCACTGGTACATCATACAAAATGTTCCTTTTGTTTGTAAATGAATCCATGTACATATGTACCTCATACACGTGTAGGCATGCGTGTGTGTGGCTTTTAATTTGATCCAGGGCATTGTCCTATGCCTCAGTAGTATAAATATTAATTAATGAAAGAGGCATGTGTTAATTTGTGAGTCAGTATCTATTCCATGATATGAGCTCCACCTCCTAAAGGTAGTGTTTCCTCTTTCTGTATCTGTTCTTGTGCTGCCTGCCTTGCTGCTACCAGCCAGTCTGTCAACAATTATTTATTAAGTGCCTACTATGTGCCAATCATTGTGCTAATGGGAATACAAAGAACTACAAAAGAAAGTGCCTTCCTTCAAAAAAGTCGTGGTCTAATAGGGACACAACATGCAAACAATTATTCACTAAATATATGTATATATATGTATGTATATATACATATATATATATACATACACACATACAGGATAACTGGAGATCATAAATAAAAGGAATGCAGTGGCAATAAGAGAGAGTGGAAAGGGATCCTTATAAAAAGTGGAAGTTTATCCGGGGTTGGAAGGAAACCAGGGAATCTAGAAGGTAGAGACGAGAAATGAGAGAATTTCAGGAATGAGAGACATCCAGTGAATATGCTTGGAGACAAGAAATGGAATATTCTCTGCAAGGAACAGCGAGGAGGCCAGTTCAATTAGATCACAGAGTATGTGGAGGGGAATAAGATCTAAGAAACCTGGAAAGGTAGCCTCTATTAAAATGATCGTATCATTTCTAATGTCTTTGTTCTTCATTCAGTTTATTACATTAATAGGTTTCCTGATGTTAACCCATCCTTGAATTTCTGGCGTGAATCCAAGCTTGTTATAATGAGTAAATATTCGATCTTATTGCCGTAGTATCTTTGATAATATTTTATTCACAGTGTTTTTATTGGTGTGTAGTGTCCCTTTTCTGCCTTATCTTTTATTGTTTTGGATATTAGAAACATTTTTCACACTGAAGGAGTTTGGTAAAGAATCTTCTGTCTATAGTTTTGCAAATGATTTTGTAACAAGGTTTTTTATTCTTTAAATATTTGCTAGTATGTCCATCTAGACTCAGGGATTTTTTTTAACTTTAGGAGTTCTCGTTTCGATTATTCAGTTTTTGTTTTAAGCAAAATATTGTTTAGATTTAATTACTCTGTGAGTCTTAGGTGTTTTTGTAGAAATCATTCATTTTAAGTTATTAATTTTTATGAGCATAAAATTAGTTTTAACAGCAAATAAAATATCCTTAGTTTCCTCTTTATTTGTTATGAATGGCTTTTTCAGTTTTTTATTTTTAAAATTTGTCTTCTGTTTAAAAATCACATTTCTTATTTTCTTTTTAAAATTTATTTTAAACATTCTTTTCTTTTTAAATTTTGATTTCCAAATTCTCTTCCTTCTTCCCACACCATACCTACCCACTGAGAAGGCAACAATATGTCAGTTATATGAGTGAAATCATGCAAAACCTATTTCCATATTAGCGATATTTTAAAAAAAGCAGTAAAGAAAGAAAGCATGAAAATCATATTTGAAATAGCTCTAAGAATTCATCCGTTCTCTTTCTGGAGATAGATAGCATTTTCTTTTTTGTTACGAATCCTTTGGGATCATCACAGCTCATTGTCTGATCTGAGTGATAAGAGCGGCCTTTCATGGTTGATCATCATTACAACATTGCTGTTTCTGTGCACAATAATCACCCAGTTCTTCTCACTTCACTATAGGAACTTCAGTTCATATTGGTCTTGCCATGTTTTTTTTCTGAAACCACCTTCCTCATCATTTTTTACATAGCACACCAGCCCTCCATCACAATCAGATGACAGCTTGTACAGCCATTCCTCAACTGATGAGGATCTCCTCAACTTCCAATTCTTTGCCACCACAAAAAGAGCTACAATTAATATTTTTGTACATATAAATCATTTTCCTTTATCTTTGACCTCTCTGAGATAAAGACTTAATAGTGGTGTTGCAAGTTCAAAGGATATACATGGTTTTATAGCCCTTTGGGCATAGTTCCAAATTGTTCTACAGAACGGTTAGATCAATTCTCAGCTCTACGAATAGTTTATTTTTCCTTATCCTCTCCAGTACTTGTCATTTCTGACAAATGGAAAAAGAAATGGACAAAAAAGAGAATGAAATCCTTATTAGCTATTTGTGGTTGAGAAAGTGTCATCCTAGTCCTCACAGTTTCCATTCTTCCCATGGACCTTACCAGGATTTCTGATTTTATCCTTTCTCTTTCCTTTCTGTTTCACCTTTCCATTGTCAAGACTTCGAGTTTGTTTGTTTGTTTGTTTTTGCTCATAATAATTCTTTCTCATCTTTCTCCAGGTCTGTTACCTGTTTCTTTTAATGTGTTTCAACACCATACTCTCCTCCCGTGTCTCCCTATCTTCTCAAAAGGAAAGGTTTACCTAATAGATATAAATGATGCTTTTTAATTTACAGCTTGTCCTTTACTTCCAAAAGCTCTGAGTTTTTTGTCTATGTTTTTAAAAATATCTTGTCTGTTTTTAAATTTCATCATGTTCTTCAGCTATTGTGGTGACTCCTAATTATCTCTCATTTCTTAAGTTATTTTGCCTTGCTTTTTCTCCCAAAATTCTGTTGATTCAATACTTTGCTCGAGTTATTTCCCTGTTGATCCTGTTGTATATAACGTTGGGTGGGAGCGAAGAATTAATAAAAGCTACACAAAATTCTCAGTCTTAGGCATTGAGAAAGTATATGAGTAAATATTTTTAAACTTTGGGAAACACCAACTGTTAACAACGTTGGGGCCTTTTTTCTCTGCACAATTTCGATATTATAGTTGCCAAGTCTGGTAAGTATGACCAATGAGAGCCCAGTCCCATTAAGGGCACCATGTCAGAAAGAGGCTAATGGTAATCTAGGCTAAAGGATGATTCTTATTTTTTTTTCCTTTTAAATTTGTTTTCATGAATCGGCCTGTTCATCATTACTTGTAGCACAGTAATATTCCATTCCAATCACATATACTACTTGTTCAGCCTTTCCTCAATTAATGCGCATCACCTCAATTTCCATTTCTTTGCCACCGCAAAAAGAGCTGCTAAAATATTTTCTTACACATAGATTTCTTCCCTTTTTTTAATCTCTTTGGGATGCAGACCTAGTAGTGGTATTGCTGGGTCAAAGGGTATGTATTGTTTTATAGCCTTTTGGGTATAATTCCAAATTGCTCTCCAGAATGGTGGAATCAGTTCCCAAATCCACCAACAGTGCGTTAGTGTCCCAACTTGCCCACATCCCCTCAAATATCTGTTATTTTTCTTTTCTGTCATGTTAGCCAATCTTTCTCTAATCAATAGTGTTTTAGAGCATTTTTTCATATGTCTACGGATAGCTTTCATTTCTTTGTCTGAAAACTGTTCATGTTCCTTGATTATTTATCAATTGGGGAACGACTTATATTCTTATGAATTTCACTCAGTGAGATTTTTGAGAATATATTTAAGAAATGAAGCCTTTATCAGAAACTCTGACTATAAAGATTTTCCCCCAGTTTTTTGCTTTCTTTCTGATCTTGGCTGTGTTGGTTTTGTTTGTATAAAACCTTTTTAATTTAATGTAATAAAAGTATCCATTTTATAAAAAAAAATTGTTTTCGTGAAGATACCTAGTCTGTTGATTTTATTCATTCTTTTATTTGTATTTTGTTTTATATAGTTCAGGGTCTTGCTATTGTAGAGGTGGTGTTAGAAGGAAGTAGTTTTAGTTGGAAACTTTTATGTAGTCATCTTTCCTGGGAAATCTCACTTATGCCTTTATCCAAGGTATTTAAAATAATGTTAAATATCAGAGGGCTAAGTATGGATTCCAAAAGGGATATTTCACTGTGAACTTGAAGGAAAGAATTAAGGGCCTCGGGATATTCAACCTAGAGAAGAGGAAATTTAAAGTGGGTGGAATAAGAGTTTTCCTTCAGTGTTTAAGGGCCTGCCACATGGAAAAGGGATTGGATTTGTCTCATTTAGCCTTTGAAGACAGCAATTGATAGAAGCTGCAGAGAAGAATATAGTGAGCATTTTCCAAAGGCCAAGTGGGCTGCCTTCAGAGGAAGTGAGTTTCTTGTCCCTGTAGATCTTATGGCAGAGTCTGTATAGTTTGGGGTTTTGTAGAAAGCTTTGCTCCTTGGGTATGGGTTCAATTAGAGGATCTCTTTGGTGTCTTTTCAATCTGGGGGTCTGAGATTCTTAGTTGATCAGGTAAATGTGAACACCCATGCTGCATTACTTTATTCAGTGTGTCTGTCCAGCTTATTTCTAATGGTAATACCACTTTACATTTGTTTTGGATTGAACAGTTTGTAAAGTACTTCTTCATAGACCCTTGTAGTTTAAGCTGCTGTAGTATGTTAATGAAGCCCAAGTATTCCCATTTATAGACAAGGCCAACTGAAGGTTAGAGCCGCTTGCTCATTGGCACATGGCTGGTCAGGGGTACACCCAGAACTACAGTCCAGATCTTCTGGTACCGAGTCATGATTTCTTTCAACACCTCCTTGCCTCAGTTCATTACACAGGACAGGACGGTGTAGTTCAAGTTACTCACTCATGTCTGTGCCTTCGTGACCTCATTTGAGATTTTCTTGGCAAAGATACTAGAATGGTTTGCCATTTCCTTCTCCAGCTCATTTTACAGATGAGGAAAGTGAGGCAAGCAGGGTGAAGTGACTTGCCTAGTGTCACACAGCTAGTGTCTAAGGCCACATTTGAACTCAGATCTTTCTGAATCCAGTTCTAGAGCTCTATCCACCTCACTGCCTGTGGTATAGCTTACAAGGCTATTAAAGAAGAAGGGGGAGATTGGGCCTTTCTCCTCCCCTTAATTTTGAAGTGCCTGGAGATTCTGATTTCAATAGCGGACTAGCCAGGGGATATGATGATGGCCACTAAATTGGCTTTTTAAAGCAGATACATTTTTTGTTCTGTAGGATAGATGTCCAGCACTCTGACAACTGTGATGAGCTCCCATGAGCTCATTATGGGGCAATGAGCCGCAGTGATGATGTCTTTCCGTTTACCAGTTGGAAGTCTAATTAATCTTGGTCTTTCCTGAATTTAGTACCACCTGGCTTCAAGTGAGACCTCTGCGATAGAATATACCACAGGGTTTCTCAATTACTCTTGTTAGTATTTCTAAGTAGTGATACTTAAACCTTTTATAAATTGGACAGACATGTTCATGAGGGACATTGGAAAGGGCCTAAGACCCTGAAAATGTTGTTTTTTTTATCATTATCCTGGCTACCCATGAACAACAGCTTCTGTATTTAAGACTGACGAGATACTCACTTTCACATCTTTCCCTTAAGACTTTTATCCTAGTCTAGAATCATTGAAGAAAACAATTTGCAACTTTATCATTATTATTTAAAAACCTCTGTTCCTCTAGTTCCTTGTGTTTGTGTGCTTTTCAGCTGAATGGAAATCTATCACACAGATAATCTGTAATCTAGGCATGCTGATTCCCAGGATCATTATCCATATGCTCATTCCCACCGATTGGAAGTTTTCAGATCAGATACAAATATAATGCATAATTCATGAAAAAGAATGCACCATTTCGGCCGTAAAAGAGAACATTGCACAGCATTCTTCTTGCTTTATTGAAAGTACAAAAGGTGAATGATACTGGGGTGGGGGAGATCTAATCAAGTTGCAGTAAGCAGTTGAAATACCTAATTTTGTCTGTGTATTCAATCTATAAGAGCATTATCAAAAGTCTTGGTCATAGCCATCCAGAGACTTGTGAATGCAGATGAGTGTGTGCATATAAGAAGGCATTGTTCATGGGCCAATTTGCATATTTCATCATTTATTCAAGCAAATATTTGTTGAGCTATGTGCGTGGCACTGAGTGATAGGGGGTGAGGGGGTTTCTGAATAGTTCTTTCCCTCAAGCTATTTGGTTGGGGGAGGGGATGATATTTAAACATATGAAAAACTAATTCAAGAGATTATATTATTCTATGTTATATAAGCAGTACAAATACTCAGTGCTATGATTTAAAAAATGTTTGACGGGAAGTAAATGATTGGAAATACCTGGCTGGAGTAGAGGGTTGACTCGGAGGGGTTTGAGGAAATTCATTTGGAAAACCACAATAATGAGACCGTTGAATTTCATGTTTTCCAGAGACCTCAGAAACTTTCCTTCTCTGACCAACATCTAGACCCCCTCACTTGAGACCATGCTTATAGCCTAATTCCTTAACTTCTAACATGTCTGCTGAATAATATGGAGTTAACTGAAGTCAAAGCCCTGTAGTATCAATCAGTAAATTACTTTATTAGCACCAGAAAGGAGGGAAAGTCCCTGAGGTCGTTATTCTCCTGGATCTTTTGAGCATCAACTATTTTCTTTTTCTTTTCCTTTTTTCCCCTTTCCTGTGACGTTAATGACTATTAGACAATATTATCTCAAACTCAATAATACAGTGCCCTTACATATAGTGATTGTTTAATAAATATTTGAAGGAATTAAATGAAGCAACATTTTCCCCCCAAGTCAATAAAACCTTTTGAACATCTACAGATTTTATCTTTTATTATTTAGGGTATCACAATTGACAGTTTAAAAACCATGAATAAGTCAGTAAACTTTTATTTTGAGATCACATCTCCTTATCTCTTGGGACAGCTATTAAATAGAGTGCTAGGACTGAAGTCAGGAAGACTCATCCACCTTCCTGAGTTTAGATTTGATATCAGACACTTCTAGCTGTGGAACCATGGGGAAGTCTCTTAACCCTGTTGGCCTTACTTGCCTCATCTGTCAATTGAGCTGGAGAAGGAAATAGCAAACTACCCCAGTATCTTTTCCAAGAAAACCCCAAATGGGGTCATGAAGAGTCAGACACAGCTGAAATGACTGAACAACTCCTTGTCTCTCCCAGGCTAAAAGTGCAATAGCTACTCATGGGGCCAACGTCACTACTAGTTAGAGCACAGAAGCCTTGATGGCTCCATTTCTGACTTGGGCAGATTCATGCCTTCTTAGGCAGCCTGGTGGCCCTCCTTTACCTTAACCTCACCATATTAGTATAGAACTTAGTGATGCCACCAGAATGGCTTTAGCCCTACAGCAGCTGAGAACTTCCTAACTCAAGTGATTCACCAACCTCGACCTCCAGACTAGTAGGAACTGTAGACCTGCACTACACCACCAGCTTACAGATATTTATTAGGTACCTACTGTGCAAGGATGTTTCCAAGTTCTGGGGAGACAAAGAAATTCATTCATTCATTCATGTATTCATGTAGCTTACATTCTGGAGGATACATAATTTTTTAGACATCTTATCAATGCAGGTACTCCCTCCAGTGGTGAAGACCACAAACAGTCCGTGCCTTCTCATGTGACTAGTACATGTCATATAAATTCTCGAGACATTTCATGCATAACATTGGATGACATGACATTAAATGAGATAATGTATGTAAAGTGTTTGTGACCTCAGGTGCCAAATAAAGCAGGATCAAAATATGGTATTTATTCTCCTTGTATTATCACAGTTATTATTACTAATACTTTACTCCCCTTTTATGACTGCCTTTCATGATCATATATCGCTCTGCTGATACCATTTATGCAGTTTTTCCTGCAGAATCTTTGCTGGTGACATGCTGTAACGTATTCACATCTATAGTGAATCTCTCCATTGCCTTTTGGATGAGGAGACAGATCTATACAAATGATATTCTAGACTAGACCGCATTCTTACCGTAACAGAATTGACAGAAAGGTGTAGTGAATACAAAACCTCACTAAGCTTATTGTTGGTTGGGTTGGAAACGTATTTGATTTACTAAAGTGAATGCAGAAGATTTCCTTTAGAAAGGTATCCCTCCTTGATGTGTAAATATCAGACAAGATTCTTTGCAATATTTAACAAGAGAGATAACTCTTTGACGAGCCTCTTATTACTAAGTGTAGCATAAAATAGATCGGTTTGTGCTCATTAGAAGTGTTTGCCACTTTCATGGGTGATACCCAGAGTAGAATCAAAGTAGAAAAGGGATTCTTCAAAGATGGTGTGATTTTTTTTCCAGATGTTTCTTTGTGAATGGTATCGTGCCAATATGTACAGGCCTTAGGACCCTGCTAGATCCATAATCATTTAAAAGAGTTTTATGTAACTAGCCACAAAGAAAGAAAGAAAAGAAAGAAAGAGGAAGGAAGGAAGAAAGAAAGAAAAAAAAGAAAGAAAGAAAGAAAAGGAGAAAGAAGACTAAGTGGAGGATGAATGCCTTTTGTCTAGAGGGAGAATTGTCTATGCAGTTAGGTGAATAGCTCATAGAGCCCATAAAATATTTTGGACAGGTACTGTGGATGGACAGTGACTTGGGTACAGAGTTGAATAGGAGAAAGCTAGTGGACTGTTATATTTGGGGAACTGCCCAGTGCTTTTAATGATCTAAACATTTGCCTTAACAAACATCAATCTTTTCAACATCGTCTTTGGGAATACATGTCCAGGAGAGATATCAAAGGATAGGCATAGATTACTGACTTGTAGGAATTTTTTTTCTATAAAGATTAGACTATGAATTTTGAGGGTGGATTGAGGAAGACTTGATAGAAGCGGTGGCACTTGAAGTGAATCTAGACATTTCAAAAGGCAGAAATAAGGTAGATGCTTATTCTGGTCACAAAAAAGGGTAGACGCATGATAACATCGTCAAGATCAAATGGTTCAACTGGAATGTACTCATGCAGGGGATTAATATGAAAAATGGTTGGAATTGTAGATGGGAGCCAGGTTAAGGGAGAGCCTTCAATAACAGACCAAGTAATTTGGATTTAACTCTAGAATCAATATGAAGCCCCTTTAAAAAATAAAGGCGCTGTCTTAATCAGTACTGTGACTTAAAAATATTTTTTTGATGACTGCATGAAGTGTGTGTCAGAAACCTTTCCCAAACTCTTTTACCTCTAATGCTTTACAATTTCCTATATGCATTGTACGTAGCTTGCATTACATTGTTACAGTTGCAGTGCTTCCATTGCCTCCCTCATTACATTGTGAGCTCCTTGAAGGCAGAGATTGTCTTTTTCCTCTTTTGTATCTCTTTAGTGCAATGTCTGGTACATAGTAGGTACTCAGTAAATGTTTGTTGACTGACTGAGAAGAGAGATTCGAGATTTGAGGATACCAGACAAGATGCTATCAGAATATTATTGTGTGGTTGTTGAGTGGTTTCAGTCATGGGTGACTCTGTGACCCCACTTTGGTGTTTTCTTGGCAGAGATACTGGAGTGGTTCGCTATTTCCCTCTGCGGCTCATTTTACAGATGAGGACCCTGAAGCAAACAGGGTTCAGTGACTTGCCCAAGGTCACACAACTAGTAAGTGTCTGAGGCCAGATTTGAACTTAAGAAGATGAGTCTTCCTGATCCCAAACCCAGTGCTCTATCACACTGTGCCACCTAGCTGCCTTTTAGATGAGTTTTTGTTGTTCAGTTGTGTCTGATTCTCCTGACCCCGTTTTCTGGGGTTTTCTTCACAAAGGTGCTGAAGTGGTTTGCCATTTCCTTCTCCAGCTCGTTCTGCATCATCTCAGCAAAAGATGAAAAGGACATCACCTACGGTTAAGTCTAAGTGGAAATAAGGAGCTGAATATGGTACATACCTTGAACGTAGAATTTACAGGATTTGGCTAATAATTGGTTAGTAGGGGTGGGGGAGAAGGAGGAGTCAGAGATTACTAGGAGTGTATGAATCCGAGTGGCTGGAACGATGATGGTTTCCTCCGCAAAAATAGCTAAGTTTAGGAGAATAAGGGGAGTTTTAAAGAGGAAGATGGCTTAGATTTTGGGATTGTTTCGTTTACTGATTGGATACTCCATGTGGAGCTGTCCATCAAGTGGTTGAAGAAATGGGATTACAATAAAGGGTAAATTATGACTAAATAAATAGATTTGGAAATCACTTCAGTAGAGGCAATAATTGAACAAAGAGGGCCATATCAGGTAAACATGGGAAAATATGCAGAGAGCAGAGAAGATTGATGTCACCAAGATGCCCCCCTTTCAGGGACATTTGTGATTAATGGGTGAGAGATACAGGAAAGAATATTCAGAAAGAAAGTTTAGATGGGTATCGAGAGAACCAAGAGACAATGGAATCACTGAAGTCAAGAAAGAAGAAAGTGTACAGGATAAATGGTACAGAGAAGAAGGAGGGACGACAAAGAGCCGTCCTATTTAGCAATTCAGAGATCCCTGGTGAACTTTAAGAAACTAATTTGGGTTAGAAGTCATACAGTGAGGGGAAGAGAAGTAAGTGAGTCATGAGGAAGAGAGGCATGGAGTATAAACAACTCTTTGTAGGAGTTTGGTGGTGAACAGGAGGGAACTCAGGGGAATACCTGAGTCCTTTGATTTTTTTTTCAAAAAGCATTTATCAGACTCACATGATACACATGTCACGATGGAGGATCTTGGGAAACAAAGAAAAAAAACAATCCCTGACCTCAATAATGATGATGATGATGATAGCTAACATTTACGTAGCTCTTTAAGATTAATAATTCATATTTATTAACATTCTATATTATCTCATTTGCTTAAGGAATTTACTTCTACGATGGAGAATGACGCATAAACACAGAAGAATAAATACAAAATATATACAAAGTAAATACTAATTAATTTAAAGGTTGCGAGATGAAAGAGTTATAACAGTTGAAAGGATTAGAAAATATAGGTCGGGGGTTGAGGATCATAGATTTAGAGCTGGAGGGAATCTTTGAAGTCACCACATCCCACCTCTTCATGTTATAAATAAAGAGAGTGAAGCACGTGAAGGTTAAGTGATGATCAGTGGGTCATACGGTTAGTAAATGTGTAAAGTGCTATTTGGACCTACGGCAGCCTGACTTCGTGTCCACTGGTCCACCGATCATATCTCTCTGATTCTGTGATGGAACTTGAATTGAACCTGAAAGTGATCTAGGAATTGTAGAAGGTAAAGATGTAGAACATTGCAGGCCTGGAAGACAACATGTACAAAAGAATGAGGCAGAGCAAGCGGGCCAATTTAGATAAGTGGAATAAGTGAGGCAAATATTTTGAAATTAGTCTTTAAAAAGTTAGTTGCAGCCAGCTTGTAAAAGGCTTTAAATCCTTTTTTTTTTTTTTTTTTTTTTTTTTTTTTTGCTTTTTGGCAGGGTAGTTGGGATTAAGTGACTTGCCTAAGGTCACACAGCTATTAAGTGTCAAGTGTCTGAGGCCAGTTTTGAACTCAGGTCCTCCTGACTCCAGGGCCGGTGCTCTGCTCACTGCGCCACCTAGCAGCCCCTAATTACTTCTTGTAAGAAAGAGTCTACATTTTATCGTAGAGGCATTAGGAAACTGAAGTTTCTTTTTTTTATTGTACAATTAAAAGTTCACTAATTTTTAGTTTTAGCATTCACTTCCATACGATTTTGAGTTTTGAATTTTCTTTCTCTCTTCCTCCCCTCTCCCCAAGACAGGATGCAATCTGATATAGGCTTTACTTAAACATTCACATTAAACATATTTTCGCATTAGTCATGATGTGGACTGGAACCAACGCGAGGAACCATGAGAAAGAAGAAACAAAACAAAACAACCAAAGAAAAGGGGAGCAAATAGTGCGCTTCCGTCTGCACTCAGACTCCGAGTTCTTTCTCTGGATGGGGTGGGCACTTTCCATCATGAGTCTTGGAGTGGTCTTAGATCCTTGCATCGCTGAGAAGAACCACGTCTTTTAAAGTTGATCATTACACAATGTCGCTGTTATTATGTGTGATGTTCTTCTGGTTCTGCTGACTCTGTCCGGGCTTTTCTGAAGTCTGCCTGCTCCTCATTTCTTATGGCACAATGGCATTCCACTACATTCATATACCACAGCGTATTCAGCCATTCCCCAATTGATGGACATCCCCTCAGTTTCCAGTTCTTTGCCAGCGCAAAAAGAGCTGCTATAAATACATGTGGGTCCTTTTGTGATCTCTTTGGGATACAGCCCTAGAAGTGGTATTGCTGGGTCAATGGGTAGGCACAGTTTTATAGCCCTTTGGGCCTAGTTCCAAATTGCTCTCCAGAGTGGTTGGATCAATTCACAGCTCCACCAGCAATTCATTCGTGTTATGATTTTCCCACACCTCCAACATTTATCACTTACCTGTTTTGTCATTTTAGTCAATTTGATAGGTGTAATGTGTTGCCTCAGAGTCATTTTGATTTGCATTTCTCTAATCTTATTTCTCTAATTTAATTTAATTTTGTTTATCTAATTATTTTATATTTATATATATTATATATCTATATGTACTTTACATATATATTTTATATATAAAATAATTTTATTTATCTAATTAAATCTAATCTAATTTAGAGCATCATTTCATATGACTATAGATAGCTTTAATTTCTTCCTCTGAAAACTGCCTATTCCTATCCTTTGACCATTTATCAGTTGGGGAACGACGTATTCTTTTAAATTCCACTCAGTTCTCTATATATTTTAGAAATGAGGCCTTTATCAGAGACACTGGCTATAAGCATTGCTTCCCAGCTTTCTGCTTCCCTTCTAATCTTGGTTGCATTGGCTTTGATTGTGCAAAACCTTTTCAATTTAATGTAATTAAAATCATCTCTTTTGCATATGTTCTCTTTCTCTTGTTTGGTCATCAATTCTTCTCTTCTCCATGGATCTGACAGGTAAATTATTCCTTGCTCTCCTAGTTTGCTTATGGTATCAGTCTTCATATCTAAATCATGTACCTATTTTGACTTTATCTTGGTATAGGGTGTACGATGTTGGTCTGTGCCTAGTTTCTCCCATACTGTTTTCCAGCTTTTCTAGCAGTTTTTGTTAAATAGTAAGTTCTTATCCCAGAAGCAGAGTCTTTGGATTTACCAACTAGTAGATTACTATAGTCAGTGACTGTTGTGTCTTGCATACCTAACCTATGCCCCTAATCTACCACTTTATTTCTTAGCCAGTACAAAGTAGTTTTGGTAATTGCTGCTTTATAATACAATTTAAGATCTGGTCCAACTAGGCCACCTTCCCTTGCATTTCCTATCATCAGTTCCTTTGCTATTCTGGAACTTTTGTTCTTAAGTTTCTTAAGAAGGAGAGAGACATGGCCAGACGTATGCTTTAGGAATTACCAGGCTTTCAGGTATGTAGAGGATGAATTGGAGGAGGCAAAGATTGAATGTAAGGAGAACAGGTAGAACACAGTCACAATAGGAGAATGATAATGAGACCTTGCATGAAGGTAGTAGGTGTGTGAGAATTGGAAGGGGTGCAGATTGAGAAATATTGTAATAAGAAGAGATCTGGATATGTACATTTGGGAATCATCTAATAGAAATGATCATTGAACCAGTATAAGCTAATGAGATCCCGGAGTGAAAGTATAGAGCATGGAGAAAAAGAAATGCCTAGGAAAGAACTGATGAAGAACACAAAGGGGAGAAAACATATGTAGGGTTAGAGATAAAAATAAATTTGACTTGATAGAGAAGGTAGGAAAGATGAGGACGATAACAATAGTCAATAAACGTTGGTTGAGCTCTTTTTAAAAATTTACTTTTATCTATTTCATTAAATATTTCAAAATTTAATATTAATTTTTTAAAAAATTTCAATTTCAAATCCCTTCTTTCTCACACCCCTCTTCGAGAAGACAGGCATTTTGAATTGATTATACTTGTGTGGTCATGCCAGCATTCCCGTATTTGCCATGTTATAAAAGAAAACACTAACAAACAACCCCCGCCAAAGAAAGTAAGAAAATAGTTCCATCTACATTCAAAGTTAATCAGTTCTCTCTCTGGATGCAGATATCATTTTTCACCATGGGTCTTTTGGAATTGTCATGGATCACTGTCTTGGTCAGAGGAGCAGTCCTTCATAGTTTACCTTACTGCTGTTACTGTGTGTTATGTTCTCCTGGCTCTGCTCACAGTACTTTGCAGGAGCTAATACGTCTTCCCAAGTTTTTCTAAAATCATCCTACCCATTATTTCTTATAGCATAGGAATATTCCATCACAATCACATACCACAACTTGTTTGGCAATTTCCCAATTGTTGGCATCCCCTCAATTTCCAATTCTTTGCTACCACAAAAAACAGAACAAAACAAAACAAACTTGCTATAAATATTTTGTGCAAATAAGCCCTTTTCCCTTCTCTTTGATCTCCTTGGGAAACAGACCTAGTAGTAGTATTGCTGGGTTGAAGAGTATACAATGATTTATAGCCCTTTGGGTGTAATTCCAGATTGTTCCCCAGAATGATTTGATTAGTTCACAACTCCAGCAACAGTGCATCAGTGCCCTAATTTTTCCATATCTCTTCCAGCATTGCCACTTTTCATTTGTGTCCTGTTAGCCAATCTGATAGGTGTGAAGGGGTATCGCAGAGGTTTTTTTTTTTAATTTGCATTTCTCTAATCAGTAGTGATTTAGAGCATTTTTTTTATGTGACCATTGATAGCTTTGAATTCTTCTTTGAAAACTTCCTGTTCATATTTTTGGACCATTTGTCAATTAGGGAGTGGCTCCTTTTTTAAAAATATCTTTGGCTCAATTCCATACGTATTTGAGAATTGCAGTCTTTATCAGAGAAACTAAATGTAAATTTCCCCCAGTTTTCCTTCTAATTTTTACTGCATTAGTTTTGTTTATACAAAAGCTTTTTAATTTCATGTAATCAAAATTATCTCTTTTACTTTCCATAATCCTCTCAATTTTTTTGCTCATAAACTCTTCCCTTATCCATAGATCTGAGAGGTACATTTTTCACATTCTCCCAATTTACTTCTGATACTACCCCTTATGTCTAAGTCATTTATCCATTTTGACCTTATATTGGCATACAGTCTGAGATATTGGTCTATGTCTAGTTTTTCTGCCAAAATGTTTTCCAGTTTTCCCAGCAATTTTTGTCAAATACTGAGTTCTTACCCCCAAATCTTGGGGCTTTAGGTTTATCAAATACTAGATTACTATGGTCATTTACCACTATTTATTATATATCTAATATCATACTCTGATCCACCACTCTTTCTTAGCCAGTACCAGATTCTTTGGATATTTACTGCTTTTTAATATAGTTTGAAATCTGGAACTGTTAGGCCACTTTCCTTAACATTTTTTTTCAATAATTCCATTGATTTTCTTGACCTTTTCTTCTTCCACATGAATTTTGTTACTATATTTCTAGCTCTATAAAATAATCTTAGGTTGTTTGATTGGTATGACACTAAATAAGTCAAATAAGTTAGGTGGAATTGTCATTTTTATTATATTGGCTCAGCCTACCGATAATCAATAAATATTTTTTTCTAATTGTTTAGATTTGATTTTATTTGTGTAATCTCTATGTTTATGTTGGTAGGTAGAATTAAAAACATTTCAAAGTATTTCATGTTGTCTGCAGTTGTTTTAAATGGAATTTCTCTTTCCTTGCTCTGTTTTCTTGGTAGTATATTGAAATGCTAATGATTTAGGGGCAGCTAGGTGGCGCAGTGGAGTCAGAAGGACCCCAGTTCGAATGCAGTGTCACACATGACACACTTACAAGCTGTGTGACCTTGGGCAAGTCACTTAACCCCAATTGCCCTGCCCCTCCCCCCTCCAAAAAAAAGAATGCTAATGGTTGATATGGGTTTATTTAATATCCTGCAAGTTTGCTGAAGTTATTTTTTCATCTTCTTTTTGGTTGATCCTCCAGGTCTCCTTCAGGATTTATTGTTTTTCAGTTATTCAGTGGATTCCAACTCCTCCTGACCCAATGTGGGTTTTCTTGGCAAAGATACTAGAGTGGTTTGCCAGTTCTTTCTCCAGGAGATTAAAGCCAATACAGGTTAAATGAATTGCCCAGGATCACACAGCAAGGGAGTGTCTGAGGATGGATTTGAACTCAGGTCTTCATACCTCTAGGACCAGTGCTGTATCCACTGAGCCACCCCGCTGCCTCCTAAGTACACCATCTCTAAGTTTACCATCACACCCTATGCAAAAAGTGATCGTTTCGTTTTCTTGTTGCCTGTTTTTATTCCTCCCTTTTATTTTTCTTGTGTTGTTTCTATAGCTGGCAGTTCTAGTGCAACGTTGAGTAATAGCGTTGATAATGGACATCCTTGTTTGACCCTTGATCTTATTGGGAAGGCTTCAAGTTTATCCCCATTATAGATAATGCTTGCTCTTGGTTTTAGATAGATACTTCTTATCATATTGAGAAATACCCCATTGACTCCCAGACTTTCCAGTATTTTTACTAGAAATGGGTATCCTATTTTGTCAAAAGCTTTTTCCGCATCTATTGATATAATCGCATGATTTTTTATTGCTTTTATTATTAATATTGTAAACAATGTCAAAAATTTTCCTAATATTGAACCGACCTCACACATTCTTGTATAAATCCTAGTTGGTCACAGTCTGTGATATTTGTGATCTATTTTTGTAGTCTCCTTAGCAAGGTTAATTTAAAGATTTATTGCTGTATCAGTTAAAGCATGAAAGAAATATTTTTACTGAATTAGACAACATAATAGCAAAATTCGTTTAGATGAACAAAAGATAGAATATCAAGAAGGGTGATAAAAAAAGAAGTAGGGATGAAAGGGAAATAGCATTGGCAGACCTCAAACTATCTTCAAAAGTAGCAATCATAAAATACTCTTTTGTAGTGGTGAAAATAGAAACATAGATCAATGGAATAGACTCTATAAGGAAGAGTCAGAAATAACTGACCTCAATAAATCTGTGTCTGAGAAATCCCAAAACATAAATTATGTAAGAAATAATTCTATATTACATAAATGACTGTTGGGAAAACCAAAGATGTCTGACAGAAATTAGGCTTAGGCTTACTTCTTATAGTCTACAGTAATTTCAGGATTGGGCAGCTAGGTGGCGCAGCGGGTAGAGCACCGGCCCTAGAGTCAGGAGGACCTGAGTTCAAATGAGACCCAAAACACTTGATACATTTACTAGTTGTGTGACCTTGGGCAAGTCACTTAACCCCAATTGCCCTGCCCCTCCCCCAAAATGACTTAATTTCAGGATTTTTTTGTGATCTGAATATTAAAGATCACTTCTTTAAAAAAAATAGAAGAGGGGCAGCTAGGTGGCGCAGTGAGTAGAACACTGGCCCTGGAGTCAGGAGGATCCGAGTTCAAATGTGACCTCAGACATTTGACACATATACTAACTGTGTGACCTTGGGTAAGTCACTTAACCCCAATTGCCCTGCCCCCCCCCGAAAAGAAACAACAAAAAAAGAAAACTAAAAAAAACAAAACAAAAAAAAGAAGTTGATAAAAAAAATAGAAGAAAGGCATATCATATATTTTTCAAAGCTATTGGCGGAGGATGGTTTTATAACCAGATGAGAGACGGACACAATTACAAAATATCTTCTTCACTTTGCTCGCAAGAAATTGGAAATCTTTTGCACAAACAAAATTAATCCAACTAGGATAAGAATAGAAGCATAAAAGCTGTCCACTGCATATAATCTTTGTGTCAAATATCTTTCATAAGAATTCGATAACTTATGTGTATATGTTTAGGTGTACGCACATACAACTGACAGACATATATGACCAAAATCCATTCCTCTGTGGGGTTAGTGGCGGAAGGATACAAATACACGGTTCTCAGAAGGTGAACTGCAAGCTGCTAATGACTATATGCAAAAGTATGTTCTAAATCACTAATAAAAAGAGGAATGCAAATCAAGAGAACCCTAAGGTTTCAACTCACACTTAAGAAGTTGTGAAAAATGCCAACAGATAGGAATGATCATTGTTAGCTTATTTGGGTTCTTGGTGTGTTTTACTGTGAAGACAGCTGGAACTGCTTTATTTCTTGTGTATAATTCTTATTTTGGAGAATTTTAAGAGGCAGTGAATATTGGAAAATATGTATTGTCCTATATCTTGTTCATCACTTGACCGGGAAGAAGTCTTGTCCACACTCTGAACTAGAGAGCCTACTACTGATCATATACCCCAAGGACACCATGAATGAAAAGGAAGTCTCCATACACACAGAAGTATTTTGTGGAAGCATTTTTGTGTGATAGTAAAGAACTGGAAAAAAGACGGTAGATAACCATTGACGTGGAATGGCTAAGTAAATCGTGTTATGTGACTCTTATGAAATATATGCCCTAAGAAAAGCCAAACACTGTGAATATGGGGAAGCATAGAAAAACTTACTCATATAAATAGCGTTGGGAAAACAGTAAGCATGATGACTACAACAAAGTCCTTTGCAGAGGTGAGGATCCGTAGGTTTGGAACATTCAATATTTCAGATTCTTTTTAATGTTGCAATTGGTTTTGATGATTTTTCTCTCTCTTTAAAAAAAAATTCTTTGTTTTAAGGATTTGCCCCGCTGGAGCAGGAAAGAATATAGATAATGTAAAAACAATGCATATGAATAAATATTTATTTAAAAAAACAGGAAACTTACTTAGGAGCAATGACCTATATGATTGAGGAGACAATATTTAATGAGGGCAGACCTTGACCTCATAGAGCACACCATGTAATAAGATAATACAAGAAAGTTTTTTTTTTATCAGAACCTCAGTGAATATATAATTTCATTGCTATATGTACTTCTTCCAGAGACATGGATTGCCAGTCAAATTTTTTTTATCCTGTGTATTTCTTATCTATGTATACCTGTCAATTTTCTTTAAGAATCTGTACAAAATAAAGGCACTTTCCCCTTAGTTCTTTTAACATTTCATAGGAATCAGTACTTGAAGCCAGTACTCAGGCTATCCATTTGTTATCTCTAACTCTGGCTACATTACTGGAAAACTCCTCTTCTGATTATTTGTCCGTTGTACCCGTTTTTGGATACATCATTATTACAATTAAGTCGCAGTTTGCTTACTTCCACAATTCATCTCTCCAATATTCTTTAGATCACCTGCAAATACTTCTCAGCCACCACTCAAGACAACACTTATTTTCAATTAAGTCGTGATCTGTTTAATGTGACTATTTATTCTAAGGGTGTACCTTTTCATCCTGTGTGATTCTTGTCCATACTTTTTTCCATAAAAAGTACTAAATATGCTGAATTTTGTAGTCAACAGTAAAGCTCCCAGGTTGATCTCTTATAAGCAGCTTTGAATTTCACTGAGGTTGAGTGAAGGAACCCCTTTAGTATTTTGGGCCTTATATAAATAAGTCCAATGTTATCTATAAAAAGGAGCATCTGGAAAACTTTACTGTTGTTTGTCTTTTGTGCATGAAGAGGACCAATTGATATCACAACATTTGGGCACAGTGTGTCCAGCTGCGGCTGATCAGACCAGTATTACATTGGAAGGCTCTGCCATAGGTCAGGCACAAGTTGTATGACCATTTGGGAGGGAGAAGTCTCTGAATTTGCACCTCACCTTTCTTTTGAGCTTTACTCACAGAACACAATGCGTTGTTTGATGTGGGCTCATCATGCTGGGCAGTGTTGTAACAATGTCTCCCGTGTCTCACGACTGATTACTAAGTTCTTTCAGAGATACCTTGAGAGTGTCCTTGTATCCTTGCTTCTGACCTCCGTGTGAGTACTTGCCTTGTGTGAGTTCTTCATAAAATAGCCTTTTAGGTAAATGTACATTTCGCATTCAGACAGTATTGCCAGCCCTTTGGAGTTGTGCTGTCTGCTACAGAATGCAAATACTTGGCAGTTCAGGTCAAAAAAGGGAATCTTCCTAAGATAATTCAAGTGCAAGTGATTGATTCAGTTTTCTGGCTTGGTACTGGTAGGCTGTCCAGTTCTCATAGGCTTACAACAACAAGGTCAGCATAACAGCTCGCTATGTAAACCTTCAGTTTGGTAGGCAACCAATGCCTTTTCTGTCCCACACTTTCCTTCCCAAACTCTGACTGAGCTAGCTCTGGCAATGAATGCTTCAACCTCATCATTTATGTGTACATCCCTGGAGAGTGTGCTGCCAAAGTAAAAGAACTTATCCACAGCTTTCAGAATTTCTCCATTTGCTGTCACTGATGGTTCCATGGATGGATGGGGTGGTGCTGGCTGGTGGAAAACCTCTATTTTCTTAGTGTTCATTGTTAGGCCAAAATTAGCATAAGCAGCGGAGAATCAATCCATACTCTATTACATCTCAGTCTCAGAAGTTGCATTGAATGCACAATTATCTGCAAACAAGAAGTCACATACCAACTCTCCCTCCACCTTAGTCTTGGCTTGTAGCCTTTTCAAGTTAAAAAATTTACCATCAGGGTAGTCAATGTCCTTGAAGCCATTTTCATTTTCATCTTTCTTGAAGGTGTTTGGCAACATGGCTGAAAACATTGTCCTAAAAAGCATGGGAGCAAGCACACAGTCTCGTTTTACTCCATTAGCAACTGGGAAAGCACAAGAGCATAGTCCATTATCCAGAACCTAGGCAAGCTGCCATCATGAAATTCACATTCATTACAGATGAACTTCTCCAGGCGCCAAATTTTGCCATAATCTTCTATTGGCCCTTGCAACTGACAGTATCGTAGGCCTTGGTTAGATTGGCAAACATGATATACAGACCTCTGTTCTATCACTGGTCTTTCTTCTGGAGTTGCTGGGCATCAAACACTATATCAGCCATTCCTCAGCCCTTTCCTAAGCCACACTGGCTCTCAGGTAGATGACCATCTTCCAGGAGAAGGATCAACCTATTAAGGACTTGGATTAAGGAGAATCTGGCTGGCAATGACCAATAGAGAGACCACCTGTGGTTGTCACAGAACGACGTATTTCCTTTTCCTTTATGTAGAAGGACAATAGAGGCATCCTTAATTTGCTAGGGGATGAGCTCCTCTTGCCATATGACCTCAAAGATGAGAGGAGCCCAGTGGCATTGCAGACTTCTTCAGCTGGAGGTTTGGCTAGAGAGAGATTTATTTCAACCTGAGGCAAATAGTGCCTTCAACATTGGGTAATGACAGCCTGCTAAGAACCATATGGAAGTGTTCACCTTATCTCTGTAGGATTATGTCCTTATCATGCATCAGTGTGGCTCCATTGGTACTGAGTAGTTCAGAAGCCCCGTAGGTCTTTGGCCCATAAATAGCCTTCAGGGTATCATAAAAATGGTTTGGATTGTTACTGTCAGTGTTAAACTCAATTTCATTTGCCTTCTTACTGAACCAGGAATCGTGTGTCTCTCTAAAGCTTCACTTGCCTTTATTTTTGATGGAGTTAAATGCTGCCTTCTTAGAAACAGATGAACTCTCCTATTAGTAAACTCTGTGGAGTTCATTTTTTCCATTTTTTATTTTACCATCTTCTTAGTTTCCACATCATATCTGTCAAACCAATCTTGATGTTTGTGAGTGTTCTGGCTTAGATGAGCAAATGTAGAGCTGTTCACCAAATCTCTGAAAGTTGCCCGCTCTTTTTCTCTCTGCTGTGAGCAACAGTGGGTTGGTTCAGTTTTCCCTCCAAATCAGTAATAAACTGTTCACACATGGAGACCTGTTCTAATCTCTCCACACTGAGTCTTCTGATTGTCATCATGCCTTGAGACTACTGCTTTTGTTGAATGCAAATATTTAGATTGGAGAGGTTAAGTCTTTGATCAGTCCAGCATTCTGTGCCACACACCACATCACCTTCACTCTCACATCATCTCTGTCTCTTCTTCTTGCAATGGCATAGTCTATTACATACCAATATTTGCTGAGAGGGTGCATCCATTTTATTTTTAGGTGAAGAAAAGAAGATGTTGATGATGAGAATGTCATGAGACACACAAGCCTTCAATAGTGAGTCCCTGTCGCTGTTGCTGTTTCTGACTCCATGCTTCCTAAGGACTGACTGCTGTGTCTGATAGTCTTTGCCTATTCTGGCTTTAAAGTCACCCAGAACTACAAGCTTGTACTCTTTTGGCACAATGATGATGAGGGTCTCCAGGCCTTCATAAAATTTTTCTTTGATCTCATCAGGGTTTGCTGTGGTGGGAGCACATGTACTGATGATTGTGGCATGGCTCTTTCCTGCAAGTGGTGATCATACTGTTATGAGCCTGTCATTCACTCCTTTTGGGATATATACAGGCTTGTTGAATACACTAGATTTGTTTGTGAAACCATGCCAGCTTTACAGTGTTCCCCATCACTGAAGCCACTCCCGAAAAATGTGTATCCAGCTCTAACTTGTGATGCCAATCAGTGATTAAAGATCTTTCCCACCCATTCAATAGGCCTCGGGTGGGGTGAGTTAAGGGAGGCTTGATTAGAGGTTTGTTTTTAGGCAAGCCTACATGCTTTACTTACTAATTACTAAGCCCCAGGCCTACATGCTTTTTGCTGGTTGGGTGTGAAGCCCTTGTGCCCTAAAAAGAGTATATATACACTTAAGATGGCCATTGTAAAGTCAGAATTCAACCCAAGGAGAAGAATTAAGAACTCTGAGATGACAGAGCTGCAGAGAGAGTGCAGAACAGAGAGTGGAAACCAAGGAGCTGTGGAGACCAGAGAGCTGAAGGGGGAGAGAACACAGGAAAGCATGTAGTTGGGATTCTGAGTATTTACAGGGAGGTACCAGCAGGGGTAAGGTTACAGGATGACTTGGTTCGTTGTTGTAATGCTGTGTTATAATCTCCTTGTTGTTACATTGAGGTGGATTTACTGGTTTTGGAATACAATTACTGCTATACCAAATTGGGGTTATTGGTTCTGGGATTTGATCCTTTGGTGTTTAAATAAATGTTGTACTTCCCCACCTTCTACCTAGAGAGTCTCTTATACATTGTGATTCTTAACTATACAGATATGTTCTTGGTCGTCTTCAAGGTCATGGATCTTGCCTTACTGATACACTTCTGTAAGCTGGCCTTTATTTGTCAGCCTTGTTTCGTGCATGGCTGCTATTTGGATGTGATACCTGTTCAGTTTTCTTGGAATAGAAGCTATTCATGTTTCAGGTCTTCTAGATTTCTTTTTGCCCATAAGTGTGTACACATTCCATGTACCAATGCTAAGTGGAACCATATCCACAAAAGTTTTTTACATTTATTTTTGTGTTTTGACTAAAGGGTGGGATCCCCACTGGCCTAGTTAGCAGGCCTAGATTAGGTGAAGCAGACAATTTTAGGGTACCTTTCTAGGCTATTCCTCATGCTGGGAGGTGAGTAGTGCTGTCCTTCAGAAGGCTGCTCAGACACCCAGGGGGCTGCTGACTCTCACTGATGTTTCAGTTCAGTGAGAAGATGATCCTGTGTCTGGGGTCACCTATGTGCAGGGTTGTGACTACAGCTCCCACAGTATTTGTACCACAGTATGGTGTTGGTGACTTTGAGGTAGGTAAAATAGTATGAAAGTAAAATAGTAAACCATAACCTAGCAACATAATAAAATAATAAGTTGAATAATAAAAAGATAACATAATAAAATTATAAAATTATTGAATAGTAACATGTCAAAATAATGAATTAGTGAAGTGGTAAAATGGTATGGGTGATGCCATTTGACTCACATGTAAATTGAACTTAAGGGAGGCCGAGCTGCACAAAGTTTTCAGCCTCACTCTTCCAGAGTCATCAAAGTCCAGACTACCAGTGATGACTTTGGATGCAGTGGGTGATGTTAGCGTCTTTGGTGTCTGACCAAGCTCCAAGCGCTCCACAGCTCCTGCTTCTCCCACCTTCGTGGCCTATTGAAACAAAATGTCCACACCTGCTCATTCCGCCAGAGAAGTCTTCACGTGCTTGGAGTAGGCATCCTCCCTACCCCAAATTATGAATGGGTTTGGGGCCTGTCCGTTACTCGTGACTTGGTTTAGACGTTTGCTGAGGTGGTTTGACCAGGGTGTGTCCCCTTTATGTGCTGCAGCTTCTTGGAGCCACAGGTGAGAGCCGGGTGGGGGGTTGAGTCCAAAATTGGATGAGCGTCCCTGAAAAGGGCTCAGCAGCCTTCACACAACAGGTGGTCCTCCCTGTACACTCCAGAAAACTTCACTGTCTCTGTAGACTCACTCTTCCCATTAGGATTGTGCTCATGATGTCCTCCACGGCACTGTGGAAACCTTTGGCTAGTATATCTTCCTGTTTTATGGCTCACTTCAGGGAGTGATGGAATTTCAGAGTTGGAAGGGGCTTCTTCAAACATCTGAACGAATTCCTCCTACAGCATATCTAATTAATAATCATCCTAATTTTTTAAAGATCCCCAGTGAAAGAGGACATCCTACATCCCAAAGGAAACCATTCAGTATCTTGTGGATGCTGCTCAGTTATTCAGTAGTCTCTGACTCTTCAGGACCACATTAACCATACTGTCCATGGGGGTTTTCTTGGCAGAGATGTTGGAGTGGTTTGCCATTTCCTTCTCTAGCTCATTTTACAGATAACGAAATTGAGGGAAATGAAATTAAGTGACTTGCCAATAAGTGTCTGAGACCAGATTTGAATCCAGGGCTTCCTGACTCCAGGCCCAGCACTCTGTCCCCTGTGCCGTCCAGCTGTCTGCCATTGCTCTAATTGTTAGGGTTTTTTTGTACTAAATTGGTATAATATGAATCGCTTTGAAACTCTTAAGTACTCTAAGGTATCTTTCAAATGCCTTATGCCTCTCGGATTCTTCATAAAGCTCACTGTCCTTGAACCATTTACTCCACACCTTCATAACCCACACTAGGTTTCATCAGTTTTGGGTGGTGAAGAAGGGACATTCTACATCCTCCACTCACATATTATGGAGTGTATGCTCCCATCCTAATGGTTCTTCCAATTTGTTCCTTACTACAAGACTGCTTAAAAGGACATACTCTGGGTACGGACAAAGTCAGGATGGTGAAGTAGGGCAGAAACGCAGGTGAACTCTCCTAAATTCGCCTACAAAGCACTGTAAAAATAACAGCTCAAAACAGATTCTGGAGTGGCAGAACCAACGAAAGAAGGTACGAAACAGTTTTCTATCCCAACAATTTAGAAAGTTGGCAAGAAAGGATGGGGCCAAGATGACAGAAAGAAGCCAGGAAATTACCTGAGCCCTCCCTCAGAAACAACACTAAATCAAGCCTCTAACATAATTCTGGAGTGATGGAATCCACAAAAAGATGGAATGAAATAGTTTCCAGCCCAAGATAACTTGGAAGGACTTCAGGAAAGATCTCTCTCACTTGGGTAGAAGGGGAACACAGACCAGCACAGGTGATGTCACAGCACAGATAAGCAACCAAGGCCCTGTGGTTCTGGTTCAGCAGGCCGGTGGCACAGTAGGCCAGCTCTGAGGCCTCTAGCCCCAATGCAGCAGGCAAACCTCACAGCCCCAGCCCAGGATACAATAAGTATGACTAGGCCGAGCCACGCTAGTGTAGTGGGCAAGCCACCAGCTCCAGAGGCTCCAGCACAGAAAACCAAGTGACCAGGCCCCTGACCCCAGTACTGGAAGCTTGGGACACTACCCTCTATGCCCCAGGAGTAGACCTTGACTTTTAAAAAAATGAGCAAAATGAAATGGGATGTGACCATAGAAAGCTACTATAGTGACAGGGAAGATCAAAACCCAAATTCAGAAGATCACAACAATGTCAAAATGCTTACATGGTCTCAAGCTCAAAAAGTCCTCTTGTAAGAGCTAAAAAAGGATTTTAAAAATCAGGGAAGAGACATAGAAGAAAATGGGTAAAGGAATAAGAGTTATGCAAGAGAATTATGAAAAAAGGGTCAACAGCTTGGAAAAGAAACGACAAAAATTGACTAAAGAAACTCCCATAAAAGTAGAATTAGCCAAATGGAAAAGGAGGTACAAAATGTAACTGAAGAAAATAATTCCTTAAAAATTATAATTGGGTAAGTGGAAGCTAATCACTCTATGAGATTTCAAGAATCAGTCAAACAAAATTAAAAGAATGAAAAAATAGAAGAAAAGGTAAAATGCCACATTGGAAATACAGCTGACCTGGAAAAAAACATCCAGGAGAGACATAGGTTATTGGACTACCTGAAAGCCATGCTCAAAAAAAAAAAAGATCCTGGGCAGCATCTTTCAAGAAATTACCAAGGGAAACTGCTCTGATATCCTCGAACCAGAGGGTACAATAGTCACTGAAAGAATCTGCTGATCACATCCTGAAAGAGATCCCAAAATGCAAAGCCCTAAGAATATTGTAACCAAATTCCAGAACTATCAGGTCAAGGAGAAAGTATTGCAGGCATCCAGAAAGAAACAATTCAGATATCAAGGAGCTACAGTCAGGATTTTACACAGGACTTAGCAGCTTCTCCATTAAAGGATCAGAGCTCTTGGAATATGATATTCTGGAAAGCAAAAGATCTTGGATTATAACTAAGAATCAACTACCCAGTAAAACTGAGCATAATCTTTCAGAGGAAAAGATGGATATTCAATGAAATAAGGGACTTTCAAACTTTTCTAATGCAAAGATCAGAGCTGAACAGAAAATTTGATCTTCAAATACAAGACTCAAGAGGGCATAACTTCACAGTCAAATGCAGAAAAGCAGAAATATTAAATGCACCCTTTTCAAGTCATTATGCAATAAATATTATATTCAATAAAGGCAGTAGAAAGCTAGATTAAAATTAATTGGAAAGTAATTAATCCTTAAGAATGAGTGGGTCAAAGAACAAATCATAGAAATAATAATTCAATTAAAGAGAATGACAAAGGTGAGACAACATGCAAAATTTATGGAATGTACCCAAAGCAGTGCTGAGGGAAAAATATATGTCTCTTTGCTTAAATCACTAAAATAGAGAAAGAACAAACCAGTGAATTGGGCATGCAGCTAAAAAATGCCAAAAGAATAAATTAAAAGTTGGCAATACAACACCGAGTTGGAAATTTTGAAAGGCAAAAGAGAGATTAATAAAATTGAAAGACAATAATTGAACTAATAAAATCAGACACTTTTTATGAAAAAAGTAAAATAGATAAACCATTGGCTAATTTGATTTAAAAAAAGAAAGGAGAAATCTAAATTACCAGTATCAAAAATCCAAAGGGTGAATTTACCACCAACAAAGAGGAAATTAACGCAGTTAGGAACTATTTTGCCCTAGTATATTCCAACAAACCTGACAATATAAGTGACATGGATGAATATTTACAAAAATATAAATTGCCCAGATTAACAGAATAGGAAATACAATATTTAACTCTTTTAGAAAAAGAAATTGAACAAGGCTTCAGTGAACCCCTATAAAAATGCCCAGGTCCAAATGGATTCACAAGTGAATGCTATTAAACATTTAAAGAACAATTAATTCTAACACTATAAATTATTTGGAAAAAAGAGGCAAAGAAGGAGCCCTACAAAATTCCTTTTATGACACAATTATGACACTGATACCTACACCAGGAAGAGGGAAAACAGGGAAAGAAAACTATGAGCATTGATGCAAAATTTTTAAGGAAAATAGTAGCTAGGAGATACTAGCAGTATATCACAAGGATCATATACAATGACCAAGTGAGATACCAGGAATGCAGGGTTGGTTCCATAACAAAAAAAAAGTCAGAATAATTGACCATATCAATAACAAAATCAACAGCAATCACCTGATTATCTCAATAGATATAGAAAAAGCTTTTGAAAAATTACAACACTTATTCCTATTAATAATACTAAACAGCATAGTAATAAAAGAAGCTTTCCTTAAAATGATAAGTAGCATCTATATAAAACTACCAGCAAGCATTATCTGTAATAGGGATAAACTAGAATCCTTGCCAATAAGATCAAGGGTTAAGAAAGGATGCCCATTATCAGCACTTTTATTCAATATGTTAGCTGTAATAATAAAAGATGAAAAAAGAGATTGAAAGAATTATAATAGGTAATAAGGAAACAAATCTGTCATTCTTTGCAGATAATATGATATCCTACAGAATCAACTGAAAATTTGTTGAAATTATTAACAACTTTAGCAAGCTTTCCAGGTAAAAAACCCCCATAAATCATCAGTATTTCTATATGTATTGCATAAAACCCAGCAGTAAGAGATAAAAAGAAAAATTCAATTTAAGATAATTATAGACAATATAAAATATTTGGGAGTCTGCTTGCTAAGACAAGCCCAGGAATTATATGAACACAATTCCAAAACAGTTTTCACACAAATAGATCTAAACGATTGGAAAAAATAAATTGCTCACATGTTAACCAAGCCAGTATAATGTAAATGACAATTCCACCTAAATTAATGTATTTATTTAGTGCCATAGCAAACCACCAAAATTATTTTATAGAGCTGGAGAAAATAACAAAATTCATCTGGAAGTACAAAAGATCAAGAATGTCAAAGGAATTAATAAAAAAGTGAAGGATGGTGGCCTAGCCAAATCATATTTCAAACTATATTATAAATCCATGGTCATCAAAACAGTCTGTAACTTGTCAAGAAATAAAGATGTAGATCAGTGGACTATGTCGGGTACACAAGACATAGTAGTAAATGACCATAGTAATCTGGTGTTTGATAAACCCAAAGACCCAACCTTTTGGAACAAGAACTCACCATTTGACAAAACTGATGGGAAACATGGAAGATAGTATGGCAGAAAGTAGGTATGGATCAACATCTTACTCTGTATACCAAGATAAAGGCAAAATGGCTGCATGATTTAGCCAGAAAGGGTGATAGCATAAGCAAATTATGAGAGCAAGCTATAGGTTACCTTTCGTATCTATGGAGAAGAGAAGAATTTATGACCAAACAAGAGAGAGAGCATAATGAGATGTAAAATGGATAATTTTGATTATATTAATTTTTTTAAAAAATTGCACAAAGCCAATGCATCCAAGATTAGAAGGAAAGCAGAAAGCTGGGAAAACTTTTTTTTATATCAAGTGTCTCTGATGAAATTTCATTTCTCAAACATATAGAAAATTGAGTCAAATTTATAAGAGTCCAAGGCATTCTCCAATTGATTAATCATCAAAGCATATGGACAGGCAGTTTCCATAAGAAGAAATCAAAGCTATGTATAATCTTTTCAAAAAATCTCTAAATCACTATCGATTAGAGAAATACAAATTAAAACAGCTCTGAGGTGCCACCTCACACCTATCTAACTGACTAATATGATAGAACAGGAAAATGGTAAATATTAGAGTGTATGTGGGAAAATTAAGACACTAATGCGCTGTTAGTGGAATTTTAAACTGATCCAACCATTCTGAAGAGTAATTTTGATTCATGTCCAGAGGGCTCTGAAACTGTGCAGACCCTTTGATCCAGCAATATTGGTCCTAGGTCTTTATCCCAATGAGATAATTAAAAAGAAAAAGGAAAAGGACCTACATGTACAAAAATTTTTATAGCAGCTATTTTTATGGTGGCAAACAATTGGAAATTAAGCCAATTAATTAATTAACCATCAATTGAGTAATCGCTGAATAAATTGTGGTATATGATTGTGATGGAATACTATTATGCTATAAGAAATGATGAGCATGAAGATTTCAAGAAAAACCTGGAAAGACTTACATGAACTGATCCAAAGTGAAGTGAGCAGAACCAGGAGAATATTGTACACAGCAACAGCAATATTGTGCGATGATTACCTGTGAATGACTTAGCTATTCCCAGGAATACAGTGATCAGAGATAGCTTTAAAGTACTGATGATGAAAATGCTGTCCACCTCCAGAGAAGGACATTATGGAGTCTGAATGCAGATTGGTGAATACTATTTTTTATTTAATTTTTTTTCATTTCTTTTGGTTTGTGCTTTCTTTCATGACATGACTAATATAGAAATGCTTTTCATGATTGCATGTGTTCAATCTCTATCAAATTGCTTACTGTTTAAGGTTAGTCCAGATAAGGGAAGGAGGGAGAGAATTTGTAATTCAATATTTTTAAAAATGAATTTTAAAATTGTTTTATGTATAATTGGCAAAAAAATGAAGTTTATTTTTAAAAAATGCCCCCCAAAAAGACATACTCTCCACAGAACTTAATCAGAATAGGCAAAATATATTAGAACAGACTAATGTTAATAGACTCAAGGTATGCATTCCCAGCTCAATCTTACTTTTTCAAGCACATTAGCAGTGAATTGGAAAATGGAAATGGAACTATATTATAGCTACATAGGCTTAAAGGGACATGGAACTCTTTTTTAGTAATGGAAAGACTTAAGCATCTTTGTTGCTTGAACTATCCAGTTACCTATCTATATCTATGGTGAAATAAGATCTGAGCCTATTAAGTTGTACAATCCTTTACCTTTTCATAATTTTAGTTTTCTCATTGTTTTATGATCTATGCATAAAATAAATCTTAATTCCAGAGTTTATGTTATCACACGTCCTTTTTATCTAGGGTATACAATATAAAGGGATTTCAAAACAAACTGTTTGCCACACTAAAAAATTCTGGCTACCTGTTTCATCTCTTCCCTCATTCATGTCAACATCTCAACAGACGTTTATTAAGAGTTTATTATTCACAATCTCAAAATTCTCTTTGGGAGAGAATATTCCCCCAATATTCCAGAAAAAAAAATGACACTTTGTTTTAGTTGCTGGAACCATGATTTGTTGTTAGCCTAAAACTTTGCTGTAGGTTGAAAGAATGCCTGAAGTCCCCCACTAATTTTTTCTACAGATATTTTGAAATAGTACTTGTAATTCTCTCCCTGCCATCACCCTCTGACAGTTCTTTCTTTCCTCCCCTCTGAAAGTTGAAATTGCATGAATCCCCGTGTTGTTTGTAGATTAGCTGTAATTTATTCAGTGCCCAAAGGGTGGCATAAGAGGATTAGCCAGAGTGAAGCAAGAACAGGAAAAGGCCCTTCAAGCATCTTTGTGCTGCAGCCTTGCAAATGAGACAGAAGTCAGGGGCTTGTGTGTCACCTCTCCCTGAGATAAACTGCAGAGCCAAAATTTATACTCTGCCTTTCTCACCTTCTCATATAATATCATATTCCAAGACACAATCCTCTTAAAAACATAAAGGCCACTTTTACTATGTGAAATGTGCACAGCCCCAATTGCGGTTTTGCTTTGAACTTATGCTTTGTTGTTCACTATTTTCAGTAAAAAAAATTGGCCAGTTTTACACATTATATTCATGATTATCAGAATAATTTCTCCTCACCTCTAATGCTTACCATCATCCAACTGTTGTTCTGACAGCAAGCCATTCTTGTGGTTACTGCAGACAGTGAATCAATTTTGCAGTTGTATGGAAATGTAGGATACTGTTTCAATCAGTGATACTATGGCCTTATAAAATTTATTTTACTTTCTTTTACTTACACCATGGTTGGACAATCCTTAGCCTAGATTTAAATAAGTTGCGTGCTAGGATCAAAAGTTGAGAGGGAAAAAAGGTACAATTGGTAAAAGATGAATGTAGGATTTAGAAGTTGTTCTTATCTTCTAGTTTGAAGTATTTCAGCTCAAAAGATTAGAGATATGATCAAATATTCTAAAGAAGGATATCCAAGAATTAGAGACAATATGCTCATTACAGTGTTCCTAAATGATTGAATGAAGTAATAAATTAAAAAGCATCTATTAAGCACTCCTAAGGCCCAGATAATGTGATACACTCTAGGGATACAGTACAAGCAAGCAAGGTATTTGCTGACTCCAAAGAGCTTGCTTTCTGATGTCTGAAAACAATGCAAAGATGGGAATCTTGGCCATAGAGGAGTATTTTGATAGTGCTAACTTGCTTATTGTTTTCAGAACCAGACTTGGAAAGTGTTTAGTAACATGTTATGAAGGTTCCCAGGGAGCTAGTGTGGTGGGTCTGAATCTGGACTAGATGTTGTGAATTCTAGCAATCAGAAGATGGTCCTGGGGTCCCAGTGCAGGAGCTTAGAAGTGTGAGGTTGGAGGTGGAGGCTAGAGTATAGGAGCATGACAGGGTGTACTTTGGATTTGGTTCCTGTGTGTATAAGAAGAATCTTCGCCAATCAGAACCTTACTGTCCCAGGGCAGGAGCACAGAGTGCCGAGTCAGATATGGCGGCTAGATTGCAGGAGCATGGCTGGGAAGTTCATAGGCAGACAGACGTTGACATGATTACTTGATATTCTACTGAAAATTGTGATGCTGTGGATTAACCACTGGGTTGAAGAATATTGAGGTTTGAATATAGACTTCAAAGCCAGTTTTATTACTTAAGAGGCACATTTTGTCAAAAAGCTACACCGTGGTAGCCACTAATTTTCATCACAAACCCAGAACTAAAATGGATCAGTGGTGTTCTATGCAAGCAACGCAATGACAAGTGAATTACTGGGAGACCAAGAAACAGAGAATTGGAAAGGCAGCCATAGTGTGCCATCAGTAGGAAATAGGATATCGTGCACTGGGACAAACTGAAGGTGTAGAAAAAGAATTATACCGCAGCAGTTGCTACAGCACATGTTCATTTAATTCAACTGAGCAACAATATATTCAGTGCCTATCATTCATTCACTCAGTAAGAATTTACTAAGCACTGTTCTAGGCACTAAAGATAAAAAAGATGAAAATAAAACAGATTTCCCCCCAAGGGCTTTTCACTTACGGGAGGGGGTCAGGAAACACATCTACATAGATATATACGTACAAAATAATTTCAGAAAGGAGAGAGGACCAAGAACTGGGAGATCAGAAACAGGCTTCGCTTAGAAGCTGATTCCTGAGGCTTAAAGGAATCTAGGAATTTGGAGAAAAAGATTTGAAAGCCATTTTGGCTGGAACTGTGTATAAAGAAAGAGGAGGAATGTCTTCCAAGTATGGAAGAGTAAACGGGAGCTTGATTACAAAGGGTGTTACAAGGCTGTACTCCTGACTCTCAAATTGTGTTTATAATGTTGTAGAAGTCCCTGTATCTTGGAAGCTCGCTCCTCCCTTGGATTAAACACATTGGAAGTACTTGCCATACCTGGGACCTCTCCCTTGGATTTGCCAAGTCCTCCCAGACTCTCCATTTCAATGAGCCAAGCACGTTCTTCTAATTCTCCTGGACTTTCTCAACAATACTAAAGTGCTGTGGTAACTTTATCTCCCCCTCTTTTAATTTCTTTTAATGTGTTATTGTCACCCCCCTCTAAATGTAAGCTTCTTGAGATCAGGGACTGTCTTTCTGTTTGTGCTCCCAGCACTTAGAGCACCTAACAGGCATGGGGAACTTGTGGCCTTGAGGCCACACATCAAAGGGCCACACTTGAGGTCCTACAGGGCCATATATGACCTTGAGGCCAAAGGTCCCCCACCCCTGAAGCACTTTTCTAGGATAAGGGAGAACTGGGCATGTTTAGGTAGATGCAAGTAAGACCATTAGATCTGAAAAGACCATACCTATATTCAGTGAAATGTTAGGAGAAGATCATCACCAGCAGCTCTTCTACTCTAGATGGTAAAGTGGCATTTTCAGCAGATTTCACTGGATCCTCATCTGTATTGCATCCTTCACTGTGGGTGTGCCTCAAGGTTCACCCTCTTCCTTTTTCTTTCTAAGTTCTTTCTCTAGGTGACCGTATCTAGTTCCTTATCAGCTCTATGTAGATGGTTCCCTATTTGTATCTTCATTCCAGTTTCCTTTCTGAGCTCCAGTATTGCTTCATCATATACTCATTGGACATTTTGAAATGGGTGTTCCATAGACATCTGAAACCAAACCTCCTCAAAACATAACTCCTTTCTCCCGACACCTCCCACTCCTCCAAATATTCATATGTCTCTCGATACCTCCTACTTACTCAGGTTCACAACTGAAGTGCCATCTTCAATTTTTTATTCCCAGTCCTCTTCCCACTATAGGAATATCGATACCATAATGTCACTTCATCTTGGTGAACATTCCCCAGTAGTGATCAATATTAATGGAATTATTTTAGTATCAAGGAATCACAAGACCTGAAGGGAAGCTTAGAGGTCTATGCCTCCTCTATGCCTCCTTACCTCCTTGTTTTACAGATCAGGAAAATGAGGCCCGCAGAATTAAAATGATCTCATGGTGCTTGTGTACTTGATGAGTGTATAAATTTTCTTGGTTATCACATTAGCAATGATTATTGAGAGAGTAGCACAGTACCTGGCACATAGTAGGCAATCAATAAATTCTTGCCGACTACTAGAAAACACAAAGTAGTAACTCCTATCTGCATAATTTTCAATAATTCTGACTTTGACAATGATAAAAGAAATTAATAGAGTACTTTGTTTATAAAGTACTTTCTTCCTGACAACCTTATGAAATAGCTAATATAAGTATTACCTCTATTTTATATTTGAGGAAATGCAGTCTCAGAAAAAAATTATATGCCCAGTCATACAAATACAGATAATAGTAATGGACTGAATTTAAGAGGGTAGGTGCTGTTGGTCACAGTTGTCTGTGACTATATGCTTGATTAACGTTCAGTCTAGGGCAAGCTGGTAAGGAGGCATGAAATTTTTTTCTTTTCTTCCTTTTGTTCTTTCTTTTTTCTATCTTTCTATTTTGATCTTTAACAGAAGATTGATTACAAATTGGAATCCAATCAGATATAATTTTTGGGGTGGTTTCTTTGGCTTATCCTTGGAAATGGCAACAAAGAACCATTCATATTAAGTTGCCTTTGCTGTTAGGACCATCTCCCCTTCCAAATGGTTCTAGAAGCTGCCTGTTTTGACAGTAACTTCAGATTCCATCAGCCTTGATCGATTGCCTCTTTTTACACAGCACATCCCTAGCTGCTAAGAAATAGAAAATAATTAGAAAATGTCTGGTCCTTGTTCTTTGAGGGCATATAGTGTAGTAGAAGGGAAAAATCCAGAAATTAATTAAATACTTCAACAGATTTATAACCCCATTGGTATAGATACTTCTAATCAATGAGCATTTATGAAGAACCTACCATGTACAAAGAACTATACTAGGATACAAATGCAAACAATAAAATTGTCCTTACTTACAAATAAGTTATATTCTAATGGGGAAGATAAATGCGCACATGCAAATGCACAAAATAGAATACTTAATTGAATTTAGTAAATATTAAGTACTTACTCAGTACTAAGCACTGGGGGTGCAAGTGAGAGAAAGAAATACAATCTCTGCCCAAGAAACATAAAATCTGATGTAAAAGGAACACATAAAAGGAAGTGGGAAAAGGTGGGAATGACCCTAGGAGGTACACAGTATGGGGACATCTTGTTCTGTAGTGTCGAAATCAAGTAGAATTGTAGATGGAAAAGAGAATGAGCTGGAGGTTCAGTTCCTGTGCTTTATAAAGGAAAGTGTTGGGAGTTGTTAAATGCTCAACCTTCCAGCTCTCCAATCAGAGGGGAGACAAGGTGATTAGATTGGAAGTGATCAGCTTATCCTGGTAGGGAGCGCTTGTTCCATGGAGTTGAAACCAAGCAGAGCTGCAGATGGGAAAAAAAAAAATTGTTCAGAGTTGTTAACTATAAGGCAGTTTTGAAGGGAGACCATGAGCAGTTAATGGAATCAAGAAATGCTTCATGCAGAAAATGGTACTCGAGTCACGTCTTAAAGAAAGGAAGGACTTTATGGAGCACTTAAGAATTGTGCGCCAAAGATGTGGGACAGCTAATGCACGGGCACAAGATAGCTAAGTCTGAAGATGAAGATCACAAACAATTCATGCCCTCTTAGACTTGATGATTCCTGTCTTTGTCCTCCCACAGATCCCCCAGATGGGACTCGCCAGTGTGACTGTGGTCTTTCTTTAGTTGTCTTAATGCTGTGAAGATACCAGTGAAGTGTTGCAATGGCTATCTATTGTATTTGCTCTTACCACGGTATTGCATGCTTTGTTTTCTGGTCCCATCTTTCTGATGACTTCCTTTATTCCATTTCTCTTGGATAATGTTTGCATGGTAATGTATTGTAGCTTACCCACATTCATCACCTGGACCATTGCCTTTGGGTCACCCACGGCTTTGACTCTCTTAAGCGTTCTATGATTTGAAGCCATATAAGAAAAGAATATTACTCTTCAAAAATAGGCCTCTGTTTCAGAGAGAAGCTTGGGGTCATTAAAACATGTGTAATGTCCCAAAGATCGTCTGGTCTATTCTCTACCCCTCCTTTTTTATAATCATCTTCAAAGAGTTCTTGCTATGAATAATATGTATTACTAACATTAGGATTGTGTGGTGGACATTCCCTGTGACAGTGGCGACCACCGTGGGTGAGCATATCACTCCTTCTTTTATGCCTTGCCATAATGAGGGCATTCTTGGGCAAAATTGTTTCTTAAATATGCATGAGAGACATTTTGTTGGAGGACTTTTAAGACGGCATTTTGTTTTACCTGAATCAAAAGAATTATAGTCAACATCAGCGACAATTTGTATTCTTTATTCTTTTCATTAAATAATGTGTAAAGCTGTAGCCTGCTGTAAAATATTATTTACAAAAGCTTGTCTGATCCTTTTTTCTCCTTTTTTGTCTGTTACAAACTTTTATCAAGAAATGCCTCAATGAATATAAAGATTATCTTCATATGAGGGCTTGGGTTAGCTAGACGAGCCCATTAAACTGTCTTCTAGCTCTGATAGTCTACATTCAGTCCTTTCTAAAAAGTCCAGTTATATTACAGGGGTAATGAGACTTAAAAGAGAGAGAAGGTGCAGAGAAATTCTTCAACCAGGCTTGCCGTAGATGGGTGCAACGCAGGGGCAAAGGGGGAATAGGAGAAAGATTTGCTATCTCAGCACACCTGGGCTTTCTCTCTCTTTTCTCTGTTCATGTCCAAATACACAAAATTTAAAGGAGGTTCAGGTACCAAGACTTTATGTGAATCTGTTTTTCTTTCTTTTTCCTTCTGGAATTCGTGAATGTCAAAGCGCACGTAGGGACTAGAGAAGAAAATGGATAAGGGGCCAGATGCTGTTGGAGGATCTGTCTGCCCAGGGAGACTTAGGCATGTAGATCCGTAGCGTGTTTGGCTCTGAGATGCATTCTCTTTGTCTCTTTCTCTGTTTTCTTTCCAAGTGTAAATCACGTCTCCTTTTCCTGCTGAGAAAAACTGACTATGATTAGTTGATTTCTTTCTTTAAAAAAGTCTCAGAAGGGAGACGAAGATGCTGCTGGCTTAGTAGGTGGCTCTTTGCAGACCCCACGGTTTGTAGGGAGGCTGTGGAAAGGAAGTGATTACAATCATTACGATTTTTTCCCCCAAAGGAGCCAGCTGCAAGAGAACAGGTGGCCATCTGCCTAAGGGCTGCTCACACTTCTTTCTGTGTTTGTTAGCCAAGATGGCAGCCAGCTATTTTAAATAATTCTATGGACTGTTCTCAAAGTCTGTGGAGAGCCTCAGGCTGGCTGTCCACCCCCTTGAAGAGAATGGACATGTGTGTGTTTTTAATATGTCTGTTTATCTATCTGTCTGTTTGTCTGTGTATCTCTCATCGATCTATCTCTGTCTGTCTGTTTCACTATCTCTCTATCTCTTTCCTCTCAATGATTTTTTGGTGCTTTCCACAGTTTCGTATGTAGACAGAAAACAAAGCTAAATCAACCTGTTCTCTCTTCCCTAAAGGAAAGACTTTTGATCTTTATAACAAACAAAAAAAGGAAATGATTTACTTTGGAAAGCTGTAGGGCATTCTGTGTATCCATCTACATATCGTGAAATGATTTACATACTGCTGGGACATAGGAGATGGTTTGCCAACCCCTTCTATCATTTGGTGCACTCTGACCAATCAAAGTTGTCCTTACAACAGGGCCGAGGAGTGGCGCTCCCTGGGTATACTCGTCCTCATGCAGTTCTTGAAAAGAAATCCAGTCTGGTAAATGAGTCGAGTCTGCAGAGAAAAGAAAATGAGGCTAGTTTAATGGATGAAGTCAAGCTTCCTTTTCCTTTCTTAGAGTCACCCCTTTACCCTGAGACCACCCAAACTCAAATAGGCCAAGACCCAGAAAGAAGAAAATACTTCTGTTTAATTAGTGTAGGTCAAGCTCATAGCATTTTGTTTTGAACTCGTGGCTCCTGATGAAAAGACGAGCTGACCAAAATGTAACCCTTTGGATAGGAAACAGAGCATAATTATTTCAGATATTCCAAACATGTGCAGTTTCTGCTTTGATTTTACACTTACTTTGTCCTTTCTCCCCACTTAATTTTCTAGTACACTGCACAGATATGCTAATTCGGCACGGATGCTAAATAGAAGGTCAGAGCATCCCAGTTTTGTCTATACTGGATCGCTCATCACCTCTCCTGAATGCCATCCCTCCTTACTCTGTGTATCTGATCGTGTGTCTGCCTGGCATCCCGTTGGTAGACGGGCGTCCTTGTTTTTCTCTCTTTCCAAGCAGCTGTTCGATAATTCCACATGACACAATGTAAATGCGTTCTCTATTCATGAGGAAGAAAAGTGAGTCCCCACAAACTCAGGCTGGCTTCCCCCATGGAGATGGCCAGTTCGCTGAACGTTTTTAGCAGTTACTGCCTTCCTGATGGCTGTGGTATAAAAGGGAAGGCTTTGGAGAAGGGGGAGAGGAACTGTAAATCTGTTTATGCCCCCTTCTTTTCACCTCCTGCCACATACACAATGCATTTTTAAAACCTCCATTTCAATTTTTATTCTAACCTGATGGACCCCCTCTTCCTCTTCTCATTTACCAACACCTGCAAGCAATCAGTGCAGATAATTAGACATATGTATAGACACAGATCTCATATAAATTAATGTCGAAGCCTCTTCCATTACATTTTGGGGAAACCACCTCCCCATGTTAAGCTGTCATTGGACAAAGAAAACAAAATATAGACTCTTAATATACAGTTTAGTTTATGCAATTGATAAAAACAATTAGAGAGAATGTCAAATATTAGGCTGTTTTTGGCTTCAGGTACTGGCACTGAAAGAAACCACTTTGGTCCCAGAATGGAAAACAACATTAACCAGCATGCTTTGGGTCTGTCTGTGTAATTTCTAACACTAGTTTGACTGGAGGTTTTAAATACCATATGGCAAATCTGTGAGTGTTCCGAGGGAGCAGCTTTTTCTCAAAAATAATATAAGATTCCTTCTACCTGAGACTCGAGGAAATAAAAAAGACACGTATGTCCTGCATGCCCGACTTCTGCTTTTGATTTTACAAAACTCTGCCAGCAGTTGTTTAATGATTACTGCGGCCATGAGTGGCAAGTATTATTCATATTGAGATCTCCGAAGAGTGTGTTTCCTCAAATAACTTTGTGCATGTACCCACTGGCATTGCCCAGTTATTTTTTAGTTATGGGAAATACTTTGCAAATCGGTTAAATAACTTAATGATGTTGATAGGTAGACGCTAAGCAACAGTGATTATACTACTAACACTTCAAGGATGCCTGTATTATGTAGTGTTACTGCTGCTGTTGTCTCTGCATGCACAGATCAGAGGCCCTTGAGGACTTGGCAGGCGATGTCTGAGAGCTGCTGTGGCCAGCAAATTCATCACTTTATGGCTAGCCGCAAGAAGAACCTCTCTGAACTCTTGTCGCAAGACAACAGCATATAGTTCACTTCCAAGCCCCTCAGTTTTAATAAATGCTTAGTAAACCTTTCTGTGTTCAAGGTCCTGTGCTATATGCTGGGGATAAAAAGCCCAAAATAAAACAATTTACTGGATTGAGCTGTTGTTCAAAGCCTTCCTGAGTTTGTGAATCTACCTATTTGTTGCAAGGGTTTGTTGTTCTTTTTGCAGATGTGGTAAGGCAAGAAGTAGAAAAACTGAATGCTTACTTTCTGATAAAAATAAAATTTAACTAAAGTTATTATCTGGTAATAATTAGATAGCATCTAAAGGTTTGCAGGGTGCTTTATATGTTATGTCTCTAGATCTTCACTACAACCCTGCATTGTAGGTATTATTATTATCTCATTTTACAGACGAGGAAACTGAGTGAAGCAGAGAGAACTGAAGTAACGTGTCCAGGTTCATGCAGCTAGTGAGCGTCTGAGGCCGGATTTAAAGTCAGGTCTTCCTAACTGTTAGTCCAGCGCTCTATCCACTGCACCACCTAGCTGTCTCAAAAAATGGCGAGACTTTCCAGAAGTTGTGCCCTAGCAGTATAACTTTTGAATGCTACAGACTAGACCCTTAGGTTCTTTAATAAATAATTCTTATATCTTTTGATTATCTTGTTTCTAAGCTCTATTATATTAAGAAACAACAAACCAGATGATGACGTTGGAATATTAAAGAGAGGCATGTTACATTGACAAAAGTAAGAAATGACAGCTGAGAGTTGTAACAGTGAAGGAAGAGACAGAAAATGTAAAAGTCAGCACAGGGCTATGTTGTTTTTCAGTACAATTATCAATGTTCATATCGATGTTCAGTCACCAAAAAAAGGAAAATGATCTTTATCTCATTATGCTCTCATTCCTACCTGCCAAGTGTATATTTCTTTATTTTTATTATATAATTAAATTTGGTCAAAGATTTTCTAAATAATTTGCAGTAGCATACCTCCTCAGACATAAATACTAAAATACTAATACTGAATAAGGTATTCAGTATAC
Organism: Trichosurus vulpecula; assembly: GCF_011100635.1. NCBI lineage: Eukaryota > Metazoa > Chordata > Mammalia > Diprotodontia > Phalangeridae > Trichosurus > Trichosurus vulpecula. The sequence continues at coordinate 262,794,771 of NC_050580.1, read as the reverse complement.
CTAATACTGAAAAAAGACGTTTGAGGCATTTGAGGGTTTAGAAAGTAAATACTCAAAATCTCATGATCCCCTTCTGATTTATTAATTTTACCTTACTACTAGATGTCACGATATTCATGAAAATTATTCAACAATATATTCAAGACACAGTTAAGAAAGGTTCTTCCAAACATATGCAGAGATACACTCTACCATCTCACCAGTGGGGGAAAGCGCACACACAGGAAAAAATATGATGACGAAATGTGTTTGAAGAGGGCACATGTGCAAATACACATTTGGTCAGAGTTTACATGTAGGGACATGTGTGTGGATTACACATATATGTGCCTCCAGTGACTCTACCAAAATCGTAGGATCATCAGTTGTGAGTTTGCAGGCACCTCAGAGGTCATCCCATCAAACTGTCTCAGTTTTTGGATAAAGAAACTGAGACTAAGAAAAATTAAACAACTTGACCGACATAAAACAGTGGAGATTTGAATGTACATCCCCTATACCAAAGGCTCCTTCCTCTGTACATATCATCCAGTCAGCTGCATTCCCCGCCAAGCCTTGGTACTCCACCACTGTGTGGTTTCTGCTGGTCCCTCTGGTTGTCATCACTGCTTCTCTTGCTTTTCTCTAATACCATTTCCTGGTCGTCAGCTGTGATACACCCTCTTTTCCCAGAAATGAGACGGATCTTGTGAAGGTCAGTGCATAATGTTTCAGGCCTGTTCCTCTACTGTGACTTCTTTTTGATTTCTGATTTCACCTTTGTCTCCTTGTATGTTTTTAGAAAACAACAACCAACCAAACAAACTAAGGAAAAAACTCAGCCTCTTAATGGTCTCTTGTATTATCGTGCAGATTGTTGTTTTCAGTCCTATAGGTGTCTTTCACTTCCTAGTTTTTTTTTCTTTTTTCTCCCCCTCCTGTAAATCATTTCATTCATTACTTAATGCCTTTCTTATTGATATGTTTGCTTACTTTTCTTATATTTGATACACACACACACACACTTTTTTTTTTGTAGGAATGCTTCTGAACTACATCTTGTGCTCCTTTCCTTTCTTCTTCAGAATAAATTGTTCCCTTTCTTTCTGTTTTTCTAGTGGGGGCACAGTAGTCTTGTATTATTCAAATTTTCTTCTCCTTATCCTTGAAGGTCTTTTTCCAGGTTACTTGCAGATTTTGTTGTTTGTCATTCCACAACTATTTATCTTAAAATTTTCAGGGTTGTTTTTTATTTGTTTGTTTCCTGGAGAAGAGCTGTGGATTCTTTTGATTGTGGCTTTGTTTTCTGAGTTTGTCTTCTGGGCAGTTTCTTATATTAGTTCTTACATTACGGTATTCAGGTTTTTTGACTTGTATCCTGTGTTTATTAATATTTAAATGGAAAATACAAGGAGATCATGTTTAGACTTTTAGTCAACTTTTCTTATGCTGTCAAATTCTAATAAGGTGACCAATTGGAGAACATCAGTCAAGAAGCTTATTCTCAATAATAGCAGAAGAGAGAGAGAGAGAGAGAGAGAGAGAGAGAGAGACAGAGACAGAGAGAGAGACAGAGAGAGAGAGAAAGACAGAGAGAGAGACAGATAGAGAGAGAGAGAGATGGAGAGAGAGAGCGAGAGATGGAGAGAGAGAGCGAGAGATGGAGAGAGAGAGCGAGAGATGGAGAGAGAGAGAGACAGAGAGAGAGATAGAGAGAGAGAGAGATGGAGAGAGAGATGGAGAGAGAGAGCGAGAGATGGAGAGAGAGAGAGAGAGACAAGGAGACAGAGACAGACAGATTTTCTTTGGGAATAAGAAGAGGATTTGTGCTGTTGAAGGGAAAGTTGAAGAGATTTTTTCCTTTTAAGATATGTCAGACTCATGAGGTAGATAGCTCAGATAGCTCTGTCAATTTCTGTGTTTGAAAAAGGATTCTTAAGAAGTGGCTTTTTCCTTCATACCCAAGATAAGTGTGAATCTAAGTCAAAAGTTGAAAATCAGCCATGATAAGATAGCATAGATTGTTTTCTAAACAACATCAAGATTGGAATGTGTTTGGAGATTCACAATATTTTATGCTAGTTCCTTCCCAAAGCAGTCTTTCTTGTCTCTTTAATGTTACAATTTAAAATAAAATACTTAGACATATCATTATAAGGCTATTGCATTGTATTATAAACAAAAATGTGTAGAGCAATTTTTTCAGAGCCACAGATTAGCAAGGACAATGGGCAGTAATAATTTGGTTCTGTGAAACTTTTTCTTTGTCCTTTAGGGAATAGTAACCCAACAGACTATATCTCTCTACTAAAGAACTTGTGTTGGAGGGTACTTTTAAATCACCCCATTAGGCTAACCCTAATTAATGCCACAAAAATAAAATAAAAACCATTAAAGTTCACATGTGGAATCCTATCTGTACCTTTTCACTGGATTAGAGTTTAAAAAGTGGAACTATCATAGAAAAAGATTTACAAAAATTTCTGGGTTTTAGGGCAAGTGAATTGTTCTTCAGTTATCCTTTACTTTAGTCACATGATCAGCCCACCTTCTTTTCTGTTCATATATCCAGACATTATACAACTGTTCTCATGTAATTCTTCATTCACAATATATTACAAACCTTTTATGTAACCCTCCATTATCCTTTGGGTAGCCCTTAACTTTAATTCTTTGGAAACTGATATTCAAAGACCTGTAGCCACATAGCGTCACCCATCACCAGAAGACTGCTGTTGCTGAGAAGAGCTTGCTTTACGTGAGGTCCATAAGCTATGTCAGGTAGGGGACTAAGTGAACATATTATGAGGAAAGAAATGAAAGGGAGTAGCAGGAGTAGTACTGTTTCCTCGTGCATTAACTGCCTTAGAACATGATTCTTCTTTTTCAGTTCGTTCTAATGTGGCCACAGTCGTAATTTGATCTTCGGTAAAAGCCAGTTAGCTTTAAAAAGAATGAAGGTTTTTGTTTGTTTATTTGTTGTCGTTGTTTTAGATCTGGGGTCCGGATTCTGGGCTGGGCTTGGCAAAGTCTTCTACGGGATGCTGCTTGAAGGGCAATCCTTGTCCACACCTCCTGCCCTACAGTAACTCTCCCATTGGCATGACACTAGAGTCAGTCATCCTTAGGAGTCAGAAGTAGGGGAATCATCCCTGGAAAAGACCCTTTTCACATAGGCAGATTACCTGGAAAAGGTTTTTTAAAAAGAGCTTTGTATTTGGGAGCTCCTGATTTCTATTTTCAAAACACAACAGAACTCTGAGATAACGGAGCATAGCAACTGAACGTGGGGAAAGGAGAAGTGAAGAGAAAATTCAGGATTAAGGGTCTTTTGGGATCATCTTATAGCTAAATTTGAGATTGGCGTCCATGACTTTGGCCTTAGTAGCGCCATACTCTAATAATTTCAATCAACGAGTTCAGTTCATTTAAATCAGTCATTTAAACATTCTTTAGACTCCTACTGTGTACAAAACATTGCCTTGGGCATTAGACAAAGATATAAAATGGCCCAGTTCCTGCCTTCAAGGAATTTATAATGAATTAAGGAGATACAGTATATATACATATATACAAATATATAGTCTAGAATGTAATCAAAGTGAAAAAGAGATCGAAATAATTTGTTTTGGCAAAATGTGAGTAGGGAAAGATCATTATCTGAGAGGGGGGAAAAGCAGGGAAGGAGAAAGAACTGAGGTTGAACCTTGAAGAAAGAGAAGAAATTCAGTGGGGAGGGAGTCCCTCAAAGGGCAGTTTCAGGGTATTAGTGAATCACTGTTTGACTGAATGGGAAGGGAGGTTTGTCAGATAGTGGGGGCAAGTATCTAAGAGAAAAGGAAGGAGAGCCACTTTAGTGCAACATGCATTTACTGATAATATTTGTCAGTTAGAATGATAACAGATGCTTTCAGAAATATTACTCATTGGCACAAGCCAGTATTCACTGCTCAGTACAGACACACTAGTTGAAATATGCTATTTGGTACCTCACAGTTCTTAATAGGATGCTGAAGGCAAATTCATTTCTTATATCTGAATTTTTTCCAGCAAATCAGTGCTTGAGAGACTAGGTTAACCCTAGTGGAGTTGTAAGAATTTTCCCCATAATGGAGGCTGATGGCTTATTCTAATGTAGTGATCATTGATTGCCAAGACTGCTGTTTTAGATTAGGAGCTAAAAGAGAGAGAAGAAGAAGAAAAGGTAATTAAATCATGACTGGAGGCATTGTAAATGTGGAAGAGGCAAGGCATTCACCTTCTCAGGCTGCCAGTCAAAAGTAAAGGAATGTGGAAAGCCTAGGGATTAAATACTATTCCTGAAAGTGCCATGGAATATTTAACTTTATGCAGCATTTCTTAGGGGCCTGTCCTGTTTTATCGCTTCAATATTTTGTGGAAACAGCAGGTAACAATGAAACATCTGTGCTGAAAGGTGGCATGCGTACTGGGGAGTGTATTGGTAGTTTGCTCTTTATAAAAACCAAAAACCTGACACTACTATCTTAATATATTTCTTTTCTACGTGCAAGAAAATTTGTGAAAATTTGCTGTTTTTTTTTAATTAGAGAGAGCAGTGCATCAGCTATGTATTATAAATGTTTTGCTTGGTGCACTCAACATAGGTATGTAAAAATGCATTACTCTTTAGGGGAATCATGGTTAGAAATGGACTGAACCACATGACCTGTGAAGTCTGACAATCTTTTCAGATTATTTGAACCCCAATAAGATCCAAAGCCTGAATGAATCAACCAAACTGCTTTACTTAGCTCTAAAAATGCCCTTTCCTGTGTCAGCAACTTCAAAGACAAGATAGGATTGGCAAGGAGTATCCTTCCTGTTTGTAACCACTAAATGATAGGCCAGAATAGTGGGACTTCTCTCGTCTTGGTATTCTAGGAACATATACATATACAGAGAACTGATTTCCAACTGACACTGCTTTGTCAATCATCTTGTCTTACTGTATTTATGACTTATTCAACTAAGAAACTTCCTTTCTCATGATATGGAGACCATAAATTGAAGTTGGGATTGTTCTAAAGTGTATTTAAACCTTCTCATTCTTTTATCAGTCAGTCAAAAGTTCCCTTCTAACTCCATGATCATGTATCTGCTAGCTTTAAGGGAATAAATAACATATATATATATATATATATATATATGTACGTATATATGTGTGTATGTATATATGTGTGTATATATGTATATATACACATATGTGTATTATATATGTGTGTATATATCTATATATATGTATATCTCCTACCTTTTGTGCCAGCCAAAATCATCATCAGACTTGCTTTCCTGAGACCCCCCCTTCCCACCCATCCTCCACCTTTTATCATTCTTATTTTTAAAATTTTAACTTTGGTATTTGATCTTTAGAAGGATAAGCTTCCAAACTGATCCTCCTGATTCGCTCTGTATACCAGTAGGCATATAATGTTGCGGGGTAAACCTAATTGCAGTGACAGAGATACCTTCAACTATATCTTGTTTCCAAAATTTTGGAAGATTCTCATCATAATTCACTGAAAACCCCTAATGGATACTTCAGAAAGCAGAGACAATTTTTGAATAAGCGCTCATCTTCCAAAGCATTGGTTATTCAGAGAGTCATGCCAGAATCCTTTGGACTGGTTGTTATTGTTTTCTGCTAGTTCATATTAATTTTCAGAGGATCTTGTATCCCCCACTTCTCGTTTTTATGAACAAAGTCATTTTAGCTATAATTCTTCTGCGTGTGAGAAACGTGCTTAGAGGTCACCCTATTCGCCTGTAAAACTGCCCAACATAATTATTTTAAAAGATGCCCTAAGTCTGTTCACTGCCTGTCAGAACAAAGGACTCCTGTGGTTTATTTCTCTAATGCAAGGCACTGAGGCAAGCCCCTGGGAAGGAATACTGACTGCCTTGTTGATGAGAGGGCATGACTGAAAGGGGGCTATACTTGGTGCTTACTTGCTGGATGACCGTGGGCAATTCATTTAAGTGCACTGAGCTTGTTTCCTCATCTGGAAGGTTAAGAGGTTTTACTAGTCGGCATCTTGAGTTCCCTTCTAGTTCTGTCTTCCTCTGAATTTACGCTCTTTGTGCAGCTATGGGAAAGGAACCTATCTTCTCCCAGACTTAGTTTCCATGTCTATAAAATGGGGACAGTAATATTGTATGGATTTAGTTCGTAGGGTGGTTGCTTAAGAGGAATGAATGTAATAAGCGTGTGATGTGCTTTATAGATAGTAAAGTGTGGTAGAAACAGTTGAGAGGGAGGTCTGAAAGGACCTTCCCAAAGGAGTCATTGAGAGGGCAAGAGAGGCTGATGAGAGGAAGGCTGACTTGGTAACTCCTCTCTCCTATTTAAGAATTAAAACAGATAAGTGAAGAGACTGCCTTCACACAGAAGCATTTTGGCTGGGACATGAAGTGGGTTTTCCTCTGTAGGCCTTCTCCTTTTGCTGTCCCCCCAAGGATTGGATGGTGAAGTCGCAGTGCTTGAGGTTGTGTTTCTCTTGGGAGAAAAGGAAGATTTGCACACTTCATACTCAGGTTTATTGTAGTTTAACTCTATTGCCATCATTAATGATGTTAATGAATTCTTTCCAGCACTAAGCTATTTCAAAATCGAGTAATCTTTCTATATTAATGTTGATATCAGAGGGCTTTTCAAACATCAAACTTCATGGACTACACCATCAATTAGTGGACCTTTGGACCATAAATTTCAATTAGACTTTCTCACCTGATCCCACCTAGGCATTAGGCTCCTCACTTTTCCTCGTGTGGGACTATGGCATGTCCTGCCTCTCTACTTTCTGCGACTAAAATTTCCCCTTTCTGAATGTCCTTCACCATCACATTCAGCTAGTCTGTTTCCAAGCTTTAAGACCCGGTTTTACTTCTCCATCTTTCTTTATGAAGCCTTCCCTGACTTCTTTAAATGTAACTGATGTCTCCCTCTTCTGAATTCCTATTTCACTTACAGTAGATACCACACTGTTAAGCGGTTAAATTATTTTGTAATTGTTTCATATGTTTATTCTTTTTTCAACTATATTACAAGTTTCCACATAAAATAATTGAAAGGTTACTTGACTTTTCTCTCTTACTATCTGTAGAATGTAGGGGTAAATCAAGGAGTGGTAAAAGCTCTGGATTTGGAGTCAGGGAATTTTGAACCCAAGCTTAAGGTCTGGTCTTGCCACTTGGCAGTTACGTTACCTTGGACAGTCGCTTTACCTCTTTAGGACTTGTTTTCCTGTCTGTAGCATGAAAAAGTTGGACCATATGGTTTCTGAGTTTTCTTCTGGCCCTAAATCTCATGATTCTACGTGTTTTATTTGGTGTTTTAATCAGTGTTTAACGTAATTGCTGGGCATATAAGTGCCTAAGCGTTGGTTGGCTTTGGCGTTGTTCAGTTGGGTCCTACTCTTTGTGACCCCATTTGGGGATTTTCTTGGTTAAAGATACTGGAGTGATTTGCCATTTCTTTCTCTAGCTCATTTTACAGATGAGGAAACTGAGGCAAACAAGGTTAAGTGACTTACATAGAGTCACACACGTACCAAGTACTTGAGGTCAGATTCGAACTCATGAAGATTAGTCTGTCTGATTCCAAGCCCAGTTACCTATCCACTGCACCACCTAGCCACCACTCTTGGCAGTAATGTTATGTTACAAAAGACAGTTTCATGTAGTAGAGTCCTGGGCATAGAGACAAGAGGACCCGGTTTCAAACTCAGCCTCAGATACAACTTTGTGGTTCTGTACAAGCCAGTTAACTTCTCTTGGTTCTGCTTTTCTTCATCTGTAGATAATTTTGCCTACTTCACAGGATTTTTCTAAGGTTCCTATGAATAAAGTATTTTGCAAATTTTTATAAATGCTATTTAAGTTATTTCCTGTGTAAGTTATGTCAACTTATTGTTCATTTTCCTTACATTTTGTTTGCTTTATTTTTTATGCTGACCGTGTACCTCAGTGTTTATTTATATTTGCAGCAAGTACACATTTATTTATAGAAGGTTTTATTTAAACTCACACTCCCCGCCCCCACTTAAGATTCTGATAAACTCATTCCCCTTCCTTTTAGCACCCAGCAGCAAACACCGAGCATCACTGATTCCATTGTCAGTCTTGAAATTGTACCTGGTGTTAATCTGTCGACATGACTAATGAGCCTGTCAACTTTTAACATTAAAGGGTAGTGAGCCTGCTGAACTACCGAGGGGGCGAACAGAGGAATGATATGCAAGATCATGACGTGGGAGAAGAAAATAGAAAATAGATACTCTTCCCAAAGATGAGCATTATACGTTTGTGTGAAAACCTTATGTGCAAGTATTAAAGTATTCTGGTAGCACTTGATGCTGTCAGCATTAAACCTAGTCTGGTAGCACAAAATGCTTGTAAAGGGTTTGGGTTCCCATGCTGTCGTGAATTCACCTCCTAGGGATTTGTAACATAGTCCCATCCCATGAATCAGTTCATCTTCTTTATAATATGGTCATGTCCAATAAATCAATTCATCTCACTGATGACATTAGGAAATAATATTTGCATAAACCTATAACCCAGAATTTCTTCCAGCTGTAAAGCTACGATGTTATGATATGTACCTATTAGCCTGTTTGCAGAATATGTTATGAGAAAGGTAAAGGACTTCTTTGGATAGAAGAACATCAAGGTTCAAATTCTGCTGTGTGATTTGAGGAAAGCTACTTATCCTTTGTTTGCCTCAAGTAATTCATTTAGACTCATCTACAACGTTAAAGATGAGTTTCAGTCAGCATTGGTAGAGTGAGTGCCCCAAACTGAATGAGAAAAACAAACCCACAAATTGTTAATATATCAAAGTATTGTATAATTTATATATTTATAAAGTGCCAACATAAGCAATCAATGAAGCTATTATTTATTGAAAACTTACTTTCAAGATACTGCAGCATTTGCTGTGTGGGATAAAGAGGAGTATCAGATATAGGCAGTCCCTGTCTTCATGGAGTTTTGATTGTCTTTGGCTGATTGTAGCTAGGCCTGATTTGGGAGGATTTGGTGGGTCAGGCTTAGTATAGAACAAAATTAGACCCTTCTAAGTCACATGACATTTAACAAAAGGAACCATACTCAACATTAGAATGGAAAAGATAAATCAACAAAGATGTTTCCGTTACCTGTGGGTTCAATTTCCCTCCATTCCACATTTGCCATTGTGTGGGACGAGTGAAGACCTCTCATAAAAGGGAACAAATTAAATAAATAGAAATAAGTAGGATAGTGAGTCCCATTTCTCTACTTAGATGTTTTCCTTTCTGTAAAGCCATTTCTCTACTTAGATGTTTTCCCCTCCACAAGCTTAGCTAGTGACCGTAAGGCCCCCGAGGTTAAGAACAGGACACAGGATGCTCGCATCCTGTGTATTTACCTAATGGCGAGAGGCCTGAAAGAAAGAAGGGTTGAGGTGAATAAGTCAGCAACCATAAAATCCTCTGAAAGCAAGGATAGGACACAGGATGCTCACCCCCTGTGTACTGACCCCAGGATAAGGGACCCTCAGCTCAGCAGAAAAATGAATGAAAAGCCGGAAAGCCAGGTGCAATGTAGACGTGCAAGACCAGTCAGGTATGAATGATGGGAGACAAGGTGTAAGGGTGCTGGGGATATCCGTCACAGATGTATGGGTGATGGGAAAGGCTAGTTTGCCACAGATGTGAAGATGAGGTAACCAACAACTGGCTTCTGCCTGTCACAGATAACCAAACTATTTGTTCATTGTTATTGTCATTAAGATAGATTTATCACTTAAGATTGATTGGAGAATGGGATAAGAATGGTGGGAAGTTCATGTCCATCACCTGCTTGTCAAAAATAACCATACTGTTTGTTCCTTGCCATTGTCCCTGGGTAGATTTATCGCATCCAGATTGTACCCTCAAAGCTTACGTCTGCAAGCTGAGAGGAAGGAGGTTGGGAGGGGGAATTGCGGTTAGGGACCTATATAAACACCCCAATTTTCTGTGTCCAGCACGCTCTGACACTGAGAGGACCCCCAGTCCTTTCGATGTCCGGGTTGCCCTTTCCTGCAGGATCGTAATAAATTTTCCTTTCTACTTTCACCTTGAGACGCCTCTGTTGTTAATTTTTGGATTCGTAAAATCCATCCCACACACCATGATTGTATGACCAGTTGGAAAGGCGTGTTGTCTTGCCTAACAGTGGCTAGCCCATCAAGTCTGAGCCCTCACCATTCAGGCACTAGGCATATATATCGTAGGGGACTTGGTATAATGAAATATTTGGACCATATTCATCTTTACCATCAGGAAAGAAACAGACTTCCTGCCTTCCGTGACCCAGCCTAGTTTGGTGAGCTGCTGGTTGGCTCAGGTAGTTTCAAGGGAGAGCTTGGCTTTACCCACAATAACTAGCATAAATGTTTCTTTACATTCCTATGCACTGTCCATGCAGGTGCTAACTCTCAAGACCTTGTGATAGGCTGCTTTTCTTAGCATGCTGCCTAAAGACCACTTTAAAAGCCAACTCTAATCCTACATCATTCACTGCTTTTCATGTGGAAAATTCAGTCTCTGGTTAATCTGCATTCTTTATTAGTGACCTCAGTACTAAAGAAGTAACTTTAGTTTGCAGAAAGTATTTTACCAATGTTCCTTCCTTCCTAGTACTGAATGAATCATTTGTTCACACTTTGAACACTGCAAAGAATGAGTTTGGAAGATACAGTTGCTACGGTTTTTAAAAGGCCTTGAAAGTGAAAGAGGTGAAGAGAATAGAAACTTAGCCACCTAGTACATGATGGGCTATTCCCTGTAGATAAAAAATCTGGAGAAAGGCCTCTGAGCTGAGGAAAGATGCTTACTGCCCAAAGTAGATCATTGTAGTATTAGGTCTAAATGTCAACTGAGTTCTGCAGTGACTACCTCTTCCTCTCAGAACTTCCGCCAAATCAGTCACTTGTAAAGCTTGATGGCAACCCTTCGAAGAATCTGCTGAAAAATTCCAAGGAATAGAAATTTCTTTGAAAAGATTGACAAGGTCATGTCATATTTTAATTTAAAGTCAAATGATTAAGATCTTTGCATTTTTATGATCTTCTGGTGACAGACTATGGTACATTGATGTGATTGATATCATGTAAGGGAAATAAAAATCTTATATCATGGTGTGAGGAATGATGTATGTGGTAACTACTTCCTTGCTACAGTCAAGTTTATTTAAAAACATTTTTTTCCAACATGGGAAGACAAATAAAAGCTGTTGAAGCTCTTAGCAATAGCAGCTTTGTTTTTGGAAGTATTATGAAAAAAAGGCTTAACATTTTCCTTAATTACTTATGACTGGGTGGGAGAGATACTTCAGACAATTTAGATGGAAGATTTTCTAGCATTTAATAGTTGTTGGCTGAATGGTAAGACTATTGTTTGTCATATAACCCATGGAAACAGGTTCAGGTAGGTTTTAAGCAGTGGGATGCTAGTAAATGTTTAAAAACTGGCTTCATGTGGTGAAAAAAGTTTACATGGCAAATTTTTTTGTTATTTTTTTAAGTATATTTTTTATTTTTTAAAAAATATTTCCCAATTGCACATAATTTTCCCCCCTCCATTACCACATCTTTTATTCTGTTTGGGCCTAGAAACTTGAATTCATCTCCCTACTTATCCTGTTAAATATTAATAATATTTTTCCAACTACACATCAAGACAGTTTTTAGCATTCATTTTACAAGATTTTGAGTTCCAAATCTTTTCTCCTTCCCTTCTTCCCTCCCCTCCCCTCTTCTGAAAATGGTAGGCAATATGATATAAGTTATACTTGTACTATCATGTAGAATATATTTCTATATTAGTCATAGTTGTAAAAGGAAAAAAAAACATAACAGAATTAAGTAAGTGAAAGAAGGATGCTTCAGTCTGCATTCGGAGTTTATCAGTTCTAGATATGGATAGCATTTTTCTTTGTGAGTCCTTTGTACTTGTCTGGACTTACTGTGTTGGTGAAAAGAACTGATCATGACGCAGTGTTGCTGATACTGTGTACAGTGTTTTCCTGGTTCTGTTCATTTCACTTTGGATCAGTTTGTGCAAGTCTTTCCAGGTTTTTCTGAAATCTTCCTGTTCATCATTTCTTATTGCACAATAGTATTCCATTACATTCATATACCACAACTTGTTCAGCCACTCCTCAATTGATGGGCATCTCCTCAACTTCTAATGTTTTGCTACTACAAAAAGGGCTTCTATAAATATTTTTGCATGCGTGAGTCCTTTTCTCTTTTTTATGAACTCTTTCAGATACAGACCTCGAAGTGGTATTGCTGGGTCAAAGGGTATGCACAGTTTCATTGACCTTTGGGAATAGTTCCAAATTGCTCTCCAGATCGTCTGGATCAGTTCTCAACTCCACCAGCAATGCATTAGTATCCCAATTTCCCCACATCCTCTCCAACATTTATCATTTTCCTTTTTTTTTTATCATATTGTCCAATCTGATAGGTGTGAGGTGGTGCCTCGGAGTTGTTTTAATTTACATTTTTCTAATCAAAAGTGATTTAGAGCACATCTTCATATGCCTATAGATAGCTTTGACTGCTTCATATGAAAACTGCCTGTTTATATCCTTTGACTATTTATCACTAGAGGAATAGCTTGTATTCTTATAAATTCAGTTCTCTATATATTTGAAAATGAGGCCTTTATCAGAGACACTTGCTATAAAGATTGTTTCCTAGTTTTTTCTTTCCTCCTAAACTTGGTTGTATTGGTTTTCTTTGTGCAAAAGCTTTTCAATTTAATAAAAAATAAAACAAAATTATCTGGTTTATATTTCGTAATACTATCTCTTCTTTGCTCATGAACCCGTAAGTCACTTAACTTCTCCTTTAAGAATTTGGATTCTATACTACTTGGTGCCAATATGTTTAGTATTGATATTACTTCATTTTTTTGTAGCTTTTAGCAAGACGTATCTTTTTTAATCTATTTTAATTAGGTCTTTTTTGATTTTGCGCTGTCTGAGATCAGGATTGCTGCCCCTGCTTTATTTTTTTTTACTTCAGCTGAAGCATAATAGATTCTGCTCCAGCCCCTTACTTTTACTCCGTGTGTGTCTCCCTGCTTCAAGTGTGTTTCTTGTAAACAACATATTATAGGATTCTGGTTTTTAATCCACTCTGCTATTCTCTTCCATGTTATGGGAGAGTTCATCCTATTCACTTTCACAGTTATGATTATCGTGCATTTCCCTCAATCCTGTTTTTTTCCTCCTGTTTGTCCTCTCTCTCTCTCCTTTCACCCTTTCCCTTCCCTGATCTGTCCTCCCTTCTGTCAGTTCCTCTCCACCTCCCCCACCCCACTTTTTACTTGATCTCCTCCTTTCCCTGTCAGGTAAGACAGATTTCTATTCTCAACTGAATGTGTATATGATTTCCTCCTGGAGCCAATACTAATGAAAGTAGGGTTCGTGTGATGCCCATTGTTCACCCTCCTGTGTTCCCCTCTACTGTAATAGGTTTTTCATGTTTCTTCAAGTGAAGTAATTTGCCCTATTCTATCTTTCCCCTCCTTCTGTGCCCAGTGCTCTCCTCTCTCTTATCCCTTAGTTTGTTTTTGTTTTTTTAATGTCATTTCCTCAAATTCACCTTATGCCCGTACCCTTTGCCTAAGTTTATTGCTTCTATCTGTACTGTTAGTGGTATGATTTTTAAGAATTCCAAGTTTCATTTTCCCACGAAGGGATGTAAACAGTTCAGCTCCATTGAATCCTTTATGTTTTCTTTTCCCTTTTTCCCTTTGTAGGGTTCTGTTGGGTCTTGATATTGGAGATCACATATTTTTGTTCAATTCTGGTCTTCTCCTTATGGAAGCTTGAAATCTTTCTATTTCATTGAATGGCCATTTTTTTCTCTTGAAGTATTATGCTTAATTTCACCAGGTAGGTGATTCTTGTTTGTAGACGTACCTCTTTTGCCTTCCAGAGTATCATGTTCCATGACCTCTGATCCTTTAATGTGGCAGCTGCTAAGTCCTATATAATCCTGATTATGAGTTGCTGATATTGGAATTGTTTCTTTCTGGCCACCTGCAGTATTTTTTCCTTGACCTATAGTTCTGTAATTTGGCTATAATGTTCCTTGGAGCTTTTTTTTTTAATTTTGGGATCTCTTTCCTGAGGTGATTGGTGGATTTTATTTTGCCCTTTGGTTCTAGAACATCAGGACAGGTTTCCTCGATAATTGCTTGAAAGATGCTGTCCATGTCCTCCTTTTCTTTATGGCTTTCAGGTAGTCCAATGATTCTGATATTGTCCCTCCTGGATCTATTTTCCAGGTCAGTTGTTTTTTCAATATTTCTCCTATTTTTTCATTCTTTTGAGTTCCTTTGATTGATTCATGATGTGTCATAGAGTCATTAACTTCCACTTGCCCAATTCTAACTTAGTTGTTTTCCTTAGTTGGCTTTTGTACTACCTTTTCCATTTGGCCAATTCTACCTTTAAGCAGTTGTTTTCTTTTTTAAAGCTGTTGACTCTTTTAGTAATTCTCTTGTATCACTCTCATTTCTTTTCCCAGTTTTTCTTCTGCTTCTCATGTATGATTCTTAAGCTCCTATTCAGGTCTTCCATGAATTCTTTCTGGGCTTGAGACCACTTCCTGTTTTTCTTTGGGGTTTTGCCATAGGTGTTTTGACATTGTTTTCCTTTCCTAGTTTGTGTCTTTATCTTTCCTGTCACCATAATAACTTTCTATGGTCAGATTCTTTTTTGTTGTTTTTTTGCTCATCTTTTTTAGCCTTTTTCCTTTCTTTAAAATTTGAGCTCTGCACCTACATTGAGGGGGCACTATCTCAGGCGTCTTGTGTCAGGGGTTGCAGGCCCTGGTTTTTCGTCTGGTGCTCTACTGATGTTGCCCTGAGGCCCGCAGGGAACCCTCGTGTCTGGTGATGGGCAGAGTGTGTGGGGTGGGGGGAAGTGGCTGGCTCTGCTGGAGGCCACAGGGATCTGGTAGCTCTCCTGATGCTGAGCTGGGGTCCTAGGGCTGGTGTCTGGCATGTGCTTAGGCCAACGTGGTGTTTCTGCATTTCCTCGGGGCTACAAAGAAGCATGTGGTTGTTTGGCTGCAAGAGGTTGCCTGGGGCTGTGCTGAAGCAAGTGGTGGTTGTTGGAGCTGGAGTCTGCCTGTTTTCCTGTCTAAGCTAAGGCATGAGGGCAGTCCTGATGTTGGGATTTGCCTGCTCCAGTGAAATGGGACTCGGGATCTGCCACTGCTTTGCCGAGGCGGGGCTTGCTGTGGCTTGCCAGGATACTTCCTGTCCTTCACTTCATTCCCCCTTTCCTTGTGTGAGATAGACCTTTCTTGGCAATTTTCCAAGTTTTTTGGGCTAAAAGATTGTTTCTGCTCCTTTTTTTGCTGGCTCTGTTGTTCCAGGATTTCTTTCAAGGGGATATTTTATGGTTGTTTGGAGATGACTATGGGAGAGTTAGGGTGATTTACTGCTTACTCCACCATCTTGGCTCTCGGAAGTCTCTACTTATCTGCACATATTTTTTTAACATTAATTTAAAAAAAAATTGAGTTCCAAACCCTCTCTGTCCCCTACCCATTGAGAAGGAGGGCAATCTGTTATTGACTGTACATGTGAAGAAGGCGACTAGGTGGCACAGTGTATAGAGTGCTAGGCCTGAAGTCAGGAAGACTCCTCTTCCTGAGGAAAATCTGTACTCAGACACGTTGGCGTGACCCTGGGCAAATCATTTACCTCTGTTTGCTCCAGTTCCTCATCTGTAAAATGAACTGGAGAAGGATATGGTGTAAGAACAATGTGGCTAGCAGCAATGTGGCTGTGCAAGACCAACAACACCAGCACACAGGAAGGGCTACCAACACAGGTTCTTTGATCTGCTTTAGTAAGGAAAGCAACTTTAATGGATTAACAGTCTCGGTTTAGTCAAACATACACATATCATTAACTTAGTTCAGGGGGAAAAGATCGGCCCCCTGAACTTCAGGGCAGATACAAACGGAAATTACAAACATCAACAGACAGACCTTGTCAGATTCAGATCACAGCTTATAGTTACCAGAGAAGCACCAACATCTATCTGGGTTACAAAGCCGGGGGGGTGGGTTCAACGGCTTGCCCAGAGTCTCGTTTCAATGAGTGTACCCCCAAAAGTCAAACACCAACCCTGGATCTTATAAACCTGTCTCAGGGCCCTCGGGCACTTGGTTACCTCAGTGCTGAGAAGCATTCAAAGAACAGTGAAAAGACCCATTTAGGGTATGGGAAGGTTAGTTAATTCCTGGTACCACTGTAAACAGGGTTTCCAATCAATGACTCCCAGTTGTCTCAATGCTGAGAAACCTTCCAAGACAAAAAAGATCCCATTTTACCTTCGCCATTCAAACAAAAGCTGGAATCATTAAAGACACTTAAGAGAAGAACAGCAAAAAGTCCCAGCCTGATTACCACTACACATGGCAAACCACTCCATTATCTTTTCCAAGAAAACTCTAAATTGGTTTATGAAGAATTAGACATGACTGAAATGACTGAACCACAATTATAATACATATAAAATAAACATGATACCTTTATGTTTAATCTCTAATATTAATATTTCCTCCTTTACTTTTATATCTCAGCAAATCAATAAATCAAGCCCTGATTTGTAGGATTTGCAGATTTTTGAGGTGCAAATGCTCCTGTTGAAAATTTAGCAATTAACTCTTGGGCACCTATAAGCTGGCTTTGCACACCACTCATTTTAACAGACTGTTCCTTTCAGTCACCGTGACAGGAAGAGCTAGGATCAGCCATGAGGATGTTTTCTTAAGGACAGGACTACAGAGGCTGTTAAACTTCTTAGGAGAGGAAAGGAGCATTTCACTTGAAGTCAGAAGACCCGAATGAGGACTAGCGGCCTCATTCTAGTTATAAACAATTCATTTCGTCTCTCCGAATCTTAGTTTGTTTATCAATAAAATGGAGGCAAATGAATGCTTTTTTTTAACTATCTATGTCATCATACTACTATTAGGAAAGTGTTTTATAAACCTTGAAAGGGCTGTATAAACGTGAGCCATTATTATTTTTAATATAAACTTTATGTTCTCTCTACATTTAATGCTGTCCAAAATCCTGGATTGCCTTGTTAACACAAAGGACCTAAGGATCACAGGATCATAAGTGAAGGACTGGGAGAGACCTCAGAAGTCATCTAATCTAACACCCTCATTTTATAGTTTAAGACAATGAACCCCCAAAAGACTAACTGACTTGGTTATACTAAAATTTGTTCTCTTTGAGATGTACTCAGTCATGGGGTTAAGTCAAAGGATCCAAGTAATTTAGTGACTTTTTCCTCATATAATTTCAAATTGTTTTCCAGAATGGTTGGACCAATTCACATTCCCACCAAAAATGAATTAGTTTGCTTATCTTTTCACTGTCACTCTGACATTGTCTATTACCGTATTTTATCACCTTTGAAGAATTGACAGGTATGAGGTAAAACCTTAGAATTTGTTTAATTTCCATTTCTCACACTATTAGAGATTTGGAGATTTTTCATATGGTTGTTAATCATTTGCATTTCTTCTTCTGAAAACTTCAGATTCTTTGAGCATATTAATTAAGGAATGACTCTCTTATATGCTTGCCTATAATCATGGTACCATGGTTTGACACAATAATGGGCTTTCTGAAAAAACCTCAAAGACCTGAGGACTTAAGTATATAGCTTTCTCTCTGAGTAACTAATATTCAGGAATTCCTGCCATTAGAAAATACTATAAATGTATCTTTTAATATATGTAGTAAGAATGATATCCTGGTTCACCCTGGAATTTAATTACAATTCTTTTTGACCATTCTCATGATTTAATTTATAACTTTTTCAGTGGCTACAATTATGAGAAATCACGAGCATTTTTGCCAGGCAGTGTTTCCATTAACCACATTGTCTGCCAAATTAGTCCTAGAAGTTTGTCCCAAAGGACTAATTTCATATATTGACTAGCCAGATAAGGGAATTTAAATTGTATAAATGGGAAGCATAGGGATAGAAGAAGACATCATACAAAATTTAATCGTTAAACTTAATTGATGGTAATTTTTATGGAATATTCTTTCAAGGAAGAGGTTTATAATTTTTAATTCCTTGTAAGTATGAATCTGACCATTTCAGCATTTCAGCTTATGGTTAAAAATCATCTTTATTTGGTAACTTGTATCATCGGTATTTAATCAGTATTTAATACTAGTTTAGATTTAATACTAGTTTAGACTAACTAGATAATTAGTTTAGATACTAGTTTAAATACTAGTTTAGATTTAATACTAACACCACTTGAATGGTGACTTTATCGCTCTTCATTTTATCATTCATACTGTATCATTGTTTTTATGAGGGTCTGAATAGACAATATCAGATGTGAAATCCATTCCATTCCAAACTCATTATTCATGTATTAAATAAACATTATTTACAAAGATATTTTATGTAGCCCACAGTCCTAAGCACTAAGGAAGATATAACATTTAGATAAAACCATGGTCCCTGACTTCTTATAGCTTATAGTTTAGTACAGCTGGGTAGCACAGTAGATTGAGCGCTGGTCCTGAAGTCGGGGATTTTCATCTTCCTGAGTTCAAACCTGGCCTCAGACACTTAATAGTTTGTGATTCTTGGTAAGTCATTTAACCCTGTTTACCTCAATTTCTCATCTGTAAAATGAGCTGGAGAAAGAAAAGGCAAATCACTCCATGGTCTTTGCTAACACAATCCAAATGGGGTCATGAAGAATTGAACTGAAACAACTGAGCAGCATCAAACGTGCTACCTAGTGGGCTGTGTTGCTGAGGCAATGCTCCCCTGTTCAGCTAGAGTCAGATGCAATTATAATTGGGAAATATTTAACAAAATAAATTCGAATATAATAGACCATAGATAATGTTAATATATGGTTTTCCAAGTCTATATGCAGCCTATAGGAATCTTTATGTATGGTTTAGTGACTGCTGTTTTCTATTGAGTTTGACACTACGGGTTTAGTGGATGTTCTATCACAGCCATATGAAATAACTTTTGGTTATTTAATTTTGGTTTTTTATTGTTCTGTCTTATTATTTCATGAGAGACACACTGAGTTTACTCAAAAGGAGAGCTTTCATTTCCAATTTATTCAGATCGTCTGAATATTATTACTTCCCTCGACCAATTGTTATCCTTTCTTTGGCAGGGATTTAGTTGTCAAATATTAAGGAAATAAAAATATAATTTTCGTGGAGGTCTCGATGATCTTATTCTGACAAATATAAAGCTAGATTCTGACTCATCATGGTTTTTAGGTGAATGTTAGAGCCAGGGAAGGAGGGTTAATTTTTTTAAAAGCCTTTTTATTTTAATGACACTGAATGATGGGGGCCAAGGTGGCAAGAGAGAATGGAGCAAAGGATACATTTACTTAACTCTTTGAATATCTGTTGTTCCTGACGTCCTGCCCTTTTCTCCTTTTTTAGTGCCTCCCTCCCCTTTTCAGATGAAGTATCTGCTCAGTTAAAGATGGACAGGAAAACATGACCAATGTTTCTGGCATGTGATGATTTGTATCACAAGAAGGGACCTTAGAGATAATGTAGTTCCATACAAGAACTAGAATTCCTTATACGATATCCCTGTTTTTTCTTTCTTTCTTCCTTTCTTTCTTCCTTTCTTTCTTTTTTCTTTCTTTCTTTCCTTCTTTCCTCCCTCCCTCCCTTCCTTCCTTCCTTCCTTCCTTGCTTCTTTCTTTCTTTCTTTCTTTCTTTCTTAGCTTCTGAAAACTGCTGATGAAGGGGAAGATTACTTCCTCTTGAGGCCACACATTTTGTTTTGGGATATCTGGTTCTTGAGAGGCATTTCTTTAACATTAAACTAATTTACTCTCTTTACAACTACTACCAGTTGTACCTAATGCTGAGCCTGGACTCATGAAGAACTGAGTTCAAATGCAGCCTCAGATACTTCACCCACAGTGTGACCTTTGATAAGTCACAGAACCTGTCTGCCTCAATTTCCTTGTCTGTAAAATGGGGATAATAGCAGCACCAACTTCTCAGAGCTGTTGTGAGCATAAAATATTTATTAAGTACCTCACAGACCTTAAAGGACGATGTATAATTGTTACTATTGCTGTTAATTATTATTATTATTATTGTTATTATTGGGGGGCAGCTGGTTGGCACAGTGGATAGAGTGCCAGGAAGATCTGAGTTCAAATCTTACCTTAGACAGTTATTAGCTGTGTGATCCTGAGCAGGTCACTTAGCCCTGCTTGCCTCAGTTTCCTCATCTGTAAAATGAGCTGGAGAAGGACAGGGCAAACCACTCTGTATTTCTGCGAAGAAAACCCCAAAATGGGGGGAGAAGAAGAGATGGGCGTGACCGCCATGACCGAGCATCAACATTGTCGCTGCCACCCAGTTATTCCCCAATTCTGCTGTTTCTGTACAGTCAGAACACGTCTGATCTCTTTACAGCACAGAAGCATGTCAGATGGATGGCACTCACTAGGACGAACATTAAAGACTGATTAATCCCTTGAGATCTTAGGTCTGGAGAAGACTGAAGCTGTCTTCACGTCTTTGAGAGGATTTCACTTGGAGGATGGATTTGATTTCTCTACTTTTGTCAAAATGGTAGAATTGAAAAAAAAAAACAGGTAGAAGTGGCAAAGAGGCAAATTCCAATTAAGCTGTCCCAAAGTGGAGCGCATTACCTGGGGAAACAGCGGACTCCCCCCAGTCAGATGTCTTCAGGCAAAGGCTAAGGACCACTTATCAAATGTGTCAGAGAATATTCTTCTTCAGATACAGGCTGGATCAAATGATCATTGAGGTCATTTCCAACTAGAATGTTAACCTTGGAATCACAGGAACTCATTTTCAATTCCAGGTTGGTCAAGTATTGATTGGGTGACTATGGGGAAGTCATTTAATTCCTCTAGGCCTCAATTTATTCCTACGTAAAATAAAGCCATTGAACTAGATGACCTCTAAGGTAATTTCATCTCTATATCTATGATCTTGTGATCCTCTTATAATTAATAATATACTTTTATATCACTTTAAAGTTTATAAATCATATATTCAACCACTCTGGGAAATAATATTTTTTAAAAATTAGTCTTTGTAGTTATTTCTTTTCCATTCAAATGACTTGGCTGATATAAATGCAAGGAGTGGAGTACTTGATATAGCCTAGGGAACATGAGAAAATAAATAAGGAAATGGCTTAAACCCTTTGTTTAATCTATAAAGTCAGTAATCTTAAAGGATGCCAGTCAGGACACCTGAAGGAGGGGATGCCTAACTTGTCATTCACTGACCCATTTTTCTTCTCCCTATACTTCCATGTCTAGGTTATTTGTTTTCAGAAGGGAAAAATGAATATTACCCACTTTTAGCTGTATGTAGAGTGCTAATAATTTTTACATGAACAATATTAATGTCTGTCTACATTTATAAAATATTTTTATGGTTGTAGTATGCTTTACATTTTCTCATTGGTTTGCATAATAAAAACTATCAGGTCAGCACTGCATATATTAATGCAGATGAGAAAAGTAAGTTTCAAAAAGGACAAGTGATTAGTCTAAGCTACATAGCGGGTAAGTGGGAGAAATGAACACAAGGCTAAATCTTCTGAACTCCAGTCCCCTGTTCTACTCAGAGGCATGATGATGCAGTTAAATGAGTCTTGGGTTTAGAGTCAGAAACCTCGGGTCCAAATTCTTACTCCATCACTCAACCTCAGAATAAGTGTAACTTATGTAACCTTTGCAAAATTATTTCACTTTTCTGGGACTTAATTTTCCCATTTTTAACATGAGAGGGTAGAATTAGATAATTTCTAAAGTTGCTTCCAAATTTAAATAATAATTAAATAAATGACGAGCTTTCCATTCAATTAGCCAACATACATTTATTAAGCAGTACTGGGAGCCGGGCATGGTATGGAATGTTGCTGGTAGAAAAACTATCTGCCCTTAAGAAACTTAAGTTCTCTTGGGTGAAATGATATATAAACTAAATACGAGGTAATTTTTTTTTTTGTTTTCAGGGGAAGACCTTAGCAACTGGGTGGATCCGGAAGATTCTTGTATGAAAGGTATACTTTAACATAAGGTGGGGCAGAGCCAAGATGGCAGAGTAAAAACAAGGACTCCCTTGAGTTCTCCCCAAATCCTTCTAAATGCCTGTAAAAAATGTCTCTAAACAAATTCCAGAGCTACAAAATCCATGAAATGACGGAGTGAAGCAAGTCTCCAGCCTAAGACAGCCTGGATGGTTGCTGGGAAGGGTCTGTCGCACCGTGCTGGGAGCAGAATGCAGACCAGTGTGAGCCGAGCTGGCACAGACAAGGCCTAAGCAGAATGGGCAGAGCAGGCCCCAGGGCACTGAATCAATGACCTGTGGTGATTTCCAGACTTCTTAAATCAAAAATGCCAAAGACATCTTAGCAGGTCAGTGGGAAAACTCTGTTGGACCTGAGAAGGGCACCATTTGGCTCCAGCCCCAGGGCAGCAGAGGTGGCTGCAGCAGCTGCAGCAGTGGCACTGGTGGCAGCAGTAGCAGCTTCCAGAGCTCCAGGCCCACAGACAGTGGGGGGAATCAAGCACCTAGTCAGATCAGGAGTGCAGCGATCTCTGCTGGTGCTGAGGCAGGATTCTCTTGCTTTGCCTTGCTTGGATCTGGGTTGCAGTCCTGGTTGGCAGTTCTGGGATGAGGAGGAGCACTGGTATGGCAAAGCTTGTGGTGCCTGTGGAAA
Organism: Trichosurus vulpecula; assembly: GCF_011100635.1. NCBI lineage: Eukaryota > Metazoa > Chordata > Mammalia > Diprotodontia > Phalangeridae > Trichosurus > Trichosurus vulpecula. Next base: position 262,771,962 of record NC_050580.1, on the reverse strand, counting down.
GGGAGTCCTCCTAGCGGTTCCAAGGCAGAAAAGAATGCTTGAGGTCACTCACAGACCAGAGCACAGGCCAGTAGAGGAATAAACACCTCTCCTTGGATTATGTCACCTCAGAATTTACAGATGCCTACAAGTAGCTTGGAAACCAGCTGTGCAAAAGCCCTAAAACTTGGGACAGAGCACTCTCTGCTCTGCAAGCAGAGTCATACCTTCACAAAGAGCTCAAAAGTCAAGTAATTGGCTGGGAAAATGAGCAGACAGAATAAAAAAAAAAACTGAGACTATAGAATCTTACTTTGGTGACAAAGAAAGTCAAAACATACAGCCAGAAGAAGAGAATGAAGTCAAAGAGTCTACATCAAAAGGCTCCAAGAAAAATATGAATTGGTCACAGGCCATGGAAGAGCTCAAAAAGGATTTTGAAAATCAAAATGCAAAATGGATAATTTTGATTATGTTAAATTGAAAAGGTTTTGCACAAACAAAGCCAATGCAACAAAGATTAGGAGGGAAGCAGAAAATTGGGAAAGAATCTTTACAACCTGTGTCTCTGATAAAGACCTCATATCTAAAATATACAAGGAACTTAATCAAATTTATAGGAATACAAGTCATTCCCCAATTGAGAAGTGGTCAAAGGATATGAACAGCCAGTTTCCAGAGGAAGAAACTGTAGATATCTACAGTCATATGAAAAAAATGCTATACATCACTACTGATTAGAGAAATGCAAATCAAAACCACTCTTAAATACCACATCTCTTCTGTCAGATTGGCTAATGTGACAAAACAGGAAAATGATAAATGCTGGAGAGGATGTGGGAAAATTGGAACATTGTTACATTGTTGACGAAGTTGTGAACTGATCCAACTATTCTGGAGAGCAATTTGGAACTATTCTCAAAGGGCTATAAAACCATGCATAGTCTTTGACCCAGCAATACCACTTCTAGGTCTATACCCCAAAGATTCATACAAGTGGGAAATGGACGAGTGTGTACAAAAATATTTATAGCAGCTCTTCTTTGTGGTGGCAAAGAATTGGAAATCAAGGGTATACCCATCAATTATGGAATGGCTAAACAAATTGTGTTATATGAATGTAATGGAATAGTATTGTGCTATAAGAAATGAGGAGCAGATAGATTTAATTACAACTTGGAAAGACCTATAGTGAGGGGAGCAGAACCAGGAGAACATTATACATGATTACAGACACACGGTATCCATAAGGACTGAGTTTGATAGACTTGGCTCATCTGATCAATGCAAGGTTTAAAGACAACTCCAAAAGACTCATGATGGAAAAAGCTATGCACATCGAGAGGAAGAAGTATGGAGTTTGAACGCAGGTTAAGGCAAACTATTTGCTCCCTTTTTTTCCCTTATTTTTTGGTTTCGTTTCTTCTCTCTTATGATTCTTTCTATTGGTTATAATTCTTCTTTACAACTGGACTATTATGTAAATAAGTTCAATGCAAAGGTATACGTAGAGCCTATATTGGATTACATGCCGTCTTGGGAGAGGAGGGAGGAGAGAGAGGGAGAGAAAATTTGGAACTCAAAAACTTGTGGAACTGAGTGTTGTAAACTAAAAATAAAAAAATTTAAAAACAAGTAAAAGTAAAAATCAAGTAAAAGAAGTAGAGGAAAAATTGGTAAAAGAAATGAGAGAGATACAAGAAAATCATGAAGAAGGAATCAACAGCTGGCTAAAGTAGACCCAAAAAATACCGAAGAAAATAACACCTTAAAAAAATGGCAAAAGAGCCAATGAGGAGAAGAATGCCTTAAAAAACAGAACTGGCCAAATGCAAAGGAGGTCCAAAAGCTCGCTGAAGAAAATAATTTCTTAAAAATTAGAATGGAGCAAATGGAAGTTAATGACTTTATAAGAAATCAAGAAATTATAAAACAGAACCAAAAGAATGAAAAAATGGAAGACAATGTGAAGTATCTCATTGGAAAAAAAAACACTGACCTGGAAAATAGAGCCAGGAGAGGTAATTTAAAAATTATTGGACTACCTGAAAGCCATAATCAAAAAAAGAGCCTAGATATCATCTTTCAAGAAGTCATTAAGGAAAACTTCTCCTATATTCTAGAACCATAAGGGAAAATAGAAATTGAAAGAATCCATCAATTACCTCTTGAAAAACCTCCCAAAAGGAAAGCTCCTAGGAATATTGTAGCCAAATTCCAGAGTTCCTAGGTCAAGGAGAAAATATTGCAAGCAGCTAGAAAGAAACAATTCGAGTTTTGTGGAAACATAATCAGCATAATACAAGATCTAGCAGCTTCGACTTTAAGGGATTGAAGAGCTTGGAATATGATATTCCAGAGGTCAAAGGAGCTAGGATTAAAACCAAGAGTGACCTATGCAGCAAAACTAAGTATAATACTTCAGGGGAAAATACTGGATTTTCAATGAAGTAGAAGACTTTCAAGCATTTTTGATAAAAAGACCAAAGCTGAATAGAAAACTTGACTTTCAAACACAAGAATCAAGAGAAATATGAAAAGGTAAACAGGAAAGAGAAATCATAAGGGATTTATAAATGTTGAACTGTTTACATTCCTACATGGAAATGTAGAATATTTGTAACTCATGAGACCTTTCTCAGTATTAGGGTAGTTGAAGGGAATGTACATATGTACATAGACAGGGTGAGTTGAATATGAAGGGATGATATCTAAAAAAATAAAACTAAGGGGTGAGAGAGGAATATATTGAGAGAAAGAGAAGGGAGAGACAGAATGGGGTAAATTATCTCACATAAAAGAGGCAAAAAAAGCTGTTATAATGGAAGGGAAGAGGGGATAGGTGAAAGGGAATAAGTGAACCTTACTCTCATCGGATTTGGCTTAAGAAGGGAATAACACTCAGTTGGGTATTTTACCTTACAGGAAAGTAGGGGGGAAAGTGGATAAGAAGGGGGGGATGATAGAACTGAGGGCAGATTGTGGGAGGGGGTAGTGAGAAGGAAGCACTTTTTAAAAAGGACAAGGTCAAAGGAGAAAATTGAATAAAAGGGGGTTGGTTTAGGATGGAGGGAAATATAGTTTTTCTTTCACAATATGACTATTATGGAAGTGTTTTGCATAACGACACATGTATAACCTATATTGAATTGCTTGCCTTCTCAAGGTGGGTGGGTGGCAAGGGAAGAAGGGAGAGAATTTGGAATTCAAAGTTCTGAAAACAAATGTCAAAATTATTTTTTACATGCAACTGGGAAAAAAGATATACAGGCAATGGGGTATAGAAGTCTATCTTGCCCTACAAGAAAGTAAGGGCCAAGGGGATGGGCTAAGGGGAGTAGGATGATAGAAGGGAGGGCAGACTGGGGAAAAGGGGCAATCAAAATACATGCTTTCTTGGATTTGGGGGAGGGGAAAGATGGGGAGAAAATTTGCAGATCAAAATCTTGTGGAAATTAATGTTGAAAACTAAAAATAAATTAATCCAAAAAAGGTGTACTTTAAAAAAACAATGCAGCCACGATTAGAAGGAAAGCAGAAAGCTAGTAAAAAAATTTCTATGGCAAATGTCTTTTTTAAAGGCCTCATTTTTCAGATATATAGAGAACTGATTCAAATTTATAAAAATACAAGTCATTCCCTGATTGATAAATTGATATGAATAGGCAGTGTTCAGATAAATAAATCAAAGCTATCTATAGTCACATAAAAAATGCTCCAGATGACTATTGATTAGAGAAATGCACATTAAAACATCTCTGAGGTACCAATTCACACCTATCATGTTGGCTTAAATGACAGAATGGAAAAATAATAAATATTGGAGGGCATGCGGAAAAATTGGAACACTAATCACTAATGCATTGTTGATAGAGTTGTGAACCAATCCAGCCATTCTGGAGAACAATTTGGAACTATGCCCAAGCGGCCATAAAACTATTCATTCCCTTCTCAATACCACTATTAGGTTTGTATGCCAAAGAAATTTTTAGAAAATAAGGGAAAGGATCTATTTGTAGAAAAAATATTCATAGCAACTCCTTTTGTGATGGCAAGGAAAATGAGGGGATACCCATAAATTGGGGAATGGCTGAACAAGTTGTATTTGAATGTGGAATATCTTTGTGCTATAAAAAATGACAAGGAGGATGATTTCAGAAAAACCTGGAAAGATTTATGCGAACTGATACAATGTGACACGAGCAGAACCAGAAGAACATTGTACACAGTAACAGCAATATTGTGTGATGAAAAACTGTGATTTACTTGGCTATTCTCAACAATATAATGATCTAAGGCAATTCCAAAGCACCCGTGATGAAAAATGCTATCCATCTCCAGAGAAAGAACTGATGGTGTTTGAATATAGACCAAAGCATACTATTTTTTACTTTCTGTATTTTTTTCATGGTTTTTTACCCCTTTTGTCTTCCTTCACAACATGACTAGTATGGTAGTGTGTTTTGAATGATTGCACATGTATGAGGTATAACAAGTTGCTTACCATCTCAGAGAGGTAGGAGATGAAGGAGGAAGAGAGAAAATTTGGAACTCACAAATTTATGTGTTACTGGGTAAATGTAAAATATAATTTTAAAAAACAAATAAATGCTGTGCTTCACCTATAGTTTGAAAGCACTGAAGGATTCTAAGAGGCACAAAATTAGCAGATCATTTGTTAATCTCCCAAATTAGCGGTGATCTCTTAGTCATCAAATCTAATAGGCTTTTCTCACTCTTCATCCTTCTTGACTTTGCTGTAGCTTTTATATTATCGGTCACCTACATGATACTCTCTTTTTTCTCAGTTCTCCTCATATTTGTCTGCCTTTTGCTTCTCTGTCTCCTTTGTTGAATCCTCATCCAGTTCACACTCACTAACTGTTGTCCCCAAAAGTTCTTTCCTGGTTCTTTTTCTCTTCTCCTTTTTTACTATTTTATTTGATGATTTCATCAGCGTCTGTGGATTCAACTATCAACTCTATGCTGATTATTCTTAAATTTGTTTGTCCAGCCCTAAGCTCTTTGCCGATCTTTAGTCTTGCATTTGCAATTGCCTGTTAGACGTATTGAACTGGATGTTACTTAAGTAACTTAAATTCAATATGTTTGAAACTGAACTCATTATTTTACACCCCAAAAACCCTTCCCCTTTTCTTAACTTTCCTAATCCTTCAAAAGGCTCCATCATCTTCCCAGACTCACCCAAACTCTCAACCTTGGTCTCATTCTTGTCTCCTCATTTTCTCTAACCCCCCACATCCAGTCAGTTCTCAAAATCCAATTTTATACATCTTTGTAACATCTCTCTCTCTCTCTGTCTCTCTCTGTCTCTCTCTTTCTCCTTCTCAACACACACACACACACACACACACACACACACACACACACACACAACCACCTTAATTCAGGTTTTCATCACCTTATGCCTGGACTATTAACTATAGCTTGTTGATTGGTCTCTGTGGTTCAACACATATCCATCTTCCCAGCTGTACAGTTGATCTTCTGGCCATTTTATCCCACTGTACCCCAAATTGATTCAACATGCTTTGTTCCCTATTGCCTCTAGAATCAAAGACAAAATCATACATTTGGTTTTTAAAGCCCATTATAACCTGACCCTTTCCTAGGTTTTCAATCTTCTTCCGCCTTATTCCTCTCCATGTACTTCACTATCCACTAATCCTGGCCTCCTTACTGTTCCTCCTTGTTATTGCTCTGCCGACTCAAGGATTTTCAATGTTTACTTTCCACACCCTTACTTCTCTTCTTTGATATCTCCATCTCCTGGCTTCTCTGCCTCTTTCAAGTCCCAGGTGAAATCCCACTTTCTACAGGAAGCCTTTTCCTATATTATCCTATTTAAGAGCTTCACTGTGACTTTACCTCCAATTTACCTTCCTAGGTGGTGTAGTGCAGTGGTGTCAAAGTCAAATAGAAGAGATGGCCACTGATTCACACATATAGATTTCTATCCCTGCTCACTCTTCTTTGTGAGGAAAACTCCAGGGCCCCTCCCTTGTCCCTGTTCTGGTTAAGAATATCCTATGCACACTTCAGTTCCTCTCTGTGCATCTATGTTAATTTGCTCCTGTGTGCCTCTTTTTTTTTTATTGAACATCTCTGATTAATTGATCCTTTGCCTCTGGTTATTGTGCATGCTTCTTTTTTTTTCTTCTGCATGTCTCAATAACCTTTTATGCTTCAAGTCAATGAGATAAAATTAGATTTGTGCTCTTTGTTGTGAGTTAGCTTTCTGATTGGAGGTGTCTTGTCATTTTGTCTATGTTTATGTCTTTGTAAAATGTCTCTGTTGTTAGATTCTGTTACCTTGAAAGATTCAAAATGTAGCCAGCAAGAAAAAAATTTCTAAGGACTGTAGTCAGAGAGTTTAGAGCATTGGGAAAGATTAGTGAACTTTCATAGATGAAACAGTTGCCCCAGAAAGCAGAGCTAGCTTCCACTTTAAACTTTCTGTGGGAGATTAGGTTAAAAGAAAAGAGGAAAAAAAACATAAAACACCTTATTTTCTGTCATTTCAACACTGGCCAAGTTGGAATTACAAAAATAAAGTCAGATAATAAGAGTTGTAGAACCACTAAAAGTGTCTTAGCAGACTTGGAAGGTTTGGTGGTTAATCATTCAGGTGTTTGGCAATTAGTCATTTTAATATTGCAGGAGAGAACTCCTGAGACTTTGGGGCAATTTCAGGAACTCCCTGCCTTCTGAAATATCTTAGTAAGATTTGGGGTACCACTATGTAGAATTTGTTTTAAGAAAAGATAAGGATTAAATCTTGTAAAAGTGATTGGTAAAATTAATAGTTTCATTGTTCTAGGGCTGTGAAGGAAAGGTAGTTTATCAGTAATCCCAGACTGAAGAGAGTGAAGGAAAAAAAATAGGTTAATAGTTTGCATCTTATAGCAACCTCTTGTTAACCCTTCTTTAACTTTTCAGTTTTTATCCTATTTTATTAATAATCTTCACCCATCTGTAAACAAATTAAGCTATTTCTCAGTGGCAGCATTCTAACGTTGTGTTCTCTTTTGAGACCGCAACTAGCAGAAGAGGATAAAATTAGTCCCCAACCCACTTCTGTACCATTAGGAAAGGAGATTATGGTCCCTTTAATCAACAGGAGACAAAAACTAAGAGTTTCTTTCTATTGTAAGAAATCTGGTCATTGGAAAACAGAATGTAGAATGAAGCCTAGGGTAGATGTTCAAAAAGGGAAAGCACCCAGGAAGTATTGAGGGGCCCTCCCCACAGCTCCAGTCACTCAGCATGGCATGGCTCTGGGCAGGGATGGCAAGGGGAGCAGTGGCACAAAGCGGGGGATAGTCAATAAACACCTCTGCCTTCCCTCAGAGTCATGAGTGTATCTTAGTTGTGGGGTTGCTAACAAGACCATTGCAGCCCATGGCTCTCTGCTAACCTCTCTCATCTCCGATTAGTATAAGAAAAGGGAATACTAGAGAATTGTAGGGAAACCAGAATTTAATTCTTCCCCACCTGGTGGAATGGGAGGCAGCAACTGCAGCAAGGACCCATACTGCTGGTGGCCCCAGTGGCCCTGTGCCCCTTGACCTTTTGCAGCCTGTCCCTCTAGGCAAGCCTAGGGCCATCATCCAGGTGCAGTACATCCTGCTCACCCTGGCTCAGCCTTTGCAAGTGGTCTCAGCCCAGCACTACCTGCAGCTGTCAGTAGCAGGGAGGTTAGACCCCACAGCCAGTATTTGATTTGCCCTGTCACCAAGAACTACCACCAGTGGGAAGGTCCTGGCACCAGCCACCCCAGGCCTTAGGCAGTGCCCTCTGCTGCACCCCTCAAAGTCCAGTCAGTGTCTCTAAGATGGGCTTAGCCCTCAGCAGGTCCCACCCAACTGCTGCTTGGAAAGGCCTGGGTGCCCCTGGCAGTGCCTGCCATGGCAGTACAAGGTGGGGCAGCCCACCACCCTTTCCCCTTGGTGAGCCCACCCTTCTTTATTCTGGTTGCAGAAACTTATTGGCAAGTTATCTTATCTCTGTCCCAGTTTCTTGATCCATAAAGGGAAAAATAATGATAGTATCCACCTCACAGAGTTGTTGTGAGATCAAAATGACACAATGATTGTAAAGTGCTTACCACAGTGACTGGCATATGCCTAGCATTACTTTATTTCTGTAATTGAATGTAATTGCTCCATACTGATAACTCTAAAGTTATTTTAAAATGCCAGGGGTGATAAGATCAATGATTTTATATGTGTTAATTTGAAAATGCAGTTGATGTCATCTAAACCTTAAGGTTTGCGTTATTATTGTGTTTCCAAATTGTATTGTATTTCTCAGTCTATACTGTAAAATTTGAGAGATCATTGCAAACCAGAGATGCTATTAGAAAAAAAAAACTGCCCTTTAATCTGGTTGCTAGTAGATTATGAATTGGGCTTTTGAAAGTGTGTGGAAAAAAAGAGATGTTTGAAATTGTTAATTATTTAATGAGGTATATTGTTATAAAAGCAGTAGTAGTTAAGGTGGTTTAAAGATATAGCTTCAACATGTTAATGATGACTCAACTATCAGGTATTTGCTGTATGACTGAAGCCACAGAATACAGAGAGCTTTAATTTATAAGTAAAGGATTAATAAAAGTGTTCACTGTTAGGGAAACATCAGGAAAGATATTCAAGCCCTAAGTTGTGGTTAGTCAAATTTTGCTCTCTAAGTTAAAAATCCTGGCAGTGTAATTCCCTGTTGTTTTAAGCTTTCATTAAGGGTATAGTTGTCTGAATTGTCATGAAGCCAGTAGTATAAAATGGCATTGCTGCAGTTTGGGAACTGCTAAAAGTGGATGTCTGTGCCTGGAAGGGTTTTTGGGGATGACCTAGGCACAGCCAGCAGGATACTCCTGACTCTATTTTCCCATTGTGATATTTCCTTTCCGAAAAGGAGAATTCCCACCTGGTTAATCCTGAGCCTTGTCTTTGATACGCTGTGACCACATGATTGGCTGTCAGATCTGACTCATGTCTGGAATTGAACAGAGCTAAAGGAGTTTTTTCCTCCTGTTATGATACATACATAACATTGTTATAAATATGGCCCTCTTTTTCCTTTTATAACAAATAAACATAATTAAGAAGCTTTTTAAGTACAACACTAAGTCTATTAAGAAATAGATTGATACTGGAACATCTCTGAGTTACTATAGTAGGAAGCTAGTATGAACTCTGTCAATTTTAACCTATATTTGTGGTCTAATTATAATATAGGGATGATATCCTCCAAAGGGGAAGATGATTAGACAAGGTAATAAGACAAAGATGTAATGTGAAGTTTTCTAATTAAATGAAATATAGTACATTTTGAGAAAAGCAACACGATTAGACTGTTTCCTCTAAGAAGTATCTGCATATATGTATGATTGGTTTACAAAATTTATCTATATTGAAAATTCTGGCTCTGAGTATGATATGCTAATAAGTTCTAAAAATTGGATTAAGGTTTAATTAATTAAAGATTAATTGGAATTTATACATAAATTGTATTGATAATGGTAAAGAAAGAAATTATTTTCTCATTTTTAAGTGTCTGACTAATAATTTTAAGAGGCAGAAGAGTTTATTTTACAGTTGTACCTTCATAACTTTTTAAAAGATTCTTATACCAAATACGGGATTTACGTAAGTATAGAAACAATAAATGATATATGACCTGAAATTATCTGAGGTTTCAAAATTGGAGAACCAAATTTAAGTGGCATTACTAGCAGAATTATCTAGATTTGAAACCAGAGAAGCAAAACCCCTTTTACAGTTGTTTTGACGATAACGCATAGTGTCCAAGAAAAGGTATCGAGGGACCAGATAATTACATGAAACATCTGAGATTATCCTTTCTGTGCACTCTGTTCCCCTAACCTACTGTTACTGCTTGCTCTGTTTGGCTCCAGCCTCCGCAGTCAAGGAGGCTTTTACCTGCCTCTGTTCCAGCTTCACTGCCCCACCCCCCTCCACATGCTAAGAGAGTGGTTGCTTAGCTCCATGCCTCTGTTAGATGGTACTTGATGTTAAAGTCTCAGAACTAGTCCATTGTGAGCCCTCTACGTAATTTGATCTGTACTTGACTTAATGTAATTAACTGGCAATCAATTATTGTTTTTAAGGACCCCTAACCAGGTCCTTATGATTACCCCCATAGCTGTCAAACTTGTGGATGGGTGGTTTTGTGCCCAACCACCGAGGCCATTTTCTCCCTCTATGTTCTTGGTCCTCCCTGTCTTTTCTGCTTGCAAGCAAATAATGGCTAGCAGTGATATGTGGAGCACCCCTATCCCCTCCTCCCCTGCCATGGGTCCCCTCAAGGAACTAACTCCCTGGGCAACATCTCATCCTGGCCCAGCTGGCCTGTGGTTGCATCTTGGCTTATATCTGCCTCTCCTTTATTGGCCATAAGGCTAGGGGTTCTTTCAGACCCTCCCCCTTTGGCCAAAAAAGAGGAAATGTCAAGGTGTTTGGAGACACCCTGTTTCCCAGAGCTAAGGCCCAGCAAGCAGGCTGTACACTGAGATTGGCATAACAACAATCCTTTTCTTTCTAGATGATCTCACTCTCTGGCAACGTGTATTGCTTTGACCAGCCCCAGGTACTCATTGAGGGATTGATGATGCTCATATTAATCAATAACTATTTAGATTTGTCAGAGATGTCCGTATTTCCCAGGGACTCGAGAGCCAACTTGCTGCAGCCTAAAGCCATCCATCCCATCTCTTGACACACTTATAATTCCTGCTTCTTGTAACTGCTAAGTGAACCAAACCAGTACTGCACTCCTGTTTCTGACTCACTGACTATGGCTCTCTACCCCATTGAATAAATCACAAGGTACAATGACCCTTAAGACTTAAGACAACCAACTTAAGAACTGTTCCCACAGGACCCAGGAATACCTGCATTGTCCATGCATGAGCCTGCCATGGGACCTGCTAACAATGATTGTGTCATGATCCAACCCAGGGTGTGTGTGTGTGTGTGTGTTTTATATATAAAAAGACCTGCCTTTGCCTTAGCATATTAAGCCCTCCTTCTCGGGAGGGGCTGTGGGTGGAGGTGCTGCTACTTGCAAGCATTTTCCTCACTCTGAAATTAAACTTCTGTTTAGTCCCTGACCCACCAGTCTCTGGCCTGCTCTGCTTGGCTGTGGACATTCCCAGGCTAGAGGCTGGTTCCAGTCTGGTTGACATTGTGAGCTGTACAGTGACTTAGTTGCAAAATGTGATATCTATATTTTATTTTATTTTGTTCAGTATTTCCCAGTTAAATTTTAATCTAGCTTAGGTTTCACTCAGAGCTGCTGTGGACTGCATGTGGCTTACAAGATACACATCTGACACCTTTGAATAGTGGACAGAGCACTGTTTCTGGAGTTAGGAAGAATGAGTTCTTAGACCTTTAATAACTGTCTGCCTTGGGCAATTCACAACCTTCTCTGCCTCAGTTTTCTCAGTTGTAAAATGGGGATGAGAATAGTACCTACCTCACAGGATTTTTTCAGGATCTAATGAGAAATAATTTGTAAAGTGCTTGGCTTGAAACATAATAGGTGCTTCATAAACGTTTTCTCCTTCCCTTCTCCTAAATACCTTGTTTGTACAGAGCTGTTTTCATCTTTTCTCTCCCATTAGACGGTGAGCTCATTAAGAGGGGGTTCTATTATTTGCTTTATTTTGTATATCTGGTGCTTAGCACAGACCCTGGCACAAGTAGGTGCTTAATAAATGCTTGTTGAGTGCCTGGTAGAGATCAGGAGAGCTGAGAGATAGTCTGTGCGAATGCAAAGGGACAGAAGACAGACTTTTATAGACGAGGGGCCAGAAGGCCAGTGTAGCTAGACCATTAGAATACATAAAAAGAGGTACTGTAAGTGGTTTGGAAGAATGACGACTAGGAAATTTATTTTATTGAGGGATTATCCAGAGTCACTGGAGTTTTTTGGACAGGGGAGTGTTATGTGCCTTAAAAATACATTCCAGCTATGTAGAGTTTGGAGGATAAATGGGAGAGACAAGGCTGGGGAGAATAATTAGGAAGTCGTTGCAGTCGTCTAGGTGAGAGGTTTGTCCTTTGTTCTCAGGAAGGATCAATGATATTGTGAGGGTGATGTCTTGACTTGCACAAGAATTAGATTTATGTGACACAGAGTTGTACAAAGTCATCAGCCTCACTCTTTTCTCCAGAGTCATCTGAGTTTAGTGACAAAGACTACTGGCAATGGCCCAGGATGCAGTGGGTGACCTTGGCCTTTCTAAATTAAGGTCTTTCCCAGTTCTCCATTTGTCTGAGGCCACACCCATTCAATGACTAAGGACTAGTTAAGAATTGATACAAAAGATGGCCAGATTCACAAAGAATTTGGAGGGGAAGACCCTCAGAGGTTCTGGCTAGAACAGAAAACAATCAATATTTAAGGTTATTCTAAGGCAGCCATCAAAATCTAAACAATGGGCAACAGAGGCTTGAGTCAGGGACTGTTACTGGTCATTTAATGAAAGCTAGAGTGAATTGGGTTTAAAGACTTAGTCAGGTAGGCCCATTTAAAACACAGTGGGTTTTTTAAAGCCTGCTTTTTTCACCTCCAATTAGGAAGCCATTGCAGTAATCTTGGTGGGAGGTGATGAGGGCCTGAATTAGAGTGACTGTGTGACTCAAGAGATGACGTCAGATGGAAGAAATGTTGTGCATTACTGTGCATCAAGAAGATCTGCAATGGATTGAATACGTGAAGCTTAAAAGACCAAGAAATCAAAAATAATTTTGCTTCTTTTTCATATGTAGCAAAATGATTTCCCCATATTTCAAACCTTAGTATTTCAAGTCCAGGCTGTAGGTTTACAGACTTTTGGGGGAAATTTTTATTTTTTTGAAAAGAAAAATACTTCTGTAAGCCAAATTTGAATAAAAAAATGCAGTAAGAGAAGTAATAATTGGGGTATCTTTGGCTAAGAATAGTAGATTGAGAGGATATAATTTAAAAGTAAAAAAAACACAAGCTGTCTGAACTACATTAGGATAAAATTACACTTAAATCATTTAAGTGATTCCTCAAGGACTTTATGAAAGGCAATTAATCAATTTGCTGACCACAATTCACTGTAATTAGGGAATAAGATGAGTAATTTAAACTAGTTCCATTGTCTCTTCAGAAATCTATGAATACAGGACAGACAGGCCTTGGTTTCAACATTCCTAAGATTCTGTCAGATCAGTGTTGTTTTAGGTTTTACTTTGATAGCTAATAAAAATAGACATTTTGGACTTAGTATTTATAGACTTGCTAAAATGTGCTCACTATGACTGTTGTCTAGGGGACATTTAATTACAAAGAAAGCAGCTCAAGGGACTGTAAATATAAAGTAACATCTATTTCACCAAATTTTGTGTTGGAATATTACCCCTCCGAGTGTTGTAGCCTGTAAGTTTTCATGATTTCGTAAAAGTTGCTTTCAAAGAGTTACATTAAGCTGAGGAAATAATGGTATGACCAGATACAGTATGAGTTCTTCTTTTCAGTTCCTTTAAAGGAGGAAGCTTCAGGTAACCTCTGAACTCTAGACTCTTAATTATTCCAGTAAAACGCAAATTAATTGAAAAACTCTAAATTCCCAAATGATTAAATGAAGTTCTATATTAACAACCTGAGGATTAACGGAAAGGGGAGCAGGTATGGAAAACAGAGTCCGGAAATGGTGAATGTAAGATGATTTTGAAATTCTCTGGGCCAGGGTCTTTGTGGATTTGTCAGCTGTGACAAGGAATTGCTTAGGGAGATTGAATAAAAGTCTAGGTCTTTGACAAATAGGTGTGGACAAACAGGAAAACCATGACAGCAGAGTAAAATCTCAAGTTTCAGTCAAAAAAGACTGCAGTTCAATTTAAGAACAAGATGGCATAGAAAGCAAAGGAACAGGGGCTTTTTAAAGTAAGATGGCAAGTATAATTTAGAGTAAGACAGGATCTTGAAGCCATAGAATGCTCATTTTATTTTATTTTATTTTTTTTAATTTAAATTTATTTATTTAACATATTTGGTTTTCAGCATTGATTTTCACAACAGTTTGAATTACAAATTTTCTCCCCATTTCTACCCTCCCCCCCCACTCCAAGATGGCTTATATTCTGGTTGCCCTGTTCCCCAGTCAGCCCTCCCCTCTATCACCCCCCTCCCCTCTCATCCCCTTTTTCCTTCCTTTCTTGTAGGGCAAGATAAATTTCTATGCCCCATTGCCTGTGTATCTTATTTTTTAGTTGCATGCCAAAACCTTTTTTTTTGAACATCTGATTTTAAAACTTTGAGTTCCAAATTCTCTTCCCTCTTCCCTTCCCACCCACCCTCCCTAAGAAGTTGAGCAATTCAACCTAGGCCACATATGTATCATTATGTATAACCCTTCCACAATACTCATGTTGTGAAAGGCTAACTACATTTTGCTCCTTCCCAACCCATCCCGCTTTATTGAATTTTCTCCCTTGACCCTGTCCCCTTTTGAAAGTGTTTGTTTTTGACTACCTCCACCCCCACCTGCCCTCCCCTCCATCATCCCCCCCGCCTTTTATTTTTTTTTTATCTTCCTCCCTCTTCTTTCCTGTGGGGTAAGATACCCAACTGAGTATGTATGGTATTCCCCCCCAGGCCAAATCTGATGAGAGCAAGATTCACTTATTCCCCCCTCACCTGCCCTCTCCCCTCTTCCCACAGAACTGCTTCCTCTTGCCACCTTTATGCGAGATAATCCACCCCATTCTATCTCTCCCTATCTCCCTCTCTCAGTATGTTGGTCTCTCATCCCTTAATTTCATTTTATTTCTTTTAGATATCTTCCCTTCATCTTCAACTCACCCTGTGTCTCCTCTCTCTCTTTTACATATATATATATACATATATAAAAACACACATATATATATATACACATACATACACATACATACATATACACATAGATATATACATACATACACATTCACTTATATATACATAAACATATACTTATATATATGCATATTCCCTTCAACTACCCTAATACTGAGGTCTCATGAATCATACTCATCATCTTTCCATGTAGGAATGTAAACATAACAGTTCAACTTTAGTAAGTCCCTTGCAATTTCCGTTTCTTGATTACCTTTTCATGCTTCTCTTGATTCTTGTGTTTGAAAGTCAAATTTTCTATTCAGTTCTGGTCTTTTCACTGAGAAAGCTTGAAAGTCCTCTACTTTACTGAAAATCCATATTTTGCCTTGGAACATGATACTCAGTTTTGCTGGGTAGGTGATTCTAGGTTTTAATCCTAGCTCCATTGACCTCCGGAATATCGCATTCCAAGCCCTTCGATCTCTTAATGTAGAAGCTGCCAGATCTTGGGTTATTCTGATTGGGTTTCCACAATACTCAAATTGTTTCTTTCTGGCAGCTTGCAGTATTTTCTCCTTGATCTGGGAGCTCTGGAATTTGGCAACAATATTCCTAGGAGATTTCTTTTTGGGGATCTATTTGAGGAGGCGATCGATGGATTCTTTCAATTTCTATTTTGCCCTGTGGTTCTTGAATATCAGGGCAGTTCTCCTTGATAATTTCTTGAAAGATGGTATCTAGGCTCTTTTTTTGATCATGGCTTTCAGGTAGTCCAATAATTTTTAAATTATCTCTCCTGGATCTATTTTCCAGGTCAGTGGTTTTTGCAAGGTGATATTTCACATTGTCTTCCATTTTTTCATTCCTTTGGTTCTGTTTTATAATATCCTGATTTCTCATAGAGTCACTAGCTTCCACTTGCTCCAATCTAATTTTTAAAGTAGTATTTTCTTCAGTGGTCTTTTGGACCTCCTTTTCCATTTGGCTAATTCTGCCTTTCAAGGCATTCTTCTCCTCATTGGCTTTTTGGAGCTCTTTTGCCATTTGAGTTAGTCTGTTTTTTAAGGTGTTGTTTTCTTCAGTATATTTTTCAGTATTTTTTTGGGTCTCCTTTAGCAAGTCATTGACTTGTTTTTCATGGTTTTCTCGCATCCTTCTCATTTCTCTTCCCAATTTTTCCTCTACTTCTCTAACTTGCTTTTCCAACTCCTTTTTGAGTTCTTCTATGGCCTGGGGCCAGTTCATGTTTTTCTTGGAGGCTTTGTTGTAGGCTCTATGACTTTGTTGTCATAGAGCTGTATGTTTTTTTGTTCTGTTACTTCCATTGCAGAAGCCATTCTCCTCAGCAAAGGAATGTTCTGGGTTCTCTAGCAAAGGGAAGCAGACTGACTTCAGGCTGTATGTTTTGGTCTTCTTTGTCACCAAAGAAAGAATCCAAAGTCTGAGACTGAATCTGGGTGTGTTTTCGCTGCCTGGCCATATTCCCAACCAACTAACTTGACCCTTGAGTTTTTCAGTGGGGTATGACTGCTTGTAGACTAACGAGTTCTATGTTCCACGTTTGGGGGGGAGGTGCCAGCTCTGTCAGACTTGCACTACTCCTTCCCCAAGAACCCCCAGTCCAGACTGGGCTTAGATCTTCGGCAGGCTGTGCAACCCTGCTCTGATCCGCCACTTAATTCCTCCCACCAGGTGGGCCTGGGGCCAGAAGCAGCAGCAACTGTAGCTGTCCCACCTCCGCTGCCCCCGGGGCTGGAAGCCGAACCAGGAACTCCTTCCACTCCCGCAGCTTTTCCCACTAACCTTCTTCACAGTCTTTGGTGTTTGTGGGTTGAGAGGTCTGGTAACTGCCGCAGCTCACTGAATCAGGGCGCTAGGGCCCCCTCCGCCCAGCTTCTGGTCTGGATGGTCCACGCCGCTCAGGCTGGGTTCTGCTCCACTCCGTTCCCAGCTCCCAGCTCCGAGCTCTGTGTGGGATAGACCTCACCCAGAGACCATCCAGGCTGTCCTGGGCTGGAGCCCTGCTTCCCTCTGCTGTTCTGTGGGTTCTGCCGTTCTAGAATTGGTTCAGAGCCATTTTTTTATAGGTTTTTGGAGGGACTTGGGTACGGAGCTCACTCTAGTCCCTGCTTACCAGCTGCGATCTTGGCTCCGTCCACTAGCTTCCCTTTTTAAAAAAACAGAATGCTCATTTTACAGATAAAAAAAAAAAACTGATACACAGAGAGGTTGAGTAATAGTCTCAAGGTCACTCAGCTGGTGAAGAAGGATTTGAACTTAACTATTCCTGATTGCACATCCAATGTGGTATCTTCTGTGCCACAATACCTCTCAAGAAAGAATATGAGGGACATGGTTCTACTTGAATCCTTTCATAAATGAAAAATTCAACTAAAGCTCTGTCCTGGTAAATAAAAAAGGGAGGAAAAGATTTAAAAAGTGAGGGAGAAAAAGAGACAGGGGGGAAGAGAGAAAAGGAGATGGAGGAAAGGGTGGGGGAGAGAGAGAGAAAGAGAGAGAGAGAGAGAGAGAGAGAGAGAGAGAGAGAGAATTAAATTTTTAAAAACTTGAAAAAATTAATGTAATGGCAAGCAGGGTGTTTTGGCTGTTTTTTCTTTTGAAGTGCTTCTCAGCAGTAATCAAGTCCCTTTGATTGAGTCTTGGCTTTGTTTGAATCAACAGTCTTTGATTGAATCCAGAGTCCTTGATTGGAAACAGTATATATACTCCATGGTTAGCATTTTGCTTGGGGGCTCACTCAGTGGAAGAGTGTTGGTGTGATTTGGCCAGATGAGACTTTGTGTAGCTGTTAAGGAGCCCCCAGCTTTGAAAACCCAGACGCTGGTGCTTCTCTCTCTGGTAACAACGTATGTATGTATTGCTATGGACAGAGAGTTAGAAGCTCTGTCCGCTGGTTTGTGTTATTTGCTCTGTGTATATAATTTCTGCTTGTAATTTCTGTTTGTGTTTTCTCTGAAGTTCAGGGTGCTAACTTTTCCCCCTGAACTAAGTGAATGATATATGTATGCTTAATTAAAGTGAGATTGTAAACCCCTTCAAGTTGCTTTCCTTAGAAAAGCAGATTGAAGAACCTGCGCTAGCAGCCCTCCTGTGTGCTGGTGCTGTTAGCCTTATACCTCCACAGCAGCTGCACGCAGCATTGATGTTGCACTTAAGAAGCTTGAGAATTAGAGTTACTAGAACCACCACGTTCTGCTCGTCTTGGTTCTCGGAGCTGGCACTGATTCACTGTGTTGTGTTAATTTCCTTTACACTACAAATAGATACCATCCATCGTATCATTTCCTTACCAATGTGTATCAGGGATATGGGGATACTGAACCTTCTTTCCCATTAGGTGTTCCACACAATCCGTTCAACATTCTGTGTTGAACAGATGCAGAACTACATAGCCCACAGGCATACACACACAGACAGACAGACAGACAGACACACACACACACACCCACACACAAACACACATACTCACTCAGGTTTTTTCTTCCCAGAACAAGCATTAGGACATTCATCCCTCCCTTTGTTCATAGCTGACAGAAATTTAGGCATTCCTGGGCTGCTGTTTCACCTATCCATTACTACCAGATAGCAGGGAGTAGTACTCTTCACCCTCCCCATGAATACTTCCCCACAAAGTAATTCTCTGAAAGGAGGCTTCTAGCTTCTCAGACATACCTGGCCATGGCTAGTGAACTTCCTAAGTCAGTCTGCTTCCCTTTGCTAGAGAACCCAGAACATTCCTTTGCTGAGGAGAATGGCTTCTGCAATGGAAGTAACAGAACAAAAATTGTTAACAGGGACTTCATACCAGGGAGAGAAACATTTATTAATACCCAAGGATTTGGGAAGATCCAGACTTTCCCCTTTTTCTATAGTGCTTGTTTCAAAGTTCAGTCTCTTGAAGGACATTACTAATAATGAGATTGTATGAACGCTCCTCGGTCTTGGTCAGGCCCTATCCAACCTTAAAAGGAATTTAAACCCATTGTGTTCTCCTCAGGTTTTGGTGGGGATAAATTCTCTCTCAGGGTAATTTAGAAGTAGATGACATAATCAAAGTTCATCAGAATAGGTCCAGCCCCTCGGTGTAATAATATCTCATTACTTGTCAGCCAGTCAGAGTTGATTGCTACCCTCTGGAATACCCACTTTTCCAAGGTCATATAAACCTTGAGCCTGCTGCCATGAGGGTCTTTGGCATTCCAGAGTGCCACTGACCTTTTTTATTAAAATGTCAACATTGTTAATAAAATGACTAATTACCCAGAAGTTATGTCTCTTATATTTTTTAAATGTCACACCAAGAAGGGAGAGAATGAGAGAGCATGTTTTCATGGCTTTCATGAAATCAAGTCACTTGACCCAGATAAACTCTCTCCTTGAGGAAATAAAGAACTATCAGATTCTGATAGTGATTGCTGAGACTCCATTAATAATTTTTGAAAGATCTGGGAAAGAGAAAAGGTACTATAAGACAAGATTGCTTAAAGGTGCAAATGTCTTAATTTACAAAAAAGGAAGAGAACAAAGTCAGTAAGTTATAAACCAGTGAATTTGAATCTGATTCCTGGGAAAACTCTAAAACAGTTCATTAAAAAGACGACCACTGAACATCTCAGAGGGGAAGGTGTGGTTACAAAGCTGCAGCAATTTAACAAGAATAATGGAAAATAAACCCACAAAACAATACCTTAGGGTGGGGCTTGAGCACAAATCATTCCCCCTCAAACAAATGGGGCCCCAAATCCCTTGGGGTGAGGAGCGAAGGTCTCTTCTTCTATAGCTGCTTCTTGCTGAGATTGGATGTAGAGCTGTCCTTGCCCCAAGAGGTCCCATTTGAGGGGTCAGTTCTTTAGCCAGCATCCGGAGTTTGGTCGATGCCACATCCAGGTGTGACACAGCAGAGTCTTGGACAGGGGTGACATCCAGCTCAAGTGATCAGGCATCCCTCAGCAGCTAAAGCTAACAAATTAGTTCCATTGTTACCTCCTTGCATATGGTAATCCCTAAAAGCTTGCTGTACAAAAGGATTCTGACTAATACTTATGAGTTCCAAATAAACTATGTTATCTATCTCTACTCCTTGGGGCCCCTTCATCACTGATTCTCACCATCCGAGATACTAAGGATCCTCCCATTTTGGGGGGGGAATCATTTCAAAATATCTGTGACCTCCTGCTGAGTAAAATCCTGAGTTACTTCCCTAAACACTGCGTGGCCCCCCGGTTCTCCTGCTTCCTTCTTAGTACTGGACAAACGCATTCCTAGAAGCCTCCTCATCTAACTTGGTTTCATTTTCCTCCCATGCATCTCCCTGCCAGCTGTATGGGCCCCTATCAAGCCCAGCCTGTGCAAGGGCTGCATGTACTTTCCTCTTGTTAACTTTTCCCTTCTCTTTCTGAGCTAAACTCACAGGTACTTTTTCTTCTACCACCTATGCTGTAGCATAGCAAGCTTCTCATGCAAATCAACGAACTACCTTATCTTCTGAACCTTTTCCTCCAGCAGTTTGTCTCTGCTTTTACATATAATAAGATAACTTGTTAGCAAGGCCCGTCCTCTTCTCCTTGCAAACCTTTTTCTAAATCTCTGGGTTCTCCCTCCTGTAGCCTCAGTTCCTAGTTGTCACAGAGTCCTGTGCTTTTAGTCCATTCTCTTGCCAGGGAGGAATAAGGTAAATCCTTCCATCCTGAGAGATCTATTTCCTTCCCCAAAGCCTTCCTGTCTCCAAGTAGAGGTTTTATACCTTTCGATCCTGTTCATGACGCCAAATATATTGCCAATATGATACCCACAGCTGCTGCTATGAATATGCCAGTGTATTCTCAGGTTTGAATTACAAGATATAACAGATTCTCTTCATGGAAGACAAAACCAAAGCATTTATTCAAACACCAAAAAGCCAAATCTGTCATAGTAACCAAGAAATCTATACAACATTATCAACGTAGGGGCCACTGCCATCCCCAAGACTTTCCTCTGTCAGGCCCCACCACAAACTCTCTTAAGCGAAATCCCTCCCTCTGACACTCACAGTAGCTGCTCTGCTCTGTCTGCCTCCTTTCTCTCCCCAAGCTCCAACTTACTACAGCTTCCTGCTCCCCCTGTTCAGCAAGCTCCTCTCCCTACAGGCTCATGTGACTCAGGCTTTGATGTGACTCAGGCAGGTGGCATAGGCCTATTAATGGATGGGAAGGATCTTCCCATTCCATTAACAATACAGATGGCTCTATACTCAAAGAGTAGCTGTTAATGATTCCATATCAATATGATAGTGTTTCTAATGGAATGATCCAGGAACCTATACTTGCAATTGAATGAATGTTAAGTTTTGTATCAGTGACTTGGATTTTTATAAGTGAAAAGTTCATCTAATTTGAATATGACAGTAAACTGGGAAAAGGATTTCTAAGAAACTGGTTAATAGAGTTAAGTTCCCAAAAGATATTAACAAACTAGATAAAGTGTCAGAGAACTTGTAGCCTGTTGGTCAAATCCCTCAATAAGCAAGGTAAGATTAAAAAAAAAACATTTTAAAATATAATTAAAGTTTATTTAAAAATATCAAAAGCCTAATTAGATTAAGGGCTGAACAAAAGTAGGCCTTCAAGCCATAGTTTGCTGACCCCAGGCCTAGATTATTCATCTGAAGCGACATTCAGTAGGAATGGTTTTAGACTCGGAAACAGACAAAATTCACAGGTATAGGAAAGGGGAGACATTGTTGAATGTAAATTATATTGAAAAGGATCTGGGGTTTTAGTGGCATAGAAGCAAAATACGCCAGCAACGTGAAATAAAATCCCCTCCCCCCAAAACGTCCAATGTCGTCTAAAGGTACAGGAAGAGGCATAATTTTCAAGATTGTTGTTGAGTTGGTTCAGTCATGTACAGCGGACTGTTCCTAATGCTAATTGGGGTTTCCTCGTTAGAGATACTGGAATGGTTTATAATTTCCTCCTCCTTACAGATGAGGAAACTGAGGCAATCAGGGTTAAGTAACTTGCTTAGGGTCACACAGCTAGTAAGTGCCTGGGGCCAAATTTGAACTCGGGTCTGCCTCCCTCCAGGGCTGGCACTCTATTCACTACGTCACCAGCTGCACTAACTTTCAGGATTGAGGAAGTGAAATCACCTTCTGTTTTTCCCTCATCAAACCTAGTCTAGAGGACTGTTTTGGTCTTTATGCCACATTTTAAGAGTGACATCGATAAGATAGTACCCAGACGATTGAAAGGAGGATTGTGAAGGGCCTTTGGTTCATGCCACATGGAGACTGGTGGAACACAATGTACACTTTTAAGAAGGAAAGTCTGAGGGGTGGGAGAGGGAATAAGTATCTTCACGATTTGAAGGACCATCATTCGGATGAAGGATTTAGACTTATTCTATTTGACCTTAGACGGGGGAAGAAGCAAATTTAGGCTAAATGTTGTTAAGGACTTCTAAAAAACCAGCTGCTTAAAAGTGCAGTTGACTGCTTCCCTCTTACTGGAGGTCTTTAAGCAGAAGCTGGATGACCACTTGTCCGGTATGGCACGGTGAGTATTCCTTTCGTTTATGGCTTGGGTGAGATGGCTGCTGACGTCCTTCCGATTCTCAAATTATGTGATTCCGGTTCTGTGGGAGGCTTCTCAGTTATAATGGGAGCAGAAAGCAAACAAACTAGCTTTTAAAAAGAAATAGCCAAAGTCCTTTCCCTAAGACATGAAAGTCTCTTTCCCTTGAAGAAGCATCAACAGTGTGAGTTACTCTTTTCTCCCTGCCTGAGGCAAATCTATTCCTCCTCTGCTCACCAGAAATTTCTCCTCTCCTTGGGAGAGAAATCAGGGCTGAGGGTTTAGGCTATATTGTCTTCCCTTCTCTAATATATGTGTGTGTACACATACGTACATAAATTTGTACATATGTATGTATAGATATATGTATACATAATTATACATATGTATATAACCACAGGTATGAAAACCTTCACTATACTGTGAATAAAGTAGTTCATGGTATAAACATGTATATTATAATTAACACAAAAGGCTAAACAATACCAAGCTACTTTTACTGATGAAATGTGTTTAATTAATGAAGGTTAAGGGCAGTTAAGTGGTGCAGCGGGTAGAGCCCCTGGCCAGGTGTCAGGAAGATTCATCTTTGTCGAAATCTGGCCTCCAGCACTTACTAACTACATGACTCCGGGCAAGTCACTTAGCCCTGTTTGCCTCAGTTTCCTTATCTGCAAAATGAGCTGGAGAAAGAAATGGCAAACCACTCCAGTATCTCTGCCAACAAACTCCCAAATGGGGTCACCACAATTTCGACATGACTGAAAAAGTGACTGAACAGCAAAAACATTATGGTTGAAAAGAAGCTGAAAATTCAAAGGCAAAAACACTTCTACCTTGAATTTTTTAAGGAGTTAGAGCTTAAAGAGATATAAGATTTTTTAGTCTAAAAATAGAAATATCATTTGTTTTATTTACAAATTACTAATAGTTGAAATGCTTATGGAAGAGTAAGTAACCACTCCGCATAGATAACACCATGAAAAATGAGAAATGACAGAAAAAATAGAATTTATTACTTATAAAATAGATGTAAATGACATAAATCAGGGATTCTTATTTATTCATTTTTTCATGTCATGAACCTCTTTGTGCATATATATGTCATGCTATTAAAGTTTTAAGAAGCAGGATTAGCAATAGTCGTATCTGGTAAGGAAGAATTCAAATTAGGAAAAATGAAAATTAAATAAGGGTATTTCATAAAAATACAAGGAAAAAATGAACACATATATAATGATTCTGAATTTACGTGGACCAAACACTTTGAAAGATAAATTTATCAAAGAATGGTTATCAATCTAATAAGAAAAAATGCATTATAATAGAATGTGACCTCAATATTCCACTATCAGAATGTAACAAATCAAATATAAAAAGACTGATTATAAAGAAAACATAGATTTGAACCACTTAGTTAATATGTTAGAATTAATCGATATATCAGTCAGATATTGACTTTTCCTACTCCCAGGTGAGGAAACTCCTTCTAATGCATGTTGTCAAATTCTATAAATTATTGTCTTATAGAGTTCCAAGAGCATTGAGGTAAATGACTTGCACAGAGTCACACAGCTAGTTTTTGTCAAAGGCAGTATTTGAATCCAGTTCCCAGAGCCAGGTGGCTCTGAAGCAATCTCTTTTAAGTATGTTTGCATTACCTGGAGAAGTAGGAGAAGTAAGAATAGCAAGGAACACACATTCTTTTTAGGTTCTCATGGACCATTTAAAAAATTGGTCACATACTAGGTCACAGAAAAATACTACTTATGTTTTGAAAGATAGAAATTAAATGGATTTAGTTTCAGAACATAACACTTAGCTTAGAGGCAAAACTAATATCACTAATGTCTACATTAATAAAGAGGATGGGAAAATTAATTAATTTCAGTTGGTGTGTGTGTGTATGTGTGTATGTGTGAGAGAGAGAGAGAGAGAGAGAGAGAGAGAGAGAGAGAGAGATATCAAAAAGTCAGGAATAGAAAAGAAAATGAAAGAAAAATTAAATTAATTAATAAAAATCAGGAGGTAGTTTTTTGTGAAGACCAATGGCAATGTGAAAACATTAGCATATCTAATTATAAATAAGGGAGAAAACACAAACCAGCAAAATTATAAATGTTAAAGAAGGGTCTTAACATAGAACTCAAAACTATTTGGGCAAACAGCAATTATAGTTTAAGAAAGCAATAATTTTGAAGGAAATATAAGAGCATGTTAAACATAAATTGCCAAAACTGAAACGAAAATAAGGGAATTATCTAAATAGTCCAATCTCAGAGGGAAAAAAATGTTATCAAAAGATTCTCCCTGAGAAAAACACCTGGTCCAGATGGTTTCACAGCAGAATTCCCTCAGACTTTCTAAGAACAAGTATCTCTTTTATATTGATTATTCATAAATATAGGAAAATAGAACATTCCTGTGTTGTTTCTGAGATAAAAAGGCATTCATCTTAAACTAGGCAAAGAAATAGTAGGAAAAATCATAGAACAATTTTTCCCATAAATATAGATGAAGGAATAATAAATAAAATATTAGCCAATATAAAACAGCAATATATTAAGAAAATTATTCATCCTGACCAAACAAATTTTATACTAGGCCTACCAAGTTAGTTCAGTGTCAAAGAGATTATTTACATAATTAAACATATAAACCATAAAAGTTTAAATTGTTTATATTAATATAGTATTTTGCATGTATTGTACACATGTGAATATATTTGTTTCATGAAACATTGAAATTTACTCCAGTTACTTAGGTCATTTCTCTCTCTCTCTCTCTCTCTCTCTCTCTCTCTCTCTCTCTCTCTCTCTTACTTTGGCATTATAGTTTCATAGTTTCTACAGGTTCTGTGCATTCCTAATTTTGGCAATATGTAATGTTTTGGGTTGTCATTGCATATGGAGTTTCTTTTCTATAAAGTTTTCTTATCTTAATAATTAGTAAATAAGAATGCAGACCATCTCTGAGGGTTAATTCTGTCCTCTTTTTTAG
Organism: Trichosurus vulpecula; assembly: GCF_011100635.1. Taxonomy (NCBI): domain Eukaryota; kingdom Metazoa; phylum Chordata; class Mammalia; order Diprotodontia; family Phalangeridae; genus Trichosurus; species Trichosurus vulpecula. The sequence goes on along the minus strand of NC_050580.1, from coordinate 262,746,514 downwards.
GGGATTAGTGTCTTTGCATTTAATAGATACACTTTCATTTCATCTGAAAAGGTGGTATTCTGACCTCTACATTTCTGATATTAATCCCTTTAATACCCCTTTCTTGTATTATTCCAATTGCTGAAATTTCTAATATTCTGGCAAATAAAACTGGTGATAGTAGATTTCCTTTCTTCATACTTGAATTTCATTGTGGATGTTTCTAATGTTTTTTTTTTCCCCATTGCGCAGCATATTTATTGCTAGCCTAATTTGTATGGTGCAGAAGAAAAATCCATCTATACTTATTTTTTTAGTCTGATAAAATCCAAAAGCCATTCATCATAAAAATACCAAAAAGAAGACGAGTAATTTTTTTTCTTTCAAATAATAAGAAGTAAGCAAGCCAGAAGTCAGTATAACTATTTTGTAAATGGAAGAAAATTACTGGGGACAAAAGAAATATTTCTTAGTACATTATTTTCCTAACCTGTATGCATGATATATATGCATATACATGTAAACTATGTGTGCATGTGCATATTATATATAGCATGCATATTAAATGAAAAAGGTCTGATTGGGAAAATATTAATTGTGAGTTATACATATAAAAACAATATTACAAATATGTAAAATGCTGTTAAAAACATAAATGAAACCATTACAGCTCTGTCCATAAAGGATGAATGATCAAAGGGTATAAAAGACAATTTTGAAAAGAGGAAAAACAAATTTTCAATAATTCACTAAAATGTTCATCATTAAATTTAGAAAAATGTGAATTAAAACAACTTTGAGGTACCACATACACATCCACCCAATTGGTAAAATAATTAAAAGCTTCAAAACTCGTTGTAGGCAGTGTTGTGAAGAAACATTCATTACTGATGGCATAGAATACTTGAAAAAATTTGGGGCGGAGAAACATCAGTCAGGACACAATAGAAGTTACAAAAATAGTCATTTCCTTTGGCATATTTTAGAAAATATACCTTGAAAAGGTTACCAAAAGCAAAAAATATATGAAAAACACTGTCTGTTCAATAATTTTCTTAGTGGCAGTATTCTCCCCCCCAAAAAAAGATAAGTAAAAACAGAATCAACCAAAATCTCAAACAATAGGGGAATGATTAAATAAACATGAATGTAACAGAATAAATACTATAATTCAATTAAGACTGTTGGATATGAAGAATGCAAAGAAATTGGAAAAGATTATTATGAAATAATGTAAAACAAAAAATGCAGAATTAGATGAGTACAATATATACTCACAATGATAACATCCTGAAAAATCAGTGAGAACGAACAGACAAAGAATCCTAAGGGGGTGGTTTAGAGTGACTCAAAGAATATTGTGATAACACTGTGTATCAAAATAAATTTTTTGTTTGTTTGGACCTACAGTTTCATTGTTGTAAATTTTTCCTTTTTGGGGAAAATCCATGTACTTGGCAAGTTGGCCTGGGTCACACTGATAGTTTTGCTGTCAGGCATAGGTGACAGCCAATTTTTACAGACTGAGGCTGGCCCTCTATTCGCTACACCACGATGTCTCTCTAAGTTGCTAATAAAATTTTTAATTCAGTTTGAAAAAGAAAAACAAGGAAAGAGTACCAGGTATTTGGGGGTTGCTATAATCTTTCATTTGTTTGTTTATCTTTTCAGAGACACTGTGTTTCAAGTGCAAGTCAGTCTCCATGCTTCTAGCTTAATAAAGAGGATGAAGACACCTGAGACAATGGAAAAAAAAAAAGAATGCTTTAAGGAGATGAAAAAGAAAAAAGAGTTTTGAGGAAGCACGGGATAGGACAGGGATTGGAGTAGTGATTTCATTACTACGAAGAACTTTGGGATAAGAAACTTCCCTCTGTTGATACAGGTCAGCACTTTCTCAGAAACTTAAAATCTTAGATGGGGTTGTCCAGTCCCCTGAAGGGTTAAGTGATTTGTCCATGGTTACACAGCTGGTAAGTATGGGTCAAAGATGGGAACTAGTCCAGATATTCCCGATATGGAAGCTGGCTCTTTATCAAGCTCTGTCTCTTAGGTCGTGAAGATGGTTAGAATAAAAACCAACACCACATGTCAATAAATAGATCACAGAAGAAGAAGAAGAAAATAGAGAGAGGAGAAACAAGCGGTCTGATTCACTAAGTCTAATAAAAGTCATGAGACTCTTCCCCAAAAAGAACATACTCAGATCTTCTGAAGAAACGACAAAAAGGGGGAACATCTCATGCTCCATGGAACAATAAGGAAGATAATGATAGGTACAAAAAACATCTGTTACTGGCCCCAGATGAGTTACACTGATTGGAAATTGCTTGCTCAGAGGAGGTTAAATTTCAGCAGGGATTTGAAATTGCAAACCTGAAAGCAAAACACTTTAGAAATATTATCTCACTTTATCCTCACAACAATACTGTGAGGTAGGTCCTATAATTATCCCAGTTTTACCGGTAGGGAAACTGAAGCAGGCAGAGGTTAAGTGACTTGCCCAGGGGCTGCCAGTCAGTTGATAAGCATTTTTTTAAGCAACCGTAATGTCTCAGAGAATGTGCTAAGTCTAGGGGATACAAAGAAAGGTCAATAACAAAAAAAGTCACTTCTGTCAAAGAGCTCACAATCTAGCTAACGACATAAAAACAAATTATATACAAGATAAAATGGAAATTATCAGCAAAGGAAAGGCCCTAGAGTTGAGAGGAATCAGGAAAGCCCTGTGCTTAGTAAGTGCCTTTCCAGATAGTGAGTGCCTGAAGAGGAATTTCAGCTCGATTCTTCAAGTCTAAAGTTCATCTACTGCCCCCAAAGAGCTTCACTGTTACTCTGGCATTGGAAGAAACCTTTTACCAGTCCAGTTTCTTTATCTGAAACATGAATGTAGTAGAAAGAGCACTTTGGAGTAAGAAAATCTGGTTTGTGATCCTGGATCTTCTACTTAGTGCCTGTATGTAAGGTTTTACACAAGTCATATACCTCCTTAGGCTTCATTTGCCTCATCTCTAAAAGGTGGGTTTTGCCATAAATGACCTTTGAGGTCACTTTAAATTCTAGATTTATTATCCTTTGATTTCTCTACAGGGAGATCAAGTGAGTTCTCCTGTGTTACATATTCAGTCGGTGGGAGAGCTAAGACTTGAATTTGGAGGTTCTTATGAGAAATCCAGAATTCTTTGCATTGTATCACTCTCTCAACATCTCTACCACCTGGCATCTTTGTGTTCCCATACACATACCACCTAGAAATTCCCATTACATCTGCATATGTGTAATGTACTTCTGTACATGTGTAATAATATCACATTATTACATCTGTATAAAATATCTGATTTCTTGAATATCATGAGAGAGGCAAGGGAGGTGGCACTGGAAAAACTTCAGTGAATAACTCCCCCCTGTTTCCCCTTCATTTAAGAAGCAAAAAAAAAAGTGGCAGAGGGAGGAAGATTGGAGACTATATCATATATCCCTATATCATATATTTATGGTATACTGTATCATAAAAACAATATCTGTGTCTTGAGCTTCATCTGTCTGGTTAGCCATGGGTGGAATGGAAGCATTTTGATTTACTAGCCTGAGAGCTTTCTCAATTTTCTTGTCAGGCAATATCTTTAAACAGCAATATAGTTATGACAGCTTGGATAACAGCATTTAGCGTGAGTCCAGAAGCTTTTTAGAGTGTATATTCCTTGCCTTTCACAGAGATCTCTGTCAGACATCACACTTCTGAAATGAGTGTGTGTATATGAATATGTTCATATATGTATATATGCATGTTTAAAGGATTTGTATGTATGCAGTGCTCTGCACTGTGTACTCTTCTGTATTCTGATGCGTATGATGGCATCTAGTCATTGACAGGGAATCTATTTTATTCTGGTAAGAAAATTTGAGTTGTCTGGCAATTCTCCGCTTCTCTCATAAATCAAGTCATATCAAAATCAAGGAGGAGATTCACGTTTTCTGGCAGCATATCAGGATGCAGGTATTGTACAGTTTGAAAGTTAGTTCAAAATAGGGATTGTGACAATTTATTGCATAGAAATTGGTAATTAAAGGAACAATGCTAAGCTCCTGTGCTAATGAGTAGATAATAGCTTCTGCATGCCTTGGTGAACAGTGAATCATCATGAGGGTCTGTGACATGTGAGCTGCAGATGGTTAATTATTATTGCTACAAAAGGCCGGTGACATAATAAAGCTATTATTTTAAATATCACACATTTCCCTATGCATTACTATTGCCTCAACATTTGAAGAAAGACAGATATGAGAACCCTCCCATGACATGCCTGCCAAGCAATTTGACCCTCCTGCAGATCCACTTTTAGCCTCATCTTCTTTCTCCTTGGCTTTTAAGACCTTTCTTAATATGGCCAGCTCTCCCTATTCCAACTTTATCTCCCACTGCACTTGTAACACCCCTTATTACACCCCCTTATGTTCGAGGATCCTACATGCATACCTTCACTCCTGGTGTTCTCTGTTATTCAGATGCTCCTCCCCTCTGCAGAGCTATCTGTTCGCTCCGCAGCCTTCAGATCTAATCCACAAGCATTTATTACATGCCTATTATGTTCAAGGCTATGTGCTGAAGCCTTTGACGTGAAGCCTCCCCGATCACTGCTGTCCTCATTGACCTTCTCCACTGAGTTACAGTTAAAAGCACATTGGCTAAGGAGACAAGAGTCCTATTCAAACACAACCTCTCACTAGCTGTGTGACGCTGTACAGTTTGCTTTACCTCTCTAGGTCTCAGTTTCCCCACCCATAAAGCCCTTAGGCCAATGTGTTTCTTTTTTTTTTCTTCTGTATGACCACACAGCAAAACAAGTGCCTTCAAAATTGGCTTGATAGAATAGTCACTGTATGAGAACAATTGTAGTGGTTTAGAGGACAAACTTGTGGTTTCTTCACAGTTTAAGATGATCTTAAAGGACCTTCTTATTTAAAGACACTCAAAATTTGGATCATTATCATATCCTAGGATCACAAATCTAGTGCCGAAAGGGACCTTGGAGGCTGTTTATTTAACTTCATTTGGTATATGAGGAAACTGAGTCCTAAGATTGCTAAGTAACTTTTTGGAAGGCCACGCAGGTAATAAATATTAGAGGTAGAATTCAAAGTCAGATCCCTGGACTCTAGAGACAATACTCTTTAATTATTAGGGTTAATTAAATCCTTGTACTATTCATGAGACTTTCTCACAAGGATAATTATTCTCTAATTTTACAGAGTTAAAAAATTAGTCATTTAATGTATTAGCACTTAAAATAACTTGTTACCTGCGTATACATATAAACAGAAATCATATCCTGTCCGTATTCATAAGCCCATAAGGTGAAATAAAATAAAGTCAGTTTCCCCTCAGTGAGGCCTTGACCTTGACTGGCGTTGATCCCACTTAGTTTGTCTCGTCCTGTATGAATGGATTCTGATTGATTCCTGTCAGTGACTGAAGCTTGACATGGCAAATGAGGCTGATTACTAAGGTCAGCCTTCTGGATTAGATAAATGTAGATGCAATTCAAAAGTGAATGATAACGTCGAATACTGTGACATGATTCACCGACCCCAGCGAATTTCCTCTATTCCTTTTACCCCTGGTAATTTATTGTAAACGGCACAGAGTTTTTTGAGTTCAAGGACTTGATCTTTTATTTATCAAGTTAAAAAGATTATTAAAATAGGTTATTGTGCCTCCCCAATCCTCACCCCCCCCCAAGAAAAAGAACACTTTCATGCTCAGGGCCTACTTATGATGCATAGTCTGGGAATTTTTAACTAAACAATATTGTTTGTTTTCTGTATGAAAATCATTAATCTTTTCTTTTTTAATCAGGTGGCAAGTCCTTGTTGAATATCTACTATAGGTTCATCATTGTGCTAGGTACCATGGAGCTTAAAAAAAGTTATAAGACACGGTCCCTGCTATCAAGAAGCTTATAGTCTAACTGGGGAGACAAATAAGCCTTAGGAAATAACTGTAGAATGATTAAACATAAAGTTGTGTGGTAATAACTTTAAATTCAGAGAAAAAAACCAGTGAGAGTGGCAGCCTGAAAATCTAGTAAAGTAATATGAGAACTGAATTTAAGTAGGAGATTGGAGAATAAGATTTGAACAGCTCTTCCTAGTCCCTCAGGCTCACAACCTGGGCATCATCCCTGACTCCTTGCTATCTCTCACTCCAGTATCCAATCTATTGCCAAGATTGATAGATTTTACCTTTGCAATATCTCTTGAATGTTCCCTCTTCTCTCCTCTGATACTGCCACTACCATGGTAAAGACCCTCATCACCTTATTTCTGTTCTACTGGAATAGCCTGCTTTGGGAGGGGAGCAGGGTCTGCCAGCATCAAGTCTTTCCCCACTCCAATACATCCTCCATTCAGCCACTAAAATGATTTCCCTGAAGTGCAGGTCCCATAATGTAAATCCAGGGGCTAACTGTGACCTCCAGGATCAAACAGAAAATCCTCAGTCATTTAAAGCCCTTTGTAACCCGACTTCCTCTCTTCTTCCTGCTCCCCTTTCCACTTTTCTAACACCTTCTCTACCACGAACACTTCGATTCAGTGACACTGGCCTCCTGGATGTTCCAAGAACAAGATACTTCATCTCTTAGCTCTGGGTATTTTTTCTGGCTGTACTCCATGCTTAGACTGCTCCGCATTCTCAGCCTCCTGGTTTCCCTGGTTTCTTTCAAGTCCCAACTAAAATCCCATCTTCAGCAAACCTTTCCCAGCCTCTCACTTGTACTATCATCCCCTTCTTTATTATTACCTGTTTATCTTGTATATAACTTGTTTTTACATACTTGTTTACTCTCTTCCCCAGTTAGATTGTGAGCTCCTTGAGAGCAGGGAATATCTTTTGCCTCTTTTTGTATCCCAGTCCTTAGCACACTACCTGGAACAAAGTAGGTGGTTAAATGTTTACTGATTGACTGATGAGAAAAACAAAGAGCATTCTTGCTTGCTAGAACATGAAAATAGATAGAGTCAGGAATATGCATGACTTGTTTGGAGGATGGTGATGAGACCAACTTATCTGTACTAAAGATTGCATGGTGAAGGCACAAATAGATAATGGAATGAATGAATGAATATTCTAGGAACCAGTAGATGAGAGATTTAAGATTAGAGAGAGTGAGAGAGAGTTGAGGTAGGTCTGTAGGGGGTGAGAGGAGGGAAGGAATCAATGGCACATATAGAGGAACTTGTCCTGGCAAAGAGAAGGGCCATTTATTCTTTTGAAGCAGTAGGAAAGGAGGAAATTGTGGGGGAATATGTTTGGGTGATGTGAAAAGATGAGGAGGAGAGAAGAGGTGGCTCTTAGTAGATGGCTTCAATTTTTTCAATGAAGTAGGAGGTGAGGTCTTCAAATAAGAGAGTTGGGGTAAAGGGCACATTTGGAGACTTGAGGAGGAATAAAAAGGTTTGGAACAGGCACTGTGGTGATTGGGATAATGAATTGATTAAGCACTTACAATACAATTGCCTCCTTGAATTGAACACCCATTCAGATTGTGTAACGAAAATTTGCCCTAGACACGGTGCAGTTTTGTGATTTTTGTTTATCTCAGTTTGGTAGCACACACATAGGAGGAGTGTGAGGGGAGGAATAATCTAAGTTCTAGCTTGACAAGTCATGATTCACAGTAGGCTCAAGAGAGCAAATGATTAGAATGCAGACAATAGTAGAGAGTTGAACCAATTCAACAAAGGGTCAAGATAAGGAAAGGAAGAGGGATGAGCCAGTAAAGGAGTATAGGTCTAAGAAAGAATTGAAAGGTAAAGAAAATGGAGGTCATGGTGAGGACAAAGAATAGATTTAATGGGTAATAAGGCACAGAGAAAAATGGAATTGTAAAAGATTATGATGTGATAAAGGAATTTCATGGATATGGAAGTGGAACACCTGTGGGTGAACTGAGAAATCATATGACCATCTGTGTGCAGCTGAGTTGAAATAGGAATTCAGTACATTACAGAACTGGAAAGTTAGGGTAACATTAATATATTTAAGTTTCTTTTTATGAGAGCATGAGTTGGTGTGAAGAGAAAAAAAATTCTACGTGAGGCACAGAGCTCTTGAGGAAGTAAGGAAAATGTCCTGAAGGTTGATAGCAGGTAACCACCTGCATCAGCATTAAATGATAAATTTGAGTAGCACGTGCCTGAAAGGAACAGAGGTCGAGTGATGTTTGTTAGAGGGAGACTGGGAGTGGCAGTGGAGGACAAGGAACAGTCTGACTTCTCTGTCTGGGTCAGTTAGTTGAGGAGAAGGAGGGAAAATATGGGAAAGGACGGCCAAAGTGCAGCACATTATGAAGGGAGCCAAGACTCAGTGGGGCCAGAAGATAGATGGAGTCATAAATGGCAAGTTTTAAGATGAAAAGAAGTTTCTTCATTATGGAGCAGCTATTCCTCAGAGTACAGAAGAAGGGATTGGGCAAATATGAGTGTTTAAAATTGTTTTTCTTTATAATGTTTATTGTTCTCTTGTTTTGTTACTTCAGATTGTTCTGCTAGCTCCGTTTGCTTCACTCTTCTTCAGTTTATAGACTTTCCGTTTTCCTCTGAAAATTTCCATTTTGTCATTTCTTTTAACGAAATAATATTCCATTACATTCGTATATCACAATTTGCTTAGCTGTTCTCCAGTATTCCCCTAGTAGCACCTTCTTAGTCTCATGTTTTGTGACTACTGTGAAAAAAACACACCACTATAAAATGTACTGATACGTTTTAAAAAATCTCTTGCTTTATTTCTTCTTACAGAAAGTCCCTTTTTCCTTTAAATCTCTGCTTATATTTGTGGCAGAACCTCCCTTTTTGGTGGATTTTTAGATTTGCAATACTTTTTGACACTCAGTATTTTCTTAGATTTATTCATCTCCCCAGATTTAATTCTTGAATTGAGGTGTAGTGGTAGGGCTGCAATTTTAGGTCAGGTGGTTAGCCCTTCCTGGTCTTATGGGAGGTCCCCAGTCTTCTTATGCTACCTTAACCTTTCCCAGCTGGGACTCTTTGAAACTATGGAGATCAGAGCTCTGGATCCTCAGGTTCCCCTGTTGCTTCTCACTATTGAGTGTTAGGAAAGTCAGACCTCTTGGACCAGCCTGTCCAGGACTGAGCACAGTTTATACTACACTGGTTCTGGGTTTCTGGTTGCTGTCTGCTGCTGTTGGCTTGAGCATACAAGGCATCATACATAGGGCAATCTGCCCACCTGGAGGCTTTCTGACTACCTGTAGGTTTTCTTAAGGGAGCTTATACCCTTGCTCCCTCCAGATGCAGAATTTTGTAGACAATACATCTTCCTTTCCTATCACTAGTCATATGGTGAGGCTTCTCTAACCTAGAGCAGGCTTTGCTGGAAGGTTGCATTTTTCTGTTGTGTGGGGCCTTCTGGCTAACTTTGTGCAGTTAAAGAGTAGAAAATGTCACTTACTGCATTTTCTCATTGCTTTTCTTGATCAATGTAATGGCAAGCAAAGTGGGACTTCTTTTTGTCTTTTGTTTTGGAGTGCTTCTCAGCACCAAGGCAATCAAGTGCCTTTGACTGAGTATTGCCTTTGTTTATAGGAAGGCCCACACCCTTTTGCTAATTAGGTCACAAGAGATGTGAAACCCTTGAGAGGTGTGAAGCACTCTGACCCTGAAGAAGTGTATTTATACTCTGAGGATAACATTTTGCTTGGGACTCACTCATTGGAAGAGTATTTGTGTGGAGACTCTGGGTAGCCGTTAAGGAGCCACACACCCCTCTTAGAAAACGCAGATGTTGGTGCTTCTCTCTCTGGTAACTATATATGTATAGCTTTGGTCAGACAGCTTGAAGCCTGTCTGTTGATTTGTGTTATTTGCTCTGTTTGTAATTTCTGTTTACATTTGCTCTGAAGTTCAGGGTGCTGACTTTTTCCCTTGAACTAAGTGAACAACATATGTATGTTTAGTTAAAGTGAGATTGTAAACCCCTAAAAGTTGGTTTCCTTAGCAAAACAGATCAAAAACGTGTGCTGGCAGCCCTCCTGTGTGCTGGTGTTGTTGGTCTTACACTTCCACAGCAGCTGCTAGCAACATTTTGTTAGAATAATTAATTGGTCTAATGTGGACTTCAGTGTTTTGTTAAGTAAGTATGTGAGAGTTGGTCACAACCTGTTTAGGCACCTATCTTAGGAGGATGGCCTTCCTGATGCAAAAGAGTAACTAATCCCCAAACTGTTGGTGTTTGTCCTTCATTCAATGACATCAGGAAGGTGAGGTCTTGCCTTGCAAGTTAAGTGGATTTAAGTGAAGCAGGGCTGTGCAAAGTCACCAGCCTCACTCTCTCCTCCAGAGTTATCTGAGTCCAGTGGCACAACATAGACCAGGAAGACTAGAGATGGCCCCAGATGCAGTGGGAGTCCTTGGCCTTTTTAAGCTGAGGTCTTTCCCAGGTATCAGATTGTCTGAGGCTACACTTATTCAGTGATTAAGGCTAGGTAAGAAATGAGGCAAAAGAAGTCCTCTTTTACCTACTCAAAAAGAAAAAAATCAATCTGGGAGGAGAAGACCCTCAGGGTTTCTGGCCAGACCAAAAGCAGTTGCTATTTACACTCACTCTGAGACATCAAAACCAAAACAATGACCAACAGAGACTTGGGCTGGGACTTATTATTGTTCAATCAGTGAGAGCCGGAGTGATTTGGGTTTAAGGCATACTCAAGTAGCTCCATTTGAAACTCCCAATGGGCCTTAGCTGGTTTTCCCAGAGCTCTATTTCAAGTAATATACTTTCCTTTGGGCAGAGCAGCTACATGTAAGTGAATGGTCGCCCATGTGGACAGAGTGAAGAGAGGGAGGAAGGGAGGAAGCAAAGAAGGAAGGAAGGGAGGGTGGGAGGGAGGAAGGGAAGGAGAAAGGAAAGAAGGAAAGAAGGAAGGAAAGATCAACATTGCCCAACTGGAACTGGCCAGTTGGGTCCTGGGGGAGGCAGCTATACTACTCACAAATTGTTGTTTGTCCTTCATTCTTGAAGAGGACAAATGACATCAGGAAGGTGATGACTTGCAAGTGAATTGAATTTAAGTGAAGCAGGATTGTGCAAAATCACAAGCTTTACTCTCACCTCCATAGCCAAACTAATTCTACAGAAAGGCAACCAGGTTACACTGCACAAGAGTTCATGCAGTTGCACATTCTGTTTTTTTTTTCAGTCAAAAAAATGAAAGACAAAAGAGGAAGGTTAGAGGAAAAACTGCTGGAACAGAGTGAAAGGAGTGTGTGGTAGGCCCTAGCTCCACGGGCTTGGAAGTGGTGCAGCTCTAGGGATGCTTCCAGAGCCCCAGATGCAGTTGCTTCTGGCCCCAGGCCCACCCCCTGGGAGGAATTAAGGGGCAGATAAGAACAGGAGTGAAGAGCCTGCTTGGATCTGAGTTGCAGTCAGGGGCTGGAGGTTCTTGGGGGAGGAGGAGCACTGGTGTGGCAGAGTTTCCTCTGTAGAAGTAGCTCTGAAAACAGCAGCACAGCCCCTTAAGCTTGGGATAAAGTACTCTCTACTCTACAAGCAGTCATGGGCAGACAGAAAGCTCATTGGCTAGGAACATGAACAGGCAACAAAAACAGACTGAGATTCAGACTCAGACTTTGGAATCTTGCTTTAGTGACAAAGAAGATCAAAACATACAACCAGAAGAAGTCAACCAAGTCAAAGAGCCTACATCAAAAGCCTCCAAGAAAAACATGAACTGGTCTCAGGCGATGGATGAGCTCAAAAAGGATTTGGAAAAGCAAGTAAGAGAAGTAGAGGAAAAATTGGCAAGAGAAATGAGAGTGATGCAAGAAAACCATGAAAAACAAGTCAATGACTGGCTAAAGGAGGCCCAAAAAATACTGAAGAAAATAACACCTTAAAAAAATAGACTAACTCAAATGGCAAAAGAGCTCCAAAAAGCCAATGAGGAGAAGAATACCTTGAAAAGCAGAATTAGTCAAATGGAAAAGGAGGTCCAAAAGATCGCTGAAGAAAATAATACCTTAAATCAAGATATTATAAAACAGAACCAAAAGAATGAAAAAATGGAAGACAGTGTAAAATACCTCATTGGACAAACCACTGACCTGGAAAATAGATCCAGGAGAGATAATTTAAAAAAATATTGTACTACCTGAAAGCCATGATCAAAAAAAGAGCCTAGACTTGATCTTTCAAGAAATTATCAAGGAAAATTGCCCTGATATCCTAGAGCCAGAGGGTAAAATAGAAATTGAAAGAATCCACAGATCACTTCTTGAAAAAGATCCCAAAAAGAAAACTCCTTAGAATATTGTCGCCAAATTCCAGAGCTCCCAGATCAAGGGGAAAATACTGTAAGCAGCCAGAAAGAAACAATTGGAGTATTGTGGAAACATAATCAGAATAATTCAAGATCTAGCAGCTTCCACATTAAGGGATCAAAGGGTGTGGAATATGATAATTCTGGAGGTCAAAGGAGTTAGGACTAAAACCAACAATCACCTACCCAGAAAAACTGAGTATAATGCTCCAAGGCAAAATATGGATTTTAAATAAAATAGAGGACTTTCAAACTGTCTCAGTGAAAAGGTCAGAGTTGAATAGAAAATTTGACTTTCAAACACAAGAATGAAAAGAAGCATGAAAAGGTAAACAAGAAAGAGAAATCATAAGGATTTACTAAAGTGGAACTGTTTTGCTTGTTTTCCTACATGAAAAGATGATGTGTGTAATTCATGAGACCTCAGTATTAGGATAGTTAAAGGGCACAGGGTGAGTTGAATATGAAGGAATGATATTTAAAAAAATAAAGTTAAGGGACGAGAGAGGACTATATTGAGAAAGGGAGAAAGGGAGAGATAGAATGGGGTAAATTATCTCACATGAAAGTGACAAGAAAAAGCAGTTCATTGGAGGGGCAGAGAGGGCAGGTGAGGGGGAATGAGTGAATCTTGCTGTCATTGGATTTGACTTGAGGACAGAATAACATACACACTCAGTTGTGTATCTTACCCCACATGAAAGTAGGGGGAAGGGGATAAAAAGGGGGAGCGATAGAAAGGAAGGCAGATAGGCAGAAGAAGTAATCAAAAGCATACAATTTTGAAAAGGGACAGTGTCAAGGGAGAAAATCGAATAAAGGTGGGGCAGGATAGGATGGAGGGATAGTTAGTCTTTCACAACATGACTATTTATGGGAGTGTTTTGCCTATGTTGAATTGCTTGCCTTCTTAGGGAGAGTGAGTGGGGAGGGAAAAGGGGAGAGAATTTGGAATTCAAAGTTTTAAAATAAGATGTTAAAAAAGTTGTTTTTGCTTGTAACTGGGAAATAAGATTTACAGGCAGTGGGGCATAGAAATCTATCTTGCCCTACAAGAAAGTAAAGGGAAAAAGGATGGGGGAGAGGGAGTGGGTGACAGAAGGGAGGGCTGACTGGGGAATGGGGCAATCAGAATATATGCCATCTTGGAGTGGGAGGGAGGGAAGAAATGGGGAGAAAATTTGTAACTCAAAATCTTGTGGAAATCAATGCTGAAACTACAAAAAAAATTAAATAATAAAGATTTTATAGAGAAAAAGAATCTTTTCTAGACCATACAAGTTTCCAGAATACCTTGCTCACCACTCATGTGGTTAGCTGAGTTAACCACATATTCAAACTGACTTAAAAATTTAGTATAGTCATTTGAAACTGAAGTGATTCTTTATGAGAATTCTTAAAAAGAAACAGGATGTTTACAGTTTATAGTTGTATTTGCATACAATCCAATTCAAACATATATCTTTGTGTATAAATATGTATATGTACATGATGTGTATATTTACTATTAAAATTAAAGGAAAAGAATCTTTTTGTTGACAATAAAAATATTTTTAGAGGGAAAAAAGGAGAAACAGTTCAGTTGAAGCTGTGAATATTATCAAGATTAAATTCTTTCTATTATCATAATTTTAAGGTGTTATATGGACTTTTATAACCATGGATGCCCATGCTACAGGACTGAGTTAAATACAATTAAATTAATTTCTTTTCCAGGGAATAAGAATCTTAAATGAGGAGTTGGTGTTTAAATGCCAAATAGCGAGTTCCCTCTCATTCATGAAAGAACTTCATGTAGAATCTAATTGACCACTTGTCAGGTAAGTTGTTAAGAGTATTTTTGTTTGGTACTTTGAACTCCAAAATCCTGTATGATTTGTTTTGTGTGAAAAAAAATGAAACTTCAAGCCTACCTTTTTAGCATGGTCACTGTAGTATTTAAGTATACAGCCTTTGTTTTTAAAATGCCCATATTTAAAATCATCATTCTTGCAAAGTTTATTACTTGCATATAAAATAATCCCATATTTTCAAAATATTCCAGGAGTCTTTCTTTGATATTAATAACCAGTGTAACAGAATTAATGCTCCAAGCCTGATCTCCGTTTTCATGCAGAACTCTCCACTTTTAAAGAGTCAATTCCTATGGGATAATGCATCTAGAGTAGGTATCATCCATTATCTTGTCTCTCTTCCTTCTTCTGTGTGATGCCCTATCATCATTGGTACTTTCCTGAAGCCTAAAACAGAAGGCTGAATACTTACTGTGAAGCTGCTCTGAAAAGCTAAGAAGTGAAATAGGTGCTTCAGCTGTGACAAGGTGATTGGCTACCTCCACTCCAAATTTTGGTCCATTAGATCCAAATATCACTATACCCAGACCCTATAATTTTTGTTTCTAACAGAGGAAAAAGTGTGGTCTCTGTTTTTGAGAACCTTGGAACTTATATTGTAGGATCTCCTGTTTGTGGCAGCTTGCAATTTACACAGCAATATAAAATGTTGGAAACCCATTCCCTAACATATGATTTTAATGAAACATAAAAAGGAACCAATCAATATATAACAAGTTGAACACTTTCCAGCCTTTCTATAAAAACCAAATGCAATAGCAGTTGTAACAGCTTGATGGGTAAACCTTCATAAAGCTGCAGATCACGAATGCGTCTGGTTTGCATTGTGATAGAAATGATTCCCAGGTTTTTTTTTTTCCTTTATGGCTTCTTAGTTTACCCATTAAATTTGACCTCTTGTCTTCAACCTATTTACATTCAGGGTGCTTTCTGACCATTTTCGCAACCTACGTGAAACTCTTCTATTTCTATTTGAATCTTTCAAATGGAAAAGTTATACATTTTACTTTTGGCTGTGTTAGCTTTATTTATTTATTTTTTGTAGGTTGTCTGGCTGGTCAGATAATCCATCCGCCATCTATTGGCTTGGTTTGCTCTTTGCTCTGACTTTAAAAAAATCCATTACTCTGGCTTGATTTTTCTTGCAGCTGACATCTGGTACAGTCAGTGTATCTGGAAGCAACCCAGAAAGAACAGCAGCTGAAAGTGGAGAAATATTTTCTCTTTAGAAAGGTTAGGTACTGATTTTATCCAAGTCTGGCTTTTTCCTTTTTGTATCTCTAGTTAACTAGATTTTTAATTAGCCCTTTGTTAGCTACATTATTTATTTTTTCAAAAAATAAAATTAAATCATTTGATGTTGGTATCCTCTGGAAGACATCTAAATATATATGTATGAATGGCAAACCATTCCAGTATCTCTGCCAAGAGAACCCCACATGGGGTCACAAGGAGTGGGACGCAAATAAAACAGCTAAATGTCAACAAATGTATACATATACTCACACATGTGTATATATGTTTATGTTTATATATACATATATATACACACATATATAATGATAAACAGGGTGGTATATTGTATAGAAGGAAAGTCTTAGAATCAAGAAGGTCTGAGTCCAGTTTCTGCCTCTAATTATGGCACATAACTATGCTATAGTAGCTGTACCTCTTTCAATGCCTGGGGCCTCCTCAGTGGTTAATTTCCATCCATCCATCCATCCCTGCTGTCTTCTTGCAGCAGAACATCCTTCCATCATTGATGTCCCCTTCTTTCATTAGTGAGTTCCTATTGGAGCCTTCATTTTGGAGAAGGCCATTGGCTAACCAACCTTCATTCCCCTCCCAGATGTGCCTCTAAAATTGTGGCCTTCGATAACGCGTCTCCACGCAGGTTTCTTTCCTCTCATGCTTATCTTTCTCCCATTAGAAGGTAAGCCCTTTGAGGGAAGGACTGTCTTTTTTTTTGCTTTTATTTGCACGTCCATCATGTAGCACAGTGTTCAGGACATAATATGCCCTTCGTAAATGCTTAGTAATGCCTTATATTATCTAGCATTGCGACACGCACAGATTAATGTCTCCCCCACACTACCCTCTGGGTAAGATTGTTACAGGAATTAAAGACCTAGGGCTAATCTACAATGTTGGAGGTAGTTTCCACATCCAGTCTTCCCTGCAATGATCACAGCACAGGTTTGGAACACACCCAAAAGCATACCTACATACATATGTAATATATTTATATGAATGTATACTTATAACTTACTATTGCAATCAAGTCCTATTCTAATGTCACATCATAGTGCAGACATCATTTTAGGTGCTCTTGACATCTCTGCATTATTTATGAATGTATGAATGAGCCATTCATTTTAAAAAATATATTTATTCTTAAAATCATTTTTAAAAACTTTGAGCTCCAAATTTTCTTTTTTTCCCACTTTTTAAGAAGGCAAACAATATGGTATCAGCTATGCACATGAAATCATGTAAAATATATTTCCAGATTAGACATGTTGCAAAAAACAAAACAAAACATGAAAAATAAAGGAAGGGAAAGAACATGCTTCAATCTGCACTCAGAATTCATCAGTTCTCTCTCTGGAAATAGAAGCATTTTTCACATGGGTTCCCTGGAATGTTCTTGATCAGAGCAGCCAAGTCTTTCAGAGTAGATTGTTGGCGCAATATCACTGATTCTGGGTACGATGTTTCCCCAGTTCTGATCACTTCACTTTGTATCAGTCTGTGTAAGTTTTCCGTGGATTTTCTGAAACCATCCTGCTTGTCGTTTCTCATTTGTTATCGTTCAGCTGCTTCAGTCGAGTCTCACTCTTTCCTGACACCATTTGGAGTTTTCTTGGCAAAGATGCTGCCGGGGTTTGCCATTTCCTTTTCCAACCCATTTTACAGATGAGGAAACTGAGGCAGACAGGGTTGAGTGACACACCCAGAGTCAAACAGCTAGTAAGAATCTGAGGCCAGATTTGAACTCAAGTTTTCCTGACTCCAGGCCCAGCACTGTATATGCTGTGCCACTGAGCAACCCTGTCATTTCTTATAGCACAGAAGTATTCCATCAGAGTCATATACCACATTCTCCGGTTGATGCCCAATTCTTTGACACCCAAAAAGAAGGCATAAATATTTTTGTACACATAGGCCCTTTTTTCTTTTCTTTGATCTCTTTGGAATATAGACCTAGCAGTGCTATTGCAGTGTCAAAAGGTATGCAAAGTTTTATAGAATCAGTTATTCTTTTAGTGCTGATTAGGCTGGTACTGTATGCCAGGGACTATTCTAGGCACTAGGAGACAAAGAAAAAGAAAGGAAGGAACGAGCGCATAAAGAATCCTTATTTATAAAGATCTTATATTCTAATGCAGGGCTGTCCAACCTTAAGTTTTTATGGAAACAATAGACAATATAGTTTGATTTGCCATTTTAGTGAGAGCTCTGGGTAGCTCAGCTTCTTTTACTAAAGCATTTATGTAAATTTCTATGCTTGTAGGCAGCCTGTGGGCTGTATTTTGGACAGCCCTGTTCTAATAGGCGAGAAAGTACAAATATTTTCAGAATAAATATAAGGTGAATAAATACAACGTATGTAAGTAGGTAGGAATGCCTTCATGAATGTGGAGCATGAGTTTCATCTTTTTTATTTTTCCCAATGTATTTTTTATTTATTCCATTACATGTTTCTCAATTAAATGTAAAAAAAAAATTAACGTTATTTTTTTTAAATTTTGAATTCCAAGTCATCTTTCCTTTTGTCCCCCGACCCTGAGAAAGCAAGCAATTTGATGTTGGGATACATGTGAAGTCATGTCAAACATATTTCCATATTAGCCATGTTGCAAAAGAAAACACAAATTTTAAAAAAAGGAAAAAAAAGTATGCTTTGTTATGCATTTGGACTCCATCGGTTCTTTCTCTGAAGACTGATGACCTCTTTCATTGTAAGTCTTTTGGGATTGTCTCGGATCAGCGTATTGCTAAGAATAGCTAAGTCATTCACGGTTGATCGTTGTGTAACGTTGCTGTTGTCGTGTACAATGTTCTCATGATTCTTCGCAATTCACTTTGTATCAGTCCATGAAAGACCGGGTTTTTCTGAAACTATCTGGCTCATCATTTCCTGCAGTATAGTAATATTTCATAACAATCATAAACAACCTTTTTAATTATCCCCCAATTGATGTTTATCAAACCCTCAGTTTTCAGTTCTTTGCCACCACAAAAAGAGCTGCCACAAATATTTTTGTACATACAGGTCCTATTCCTTTTTGTTTTTAATTAATTCATTGGGATACAAACCTAGTGGTGGCATAGCTGAGTCAAAGGTTATGCGCAGTTTTATAACCCTTTGGACATAGTTCCTAATTGCTCTACGGAATGCTTGGATCAGCCGCAATTCCACCAATAGTGCACTAGTGTTCCAATTTTTCTACATGCCCTCCAACTTTTGTGAGTTTGGTTTAGTGGCATGTTACCCAGTTTGATAAGTGTGAGGTGGTACCTTGAAGTTGTTTTAATTTGCATTTCTCTAATCAATAGTGATTTAGGGCATTTTTGCATATGACTATAGATAGCTTTGATTTCTTCTTCTGAAAACTGCCTATTCATATCCTTTGACAATTCATCAATTAGGACGTGACTTATATTCTTATAAATTTGACTTGGTTCCCTACATAGTTGAGAAAAAGGCCTTTATCATAGAAGCTTGCTGTAAAAGTTTTCCCCCAGTTTCTTGCTTTCCTTCTAACCTTGGCTGCATTGGTTTCTGCAAAACCTCTTCAATTCGATTTAATCAAAATTAGCTATTTTATATGCTGTAATGTTCTCTATCTCTTGTTTTGTCATAATTTTTCCCTTATGCCTAGATGTGACTGGTCAAATTTTCCAAGCTACGTGTTTTTGCTTATGGTATCACCCTTTATGTTTAACTTATATACTCATTTTGACCTTATCTTTGTGTTTGTTGTGAGATGTTGGTCAATACTTAGTTTTTGCCAAACAGTTTTCTAGTTTTTCAGCAATTTTTGTCGAATAATGAGTTCTTTTCCCAAAAAAGCTTTATTCTTAGGATATATCAAACACTAGATTACTATGGCCATTTACCCCTATGTGTTGTATACCTGATCTGTTCTACTGAGCCACCACCACTCTGTTTCTTAGTCAGCATCAGATAGTTTTGATGGTTGCTGATTTATGACATAGTTGGAGATATAGTTCTTTCCTTTGCATTTCTTTCATTGATTTCCTTGATATTCTTGACCTTTTGTTCTTCCAGATGAATTTTGCTTTTTTTTCTCACTCTATAAAATAGGGTTTTTTTTGGTAGTACAATGGCATGACACAGAATAGATAAATTAATTTAGGTAGAATTGTCATTTTTATTATATTGACTTGGCCATAAAGAATTCATATTTCTCTGTTTGTTTAGATCAGACTTTTTTGTGTGGAAATTGTTTTGCAATTGCATTCATATAGCTCCTAGGTTTGTCTTGGAAGGCAGACTCCCAAGGCATTTTATTTTGTCTGTAGTTATTTTAAATAAAATTTCTTTTTCTATCTCTTGCTGCCCGATTTTGTTGGTGAGATACAGAAATGCTGATGATTTATGTGGGTTTATTTTATATCCTGAAACTTTGCTGATGTTGTGTCAGCTCATTTTTCAGTTGATTCTCTAAGTATGCCGTCATATCTTCCAAGAATGGTAGTTTTTTTTTTCTCATTGTCCATCAATTTCTTTTCCTTCTCTTATTGCTAATGCTAACATTTCTAGTACAATATTGAATAACAGTAGTGATAATGGGGATCCTTACTTAACCCTGATCTTATTGGGAAGGCTTCTAGCTTATCCTCATTATAAATAATGCCTGCTGGTGGTTTTATATAGATACTATTTATCATTTTAAGAAAAGCTCCTTTTATTCCTATGATTTCTACTGTTTGAAATGGGAATAAGTGTTGTTTTGTGGTCAAAAAAATTTTCTCCGTCAATTGAGAATATCACATGTTTTTTGTTGGTTTTGTTATTTAAATGGTCAAGTAGCCTGGCAATTTTTTAATATTGAATGAGCCCTGCATTTCTGGTATAAATCACACCTGATTAGAGTTTATGATCTTTGTGACATATTGCTGTAAATTCCTTGCTAGTATTTCATTTTTTTAGTTTTGGATTAATAATTATTAGGAAAAGTGGTCTATAATTTTCTTTCTGTATTTCAGTATCCTTGGTTTAGGTTTCACCATCATATTTATGTATTAAAAGGAATTAAATAGAACTTCTTTCCTTATTTTTCCAAATCATTTTTATAGTGTAGAATTAATTGTTCTTGAAATATTTGGTAGTATCCACTTGTGAATCCACCTGATCCTGGGGATTTTTTTCTTGGGAAGTTTATTTAGGGCTTTTCCAATTTCCTTTTTCTAAGATAATGTTATTTAAGTGTTCTGTTTTCTCTTCCTCATATTTCTGAGCTCATATCTGGCCTTAAACGGTTACTAGCTGTGTGGTGTTGAGCAAATCATATAATTCTGATTGCCTCAGTCTTCTCATCTGTAAAATGAGCTGGAGAAGGAAATGGCCAAGCACTTCAATGACTTTGCCAAGAAAACCCCAAATGGGATCATGAAGAGTTAGACGGACTGAAATGACTAAACAACAGTAACAAAATTCCTCTCCTTTTAATCTGGGTGTTTATGTTTTTGTTTATCCATCTCACTTAGACTTATTAGCATGTAATTGGGCAAAATAGCTGCTAATACTTTCTTTAATTTTTCCTTTATTGGTGATGAATTCACTCTTTTGATTTTTAATATTTGTAATTTGATTTTCTTCTTTTTTTTTTCTTTTTTTAATTAAATTAACCAGTGGCTTATCTATTTTATTGTTCTATTTTTCATAAAATTAGCTCCTTTTATTTATTAGTTCAAAATTTTCTTAATTTCAGTTGTATTAATCTTTCCTTTGATTTTAAGAATTTAAAGTTTGGTATTTAATAGATAATTTTTATTTATTCTTTTTCTAGTTTTTTTAATTGCATGCCTAATTCATTGATCTTCTCTTTCTCTATTTTAAGTATATGTAAGTATATATATATATACATATATATATATATATGTGTGTGTGTGTGTGTATGCATGTATACACACACACACACACACACACGTATATGCTTTTGCTGCCTCCCATAAATTTTGGTGTGTTGTTGATTGTCATCCTTTTTTTAATTCATTCTCAGCTGATTGTCACACAATATTGCTGGTACTTTGTACCCATTACATTTCACTTTGCATCAAAACATGTAAGTCTTTCTAGGTTTTTCTGAGAGCATCCTGCTTATCATTTCTTATGGTACAATAGTAGTATTCCATCATAATTACATACCACAACTTATTCAGCCATCCCCCAATTGATGGGCATCCCCTTAATTTACAATTCTTTATCCCTAGAAAAGAGCTGCCATAAATATTTTTTGTACATATAGGTCCTTTTCATTTTTGTTTTGTATCTCTTTTTGGATATAGACCTAGTAAGTGGTGTTGCTATGTCAAAGGGTATGCATGGTTTTATAGCCCTTTGGGCATACTTTTAAATTGCTCTATAAAATGGTTTAATCAATTCACAATTAGTTTTCTTCAGGAGGCTATCATATCTAACTTTTCTAAAATCTTATTCATCTCCTAAACTTTTTCTTATTTATTTGATGGTTAAATGTATCTAATTCTGAGAGAGGAAAGTTGAAATCTGCCAGTAATATAGTTTTACTGTCTCTTTCTTCCTATAACAGTTAACTTTCCTTTTAATAATTGGCATTCTGTGCTGTTTGATGGCATATACTTTTAGTTGATATTACTTCATTATCTTTGGTACCTTTTAGCAAAATATAGTTTCTTTCCTTCTCGCTTTAGCTAGAGAGAGACAGCCTGCGATAGAATGTTTTGGGAACAAGATGTGTTAATGAGAACTGGATGTATTTTGAACTTGGGGTTCAGGCACAGGCACCCAAGCAGAGGCTGTTAGGATTTAGGGTCAAAGCACAAACACCTCATCAAAATCATGCCATGATAATCAACTTACACCCAGTGCGCTCTATATATACTCATTCTTCCTGCCTTCGTAATTATATTCTAAGCCTTCTAGTCCTTTAATATGGAAGCTGCTAAATCTTGTGTGATCTTGGCTGTGGCTCCACAATATGTGAATTGTTTCTTTCTGGCTGCTTGCAATATTTTGTCTTTTATTTGGGAGCTCTGGAATTTTACTATAATATTCCTGGGAGTTTTCATTTCAGGTGGTTATTGGTGGATTCTTTCAGTTTCTATTTTACCATCTAATTTGATGATATCAGGGCAGTGGTTTTTCCAATCAGGTATTTTACTTTTTTGTCTATTTTTCTTTCTTTTGTTTTGTTGTTTCTTCATGTCTCATGAAGTCATGAGTTTCCACTTCCCCAACTCTAGTTATTAAGGAATTATCTTATTCAGTGAGCTTTTGTACCTCTTTTTCCATTTGGCCAATTCTTTTTTTTAAGAAGTTATTTTTTTCAATTATTTTTTGTGGACCTTTTTGCTAAACTATTAATTGTCTTTTCATAATTTTTCCTTTGCTTTCATTTCTTTCTCTAACTTTACCTTTTGCATATTTTTTCTGAATTTTGAGAATCATTTTTAACCTCTTTCAGGAATTCTCTTTGGGTTTGTTTTCAATTCACATTTTTATTTCAGGTTTCACTTGTAATTGTTTTGACTTCATGATCTTATCCTGAGCTTATGTTTTGATCTTCCTTGTCTTCATATTAGCTTTTTATGGCCAGTTTCTTTCTTCCTTCTTTCCTTCCTTTCTTTCTTTCCTTGTTTCTTTTTCCTTCCTTCCTTCTTTCCTTCCTTTCTTCCTTCCTTCCTTCTTTCCTTCCTTCCTTCCTTCCTTCTTTCCTTCCTTCCTTCCTTCCTTCCTTCCTTCCTTCCTTCCTTCCTTCCTTCCTTCCTTCCTTCCTTCCTTCTTTCCTTCCTTCTTTCTTTTCTTCCTTCCTTCTCATTTTTCCACTCTGTTTCTTGGTTTGGAACTTTATGTTAATGCTGGGCTCTGTTCCTGGCTTGGAAGATAGGGGTGGGGAAGGTAGGGGTCCTATCTCAAGCTTCAGGCTTTTTCACATTACTTTTTTCAGAGCCGGTTCTGGATTTTGGAAGTTTGTGGTGCTTCAAAGGTAGTGTGATCTTGATGTGGGTGTAGTCAGCACTTTCTTGGTCTTCACTCTGATCTTTACTTAGGAAGGGCCCCTGATCCTTCGAGACTGCAAACAATACTGCTCCTCAGGAACCCTCCTCCCTTTTACTAGAAACAACACTGTTCCTCAGGGTCCCTGATCCCTTGGGGCAGGAAATGATTCTGCCCCTCAGGGTTTCCAGGCCCTCTTGACTGAAAGTTTTCCTCTCCACCTTTGAACGATGATGGAGAAGCGAGTATAATCCGTGATGTTGCCAGTGTGTTGCTTTGTTAATTGCTAACACTGGGGTACCTTGTAGTTTTTTTCTGACTAGTTTCCAGGTCCCCTTACTGTTTCTGGCTTGAGAGATCCCAAAGCTGCTGCTGCTTCTGTCACCACCCGCTTGTTCTACTGCTGGTGTTTCATCCACATGGGCTCCAGGCCAGCCTATGTCACTGATCTCTTTTTCCAACCCCCTATGTTGTTTTAGCCAGAAGAATGTCTCCCTTTGACCTTTTGTTGTCTCTGCCTCTCCTGTATTCAGTTTGAGGCATTATTTTAAAGTTGTATGGAAGGGAATATTGGGAGAACCCCACTGAGTATTTTTTCTACTCTATCATTTTTTCTCTGCCCCCTTAAGGCTCCCAACTGTGTTTTCAGGAAATCACAATTCTACTACCTTCAGAAGAGATATCTAATTAATAATGTAATTCCTGAATATTTATCAGCCAGTAAAGCAAATGTTTGCTGAGTACCTACTGTGTATTTAGCACTATGTAGGTAATATAGTGACAGAGTTTTTTAAAGAAAGACTATTTCTAGCTCTGAAAGAGTTTATAATTGAAAGTGGTTAGGGGGACAAGAAGAATGTATTTGAAATAATTAGTAAAAAAATGAAACTACTAAATGAAATGCTAACATGTGTCTTACAGGAGGTGATGCCATTGGATTTAAGGAAAAATTTACTTGAATTCCATCAGAATATGTGTGTATGCACATACACATATCCATATTGCTTTCTTTCTGAGATAGAGGAGGCTTTGGCATCAGGATGCACCAAAGTTGAAATTCTGCTCCAAGTCACGTACGGTTCATGTGATGGTGATCTCTTTGTCAGGACTCACTCTCAATCTATAAATTGCATTTGGAGTGCTGACCTGCTTCAATGGCTAGAGTTTCTATACCAGGAATTCCCTCACATGATAGAAATTGTTTCAGACCAAATCCAAATGGACAAAACATTCTGTTGGATTCTGGGAATATAAAGACAAAATGAAGCAGTCCTGGTCCTCAAGGAGCTTAAATTCTAATGTGAGGTTCCATTCCTTTAGCTTTTCTCATACAGTGAAGCATTTATTTGCTACACAGGGACGTCTTCCCACTGAAAGCAAGATGTCTATATACCTAGCCTTACTCGGCATCTGCCTCAGTGTGGCAGGATGAAGCACTGAATTGAGGACTCCTTACTAATTTGACAGAAAGATTGTGGATCTGTTTTCCCCTGTCATGAGCTCTGCTGCTGTTTCTATGCGGAAGTGGCTGATAGGCTTAGTTCACACAACAATCTGTGTTGTGAGCTTTTCTTTCTCTAGGCCTTAAAAGGAAGCCATTGTTAAGCATGACTCTTCTTTGTCCTTGTTTTGCCCCCAGGCAGGTTTAAATCGCACCTGTCATACCAACTCTCCCTCCAATCTTGCCACTCTATTAACATGTCTGGCAGCCTGCTTGCCACATTGCCATAGGCTGGAGAAATATAGAAGACACAAATGCCAAGGAGATGGCTTTCACCCAGATGATGCCACAGCCCTTGGGCGTTATCATGTTGTGACCTCCTCCATATGTTCACCCTACAACTCAGCGGGTCCTTCTTCATGTTCCTGGTGGCTGTATAGCTATCGAGTCAATACTGATGTTTTCAAATTCAGATTCCCATAGGAATGCTAATTGCTTAAATTAATACCTAATGAAGTTAATTTGTAATGATTTCTAGTGGTATTGATATTGAGTGTAATTATCCCATCTACTGAGTATTCCCTGAAAATTTCCAACCTGAAAACCAAACCAAAGGGAGGATCAATGTTTTTGTTGATTTTTGTTGTGTTTTATTTGCTCATTTAAGGCAGTGGGAGGAAGTCCATACCAAAATGAGTCTAACATTCTCTTTCTTTGGCCCTGGTTAATAATTTTTTATTTGGTTAACAGCATGGCTGGGGGGAAAAAAGGCATATCTTTAATGTGGCAGTAATGGGTTCATGAGAATCTATCTTGTGGTGATTTTTTCAGGAGAATTTGGAAAGGATTTCCTTTGGGAATTTGGATTTCTTTTTGTCTTTCACTGTATGTTCTGTGTTTTATAGACTGTGATCCAATTTTATGCACCTATTTTTAACTTTCTCTCTCTCTCTCTGGTTTGAACCCGTGATTTCGTTAGTATAGAAAATCCTACTTGTTTCCAGTCCCACTATAACTTACAGTCTTAGAAGTTTGCCTAAGAGGTCAGGTGACTTGCCCATGGTCATTGAGTTTTGTTTGTGTTAGAGAAAGGATTTGAACCCAGGTCTTCCTGACTCTACGACCAGTCCTCTATCCACTGTACTATGATAATGTCATACTGAATCTAAGTGAAATCAACCGGCACTTAAGAAATTCCTATTATGTGCAAGGAAATGTGTAGAATTAGGTGCGTTCCACCCAAACAAAAGAGTTTGTCATAGAATTTGAAGCTGGAAATAACAGAGATGATCTAGTGCAATCCACTCCTACCGCCAACAAGGAACGTGAGGTCCTGGGTGGTAAAGACCCTGCCCAAATTTACCTATATCCAGTTCTCACTAAGTGGACCATTCTTCAGACTTCCCCCTCCCTTTGCTGGGCTGCACGTGGCCCCCTCCCTTCCCCAGTGGCTCTGCAGCTGGTGTGGCTTCTGTGCCTGGAGTAGAGGACTCTTCTCGCAGGGCTGCATGGGTGCTGTTGTGCTGCCAGTGCTGCTGCTGTCCTTGATGCCTGATGGGAGCCTAACTGGGGAGGGTCCTGCCACCTGCCCATCAGGAGTCAGATTTGCTTTATGCAAATTTATTTCAAGCAAGAACTGTCTGTAGTAGCAGAACCTGGGCTTGAACTGAATCTATTGGACTCTGAATCCAGTACTTTTCCCTCTCACTGTGATAGGCCTCTTACATAGTTGTTGCCCATCAGTCCAACAGTCAGGTAAGACTTGCTGTTCTCCACCCATGTAATGGCTTTTTCTGTTCCCCTTATTCTCTGAGCCAATCAGCCACGTTTGGCAGCACTTCCATTTCCTTGGTCTTGTGGTCAGGCATTTCAGTATTTCTTTTCTTTTCTCCTCTCTAAAGTCTCACCACCTTAGAGTTCTACCTTTTCCACCCCAGTAATCCTTGACCTTGGTAACTTCTGCCTTCTCTCTATTCTGCCTTATTCCTGAGTTGTTCAGTCTTTTTTCAGTCATGTCCTACTCTTCATGACCCTGTTTGGGCTTTTCTTGGCAAAGATACTGAACTGGTTTGCCATTTCCTTTCCCAACTCGTTTTACAGATGAGGAAACTGAGGCAAACAGAGTTAAGTGATTTGCCCAAGGTCACACAGCTAGTATATATCTGAGACCAGATTTGAATGGAGGTCTTCCAGCTTCCAGGTCCAGTGCTCTATCCACTGTGGCACATAGCTGCCCTATTCCTTAGTAGCCAAGCACCATTGAATAAATAAGAAAACCGTCATCATAGTGGATTGTCTAAAATTTTATACTATCTAACCTCAAACTGGTCATCATGGTTACATGGCGATGCTTTTATTTTTTCTCTTAGTGGCTTTTTATCACATACTACACAAGTACTCTTCTACCTCCTCTGTCCCTCAGCTTTATATTCTTCTTGCTTTTTCTTAGCAAATGATCTCACCTCGTACTCATGAGAAGACTGAGTCCATGCAAGGCTGATTCCCTCAGTATCTTTATTCCTCAAATCCTTTCACTGTTTTGTCCATCTTCTCTGTTTTTCTGCCAAGGCTAAACCCCTCAAACTGAACCCTTGGTATAATTTCATTTCGTATTCTTTGTGCCATTATTCCACTAATCAACTCCTGCTCTGATGCTACTTCCTTCTCTAATGGCTCACTTCCTTCAACCTATATGCAGGTTTGTATATCCCTTGGTAAAGATAACTTTTCCTCAATCTCGCTGTCTGTCAAGTTTTCATCTTATCATACGCTTCCACTTCACTGCAAAATTCTTAGTAGAAAAGTCTATATTTTTGTTCAGTCAGCTTCCTTCTACCCTTTGGAAATTCGACATATTTCTCTACCACTATATTGAAACTGCTTTCTAGGATCACTAATGTATGCCTCATGAAGAGATCTAATGACCATTTGTGAATGTTATTGTATGGATGGTGTCAGTCTTGATTTTCCCTCTATGTTTGACTTTTATAAAACCGTGTTTTCATGGTTTTCCTTCTGCCTCTCTGACTACTTCTGCTTCTTCACATCCTTCTTTTGCCTTTTAAATGTGAGTGCTCCCTAAGCTTCTTTGGTTGTTATCTCCTCCTTCTCCATCCTCTATCCTTTGGCAATTTCATTCCCTTCCTTATTAATTATCATTTCTCCAAAATCTATTTCTTTACCTCAGAAAGCATTTTGTCCAACCCACGGCCACATGAGAATTTCTTCTAAAATGCCACTCGCACCCATTACCCATTCCAATACAAAATGCTTTCTGAGGTCCTATACAACTTGGAGACTTTTGATCCCGTGATTCGAAGTTATTAGCAAAATTTAGCATGAGCTAAACCATGGCTATTAAAATTAAAAATAAAACAATAACCCATTACAAGGCCTGGAGAAATAGATATTAGTGAGCAACTGGAATGAGTTACTGTAATTAGGCACTTATTTTAGCTCCATGTTTCATGGCTGCTAAAACAAAAAGGAACACTCACTGGGCTACGTAGGTTAGGTTTGGATGAAAGAAAACCTAGAAATTCATACATTACAGAAAGAAGACAGAATCACAGAACAGGAGGGAGGAACCTTCCCCATCGACCAGAAGAGGCGAACTTTCACCTGATGCTGACGTCCCAGTGGTACTGTTTCCTTTGGTCCTTAGATAAGGATCTTCAATTCCTGGCTAGGCAGCATAATTTGGTAATACCTTTCACTCAAAAATTCCTGAAAAAGCAACAAAGCGATAACAATAGCTTATAGTTATAAAGTGTTTTTAGGTTGTAAAATACTTTCGGTACAACCCCATTTAGATCTAACAATGACCTTGCCATTAGGTGGCACAAATATCATTACGGTATGTGCTCATTTATTTTATGAAGGAGGAGTCTGAAGCTTGGAGAGTTAATTCAGCTACATGGTGGAGCCGGCACTTAAAACTTTGTTCTTTTGATTTTCCAGTCCAGGCCACAGTCTGAAGAGGAAGTTAAGAAAGAAGGGATAAGGGCCACTATCGTAGGCATGAAAGCAAATTGAACAGTAATTGAGGTATTACATTTAGCGTAGAATGTTAAGGTACAGTGTAATAATGTTTCATCCTAGAACACAGAAAACAATAAGCATCCTTCTTTAATTCCCCCTTGGCTGCCTCCATAGCTGCATCGTTGCCGTTCTAGTCAATACTGATTGAGTGTAGAGGCTCTGTCAGGTACCATAAGTTGAGCCAAGAACCATGTTAGCAGGGAACACTGACTTGCTAATGGTTCCTAGCAGGTGTTTTACTTGGCAAGGATGCATGTAAAGGAACTGAGCGCTATCTCAACCCACACAGTCCTATCTCAGGTTGCAGAACTCCCAAGCTCTGAGATACATGGTAGTCCAATGATCATTATGGAATCCACCAACTGGAAAATGCATAGCCATTTCAGGAAAAGATGGTCAATTAATAGCAGCAGCAGGGAGTAATTAATAATAAATAATAATAATAATGTAGCAAACACTTATTTATGTGATATTTTAAGGCTTCTGAGAGCTTCAATCTGTTATCTCATATGGGCCTCACCAACAATAGGTGTTATCAACATCCGCATTTTATAGATGAGGAAACCAAAGCTAACAAAGGTGAAGTGACTCCTTTAATCCAGATCTAGCATTTTAATCACTAAGTCACCTAACTGCCTTATAAAAAATTTTGAAAAAATACAGCGTAGACGACCATCATGGTTAAAAAATAAAATATACTAAGGTACCTGAGTGATGCAGCGAATGGATGGAGTGCTGAACGTGAAGTCGGGAAGAGTTCAGATTTGGCCTCAAACACTCAGTATGTATGACAAGTGCATTGATTGAAACATAGCTATGTGACCTTGAACAACCACTTAACCACTGTCCGCCTCAATTTCCTCATTTGTAAAATGGGGATAATAAAAAATAATATAACAATAACAATAAAATTAATAAAAATAACCTCCCAGGGTTATTATGAGGATCAAATGAAATAATAATTATAAACTTGGCACAGTGCCTGGCACATAGTAAGTATTAAATAAATGTTAGTTATTTTTATAAATATTTTGTATTAAGGATCTCATTGTATGTGTGGGTTAGGTTCTAACATCAGCAAAAAGGTGAAAATCGGATATAGTTAGCATTGTCCTAGCAAATCTGCTGCTAAAATACAGTGGAGAATCTTTAAACAGCTGTAACTGAAAAGGAGCTAGGGATTCTTTCAGAGTTCAGTCTTTATTGAAAACAGTCTGTATCAGAGGGCAGATGAATCTGAGATGGTTGCTCTATAAACAATTGAATGTAAATTTTATTTTCACATTTTCAGCTAAACTATTAATTAGGAGAGAGCTAGGAATAGACATTCTCCTCAAATAGAAGAGAACAAAAATAGGCAAAGACAGTACCTGGCAGGAAATCTGATCGTTAGGGGAAAATATATTATTAAAAGTGATTCTAAAGACATAACTGTGACTATAGTGGAAAGGGATCATACTATCACATGGCTGCTGTTTTCTTTCTTCTTTACCACGAAGAAGACGGAGATGATTCAAATGACCTTCTAGCTGAGTAAGAATTCTTAGACAGGCAGCTAAGCTTTGTCATTCTTATCAGGGCTCTAACCTAAATAGAAAGACTAAATGTCTGTGGGTACAGTGAAGAGGGGATTCTAGAATCACAATCCATATAGAGAGATACTTACGCTAGGAGAGTCAACACTGCTGAGGTAACAATAGATTCCCTGCTCCCATCTTACTTCACACTCACCTAGCAATGGAATTGGCTCATGGAATGGTGCGGGGAGGGGGGGGGGTGGCAGAAATGCCTGTAGTACTGAACTGTTTGCTCCCGGCTAATATGCACACTCTCACTTTCCCCCCCACCCCTATTGCCCTTTCTCCTTGTCTGTCTCCCTCTCTCCCTTTCTCTCTCTCCCTCTCAGAGATGGGAAGGGATCTTCTAAAAGTCACACAGCTAAAAAATGCCAGGCTCAGGACTTGAACTCTGACCCCCAACTATGTGTCTTGTGTTTTTTTCCACTATGCTATTCTGAATTAAATGACTATAAACCTCATAGTGGTAGAATAGTTATGTTTTCTTTTAAACCTTAATCTTTGGATTTTGGAGTTTTATCTAGAAGAGACAGTGAAGGATATTCCGAATTAAATGACTATAAACCTCATAGTGGTAGAATAGTTATGTTTTCTTTTAAACCTTAATCTTTGGATTTTGGAGTTTTATCTAGAAGAGACAGTGGGGGCTATTCTGAGTTAAATGACTATAAACCTCATGGTGGTAGAATAGTTATGTTCTCTTTTAAACCTTAAACCTTTGACTTTGGAGTTTTATCTAGAAGAGACAGTGAGGGATATTCCGAATTAAATGACTATAAACCTCGTGGTGGTAGAATAGCTCTGTTTTCTTTTAAACCTTAAACCTTTGACTTTGGAGTTTTATCTAGAAGAGGAACTGGGAGAGGGGGCAAAGAGAACAAAGAGAAAGTTGAACTAACTCTAGACTTGATATGATGATAAAGTCAACCTTCAGTTTTCTTCTAGGTTGTTAAGTCCAGCTTATAAAAATTAAAAAAAAAAGATTCAGGGATTCAGTTTTCATCAACGAAGCTTGTGTATCTTCCTTGACGTTAGCTAATATTGCACTGAAGAAAGGGTACACCATGGTTAAGAACCCCAAGATGTGTTTTTAAAATTAAAACTGATATAAAGATACCTTTATGATAGCTAGATAATTAGATGTTGCTTTTTTCCAACTAGTACAGAAGCTGAAGATGTGAAGTTTTAACTCAGTGTATTGTTAGTAATAATTATATACCCAAATATTCTTGAGAATTCAAAAAATAAGCTTTCTTGAAATTGAGACCACCATCGCTGACTATGCTGTCAATGTGCTGGCCACGACACTTATCTATAAAGATTTAGGAACAATGTTATTAGTAGATGTTTCTATGCTAGATATCTATGTAGACTTGTGGTTCTGTAGCCCCCACCTCATCAGCAGTCACATCTACTAAGGACCTGGCAAGAAAAAGAATAACGCCCCCCCCAACACACACACACCCCTCAGATTCCTTGGCAGTGTCAAATGATTGAACAACAGAAGCAGATGTTTTTTAACGCTCATGTTTAAAAACAATTTTGAGTTTCAAATTCTCTCCTTACTTCCTGCCCCTCCCTAACCTATTAAGAGGGCAAATGATATATAGCTTATACATGTGAAGTCATACAAACATATGTCCATATTTGCCATGTTGCAAAAACAAGTAAGAAGCAAGAAACATAAAAAGTGTGCTTCCATCTGCATTCAAAGCTCAGCAGATATCTCTGTGGAGGGGGAACCATTTTTCATATTGGGTCCTTTAGAATTGTCTTGAATCATTGCATTGATGAAAGCATAGATACTTTTTAAAATCAAGAATAATCAAATCTTTTTTCAATTAGATTTTTTAGTTTTAGTTTACAACACTTAGTTTTTACATGTTCTTGAGTTTCAAATTTTCTTCCCTCCCCTCCCCTCTCACCTCCCCACCAAGATGGCATGCAATTCGATATAGATTCTACATAAACCTTCGCATTAAACTTACTTACAAAATAGTCAAGTTGCAAAGAAGACTTATGACCAATGGAATGAATCAGGAGAGAGAAGAAACAAAACCAGAAACAAAAGGGAAGAAAGAAAAGGAGAGCAAACAGTTTGCTCTGATCTGCATTCAGACTCCATAGTTCTTTCTCTGGATGTAGATAGCTCTCTCCATCGTGAGTCCTTTGGAGCTGTCTTTGAGCCTTGTATTGCTGAGAAGAGCCAAGTCTATCAAAGTTAGTCATCACACATGCTGTGTGTCTGTAATCGTGTGTATTGTTCTCTTGGTTTTGCTCCTCTCACTCAGCATCAGATCATGTAGGTCTTTCCAGCTTATTATGAAGTCCGTAAGGAATGATCAAATCTTAAAAGAAGCATTACCATCTGATTTGTCATTGTACTCTAAAGATGACTGGGCCTTACCATCTGCCTGGCAGCTGAAATCTCCAGTGAATATGAGTTCCTTGAGAGCTGGGACTCTCCTGTTTTTCTGTCTATAAAGAGATATAAAACTTTAAAAGTATATTGGAATGTCTCGTAATGAGAAGGTCCTTAAATGTCAGGTTGATGAACTGAGACTATCTAACCCAATGACTGTTTTGCCTGGACCAATAATCTTTTTATATTTAGGTGTTAAGCAGTGTAGTAGTACAGTTTCTAGAGGTGGTGATCATTAAAATAATCACTTCTGGGATGTTTTCCATGATATGGGTGCAACTCTTAAATTTATGAGTTATTCCATTTTTTTTCTGCTGGAAATTTTTAAATTGCTTAGCAAATGGGTGTGTAACCATAAAATAATCATTGAGATGAAAGGGACTTCTAAAAGTTGTCTATTTCTTTTTCTTTTTGCTTCTAGCTTGGATAATCCTAAAAACCATCTCACTAATAGACTCATTTCTGTGAGAAACTTCAGTCCTCAGTTTGCATATTGAGTTTAGGAAAGTATTTGAAAGCCAGTGAATGTTTGAAAGCCCTAGCCACTACTTAGAATTCTTTGGAATGACCACATAGGTGGATTACAAAAGGACCTCAGTTGATACTGTTTAAAAATTCAATTTTTGTATAAGAAAATGTATAATTCCTAGGTGATTTAATTTTGGAAGCTGCGGTTTTCTCTGATCAAGTCTCAAGGTTAAAGTGCCTGTTCCCAAGCAGCCTGATTCAGTGAATACTGTTGCGTATACTGGTATCGCACGCAGTGGACCAATAAAGCCAATCTGATTGATCTATCTCGTTATGGACTTGATGGCTTCCAAAGCACCAGCTATAAAGTAAGCTAACTGGAAAATCAAAGCTTTAGTGACCTCGGAGGACTCTTCATCAAGTCGTGCCGTTTAAATTATGTTACTTTAAATTTCGATATCACATGCACAACACATTGTATATGGAACAAAGCAGGAGTACTTGTAAACTGATTTTTATTTTCTACCTTTCTGGGCTAGAACACTTGTGCTCGTGAATAGCTTTCCAAGTAACAAAGCTTTTTAAGTGTTTCAACTTCTGGTTTGCCCAGGTCATCAAGTCCTCTTGAGATTTCCTTCTCTTTTTCTCCACTATTTTGTAAATGAGTGACAACAAACAGAGCCAGCCCCCCCACCCCACCCCCCAGAGAAGACTGCTTATTCCCTAGTCAGCTTGGTTAGCTCTATATAACATTAGTCTTATTTCGGGATTGTAATTTAACATAAATGATGAATAAGGTTTTCCAGTCCTTACTAAATGATTAAAAACTAGAGGAAGAAGAAAATGGTTTTGTACTGTAAGATTTTTAAGCCTCATTTAAAAAAAAATCTTATTTCTTATATGTCACCAGTGAAGCAACAAAATTTTAGTATGCCAAGAATCAGTGATTTTTTTTTGATGCGGTCACTTCTGCCATTGGAGTTGCAACCAGTCTGTAATTTAGTAGATAAGCTTTGGGGGACAAGAAAGGTCATTGGTTCATAGGATTATATAGAAAGCTGGAAGGGACATTACAAGTTATCTAGTCCAACCCCTTTATTTCACAGATGAGGGAAATAAAGTCTAGAGAGTTTAAGTATTTTTCCCAAGGTCACACAAATATTAAACCAATTAATCAATGAATTGATTGATAATATTTATTAAGCAGGTACTATTAGCCAGGCACTGTGTTAAAGTGCAGGGGTTACAAAGAGGCAAAAGACAATGCCTATGCTCGAGAAGCTTACTTAAAGTATAATGACAGAATTAGGATGAAAACTCAGGTCTTTTGACTCCAGATCCAGTCATTCTCCATCTCTAAACCCCTCCCCCTTCATCATGTATTATGGTCAGACAGCTACCTTATTTTGAACAGTGGAATTTGAATCTGGGTGTTCATGATTTCCAAGCCCAGAACCCTATCCTCTAAGAGAGGCAATATGGTATAGTGCAAAGGTGTTAAAGTCACAGTTCATGAGTTGCAGGTAACTGGAAAAATTCCTGAATGCTTCCTTGCACCAGTTTAAAATGTAACTGGGAAATATTTTGCAAAATAAATAAATATAGAATAAAACATAGTGTTAATTTGTGATTTTCCAAGTTAGTATGTGGCCCACAGGGATCCTTTCTATTTGAATTTGATAGCACTAGTGTAGTGGATGGAATTCTGGACTTGGAGGAAGATGAACTCTGATTAAATATTGACTTGTATACTCACTTGCTATGCAGTCGTGTTTAATTTTTTAAAATTATCTAAGCTTCAGCTTCTTCTGTAAAATGGGGATAAATTTTCCTAGAGTAATTACTTCATAGGATTGTTATGAGACTCAAATTAAGAAATGTAAGCAAACAGCTTTACAAATTTTAAAATTCTAGATGACATTGGTCACTGTTGTCAGTGCATCTCTAAAGACAATATTCAAAATCATCCTAAAATTGAACCATTTTGATTCTAGAAGACCAGTCCTAAGACCAACTAAGAAGCTGCTGAAGCACGCATCAGTGTTCCATATTGCCCCTTCTTGTGATCCCCTACACTCTTTCAGTGTCCCCACGTTATATTTGACGGAAACTGACAACCTGGAACATCTAGAGAAAGGTAGCCAGGGTGTTGAGGTGATAGGAGACTGTACCATTTAGGCACTGGTTGAAAGAATGAGAGTACTTAGCCTGAAGAAGAGAACACAGGGCAGGGAAGTTGGGAGGAAGGAGAGATTTTATCTGAAGGGCCGTCGTGTAGGAAAATGGCATAGATTTACCTTGCTTGGATCCGAAGGGCAGAGCTAGCCACACTAGGGGGAAAGTGGCAGAAAGAAAATTTTCAGGTCAATTTTAGGAAAATCTTCCTAAGTAGTAGGGGCTACCTGCAGAAGTAATTTTCTTATGAACAGGAGGGTGGATATTCAAACATTAAGGGGTTGAGCTAAAATATTAATATCTAATTGTAGCTTGATGTATTTGCCTACCCTGAAAAAAACTTGCTTTCCCTGACCGTGACCCAGACTGTAATTAGGGGAAATGTAAAATATTAAAGAGGCAGGGTATTTTTTGGTTAAATTATTTTCCTTTCGAATATCCCCCCAATCAGCCTCCCCTTCCTCCATCGAAGGCATGACCATTTATGTTTGTTTCTAAATGTAGTTCTCCCCTCTCTACAACTCCGCTCTCACTAAGGTGAATTTTTGAGGTTACACATCTTTCCCATGCTGTTGTAGGAGAAATTCCTTGTAGTACTAGGAGAATCTACCTTCTCTGTTTAAAAGAAACTGCCAATTATTTATGTCATTGGGTTTCTGTGTGCGTGTGTGTGTTTGTGTGTGTGCATGTGCACGTACACGTGAGCACATAGAAATGTCACAGACCTCTTTATAAACTTTTTGAGTAACTTTTATTTCACTTTTACTGTTGAATTTTGGTGAAATTTTCTTGTTTGTTTATTTATTGTTCACTCTCTGTTCAGGAAGTCGACAATGACATCACAAGGGTGATATCTTGACTCGCTGGTGAATTGGATTGAAGTGAGGCACAGTTGTGCATAGCATCAGCCTCACTCTCTCCTCCAGTCATCCAAGCTCAGCAGCAAGACAAAAGTCAAAATCACTGGTAATGAATGGCCCAGGATGCAGTGGGTGACCTCAGTATTTCTAAATTAGGGGCATTTTCTCAATCCTTATTACCTTGACTGATTTGCAGTTTATTTAAACATTGCCTGTTCTCTACATCCTCCCTCCTCGATATTTTCTCAAACCATTACTTCTTAAGGGGTGGGGGCCGAAGGGGAAGATATCTTCCATTTATATATTATTTTCTTTTCCAAATAGCCACCCCCCCCCATTTCTTGGCTACCAAGCTATTAAGGAGATTTGTTCTGTGAAGTTTGAATTCAGTCAAAGGGCCTCACTTGGGGACCTAGAGGGCCACATGTGGCCTTGAGGTTTCAGGTTTCCCACCTCTGGGCTCTACTATAGGGTGGGAATGGAACTAATGTATAATGAAGTTGGAAATGTATTTTCGAGTCCGGTTTTAAAAGACAAATAGAAGAATTAGTATTTTGTCATAGAAATTATTAGAGAACCAATGGAGTTTATTGAGTAGAAGAATGACTTGATCGGTTGTGCTTAAAGAAAATCACTTTGGCAGTCATGTGGAGGATGAATTGGAGCAGAGAGAGACTTAAAAAATGGAGGTGAATTAACAATCCATTGGAACAGTACGGGCAGGAGGTGATGAGGGCCTACCATAATATGTTGTCTGAGTGAATAGAAAGACACAGTGAAATTGGAGAAGGAGTCTTGAAAGTAGAAACAGCAAAATTTAGAGATTAATTGGATATGCGGGTTGAGGGAAAATAAAATATCAGAAATAGTGCTTAAGCTACAACATGGAAAATGAGAAGAATGGTTCTATCCTCAGTAGAAAAAAGGAACTTTGGTTGAGGGGTGGGTTTGTGGGAGAAGGTAATGAATTTTGTTTTGTCTGTAGGTTGTGTTTGAGATATCTCTGTAATATCCAGTTTGAAATGTCTATGTGATGTGGCACTGGAATTCAGGACAAAGACTAGGACTGTGTAGATCTCTGACTCATCTGTATGGAAATGATAATTAAGCCTTTGGGGCTAATGTAGTCATGAAGAGACTGTTAAGCAAAATTAGTCAGTGCCTTAAATGAATCTGACTGCTTTATGGTAGCCTCATCACCTCTACAAAAAAGAGAATGAGATGAACTTTCTCATTTCCTTTTAGGTAAAGCTTAGTTGTTATAATTTTGCAATGATCCATTTCTTTTAAAAAAAATTCAATTTGCCTTGCTGTAATCATTTTATATGTCATTCTCCTTGATTTATATACTTTGTTTTTTATCAGTTTGTGTAAGTTTTCCCATGCTATTTTTCTTATTCTTTATTTCTTTTTAAAGTTTTTCTAATTTTTTTTCATTATTTCTTTTTGGTGAATTTTTATATATCTCTTTCCATTTGGTGAATTATGCTTTTTAAGAAGTTCTTCAGTGGATTTTTGTGTCTCTTTTACCATTTTGCCTATTCTGTTTTTAAAGGTCTTATTTTCTTCAGTATTTTTTTCTGCCTTCATTACCAAGCTGTTGACTCTACTTTCATAATTTTGTTTTCACTCTCATTTCTTTTCCCAATTTTTCCCCTACTTCTCTTATTGACTTTTGAAATCCTTTTTGGCTTCTTCCAAGAACCTTTTGTGGACCTGAGGCCACATTTTTCTTTGAGGCTTTGGATGTTTCTCTTTTGACTTCTTTGTCTTCTGAGTTTACGCTTTGATCTTCCCTGTTAACATAGTAACTTTCTATGGTCAGGTTCTTTTTTTGTTGCTTGCTCATTTTTTTCATGGTTTATTTCTTTACTTTTAACTTTATGTTAAAGTTGGGCTCTGCTCCTGGGGTGGAGAGGGCATTGTCTCAAGTTTTAGGTTTCTGGTGCTGCTGTTTTCAGGCTATTTCTTGGGGTGTATAAGTTTTTAGTTCTTCCAAGTTGGTATACTCTAAGGAGAGGTATGGACAGCGCTCTACTAGCCTGTGACCAACCACAAGCATCTTTTCTGCCCCGGAATTATGACCAGGGTCCCTGCTCCCCTGTAACTGCATGCTTTAGTGTACTAGTGCTCCTCTTCACTCTGGGACTGTGACCCAGAACTACATACAGTCGGTGCAACAGAGTCCTTTACTTAGTGCCAGCAAAAGGTCTCTTGTAATCTCCTTCTGACCAGTTGGCCAACCCTTGCCATCTGTAGGCTGAGACCTCCAGCTACACCCACCAATTCAGTTGTCCCCAAGGCCTATTGCTGGCTTATCAGGGCATGGCCTGTGCTAGATTGTGCTCCATTCTTGTCCCAGTGAGACAGATTTTTTTTGCCAAACTTTTGAGCTGTCTTGGGCTGGAAAATTTTTTCACCCCATCTTTTTGTTGTTCTGTTGTTTGCTTCGAGGCATTATTTTAAAGTTTTTGGGTGGGGAATTTGAGAATGCTCAGGCTAGTGCCTGCCTTTTCTCTGCCATCTTGGCTCCACCTTTCAATATTTCTTAAAGCATATAATAATATATTACATTTGTGTACTTTTGTGATGATAAGGTGATGTCTTTGTGATGATGTCGTTTCTTGGTTCTCCTACCTGTCTTACTGCTCCTTATCAATAACTTTTACTAGGTAATCACCCATCTCAAGCACTCTAGCCATAGCTATCCCTACACGCACCCAGACTCTGTCCTGGTTCTTCTTTCTCCTCTCTTCATGTTGTAGTTCTGTCGTTTTTCAGTCATGTCCATCTCTTCGTGACCCCCATTTGGGGTTTTCTTGGCAAAGATACTGGAGCGGCTCGCCATTCCCTCTCTAGCTCATTTTACAGATGAGGAAACTGAGGCAAACAGAGTTAAGTGACTTGCCCAGGGTCGTATAGCTAGGAAGTGTCTGAGGCCAGATTTAAACTTATGAAAAAGAGTCTTCCTGACTCTAGGCCCAGAGCTCTCTCCTCTGTACCACCCCTTTCCTTCCCTTTCGTGTGTTTGAATGGTACCCAGCTCACCTTCTGAACTCCAGCCCCTCTTCTACAACTCCCTGCCAGATTTCTCTACTAGGCATTATGTAAGTGTCTCAAATTCAGTATTTGCAAAGTTGATCTCCTCTAAACCACCCCCTGCTCCCTCACCTGTAAATTTTCTCCTCCTCCAATCATCCCCATTTCTGTCGAGGGCATCAGTATCTTTGTATTTTCCCAGGTTCCTAACTTGAGAATCGCCTTCCCCTTAACTCGCGCCTCATATCCTCTGAGTTGCTAACTCTTGACAATCCACCTCCACATCATTTGTCCAATTATTTCCATTCATACAGCTGCCGCCCTTGTTACCCCTTGCCTCAACTAATGTAATAGTCTTCTAATTGTTCTGTAGACCTTAATGTTCTCCCCTCACAGTTACTGAAATAAATGTTCTGAGTACAGATTTGATCGTGTCACTGCCCTGCTTGAAAACTATTAATAGTGCCTCTGTTGCCTCTAGGAATGGCACAGACACATTAGTTTGACACTCAAGGCTCTCCAAAATCTGGCTTCCAACTATTTTTACAGATACCTGATTTTAATCCCACCCGTACAATCTTTATTCCTGCTGAACTTAGTAGTGTTCTCCGAACTCAGAATTCCATCTTCTGCCTCTTTCAGTTCCCATAAATATGCCTAAAATGAAGTTTCTTTATTTCTAACTGTTAGGATCCTTGTTACTTTTCAAAGTTCAGCTCAGGTGCCACCTCCTTTTCCATAATCCTCCTGGTCCTTGCTAGACAAAATCAGAGGGAAATGA
Organism: Trichosurus vulpecula; assembly: GCF_011100635.1. Taxonomy (NCBI): domain Eukaryota; kingdom Metazoa; phylum Chordata; class Mammalia; order Diprotodontia; family Phalangeridae; genus Trichosurus; species Trichosurus vulpecula. The sequence continues at coordinate 262,706,308 of NC_050580.1, read as the reverse complement.
GGAATGGGACAAAATATATTATGATTTAAGATAAGTAAAATACTAGAGTTGCAATTGATTTTAGAGAACAAAGTAATAAGAATTGATAATGTCAAGAGACACAAAAGGGGACATTACTCTCTATTTTAAGGCACAGTAGAAAATGCAAAAGATGTATTGCATATATATGCACCAAGTCCAAATATAAGTTTTGATAAGAAATTTCAAAAGGGTAGTGGCACTACCATTATAATATTAGGAAGCTTTCCTCTTCCTCTGCTAGAGCTGAACAAAACCTACTTAAATAATAGGAACAAAAGGGCTGACCCAATTGGTGGAAAGTTTTAATTTGAGAGAGTTACACTGTTTTCTGATTGGGAATAGTAAACAATCCGTGTTTCTCAGGATCTAATATAATATTTTATAAAAATTGATCCTATGAAAGTACATAAAAGAGTCAAAAAATAAAGCAAAAAAGGTAGAAGATTTAAGCCTTTTGTTTACAGGCCATAATGTGACAGAAATGAAAATCAATAAAGGAAATATGAACCAAAGTGCCACTTAAATGACTTTGGGTATGTATATCCATAACTCTTATGGACAAATGATGGCTTGTTCTAAGAGTTGTTTTGCCTTCATCCTTCTAATGAAATTTTCCTTTTAAGATTAAGAACTGTGTATTATAAGTGAGGTTTCAATATGTTAGGGTTTCATAAATACATTTTCTCCGGTTTCCTGAGAAACTCCCCTAGGAGGGGGTCTGTGAGCCCAGAGAGTATTTGCTTGAGTTTGTCATATCCTTTCCAAAAGGGATATGATTACCAAAGTCTTTGAATAACAATTGGTAAGCCAGCTTATATACAGCTATGTATGTAATACAGTCTGAGTATGTACCAATATCTGTTACTGGAGGACCAGCTTTGTTAAATTCAGAGATAATATCCTGACTTTTTTGGCCCAAGCAACTCTTGAAGACCTTCTGTTAAGTAATAGATATACATGTATGGAATGGTCACCTGCACTTTCAGTGTGGTAGTGTTGACATAATAATTAAATTGCTTTGTACAAGATGAGTGTGAGAGTGAAGGATACCCCATCTCCAGTCAGTACCCATTGATTTTCACAAGATGATTTCCTAAACAACATAGATGGCTAAGATCTGTGGTAGCTGCCTGTCTGTACACACAGTGCTGCTAAATTTTTCATTGTTGATCACAGCTAAACAAAGAAGCTAAGAAGTTATGGACAATCACAAGACCACGCTAAGAAACTTAGGCTTCAGAGCTGGTGAAGAATGCACACGTGATTCCAGCGTAGATGCTTCTAAGATTGATAATGGTCGTGTTAATACAGAAGCAAAAGAAATTCCTGTTGCACAAAACTGACAACTCTTGAACTAGGTTCAAAAATATTAAAAAGGATTGTAGAAGTCAATGGATCATCAAAAAGAAACCCCTTCTGAAAGGTTGAATGGAGTAACATTCTTCATACTCCCCACCCTCAGTTGCCACCTGCCCAAAATCAAAATTGTAGAGATGTGATGTTACATATTTTTTGTCTTTGACCATCATTTATGATCGCTACCTAAAGTTAGGAGGTTTGGAACAGGATGATTCATAACCTAGAAAACAGTTCAGGAGAATTTTGCTGAAATATAGAGCTGAGTATGGTGGAAAATAATTAATTTTCCCAGTTATTTACAAATACAACTGGAACTGCTATGAAATAGCTCTTCTATTTTCTCTGCTTCCCTTAATATGTACAGTCACAATGAGCACCTTTTAAATAATATATATATACACAATTACATTTGCAGCACCATTGGCACACACAGTGCTCTCAGATTTTATTAAGACTTTACTTTTCCATATTTAGCTTGGCCTTCTTCCTTGTTGATCTTATATGGATTTGACAGACCTTTAGGAGTAAGGAAAAGTTTACAAACTTTGGCTAACTTGATTCCAAATGAGGGATCAATTACTAAGGGAACTGGGCTGTAACATCTACACTCTAACAGCCTTAATTTATATTATAGCCTCTAGGAACCTTCCTGCCTGGTACAAACACAATTTTATTGAGATTTATATTTCCATGAGGTTTAGAAGTAATTAGGTGGGTTTTTTTTAGTTGCTATTAAAAAAGCAATTCTAAGTGAGAGTATAATTCACAAGTTTGTGCCTTTATATTTGAACAAAGTCTACTGATCAGTTAAAATTTTAAATGGATTGATCTTTTCAGGTTAATCCTATGGAGTGAGTTTTTGAGTCTGGGTAATGACATTTTTCAGGCCTCCTAAAGCTTTGACTGCTTTCACTGACCGTTCCTCCATCAAACGCCAAATGGAAATATTTCACTTAAATGATAACTGCCATTGGTAGCAGCCTGACTTGTCTAGAAGCTTTGTCGTTTCCCCGGTGCTTGGCATCATGCAGGTGGTAACTGGGCAGGTAAGGGCAAGAGTGTTATCTCTGCTGCCATTTTCTGCAATTTGGAGCGCTGTAATGGACAGCCAGTAATGACTGCATTACCTCCAGGCTGATATCTCTGACACAGCGTTACAAATATAGACTTACGGGGGCTATTAAGAGGTTATCTCATTCTTCCTCTTGCAGGATTCAAACTTGAAAATAAATAAATCTTGAAAATAAATAATTTAGAAAATAGTTTTGGAGATGTATTTGTATGACAACTTCATATCCCAATTCTCTTACCCCCTTGGAAATCCATCCAATAACCAAATATTTTTCAGTTTTGTCTGTCATTAGTAAATAGTATCTAAAACTAAGACAACTTTTTCCCTTCTAAAATTTGTAAGAGTTCATACTTTTTGATATTTTTTTTCTCTTGCATTGGTCTCATCTCCATGTTTTGTCTTTGATCAGTGCTATTAGAAATTAAGGAAAGAATTGGAATGCATTTTGCTTAGTCATGCTTCATATCTTTAAGGATATGAGGGCCTCATATATTAGGTTCGCATTAGTAGAAGTAATAATCACAATAGCATACATTTGTATAGTTCTTTAAGCTCTGCAAATGCTTTTTATATAGGATCTCATTTAAAAACCCTAATTCTTAATTCAAAATTGATATAGGAAAATTACTATTTATTATCTATGCTCTACGTGGCTGTTTAATATTTTAAAAATGCACAAAATATTCTCTTACTTCCTTTTGTCCTCACCAATGTCCCTGGCCACAACTTGGTAAAGTTGAGTTGTCAAGTTGGGTAAAAAATAACTATCAATTGGCCATGCATTCAACCACCAAGAGGCAGAGCCCTTTGTCTAAATTCATTTCCTTTCCACAAAGAACAGAATGAGCACCAACTTCACAATGATATACTACTTTAGAATAAAGGAACCAGCGTGTACAGCTGTAGCTAATTAAAAATTAGGGCTTTACTTCTGTTAATAGCAGACTAATGTTTGCATACAAAGCATCCATTGTAAATAAATAGCCTTAATAAGTAAAAAATAAAATGACAGTAAGCAGTACAGTGCCAGGAGTAATTACTGCTTTGTTTTCAAAAGCTACCAGTGCACTATATAATTATCTAAATAAGAAAAATGGAGTTTCTCATATTTTAAGTTCTTTATTGGGAATAATGCTAACCTTTGAATATGTTAAGCAGTTGTCTAATTCTGACTCAGTTTCTCTTTCAAAGTGCATTATGAAACGAATGGGAACTCTAAAATAATAGAACTTATATAATGTCATACCTTTTGGGAGAATGAATTTGAAAGGACTCTTGTTTAATAAATCATATTTCCCTATATATTCTAGAACAGTTGCCTCAAGCAGGGTAGAATCATGGAATTGAAAGGCAATCCAGTTCAGCTTGGTGAAGAACCAAACCCAAGCATACCATTTGTCGTCTAGATCAGCATACAGACCTTTTAAATTTCTCATTGAAAACATAAATCCTTTGCAGAGTAGGATCTAAAAGTAATGCATCATTTTTCCATCCTGAAAATGAGAAATATTAAAGTAGCAAAGCAACAGTACATATCAGTGACCTTTTTAGAAAATAGGTTCAAGAAAAAATGACCATGGATAGAAGAAGGTTGATAGACTGAGGGGAAAGGAAGGAGGGAGAGTGGCAGGGGCCAGAATGGAGAGATCTGAAAATAGACAAAAACACCATGAAGATACCACTTGTGTTTTTAATAGGTTTCAGAGAAAAGGATTCTGTAATCCTGTATACTGGACTTGTTCCTGAGTGGTGAATTGGACAGTGAAGGGAGAGCCACAAAGTAACAATACCTAAACAGAGTTAAATTTACCATGCTAATTAGAGAAGAAAAACCAAAGAAACTATAAAGCTGCTACTCAATTTTAGAAAAAGGAGGTCATTACAAAATGAAAGCATTCATTTGGGGAAAAACAGGACAAAAATGTTGAAAGTCAATAAACTATGGGAAGTCTGGAGATGAAAATGTGCTTCAACAAAAGGCCAGGATAAAATATCCTGAGGATTTAAAATAATAAAACCATAGGGAGGAACAGCTCTTTACAATTAATCGGATGCCCCTTCAGTTTCAGATTGCACCCCTTCAGCATCCTCTCATTCTATATTGTTTTGACCTTGTCTTTCTGAAAATCTTCTATAATGTCGGCCAATCAGTCAATTGATAAATATTTATTTAGCACTTGAGAACATGAAAAGACCTCAGCTTAAAAAGGCCAACGTTTCCCCCTGCATCCCAGGCCATCTCCAGTTGTGCTGATCTATGTCTGGCCACTGGACCCAGGTGGCTCCGGAGGAGAAAGTGAGGCTGGTGACTGCACAGCACTCCCTCACTTAAATCCAATTCAATTGCAAGTCATGTCATCATCTCCCTGATGTCATGGTCCTCTTAACCACGCACAAGTAAGCACCTACTCTGTGCCAGGTACTGCGCTAATCTCTGGAGATACAAAGAAAGGCAAAAGATAGTTACTGCTCTCAAGGAGCCCACAGTCTAATGGCTATATTTAATGTTTTAGAAACTGTGTGCTTGTTTTTAAATTTTATTTTGTGAATATTCATACATTTGAGCAGCCCTTATCTTATCTATCTCTAACTATGACTGAACTCTTTTTTTTCTTCCAGTCATGCCTACTTTTGATTATTTTATGTTTTCTGACAGTTTTTTCCATATGCCGTTCATTATTGGTGATATGTAGTGCCTTACACCTATCATACTAGTTAGAATTGTCTCTTGGGTCCCTAATAATGGTGATTCTTCCAAGACTGTGGTGCAGCAGCCTCTTTGTTAATATTTTATTTAAACATTTTGCATCAGTTTTCATTTTCATAAAGGCATTTGAGGCATGTGTAGAAAATTTCCATAAAAATTATAGAGAGGAGAGACTATAAACGTTCATATGTGTCCTTTGCTGATATCTTCTCAGTCACGTCTCCTTAAAAGTTTTTGTTTGGTCTTATTTTTGGCAATGGTGCATCTGTTTTCTATTACTGTTTTTTAAATATCTTGAAAACTGGTTCTTGTGTGAGTCTGAAATTGTACTGCTCACAACATGAATTTCTTCGGAATTGTTTATTTGAAAAAGTTTAGCAAGTCTTCCTGACTTCATCTTCAAGAAGAATTGTCCAAAGAAACGGAAACTGAGAAGATGCCCATCAGTTGGGGAAGGGCTGAACAAATTATGTTGTGTGGATGTGATAAAATAATGCTGTGACTTAATAAATGATGAAGGGGGTGTTTTAAGAAATATTTGGGAAGATTTGTATGAACTGATATAAAGTTCAGTGAGAACTAGGGGAACGATTTATGCAATAATAATAAGAACAATATTGCAAAGACAGTCTGTTTTGAAAGACTCAAAACTCTAATCAAAGCAATAACCAACCACAATCCAAAGAATTCGTGATGAAACGTACTGTCCACCTCCAGACTGAGGACTGATGAACTCAGTGCAGATTGAAGCATATTTTCTTTTCTTTCTTTTTTTTGGGGGGGGGGAGGGGTGAGCATGGATGATGCAGGAATTTATTTTTCCTGGCAATATATTTATAAATTGTTAATGGCCTAATGCCTTCTCAGTGTATGAGAAGGGAAATGAAGATGGGAAACAATTTGGAACTCTGAATAAACTGAATAGAAATTTTTTAAAAAAAGAATAGAGTTGCTGCTTCCTCCCATCTTACTTGGGAAATGGATTCAAAATATGTCGTTTCCGCTACTGCTCCTGATAAAACTAAAACTAGTTCATTACAGAAACCCTGGCAGTTCTACTCTGTATCATGTATATTTGTTCATTCCAGATTCTAAAAAAAATCTCCTAAAGATAATATGTTTTATCTGGGTCCTTTCTAAATTCTCAGCAAAGTTGTGCTACTGTCAAGTCTATTTTGCTGTTTTGTGAAGTAATACTGTCCATAACCTTCCTTTTTCCTCCTTTGTAATTTAAAAATTAGTTTTTACTAAATGTAGTGTTGCTTTTGGCTGGTATTTTCCCCAGTTGTCAAGGAAATGAATGTTGGCTAGCTCAGATGTTTTCTGGGTTTTTTGGGCCTCTCATTGTAGCATTTTTCTGTGGGTGCAGGATGAAGCTAATTCCACTAAGTTGCTTATTTATCCTTCCAAGGAAGACCTGTGAGCCACCCTTCCATGTAACTGAAGCTTCTTTATGTTTTCTGGTCAGCATACCTTCTCACTCACCCCACATATTCAGTCTGTGGCCAAATCTTACCATTTCTGTTTTCATAACCTCTCTCAGAGGTGTCCTTTTTGTTCCACTCACATAGCTATTACCCGAGTTCAGGCCCCCATTACTTCTTACCTGTTTTACTACAATATCTGTCTAAGTGGTCTTTCTACCTCCATTCTCCCCCCATTCCAATTCATCTTTAGCTCAGCTGGTAAAGATCATGTCATCTCCCCACCCTTACTCAGCGGACTCCAGTGACTCCCAGGATAGAGCAGCATCTCATCTGTTTGACTTTTAAAGCTCTTCATAATAAAGTTGGTATTTATAAACTGATCTTTTCCTATCTTTCCAACCTTCTAGCATTTTACTTCCATGCATCACCTTCGTTATCCGGCAATGCTGCAGAATTGCTACGCCTCACACGTGACCCTCCCTTTCCTTTCTTTGTGCCTTTCTGCGCTGGCTGTCCCCCATGTTTGAAATGGCTTTTCCTCGTCTCTACCTATTACTTCCTGAAGCACCCAGCCCAAATTCCACCTTCTTCAGGAAGCCGTGTGTGGCTCCTCTCATGTTACCTTCCTTCTACTCTCTATCTGGCATTGCCCTATTTTCACGTGGTCTCTCTCATTAGAATGGAGGCTCCTTGAGAGCAGGGATTGTTCTCTTTTCTCTTTTTTTCTTCTTATTCCCATTCTTAGTACAGCTCTTGCACATAGTAGTGACCCATAACTGCCCATTGACTGACAGCAAGGATATGATTCAGCAGTGTATTCTCTAGTTGGTTGTTTGATAAATAATACAAATATCCATTTGGAAGTAGTGACTGCTAAATTCTTATTTTTACGTTTAATGAAAATGATGTGATTTGTAACATTCTCTATTGCTTTTTTGCTGTCATTTTGCCTATCATTTCTATTACTATTGAGATATATTTTGTATTTTTCTCGGTTTCATAGGTCACAATGGTTTTTTTAAAGTGTTTTATTCAGTGGCTAAACATTCGATGATGAGCCTCCTAGCATCTAGCTTGATTGGTTCTGGAGCTAGATGACCTTTTTTGCTGAGCTCAAGCTTGACATATTTTCAGCTTGGTATGGCCTCTTAGAATTGTCAGTCTCTGGTTACCACACAATACAAGGAAATGGTGGAATACAACTTTTGTGGTAGGAGGAAAAATGATCATATACATAGACATAGCGGTGTGTGTGTGTGTGTGTGTGTGTGTGTGTGTGTGTGTGTGTACACACTCATGCATATATTTAAATGGATAAAGAAAGACAAAGAAAAAATTGGGAAATTACAAATAATGATGGAGCATATGGAAAAAGGAAGGGCCCCCGAATCATATGAGATGTACATTGTGATAGGTTGCCAAGAGATTCTATAAACATACCAAAATCAATAACAGAATCATCAAGGCCATTTAATGATAACAATCGTAACAATTGTCGTCAGAGAGGCAAAGGAGACATTAATTAGACAGGTGCCAATTCTTCTCAGTTTTTTCTAAAGAAGGTGACATAGGGAAATCTCCATTTCCATATAGTTCCTTGAAACTCATTTGGGAAACACGAAATCAATTCAGATATGGCTTAGATGAGATAGTGTCTGAAGTTATGAGATTCTGGAGTCAATGCATGGGCTATTCCCAGCTTAATCAATAAACCAGAGGTCAATACATCACTGAGGCTGGATGGCATCCACATTTGTTTTGAACTAACTGAAGGGTGAATCTGTCAAACTGTTGGCTAAAGTATGTGCTTTGTTCTTATAAACAACCATTTCTCCTGTAGGCTGCCATTTTGTCGTTGTGACTGTCATCCCTATGTAGGGTTCAAGAAGGGACAACTGAATATTATAGACTGTTGGTTCCAATTTGGCAAGTTGATCCAATCCATAATAAGTGGAAAGATCACTATTCAGTAATGGGAAACATTCATTGCCTCCTGAAGGAAATGAAGAATCATTTATGTAAAGAAAAATCATGCCTGATTAAATCCCTTAGAGATATCTGATAGAGTAATTATATATTTGGGTAAGGGAAAACCAAGAGATATGATTTCTTTGTATTTTCAAAAAGTTTTCAACAAGGTTCCAAAATAAAAGCTATTTAAAAAATAAAAAAGGGTTATCATGAGATGGGGAATACTTGTTAAAGACAGGAAGCAAAATGTAAGGATAAACGGGTATTTCAGTCAAAAATATATAAACGGGACTCTACAGGATAAGTCTCATGGAATCCTTTGATAAATACTCTGAAAGGGAGGGGATCTGTAAAGTGAAATATTAACTGGCAGGAAAATATTAAAGGTCTTGTGAGTAGATTGAAAAAAGAAATAGATACTTTCAGTGTCTTAAGGATTAAATAAGGTATTGCAGTTTGTGAAAGAATAAGGGGAAAATAATCTATACTGCAGTTCTAGGATTGTGCACGCCAAGCTATTAATGTATAAAGAACCTAGGAATATGTTAGGTTATAAGCAAAAATTTTCACTCCCAGTCCCCATAGACCCCCCTTTCAAGGAGGAATTAGATCTCTACTATGATGTTAACTACAGGGAATACCCACACCCCTAGGACCTAAACTACAAGGGCTTCCCTGGGGCTACAGAGGCCCAACCTAAAACTCTAGGCACACTTTCTTTTTTCTCCCTGGATAAGCTTTGGGGAAGTCTTGTTAAGGTTAAATCGTCCTGGGGGTATTATTATCATTAGCAATCCTTCAGAGTATCTCCACTTGACTACAGAGTTCTGTGGAGGCAGTCAGCTCTCTTGTTAAGCACCTAATGTCTCCATCTTCCTTGGCTTCCCTTTGACCAAGATTTCACTTCAGAATTTCTGCCTCTAACATCTACAACTTAAGTCAGCTTAAATATAAACTTACATTTGTCCCCAAACTCATTACTTGTTTCCACCCCTACATTTTGGTGAGCGGATCACCACATTTCCAGTCACCCACGTTTGCAGGCCCAGAGTCATCTTTCAGTATTCTTGCTAACCTGGGCAGCTAGGTGGCACACTGAGCTTTGAATCAAGAAAATCATCTTCATGAATTCAAATCTGGCCTTGGATACTGGCTAGCTGTGTGACCCGGAGTAAGGCACTTAACCTGGTTTGCCTCAGTTCTCATTTGTAAAATGAGCTGGAGAAGGAAATAGGAAACTACTCTAGTATCTTTGCCAAGAAAACCTCAGATTGGGGTCACAAAGAGGCAGGCAAGACTGAAATAGCTGAAAACATAATGCTAACCTACATTAAACTGGCAAGTCCTACTTAGCCCAACCCTGCAATACTTTTGACATCCACATCTCCTTTATTTACAATAGCTCTTCATGGGACCATAGATTTAGAGCTGGAAGCCCTCTTAGATGCCATAGAGTCCAAGAAGGGGAGTTGAGGTTCAGAGTGGTTAAATTACCTGCCTCAGGTCACACAGTGAGTGGCAAACAAAAGTTTTGAATTAAAGTTCTCTGACTCCAGAATCAGCACTGTCTTCATGGTACCATGCTACCCATCCCCTACTTTGTATTTCTATTGCATTACCCCACATTAGGTCCTCAATCTCTTTTCTCTACATTCCTGGGAAAACCTACTTATCACTGTGGCACAGCGGAGAGGGCACTGAGATTTGAGACCATGTGGCCTAGGCTTAATTCTGGCTCTACCATTTCTTACCTGCGTGACCTACAAGAAGCCGCTTCCCTTCTCTATGTTTCAGTTTGAGGGTAGGAGAGGAAGCTTGGCCTTTATGACCTCGAAGCTCCCTTTCAGTTCTAAATGAATGCTCTTATGAGCCTCGTCTCTATCTCTCCTCTGACACACCCTACTCACCCCCTGAAGATTAATCTTCCTTTTGTACAACTCTGCTCATACCCCTCCAGAGTCAAACTTATTGACAAATCAACAAGCATTTATTAAGCCAGGCTCTGTGCTAAGTACTGAAATGAACCATTCCTCATTCACCAAACGTGTCCTGCACTTGTCTGCCTTATACCTCGTAGGCCCTTCTCCTATCTCTGGATTTACTGAAATCCCATTAATCGTTTATGGCCCAACTCCTTCATGAGGTTTTCTTTCGTTCTTTCCCCAAGATGAAAATATTTCCCCCTGTACAAGCATTCAAAGCACCTCTCTTATGAACCTATATTACATTCAGTATCATAGTTATGCAGATACATAGGGACAGGGCACTCTCAATTGAAGGAACTCTGCAATGAAGGTGACCTCCTTCTTTGTACCTAATAGTCTTAGTGGGTGGGGGCCCCAGAGCGTTGAGAAGTTGTGACGTACCTGAGCAGTACATCCAGAGGCAGCTAGGTGGTGCAGTGGGTGGAAAACTGGACCTGGGATCAGGAAGACATGAATTCAAGCGTGGCCTCAGACTTACTAGTTATGTGACCCTGGTCATAGCCTCACCTTGGTCTGTCTCAGTTTTCCTATCTGTAAAATGGCAAGAATGGAACCTGCTTACTAGAGTTATTGTGGAGGTCAAATAAGATAACTTCTGTGAAGCATTTTGCAAACCTTAAAGCACTATATAAACGTTAATTGTGGCGATGATGATGAAGTGTCAGATGTAAGATGTCATTTGTGGCTTCAAGGCCAGCTCTCTATCAGCTCAACTAGGCTTATGTGGCACTTTATTTCCCAGATTGGATAACAAGATCTTTAAGAGAAGAATTTACGTAGAGCATTCATCTTTATTTTGGGTCTATAGTAGACACTTAGCTAAGCCTGAATGGATAAAAGAAGAATTTAGAGGCTTCTAGAGATAACATTTATGACCAATGCCACAGTGAGGATTGAAAGGTAAGGTTAATTTGTGGTTAGGTGGCCCAGGTGTATAGGAAGCATACTTCTAATTTGTTCCCAGTCAGATTTCTCACTATTTAAATTCAGAACTTCAAGGTATCCTTCTTTTCCAGGGCAACCTATTATAATGGAAATATTTGTGATCTCAGTAGCACCAGGAATTTGACACATAGAGTATTACATTCACAGACGCTGTATGCACTTTTCTTTTTCCTCATTAAATCCTTACCAACTAATAGATTAATCATTTTAGAAATATTTTTTATGCAGCACTATATCATATAGTCCATCCCCAGAGAAAATAATTTGATTTAAAATATTCTAGAAGGTTAAGATGTCATATACCAAGTAACTTATTTGTGTTACTGTAGAAAGTTAAAGTTTTGTTTGAAGAGGCTTCTAATGATATTTCTAAGTAACCTAAATAGCTCTTGAAGATGGATCTAAGAACCAAGCAACAGTGGCCCATGAAAATGTAAACATTTCCAGGAAGCTATAGAAAAAAAGGAGAAATATATTTAATTTATTCTTAGGTATAAGGCAATCTGCAAACACTGGAGGACTTAGAGGCATGGAATTTTCCCAGTGGGAAGATAAACTGCAAGAGAATCTCAATGTACCTAGTAGACTAGAAGCTCCTGTAAGAGCCCAAATGAAAACTTCAGTCACTGTGTTTAGTAAATAGAATGGATACAAAGAACAGATAGGATCAGCAACCCCCAAGGGTATGTAAAGTAGATGAAGGAAGGAAAGGGGAGGGGAGGGGAGAGGAGGGGAGGGGAGGGAAAGGAAAGGGAGGGTATCAAAAAAGAAGGAAGGGAAAGGGAAGGAAGGGAAGAGAAACATAAGGGAGGGGAGAGAAAGAGAAGGGAAAGGAAGGGATGGGAGGGGAGAGAAAGGGAAAGGAGGAGGAAAGAAAGCTAAGGAAGGGATGGGAAGGGAGAGGAAGGGAAGGAAGGGGAGAGGAAGGATGGGGAAGGTATGGGAGGGAAAGGGAAGGGAAGGGAAGGAAAATGGAAGGGAAGCAAAAGGGAAGGGAGGAGAAAGGAAAGAAAGGGAGGGGAAAGGGAGGAAGGAAGGAAGACAGGGTGGGAGGGAGAAAATAAAGAAGAAACATAACAAGGAAATAAACATTTATTAATTCCTAAGTACTTTCTGTACTATCTCATTTGAGCTTCACAAATTCCGTGGGAGGTAGGTGCCATCATTACCCCATTTTATAGATAGAGGTTAAGAGACTTGCTCAAGGTCACATAGCTAGGAAGTATCTTGAGGCTACATTTGAACTCAGTGCTTCCTATCTCCGTACCCAGTCTCTATCGTTCTCTATCCACTGCAACATGTGGCTCTCTCTAAGGAAGCATCATGGTAAAAATTATAAAGGAGTAAAAGCAAAACGAAACAAAAGAAAATCTCTAAAATTTCAGTAGATATTATTGATGTATTTCACTTGCCCTCTGTTATCTCTCTCCCACAAGTGGCATATTTAAAGGACTCAAAATGAACGGCTGCTAGTAGGAATTAATCATGTTTCCATGGTATGGACTAAAATTCATCAGTACCATAATCTAATCTAGTCATCTAATCCAGTCTGAATGAATCGTGTCTAAATAGTTTTGTCTTTTAGAAGAATAATTGCCATTTTGAATCTTTAAATTTGCAATGTAATTTCAGATTTGTATAAGGATGAAGATGGCTGGGTTTGAGCCTAGCTCTCCCAAACCCAAGACGACAAGTTCAGAATTGGAAACAGTAATACATACTTACACGAAAGCTAAATCTTGAAAATGGCATTTGGAAAGCTTTTTTTTTTTCTTTTTAATTTGTATTTATAGAGAGCTCTTTCATTCTCTTTTGGCCTTAGAGAGTGTTCTGAGTCAATTGAAAAGTTCACTGTTTTTCAAATTTGATTTGAAATGCAGTCACAAGCAACAGTTCCTGCCAACTTTCTCCTGTTCTCTCTACACCTGAAAATCCTTATTAGCAAGGTGAAGGACAGTCATTAGATAAATTTAAAAAGGCTAGAGTTAGGTCCATCTTAAGATAACCAGTGAAAGGAAAGAATGGGATCTGGAAAGTGTGTGAAACCAGATACAAAATTCAGTGTCAAGCCAAGTAATTAGGTACAGATTTAAATGCTTGCCCATCTTAAAAACAGGGCGAAGGACTTCTATTTTCTGGAAATTTTACTTCGGAGATCTAGTTATCCCTTGGATGAACTAATAGCTAATTTTCCTTGAGGGACACCCATTTTAAGTGAAAATCCCAAAGGACAGCACAGCTTTTCTGCTGAAAGAACAGCCAACTACTTGCAGGTTCTGAAAGAAATTCGCCAATGCCAGTTTTAGCTTTAAATTGAGTAGACAGCGTCACATTGAAGTCTGATCTGTGCGTGTGAACAACTTGGAGTCTTCGTCTTAGGAATTTCTTGTCTAAAAGCAGGAGTAGGGAGTCAATACACACTATTTACAGGATGTGTATGCGTATATAAATAAGCATGTATATACACCTATGTAAATGGCTACATGCATGTATACATGTACATAAACCAGAGTTTAAAAGTCAAAGTCAATTGTAGGTTTTACTAAGAGATAAATTATAGAGTTGCTGTAGCAACAGAGATTATTTCCTGATTAAAACTTCCTAAAATCTGCTTTTGAATTCTTTAGTAGTACAAGGTGAAGCCGATGTCAGACAGGCTCAGACAGACAGTGCATGGAGAAATATGTCATTTATTGTATTTGCCAGTTCCTGATTTAAACAGATCAACAAAGCACAAGGTCAACTGGGATTAGATCAGAGTGTTTTAGAAGAAAGGTGAAGGGGCACCTTATTAAAGGTAATCTATAAGTTGTTAAAAGATTCCCACTCTGATACTTAAAAGGCACAGGCCTCTCAACTGGTTGTGGAAAGAAGGAAAAAGACAACCATGAGAGTGGTTTGTGTTTTTAGTAAAGATTTTTACAGAAATGGATTGAAAAAGAAAGTATCTTTTATGTATGTGTAAGTATGTATGCATGTTTATTTAAAATCTAGCACTTACGTGGTAAATTAACTTTGTTGTGCTGTTGTTTCGTGTCTCGTTCTTTGAGACTGTACTTGGGGTGGTTTTTTTTGGCAAAGATACTGAAAAGTTTGTCATGTCCTTCTCTGGTTCATTTTATGATGAGAAAACTGGGGCGGCCGCTAGTAAGTGTCTGAGATCAGATATAAACTCAGGAAGATGAATTTTCCTGACTTCAGACCCAGCACTCTATCCGCTGTGCCACCTTACTGGCCATAAGCTAATAGGTAAGTGAATGGGAAACTTTATTGAAAAAGCATTGATGGCAGTTTCTTACTCCTAGACTCCCGTAAGGGACAACCTTCTCATCCTTTCATTTAGATATCCGCCTGAAGTTCAGTAGGTAACCAGGTGGCTCATTGGTAGAGCGCTGGGCCTGAAGTCAGGAAGATTCATTTTCCTGAGTTCAAATCCATCCTCAGATATTTACCAGCTGTGTGACCCTGGACAAGTCACTAAACCCTGTTTGCCTCAGTTACTTATCTGTAAAATGATCTGGAGAAGGAAACGGCAAACCACTCCAGTATCTTTGCCAAGAAAACTCCAGATGGGGTCATGAAGAGTTGGGCATGACTGAAGGGACTGAATAACACTGTTCCTAGCCTCGGACCTCTCTCCTAATCCTTGGTAACAGTAGTAGCTGGCATTTATATAGTGGCCTAAGGTTTGCAAAATACTTTACAAACAATTTCATTTTATTCATTTTCCTTGGGGAATATTACCATCTCAGGAAAGTCTGACAAATAGCTGGTGGTGTTTGGAGTTTTCTCATTTGAGAAGAGAAGCAGTTGTTCTTTGCATTTTCAGAGGGATGATGTACTAAATAACAAAATGTCCATCAGCTCTTATTGTATGATGCAATGAAGTAGGTAGTCATTAAAACAAACAAATGAACAAACAAACAAACAAAAAAACACAGCTGCCTTTAGGGTGTGTTGCTATTAATGCAAAGTTAGAATCAAAGTTTGAACATGACAAGCTCAAATATGCTCTCAGGAATACAGAAGCTAATGGAGAGATACTATGCTTTGTGTCCATCAGTTCCCTTATGAATCTAATCACTATCCCTCTGACTTCCCTGTCTAAAACACTTTTCTTGGTTACCACTCCCCTATATGTTCTGCTTTCTCCTATTAGAATGTTTCTAGAGAACAGATCTGGTCTGTCTTCATTAATTATGTTTGTATCCCCAGCATTTAGAGCAACACTAGACACGTAGCAAGTGCCTAATGAATGCTTTTTCATTCATTTGTTTCGTTTTTATTTTAGCCCTATTAACATAATATTTTCTTGAAGGGGTAGTAGTAATTGTGGTTATTTTAGTTAAGTTTTTATACTAGCTTTTTTTTTAATTAAAAAAAAACCTCAGGCACTATGTAAATAAATTTTAATTGCATTAAAGAAAGAACATCCGCGAGCATGCCATTATTGAAATTTAGGGCATGGGGGAAAATAAACAGAATAAGGGGATAAGGAAGAAAGAAGTCGGTAGGCCTAATTTTAAAACAGATGACTTAAAGTGAAGGATGTTATGGGAACCAAATGGATACAATGCTTAAGAGGTCATAAATCATCAGTAAGCATTTATTAAGCACCCGCTGTGTGCTGGACATCATGCTAAGTGTTGAGGGTGCAAAGAAAGTCAAAATGACGTTTCCTGCTCTCAAGAGCTCACAATCTAGCACGGGAAGAGAAGAGCTTATGCTGTACATTTGGTAGAAGGTCACTGGCATGTCATGATATGAAGGGCTCCAGGAAGTTTCTCCTTCCCTTTCTGTCTATGAGCTGACTCTCCTGCTTTAGCGTTTCCCGTTAGTGGTGGATTCTTCCCCTGCTGGAATGGCTGTACTTATGGATTATCAGTCATTAGAACTTTAAAGGAATTAAAGATTCATCTCTAGGAAAGCGGGCCACTGAAGGAATGGGAAACGACAAGAACGTTCTGAAGAAGAGGAGGGCAGTTACTTCTTGCGAAAAAAAGTACTAACTGTAGTATTAGAGAGACTGGGTAACCAGTGGTTACTATGAAGTTTTCTCAGGTTTAATTATTCTGTCTATGTTGCGTTCTGGAAAAGGGGATTTCTGAACTAGCGTTGGGTCCTAGATCCAGAAGGCTTTTAAATCTGCAGTCAACTTTGGCAAATAGAAGGAGGGAAATGCATCCTGGCAAAGGATAATATCTCTGATATTAAATGTGCTAAACAGGAAGATGCACCTCATAGACTCTGAAATAGGAAAATTAATCAAGGGAGGAAGTTAGTAAGATGGTCCAGAATTGTTACTCAGTAATTTCAGTAGTTTGGCTGTCTTCTTCGGTATAATTCCATATTTCCCAGAGCTCAGTATACTCTGTGTACCTTAAAAGACTAATAATTTCAAGGCAGGAAATCCGCATGAAGGAAGGAGCTTCTATTGGGTACATGCAAATCTTTCCTGGTGTCCTCTTTCAACCACTGATTCATGCGTAGTATTTTCTGTATGCTTGTTCATTGGCATTTTTTTTCTGCCTACAGTGACAGTCCTTTGAAGAGTAGACAATTTGGGGGTTCACTGAAGGTTCAGAGGCTTTCGAATCAAGGAGTACAGAGTAATCATTCTATTTGCATTTTATAAATTTCAAGAGAAATAAAAATATTACTAATAAGAAATTCTAATTCATTAAAACACAGTTTGCTATGTCAAACCATGCCTGCATACATGTCCCCATTTCTATGATGTAAATGTGGACTTATTAATGATATATCTTAATACTCTCAAAAAGTTTCATATAATTAGTCTATCTTTTCTTCTTTTATTTCATAGTTAATCAAAATATCTTTTCCTCCTTCTACTTATTCGTCACTGTTTTCAACATGGTATTTAGCTCTGTAATTATATATCTGCTTAACCTAGGTGTGTCTGAATATGCAAATATGGATAAGAGCTATGCTGATGGCAACCCTCTCTACCCATCTAAGACTTAAGTAAGGTAGAGTTTGTGAGACAACTCAAGGTAAAGTGGTTTGCCCAAGGTCACATATCTAGTAAGTCTTGGAGGCTGAATTTGTATCCAGATATTTCCTCTTTTTTAAGATTAGAATTCCCTACCTCAAGAACGTCAAAGACAGAAGGCTTCCATAGATAAAGAAGTATTCATGAGATCACTTATTTTTCTTATCAAAATTTTGAAAATAAATCATATATATATATATATATATTAATTGAGGGGTAACAATAAATAGTGGAATATATATGCAGTACATCTCATTGTACCATGAGAAATAAAGAACAGGAAGAATTCCCAAAAAAATGGTTAATTTGTATGAATTGATTAATTGTGAAGAAGACAGACTCAGGAAAACAATATATAAAACAATAACAAAATAGAAATAAAAACGACCACAACACACAGTTGAATGAACTCAGAAGAAAGGCAGTGAATGATCTCTGTCCGTGAAGACAGATGATGAAACACAACTCCACTTCTTGCTAGAGTGTTAGCTGACTGACTGTGGGTGTGGAGTGTTGCCCGTTTTATCACTGTCGACCTATTACTTGTTTTCCTTTGTGATAAGGAAGGATCCTACTGGGGAGGAAGGTGAAAGGGAGATGTCTTATTTAAAGGCCTTGATAAAGCTGCTATTTTAAAAAGTGAACATGATTTAAAAAAACGAAATCTGCTAATCATCACTCTGTATGCAAAAGGTAATCAAAAGCTTGATGTGCTTTGAGGGACATGGACACCAAATGCATTGCTCTTGGTATTTCAGATGGAGTAGATGAGAGTGCTAGAGATCCTTGGACAGTCAGAAGCTTGCCTTTGGAACAGACTTGTGAAAGTTTAATTGGATACAAGAGTGCTCCGTGAGGGACCACTCACACTTTAATAGCTAGCTGTAGACCCCCAATGAGGTTGAATAATTACAATCAAGGAGTTATAGCAGTGTCCATGACTGCACTTATAGTGCTGAAGAAAAGGCACATTTCCCCCCCACATGACAATGTACTCTGTATTAATTATAGATTACATGCTTAAACCTTCTATCGCTATGCTAGCATATTCTCATAAAGGATGGTACGTTAACCATAAAATACTATGTTCATTGCACATAAGAATGCTCAATTCACTGAATTCTGTTTTAGGGGCATGGGAGGGAGGCATACAAAAGGAGGGGAGAAAAATTGACGTTTAACGAATGTCAGTGGCATCGGAGTTAGAGATAACAAATCAGGAAACAGAAAGGGATTTTCTGGCATATTTTGAATCTCATGGGGTTAGCCAATGTGTGCCATGCTTTATTGCAATTTTCCAAATATACAACAGCTTAAAAATACATTGTTTCAGAATATTGGGGTAATCACTGAAATCATCAGTGGCTGCAATGATTCTTAATCTGATACTGAAAATTATTCTTCCGGTAATCATAGACTCAGAGTTGGAAAGGAACTTGGAAGACATCTAGTCCTTTCTACACTTAAAGAGAAATTGCCTCCACAAATCCAAGGAGCATGCTTCCAACTTCTACTTGAAAACCTGCACTGCTGAGCAACTCATCACTTCCAGAGGCAAGATTTTTGGAAAGTCCTGCTGGTTAGGGAGTTATATCCTTAACCATACTGAAATCTCCTCTGTCCTGTTCTCTTCTGTTCCCCTCATTCTGCTTTCTGGTACCAAATGGTGCCAATCTTTTCCCCTTTCCATATGGTAGCCCTTCAGATTCTTGAAAATTAAATGTCACATATCCTTTATGTCTGTTCATCTCTGGTCTAAACATTCTAAGTTCTTTCAATTGATCCTCATGTGGCACACTTTCCAGTTCTTTTATTAATCTGGTTATGTCCTGATCTCTCCATAAATGTGGCACCCGTAACTGAATTCAGTATTCTCGCTGTAGTGAGACAGTGGATTTTATCACTTCCCTTTTGGAGGACACTATACCTTTATTAATGAAACCCAAGATGATGTTAGCTTCCTGGGTTACATGCACTAGTGCAGTGTTTGCCTTCCTGTATTTTATGATAGCACATCAAACATACCACTAAATTTACCCTATGCCCTCTTTTCCCCTTGACTTTTCTACTTATTAATGATTCACCCATATTGATGATAGCACAACTTGATTGAAGTATCAGTGTATACATTAGAAAACATGATTATCAGCATGAACCAGTTATTGAAACTTATGGCAAACTAAGGCATCTTCAGAGTTTTAAGATGATTTAATGTAAGCATCTTGGAAGCAATCTTCATACAGAATTTACACTGTTCTTAAATTTTTAAGATCCACAAAATCTGCCCTGCTTACCTTCTAAAATTTATCCTGAAATATTTCCCATTAAGAATAAGCAAATCCTGGGGCAGCTCAGTGGCACAGTAGATAGAACACTACCCCTGGAGTCAGAAGGACCTGAGTTCAAATTTGACCTCAGATTCTAACTAGCTGTGTGACCCTGGACAAGTCACTGAATTCTGATTGCCTCAAAAAACAATCATCAGATCCCAGCTGTTTGTCTCCCCATTGTCCTGTGGTCTAAAAGTCCGCTCATTTCTTTCACGTCTTCGCACATTATTTCTGTCACAAATTATTATTGTCACATAGAATATCCTCTCTATCCCCTCTCTCCCTATATATGTACAAACTGTTCTTCAGGGTCTAAATGACATTCCATTTCCTACATGCAGTGATTTTCCAATTACTTCAGCTCACAATAATTTCTACCTGTGCTGAAATGTGGATGACCTTGGGCAAGTAACTTAAGTTCTCTGGACCTCAGTTTCCTCATCTGTGAAATGAGAAGGTTGGACAAGATAGCTTTGTCCAAAGGGAAAAAAGGACTCTTTGGAAATTTCTTAATCCCCAAATTCTAACCTATGTTCCTATGATAATATTAACATGTGATGTTTGTAGCACAAATATTTTCAAACACTTATCAACTTAATTATATATTGCTATATAATTTTTTGTTGACTATTGTATTCATATGTGCACATTTATCTACTATAGTATAAGGTCATAGAAAATTGGACACATGTTTGGAATTGGAAATAGCTATTCCTTTTGTAAGCTTCATTATGGCTAGTGCAATGCTGGACCTATGGTAGGATTATGGGATCATTGATATATAGAAAGGACCTAAGAGATTATCCAGTAGCACAGTTCTCTTGCTCTCTTTTGTCTCTGTCTGTCTGTCTGTCTGTCTGTCTCTCTCTCGCTGTAGGAATATGAGGCAGGCCAGAGAGTTTAACTGACTGGCCCAAAGATCCGCAACTAGTAAGATTCAAAGGTAGGATTAGAACCAAGATACTCTGAGTTTGAGAACCAGTGCTTTTTCCTACATACCAAATAGTAGGTTATTATTTTAAAAATTGAGGAGGAGCGAAAAGAAGGTAGTTTGGCAATAAACTATACCAATTCTATCCTAGGTATTTGGGATGACAGAGGGACTCCCTATAATGAAAACTATTATTTCTGGTTATGGGAAGCAATATAGGTTTTCATATGGGAGAGAATTGGAACAGGAATTTTGCCAGAGCTGAGCCCTGGTAACTGAAGAAGGAGTCATCATAACCTCTCATGACGGCTATCTGAAAGAACCCTCCCCTCTCTACTCACAGCTGTATTGCTAATTAAATAGAATGGGTTCGATTTGAGCTGAACATTAATGGTATAATTGCATTGCTGTAAGTAATTAAAACCTTATCCTACTTATCCTGACAGATGGTTTGGTTGAAAGTTTCGACTGTGATGGAGAAAATGTGGATAAGTGGATCCTAGAGAATAGAATCACTCTCATATTTTGATTGCCTAGAAGGAATTCCCATCTTACTTTATCCATATGAACTTTGTTATGGAAGAGAGTTGTTGGATTACAATTTTTATCCAGTTAGGACTACATGAATAGCCATTACCTTAGTGAATCTGTTTCACTTATAATAGTGCAGATATTAATTCACCATACCATTCAGCTTGAAGCTTAGAGCCTTCTTGGGAAAAAATGTTTTTACTTCAAAGAGTAGGTATTTCATTTCACATAATTTCCTTTTTGATTCAGCTGTTCATTCAAGCCTGTTTACTCGTAGAAATGATGAAAAGCTTTAAGCAAGACTCCAGAGTGATTTATTCCTTCATCTTGTCCATAAATGCCCCATTCCCTTTGGAATCTATTCAATAAGAAGCATATAATAGGGCAGAAAATTCTCAGCTTATATTGTTGCATCCAACCAGGCAGTCTTATCCTATAAAAAATCATTCATTCTGAATTAGACAATCATAGCAATGTGGTAGCTTAAAGAAAGACATGGAATCTCGGGTTGCACATAGGCAGACCAATTGCAGGACTTAACCAGTGGCCACATACAAATATAACTCTGCGGCAACATACTTCATGGGAGAAAACCAACCACATTTTTCACCAGTGCTCTTGCTTAAAATTGTACTGCATCAAAGATGTTTTTCATAGAATTTGAAATGTGAGTCTCAAGTCCCTGGAAGAAAAATGGCCAAGGTGATTTGAGGAGGAACAAAAAGACTCTGTAGCTCTAATTCAGTTTGACAAACATGTTTTTAAGAGTCTACTATGTACAAAGTGTTGTCCTAGGTGCCAGGGATAAAAAAAAAATAGGTACTGCTATAGGTGCTGCTCTCAAGGAGTTTGCCCAATAGTGAGAGCATGTAAAGCAAAGTAACTATGATACAAGAGAAAGTCCTGAATGAGACCTCCTGAAAGTACCAAGAGAAAAGTGAGAGAGAGCTATTTTCACTTCACCAGCCATATGAGAATGGGGATGATGGAAGACTTCTTGGAGGCAAGGTCATTTTATTGATAGGCTGCAATGTGATTAAAGAAATGGGTATAGAAATATCTGAAATGACAAGCAGTTCAGTTTCGTTGGAATGTAGATTCTTTGAAGGATAATAATATGAAGTAAGGATGTATAGACAGATTGGAGACATCTTATAGAGGGTCATGAATGTTAATGAATGTTAATGTTTTTCAATAGGTAATATGGAGCCATTGAATGATTTTTTAAGTAGAAAAATGGCATAATGGTGTGTTAGAAGATTACTTAACCAGCAGTGGGAAGGATGGTTGAGAATATGATAATTTAGAGGCAGTAAGACAAATTAAGAAGCTATTTCAATGGGCTAGGTGAGATGAGATGGGAGCATGAATTAGAGTGGTCACAGTGGAAATGGCTAGGACATTCAGATGTCCTAATCAGATATGAGGGAAATTATGAAGTTAGAAATGAAAGAATGACAACTGATAGAGATTAAGGCATGAGGGAGAAAGAAGAATCAAAGGTGATTAGTACTTTGGCTGTTGAAGGAATGGTGATTCCATTTATCATAACGGAAAAGTCAAAGTGATAAGGGAGTATATGGAGAAAGATGATAAATTTTGTTTTAGACATAATATGCACATAAGGCAGCCAGGTGGACTGATTCAGCATGCATTTGAAAAGAAAGGACTGGAGCTCTGGAGATAAAGTTTAGAAATGTTTTCATAGAGACTATGAAGTCCTCAAGCTCTATGAACCATATTTTGGTAGTTTGATTGGTATGGAACTGAGGTGATATTGGACATCTTGTTTCACTTCCGATCTTATTGAAAATGCTACTTGCTTATCCCCATTACATATAATGTTTCCTGATGGTTTTGGATAGATGCCACTTAACATTTTAAGGAAGACTCCATTTATTCCTATGCTCCCTAGTGTTTTTAATAAGAATGGGTGTTGTATTTTGTCAAAAGCTTTTTCTGCATCTATTGAGATAATTATATGATTTCTGTTAGTTTTGTTGTTGATATGTTCAATTATGCTGATGGTTTTCCTAACATTGAATCAGCTGTGTATTCCTGGTATAAATCTTACCTGAGAAGTTGCTGTAATCTCCTTGCTACTATTTTATTTAAAATTTTTGTATCTGCTTTCCTTAGGGAAATTGGTATATAATTTTCATTCTCTCTTTTGGCTCTTCAAGGTTTAGATATCAACACCGTATTTGTATCATAAAAAGAACTTGGTAGGACTCCACCTATTTTCCAAAATAGTTCATATAGTATTGGAATTAATGGTTCTTTAAATGTTTTGTAGAATTCATTTGTAAGTCCATCTGGCCCTGGAGAAGGGAGTTCATTGATAGTTTGTTCAATTTCTTCTCGTGAAATGGGGTTAAGTGTTTTATTTCCTCTTCTGTTAATCTGGGTAATTTATATTTTTGTAAATATTCATCCATTTCACTAACATTGTCAAGTTTATTGGCATACAGTTGGGAAAAATAGCTCTTAATTATTGTTTTAATCTCTTCTTCATTGGTGTTGAATTCATTCTTTTCATTTTTGATACTTTTTTAAATCAAATTAACCAAAGGTTTGTCTATTTTATTGCTTTTTCATAAAACCATCTCTTAGTTTTATTTATTAGTTCAATAGTTTTCTTAATTTCAGTTTTATTAATCTCTCCTTTGGTTTCCAGTATTTCTAATTTGGTATTTAATTGGGGATTTTTAATTTGTTCTTTTTCTAGCTTTTTTTAGTTGTATGCCCAATTCATTGGTCTCCTGTTTCTCTATTTTATTCACGTAAGCATTCAAAGATATAAAACGTTCCTGTAGAACCACTTTCACTTCATCCATAAGTTTTGGTATTTTGTCTCATTATTGTCATTCTCTTGGATGAAGTTATTGATTGTTTCTATGATTTGTTTTTGACCCACTTGTTCTTTAAGATTAGATTATTTAGTTTCCAATTAATTTTTTAGTCTGTTTTTCAATGGCCCTTTATTACATGTATTTTTTATTGAATCATGATCTGAAAAGGATGCATTTGATATTTTTCCCTTTTTGCATTGGATTGTGCCCTAAGACATGATCAGTTTTTTTTTTTTGTGTAGGTGCCATATACCACTGAGAAAAAGGTATATTCCTTTCTATCCTCATTCAGTTTTCTCCAGCAGTCTACCATATCTAAATTTTCTAAAATTCTATTCACCTCCTTAACTTCTTTCTTGCTTATTTTGTGGTTAGATTCCTCTAGTTCTGAGAGGGGGAGGTTGAAGTCCCCTGCTAGCATAGTTTTGCAATCTATTTCTTCCTGTAACTCCCTTAACTTCCCCTCCAAGGATTTGGTTACTGTACCACTTGGTGCATATATCTTTAGTATATTACTTCATGTCTATGGTAACTTTTGGCAGGATGTAGTTTCCTTCCTTATGTCTTTTAATTAGATCTATTTTTGCTATTGCTTTGTCTGAGATCAAGATGGCTACCCCTGTTTTTTTTCTTACTTCAGCTGAAGCTTAAACTTTTTACCTTTACTTTGTGTGTATCCCTCTCCTGCAAATGTATTTCTTGTTAACAACATATTGTAGGATTATGGGTTTTAATCCATTTCGCTATCTGCTTCCATTTTATGGGAGAATTCATCCTATTCACATTCACAGTTATGATTGCTATCTGTCTTTGTCTCCATCCTATTTTCTCCCCTCATTATGTTTTTCTTTCTCCTTTCTCCCTTTTCCTCCTCACCTGTGTTTTGCTTCTGACCACAGCCTGCCCCAACTTCTATCATCCCCCTACCTTTTCTTTCCTCTTTTCCCTCCAACTGCTTATAGGGCAGGTTAGATTTCTGTACCTGAGTATATTATTCCCTCATCGAGCCAAATCTGATGAGAGTTATGTTCAAACAATGCTCATCTCCCTCCTTTCTTTTCCTCTACTGTAATAACTCTTTGTGCCTCTTCATGTGAAGCAATTTACCCTTTCTGCCTCCTCCTTTCCTCTTTTCCCAGTGTAATCCCTTTTCATTACTTGATTAGATTTTTTTATCATCATATCAAAGTCAACTTATACCCAGGTCCTCTGTGTATGTATACCCCTTCTAAATGCCATAATAAAGATGCAGTTCTCAAGAGTTACAAGTACCATCTTCCATTGTAAGGATGTAAGCAGTTTGCTCTTATTGAATAACATTTGTTTGTTTGTTTTTCTTTCCAATTTACCTTTTTATGCCTCTCTTGAGTCTTGTATTTGAAGATCAGATTTTCTACTGAGCTCTGGTCTTTTCATCAGGGAGGTTGGGAGGTCCCCTATTTCACTGCATGTCCATCTTTTCCCTGAAAGATTACGCTCAATTTTGCTGGGTAGTTGATCCTTGGTCATAATCCAAGCTCCTTTGCCTTCTGAAATATCATATTCCAAGCCCTCTGATCTTTTAATGTTGAAGCAGCAAGGTCCTGTGTAATCCTGAATGTGGTTCTACAATATTTACATTGTTTCTTTCTGGCTGCTTGCAGTATTTTCTCCTTGACCCGATAATTCTGTAATTTGGCGACCATATTCCCTGGCATTTTCAATGTGGGATCTCCTTCAGGAGGTGATTGGTGGATTCTTTCTATGACTGTTTTAACCTGTATTTCTAGAATCTCAGGACAATTTTCCTTGATGATTTGTTGAAAGATGGCCCTTTTTTTGAACATAGCTTTCAGGTAGACCAATAATTCTTAAATTATCTCTGTTGCATCTGTTTTTCAGGTCAGTTGTTTATACAATGAGTTATTTTACATTTTCTTCTATTTTTCATTCTTTTGATTTTGTTTGACTGATTCTTGATGTCTCATAGAGTTGTTAGCTTCCAGTTGCCCAATTCTAATTTTATTATTATTATTATTTGCTTCTTGGCAGGGCAATTGGGGTTAAGTGACTTGCCCAAGGTCACATAGCTAGTCCATGTGTCAAGTGTCTGAGGCTGGATTTGAACACAGGTCCTCCTGACTCCAGGGCCAGTGCTCTACTCACTGTGCCACCTAGCTGCCCCCCAATTCTAATTTTTAACAAATTGTTTTCTTTAATTAGTTTTTGTACCTCCTTTTCCATTCGGCCAATTCTGTTTGCTGAGCTGTTTTCTTCAGTGTATTTTTTCCCGTTTGGCCAATCGTATTTTTTAAGGAATTATATCCTACAGACAATTTTTGTCCTTCCTTTTCCAAGGTGTTGACTCTCCTATACCTCTCATTTCTTTTCCCAATTTTTCTTCTGCCTCTTTTATTTGGCTTTTAAGGTCCTTGAGCTCTTCCACAAAGTCTTTTTTGGGCTTGAGACCAGTTCATATTCCCCTTTGAGGTTTCAGATGTGGGTATACCGACAATGTTGTCCTGTTCTGAATTTGTGTTTTGATCTTCCCTCTCCCAATAGAAAGAATCTATGGCCACTGTCTGTTTCTGCTTTTTGCTGATGATGTTTGCCTATTTCCCGGCTTTTAAAGTTGAGCTGTCCTGCTAGAGCACAGAGGGCACTGACCCAAGCTTCTTGTACTGGGGACCAGGGTCCTGGTCACTGGCTTTGTGTGCCCAGGCCTCAGGTTCTGGCCACTGCAGGTTGTAGGGATCTGACAACTTACCTGGTGCTGAGCTGGGGTCCTAGTGATGGTGGCTGGTGAGTGCTGAAGCCAGGTATGGTATTTCTTCATTTCCCCAGGGCTACCCTGAAGCTCAGGGGGTGGGTGGTGGGGGAACTGGGATCTGGCCCCTGGAGGACATCTGTCTGTCTGGAATTGCACTGAAGTATGGGGAAGTTTGGCTTTTGGAAGACACTTGCCTGCCTGGAGTTGTGCTGAAGCATGGGGGAGATTGGCTGCTGGTTTTCTGAGCTGGAGTGTACTGGTTCCCCTGGCTGTGCCAAGGCAGGCAGGGTATCCTGGGGTTGATGCTTGCCTGCTCCACCATCTTGGAGCTCAGGATCTCCCGCTGGTTTGCTGAGATGGGGCTTGCCCCTGGCTTGCAAAGACACTCCCATCCTTTACTGCTCCCCTTTGCTAAAAGCAAGAGAGACCTTTCACATTAATCCCTCAAGCCTTCTAGGCTAAAAGACTGCTGTACCCTGTCTTATTGCTAGCTCTGATATTCTAGGATTTTTCCTGGATTTTTAGAGGTCAATAAGGGAGAGTGAGAGCAACTTACTGCTTACTCCATCATCTTGGCTCCTGGAAATCCCAAAAGGCCCATGTATATACTTTGAATACTTATTCAATACTTATGGCTATCTGTGATTTTACTGGTCATTCTTTCCACCACCATAGAGAGATCACAAGTCTCCTACTCTTTCATTTGGCTTTATATTCCTGTGGAATCATTACTTGCTTGGCAACCTAGTGATGAATTTCTTTGAATTTAGCTAAGGGTGGTTCCTATATGACAAATGACCACTCCATATTAGAGCCCTGCTCTAAGCCGTTCTAGCTTCTATGTTGAATATATTGCTTATTTATTTGAACTGTTAAAGAATGATATGTTTGGACAACAGGGAAGAGGATCTTGGCTTGAATCCCACCCAAATTGTGAAGACCTAGTAACCCAGAGGGCGTGTGTGTGTGTGTGTGTGTGTGTGTGCGTGTGTAAGAAGTGCAGCTTTAAGTGCATATAGTTTCCCTGATCACATCTTATTTTGTGTATTTGGAATGGGCCGTGTTACATCAAATCATTCAGCTCCAGTATCTCTTTTTCCCTGACAATTTGCCTAACAGTCCCGTGTAATTAGATGGTAACTCTTTCCTGCTATGGGGATTATAGTAATGGGGCATTATTCACATTTAGTATTCTGTTGGGGGCATGCTGAAAATGCAGAAACTGTCATTGTTACAATAAGCATCTCAATCCAGTTCTGGAACAGTAAGTCAAGCATAATTTTATCGTTACAACGTTACAATACGCCCGCATCTGTAAGACCTCCCACCACCTGTCTATTACTCCAATTACGGATAAAGTTGTTGAAATCGTCTTTTTGACAGCCACAAAGTATTCTCGTATACGTGTTCTTTCTCTGGAAATATCAGTTGTTTCCCTGTCTTCCATGACCTATTTTCCTCTTTACCTGAGCAAATAGGATGCTTTATATTTTTTTAATAAAAAGTTTGACTATAATTTTTTCCACCAATGGAAATTGAAAGGTCAATTCAGGAGATTATACCAATGGTCAAAAATCTAAGGACTTTGCTATATTAGGTTAAAAAAAGGTATGTTTAATTTACTATCATTCTTTGTAGCAAAACGTTTGTAAAAAATCGTCCTTAGAGACAATGTGCTGGGTTTGGTCTGACTTATTTTGATGGTTGCATTTGAATATTCTTGTGTTTATTGAATGCCCCACGTGTGTAATATACTTACTGGTTTAATCAAACATCGAAGTTATTTCTATTAGAAGAATTGAATTTTTAATATGAAAGTCTTTAGCAAATCCATTACTTTTCCTCATGAAACCAACATGTCCACCAGTATATTCCTTTTATTCCTCATTAACAAAAGCAGTTAGTGAGTTTACATAAAGTGAATTGTAACTTCGTTTCATGCAGTCCCCATTATAAAATGTGTTGCAGATTACAAGGGAAACAAGAAAAAATACATAGTCATGACACAAATGTCAACATCCCTTTAGGGTGCACTAGGATGACCTGAAGTGAGGAATGCTCCTGACTCAATTATGGATTACTTCACGAAAGAGATTGACCTTGAGTTGAGTCCTAAAACTAACAATTAGGAAAAAACAAAATTCAGCTAATTTGGAAAATCATTGGAGGAAAAGCAAGAAAAATAATAGAGCCTGGAAAAGTAACTTGAGAATTCAGTGACTTAATCTAAAGAGACAATGACACAGGAAAGGGAAAGGATTCACGATTTCTAGGAAGAAATTTTACTTTCTTTACCCCGACTTCATGAACGGAATATTCTTATGCCTCTTCTCCATGAGTGTTTGAGGCTATGTACACGTTGTCAGAGCCCTTAGCAACTAGAGTAATTGTTGTCAAATACGTAGCTATACAGTTGTTAGGAAATGAAAGACATTAACCACTGAAGTCAGTCAGTCAGTCACAGAGATAACGGTATAACGCACATTTTTCGCTGTATCTAACTTGAGGACCCTGAAGTTTCCTTAGCTGTTATCCAGACGCTAATTGTACTGCCGTCTTTGAAAGAACAGCTTCGTGCACCTGTTTGTTTATGTTTATCAAGCATAAACAATATTCTTTGTTCCTAACTTCTGAAACGCCTGAAACATGGAGGACCCTTTTTCACGGAAGTCAAGACAGTTTAATAGACACGAAATACAAGATCCCAAATGTAAGTTTCTCAAGACGTTAAAATGATTATCCTATCCATCACAAGGCGATAGGAAAGGAATTCATCATTGCCCGGTCTAGAGGTGTTCTAATTTGAACGTAGTGATTCGCAACTCAGTCAGTAAGCATTTATTAAGCACCTTAGGGCACTGGACTGATAAGTGCCAGTCAGTGGGAAGGTGGAAAACTGGGCAGAGATATTGAGTGAGTTCAGTCGTGGCAAAGGAGCTGATGTTTCTTTGGGACGCAGTATATTGATTCCACGTGATGGTATATTACAAAATAGAAATATAAGAACTAAAGTTGCAAAATGAGCACATTTTTAAAATCCCAGATTATACGATGGCCGGGTTTGGCCGAATCCCAACATCAAGAGCTGGAATTGAGAGAATGCCTCTGAACTGTAAAGTGGTAGCCGTAATGGTGTCGGTAGGAGTGGTAGTAATATTACTGTTTACGTGACATTTTAAAGTGTCAAAGCACTTTACACATGCTGGGCAGCTAGATGGTGCAGTGGAAAGAACGCTGGGTCTGAAGTCAGGAAGACTCATGGTCCTGAGTTCAAATCCGGCCTCAGACACTTACTAGCTGTGCGACCCTGGGCCAGTCACTTCACTCTGTTTGCCTCAGTTTCCTCATCTGTAAAATGAGTCGGAGACAGAAATGGCAAACCGCCCCTGTATCTCTGCCAAGAGAACCCCCTATGGGGTCCCTGAGAGCCGGACATGCCTGAACAACAAGTGACGAACTTCATCCCTCATGGTAGGTGTCATTATTAGCCGTATTTTATAAGTGAGGACCCCGAGGCCTACAGAAATTAAGAGAATTACCCAGGATCACACAACTACTAAGGGTTTGAGGCAAGTTTGGACTCTGGTTTTCCTGACTCTAGGTCCAGTGCTCTAACCACTGCACCACCTAGTTCACCAATAATCCCTACATTTTTGGTAGCTCCTTTACAGCCAGTTAGGATTCAAATCCATTCTATTCCCTTGGGCTTTTAGGAAATTTGGGCAAAATTATCAACTCCAATTAAATGTACTGGATCAGAACGCTCCCCAGTCCATCTTTTACTGTGCTTTCACTTGGTCTTTTTTGTCAAGAAATAAGCTTTTATTAGTTGGTTTAGTTTATCAGCTCCTCAATGGTAGGGAGTGTGTTTTCTTTTGCATCTGAAACTTTCTATAGTGCCTAATATGATGCATTCAGTGTAGTGTCAGCAATATTGACTGACTAACAATTTCCTTTTATTTCCAAACATCCACATAATGATATATTTAACATTTATCGCTGTAGTTTCTAGATGCTTTGACAACATATACATTGTCTCAGAAACACAGGGAGGAAAGGCATGAGAATGTTCTCTTTAGGAGGTTGAGGTCGAGAAATGTAGTTTCCCTCTTGGAAATATGAATCCATTCCCTTTCTTGGGCAAGGCTTAGCTTGTGAATGATAGAAAAATAGAAATGGGGATTTTGGATGCTTTCCTCCTCGTGACGATTCACAGGAACCAAGGGAGAACGACCGTTTCGCTGACAACTCAGGCTTTTAAATTCACACGGGATGTGTTCAGTAAACAAATATGATTTGATTTTCACATTAAGAATAAGATCTGAACACTGCAGTCCTAAAGCAGTGTCGCAGTGATTCATTAGGAGATGGAGCTACCTGTTAGGTTCTGAAATGAGCAACACAAAAAATAAGCTTTTTCACTAAGGGAGATTGCTCAGGGAAAGGAAAGAAATAGATGATCCTGCCCCCAGAGCAGCCTTTGGCTGTGGTGTCCTCAGATACATCACAGTAGCTGATGGGCCTTTCCTGACACAAAGACAGTCAGTGGCAGATAGAGGTCAGGGGAGTGCAGTGTGCAATCCTATAAGACAGTATAGAAAATTGAAAGGGCTACAGTACAAAGAAAGAGAAATATTGCTCAGCCGGATGCTATATATCCTTCCCTTGTATGAAAGCAAAATAAACTCACAATACCCGTGATTCAGGGTTTCACATCAAGGCCAATCTAGTAGTACATGAATACATACGCCCAAAGTGAATGTATTGTATTAGGCCCAATCAATCTATCAATAAACATTTATTAAACACTTACTATGTACCAGAGGCAGCTGTGGTGCATCAGTGGATAGAGTGCTGGGCCTGAAGTCAGTAGGACTCATTTTCCTGAATTCAAATCTGGCCTCAGACACTTAATAGCAGCATGACCCTGGACAAGTCTCTTAACCCTGTTTGCCTCAGTTTCCTCATTTGTAAAATGAGCTGGAGAAGGAAATGACAAACCACTCTGTTATCTTTGCCAAGAAAACACTAAATGGGGTCATGAAGAGTTAGACATGACTGAAATGAATGAACAATGAACACCATGCGCCAGGCAGTATTCCCAGTTTCAGAATACCAAGAAAGACAAAAACAATTCTTGCCTTCAAAGACCTTACGTCAAAAATCACATGTGTATATCTATATCTATCTGTGTATGTATATATGTGTATATACAAACACATATACACATATGTATCTATAATCCCATGCATATAAAGTGTTATGTGCAAGACACATACAAAATAGATGGAAGGTTTTGTTGTTGTTGTTTGAGTTTCATTTTCAAAAATGGAAGGCAACTTTAGAGGTGAATGCTCTGGATGCAGTGAGGACTTGGGAATGTTTCCTTCAAAAGCTGGCTTGTTATGTCATGAAGGAACACAGGTAATTTAGCAGAGGGGGGAATGTCCAGGTGTGGAACCGTTAGTATGAAGGAGCAGAAATGGGGAATGGCGTTGTCAGAAACTTCAAGCGACCCAGATGGCCGGCTGGATCACAGAATGTGTGTTGAGGAAAGAAATGTCTGAAAAGACTGGAAAGGCAAGGAGACGCCTGATTCTGAAGACTCTGAGCTTGCTGCAGAGCTGGAGGCAGGCTGCTGGGTGGTGTCATGAATGGAGTGCCAGACTTGGAATCAGGAAGACCCGAGTTCGTGTCCTTCCTCCAGTACTAACCGTGACACCCTGAGTCAGTCACAGCCTCAGTTTCCCCATTTCTAAAAGGCGGATAATACCAGCACCTCTCTCTCAGGGTAGAATGAGCCCATCGTAGAACGCTTTTAAAGCTCTGTATAAATACTATTATTATAATGACAATACCAGACAAAAGATATTATATGGATCCTGGTGTTAAAAGAAGACTGATGGTTTGAGTGTGGTGTTTCAAAAAATTGTCACTGGTTTAGATTTCATTTCAAATGACGTCTCTAGTTTTAATACTGAAAAATGTTCTATCGCTATTTGAGGTTTGCCAGAGGTAGGAGAAAGTCCAGTTGTTAGGATCACGGCCAGATAGTAGTTTGATAGTTGCCTTTGATATTATATGAGCATAGTTATAAAGACTTTTAAGTTCAGTGACCTTTGAGCCTCTTTAAATTTGACTTGAGAAATCACAACAGGGGGCGGAGCCAAGATGGCGGCTGAAAAGCAGGGACTAGCGTGAGCTCCCTGCCGAGTCCCTCCAAAAACCTATAAAAAATGGCTCTGAACCAATTCTAGAAGGGCAGAACCCACAAAACAGCACAGGGAAGCAGGGTTCTAGCCCAGGACAGCCTGGATGGTCTCTGGGTGAGGTCTATCCCGCACGGAGCTGGGAGGGGAGCAGAGCCCAGTGTGGGCGGCGTGGACCAACCAGACCAAGAGCTGGGCAGAGTGAGCCCTAGCTCCCTGAATCAGTGAGCTATGGCAGTTACCAGACTTCTCAACCCACAAACACCAAAGACAACAGAGTAGGTTAGTGGGAAAAGCTGCGGGAGTAGAAGGAGTTCACAGTTCGGCCACCGCCCCTGGGGGCAGCGGAGGTGGGGCAGCTACAGAACTACAGCTGCAGTGGCTTCCGGCCCCAGGCCCACCTGGTGGGAGGAATTAAGTGGCACATCAGAGCAGGAGTGCACAGCCTGCTGAAGATCTAAGTCCAGTCCAGGATGGGTGTTCCTGGGGAAGGAGGAGTGCTGGTGTGGCAGAGCTGGCACATCCCCCCAAGCTTGGAACATAGTTCTCTTAACTCTACAAGCAGTCATACCTCACTGAAAAACTCAAGGGTCAAGTTAGTTCGCTGGGAACATGGCCAGGCAGCGAAAACGCACCCAGATTCAGTCTCAGATTTTGGAATCTTTCTTTGGTGACAAAGAAGACCAAAACATACAGACAGAAGAAGTCAACAAAGTCATAGAGCCTACAACAAAAGCCTCCAAGAAAAACATGAACTGGTCCCAGGCCATGGAAGAGCTCAAAAAGGATTTGGAAAAGCAAGTTAGAGAAGTAGAGGAAAAATTCAGCAGAGAAATGAGAAGGATGCGAGGAAACCATGAAAAACAAGTCAATGACTTGCTAAAGGAGACCCAAAAAATACTTAAAAATATACTGAAGAAAACAACACCTTAAAAAACAGGCTAACTCAAATGGCAAAAGAGCTCCAAAAAGCCAATGAGGAGAAGAATGCCTTGAAAGGCAGAATTAGCCAAATGGAAAAGGAGGTCCAAAAGACCATTGAAGAAAATACTACCTTAAAAATTTAGATTAGAGCAAGTAGAAGCTAGTGACTTTATGAGAAACCAAGATATTATAAAACAGAACCAAAGGAATGAAAAAATGGAAGACAATGTGAAATATCTCATTGGAAAAACCACTGACCTGGAGAATAGATACAGGAGAGATAATTTAAAAATTATTGGACTACCTGAAAGCCATGATCAAAAAAAGAGCCCATATATCACCTTTCAAGAAATTATCAAGGAGAACTGCCCTGATATTCTAGAGCCAGAGGGTAAAATAGAAATTGAAAGAATCTACCAAATGCCGCTTGAAAAAGATCCCAAAAAGAAAACTCTTGGGAATAGTCGCCAAATTCCAGAGCTCCCAGATCAAGGAGAAAATACTGCAAGCAGCCAGAAAGAAACAATTTGAGTACTGTGGAAACCCAATCTGAATAACCTAAGATCTAGCAGCTTCTACATTAAGAGATCGAAGGGCTTGGAATGCGATATTCTGGAGGTCAATGGAACTAGGATTAAAACCTCGAATCACCTACCCAGCAAAACTGAGTATCATGCTCCAAGGCAAAATATGGATTTTCAATAAAATAGAGGACTTTCAAGCTTTCTCAGTGAAAAGACCAGAGCTGAATAGAAAATTTGACTTTCAAACACAAGAATCAAGAGAAGCATTAAAAGGTAAACAAGAAAGAGAAATCATAAGGGACTTACTAAAGTTGAACTGTTTTGTTTACATTTGTACATGGAAAGATGATGTGTATGATTCATGAGACCTCAATATCATAGTAGCTGAAAGGAATATGCATATATATATATATATGTTTATGTATATATGTATATAAGTGAATGTGCATGTATGTATGTATATATGTATATGTGTGTGTGTGTATATATATATATATATATACACATATATATAGAGAGAGAGAGAGAGAGACAGAGAGACAGAGAGAGAGAGAGAGAGAGAGAGAGAGAGAGTGGACACAGGATGAGTTGAAGATGAAGGGAAGATATCTAAAAGAAATAAAATAAAATTAAGGGATAAGAGAGGAATATATTGAGAGAAGGAGATAGGGAGAGATAGAATGGGGTAAATTATCTCGCATAAAAGTAGCAAGAAAAAGCAGTTCTGTAGGAGGGGAAGAGAAGTCAGGTGAGGGGGAATGAGTGAATCTTGCTCTCATCAGATTTGACCTGAGGAGGGAATACCATACATACTCAACTGGGTATCTTACCCCACAGGCAAAAAGGAGGAAGAAGAAGATAAAAAAGGGGGGGATGATAGAAGGGAAGGTAGATGGGGGTGGAGGTAGTCAAAACCAAACACTTTCGAAAGAGGACAGGGTCAAGGGAGAAAATTCAATAAAGGGGGATGGGTTGGGAAGGAGCAAAATGTAGTTAGCCTTTCACAACATGAGTATTGTGGAAGGGTTATACATAATAATACATGTGTGGCCTAGGTTGAATTGCTCAACTTCTTAGGGAGGGTGGGTGGGAAGGGAAGAGGGGAGAGAATTTGGAACTCAAAGTTTTAAAAACAGATGTTCAAAAACAAACAAAAAAAAAGTTTTTGCATGCAACTAAAAAATAAGATACACAGGCAATGGGGTGTAGAAATTTATCTTGCCCTACAAGAAAGAAAGGGAAAAGGGGATGGGAGGGGAGTGGGGTGACAGAAAGTAGGGCTGACTGGGGAACAGGGCAACCAGAATATAAGCCATCTTGGAGTGAGGGGGAGGGTAGAAATGGGGAGAAAATTTGTAATTCAAACTCTTGTGAAAATGAATGCTGAAAACTAAATATATTAAATAAAAAAAAAGAAAATGACAACAAAAAAAATTGACTCGAAAACCTCAATAATGTTTCTTTATTAGTCAAATGGCATTGTGTTCTGTTTCTGAAGCTTTTGCCGATGCTGGGAATGTCCTTTTCCTTTTTCCACCCTTTTGAGACTCTGGGACTTATAAATCTATATGTGTCAGTGCAGACACTACCTCCTACATGAAGATTTTTCTGATCCTCTCTATTTTAGGGCTCACTACCTCCCCACTCTAAGTATTTTGAATTTTCTTTACGTATATTTTAAGTTTACTTTTCTGTGTATATGGTATCTATTGAAAGGAGAATGTGAACTCCTTAGAGAATGTCCTGTGTTGAAGTGGGTTGAGCAGTCCTTGTGATATCTGAAAGAAGGTGTTTGGATCCCTTCTCTAATGCTTATTGTGTGACCGTGGGCAACTCAACCATTCCCAGCCTCAATTGCCGTAACTAAAATGGAGCTAATAAATAACCAGGGGTCGGAGACTTGTTGTAAGCATCTATTGATAATACAGATAATCCTTATTAACTTAAAGCTGCAGTAAACCATTTCATCCCGAATAGGTAAGCTTTTGCTGATAAATGTTTAACAGCTGGTAGGGGAAGGTAGTACCCATAGGCTACCCTTTTAAGTCTAATCTGCATTATTACAATTTACTCCATCACTTTCTTAACTCTAGACAATCAATGAGCCATAAATCAAGTCTTGATTTGCAGCATTTGCTGATTTCTGAGGTGTAAACTCTTACACTAAAAATTTAACAATCAGCTCTCACAAGCAGCTTAGAGCTGCTTTCAGCACACCCCTGGAAGCCGTTTATAAACATTAGCTATTATTTCCTCGAAGGCAGGGATTGTTTCATTTTTTTCTTTGAATTTGGAGATCTTAGTAAAGTGTTCTTGCATATTGAAATGTTTTAAAGTATGCGTTGAATTCAACTGAATCTTTTATAAAGCTTAAAACAAAGCTTCAATTGACTACAAAATCCACTATAACGAAAGCCGGTCAAGTGAACAGTTGGAAATCATTGTGCAACTGGTACCAAGCTAGACTGGAGGAGGCTGAGGGAAGGGAGGAAGAGGGTAGGAAATACAGAAGCAGAAAAAAATGTTCCTCACTTTTCCCTTAGTCCTACAACTTAGAAAAAGAAATTACCTTCCCTTGGTGGCATATTAAAGCTCCTAGTTTTGATCTGTATATTTCATAACTCTTTTTGTAAGCTGCTTTTTGATTTTAAGAAAAACATTTCCTTGATGCAACAGAATCCCCTTAAACTACGTCTTATTATTACATGTCCTATGAAACACAGCTATATATAGTAATATTAGTTTTCTCCCCTCGTTTCTATAATAGTTTTCCATTTTACAAGCAGCCCTTTGCTTGTGAATACTAAGTTTAAAGAGACTAGCTCAAATTCTGCCTCAGATACTTACTAACTGTGTGACCTTGTGCAAAACACTTCACCTCCCTGCCTTCCTTATCTGTAAAATGTTGGTAATAAAAACACCTACCTCCCAGGATTTGGGGGGAGATAAATGAGGAATCGAAACTGCTTTAAAAACCTTAAATCACTTTAGAAATGAAGGTTACCATTATCCTCTTTTTTATTAATCTTATGCTGTCTCTAGGACCTCAGCCTTGAGCTCACCTCCTCACTCTGTCTGTGTACTCACTGGCCCATTCCTCAGAATACTACGGATACACAGTATACGTTCCAGGGCTCTCTTATCTACCAATTTATACTAGAGCAAAAATTTTTAATCACTTTTTAAAAATTGCCATGGACTCCTTGGGCCATATGGTGAAGCCTCTGGTGCCACTTCTCTGAATAATGTTTTTAAATGATAAAATACCTAGGATTACAAAGAAAACCAGTTATGTTGAAATATTTTTTTTCTCATTCAAGTTTATGAATCCTTTCAAATCTATTCCCAAACTCTTTGGTGGTTTGTGGATGTCAGATTAGGAACTCCTATACTAGCACCTCAGAATTACGCAATTGCTTAATATCAGACCTAGAAGGAAGCTTATCTGACATCTAGTTGTTAATTCCTCATTTTATAGATAAAGTCCCTGAGGCCTAATTAGGGAAATAGTAGCTGGCATTCAGTAGTTGACACAGAGTACTTCACAATTCACATGTGACTTTACCTAAGTTGTCTCCCTTAGTTAGTGGGCAGAGGTATGAATAGAGTTCACAAGGTAGTTTTGCATTTCCCCTGGTTTTGTTACTCATAAACAAGTCCTAAAGATAAAAGAATGTTTTTCTTTAGGGAAAGACTTTGGTTAAAATCCCAGCTCTGCCACTGTGATACTGAGCTGTGACCCCGCATTAGTGGAGAAGGGATCAGAGAGACAGAGAGAGAGAGAGAGAGAGGGAGAGAAAGAGGGTGAGAGAGAGAGAGAGAGAGAGACAAAGAGAGAGAGAGAGAGAGAGAGAGAGAGAGAGAGAGAGACAAAGAGAGACAGAGAAACAGAGACACAGACACAGAGAGAGACCAGAGTCTATAGACATGAAAGGCAAGCCATATCCCCTTATGTCCTAGGACTTCCTAGAGATTGCTGGGAGCAAATCAATCCCACCCCCAACCCTTGCGTCTTTGAGATGGTTCTTCTCTCCTTGGCTGAGATGAGTTGTTTAATCTCATTCCCAGCCAAGGAGGTCTTTTTCTCTTGTGTATTCTTTTTTGTGATGTTACCTATATAGCACATCTGATTTCTGTTTGCTGCTTTCTTTGACAAAAAAGATTTATTAGCTGTTCCTGATGGTCTTTTTATAGTGGTTGGTGGGAATAGGCTAAAGTGTAAAGTAAGGACTAATGCCCCCCTTGAAAATGGTAAAGGACAGAAGTTTTTGTTCTCAACCCAGACTTATACCTCTAGACCAAAAATATTTGAGGGATGGTAAGTATACTTGTCTGACATCCTTTTCTGGACACTGGGAGAGACTGCTCATTCTTGGCAGTCTTTGTCCTGCCTGCTCCTTCTCCAGGTACTCTCCAAAAAGATAGACCAGGTCTCAAAGATGCATGGCATGGTGGTGTTCATGCTGTCTACAAGCCACAGTGTGTATTTAGTCGATCGCACATGTTCAATGTGAAGGAAGGAGGAATACTCCTTAGAGGGTATTCATAAGGAAAGCACTTGCAGCCCTGAAATGCTATTTAAACTTGAGTTTAATTACTATCATTTTATCAAGAAAACCAAGGTTCCTTTCATTTCCCAGTGAAAGCTCACTGAAAATTCACAAACCCCTTATATTTGGTCCTATTTACTATGTTCCCTTTCCTCTGGAGCAAAGGCCCACCTCAGGTAGATGCAAGGAATAGTTCTCTACTAGCTCTCCAAGATGCCACTGAAATAATTGTTCCCAGTGACCCAAATTGGAACTTAGAATGTGTTTTCAAATAGTCGTCACCTATTAGTGGCTAGGCAAACACCCTGCTAGAGGAAGGCTAACCACTTTCCCTGGAGAGGAATAAAGTCTGAATCAAGATCCGTGTAATTTTGTATGGAAATTACCAGACTGTGTTGGTGTTTTGTTCCTTTTTTTTTTTCAGAGCACCGCAGTCCAGCTCCAGCATTTTATCCTCCCAGCTGCCTTAAATCCATGGACTCAAACAGGAACGGTATTATAAATGCTGGCTTGTTTCCGTGGTACTCTAGAACTGCTTTAGAACTGGGATATAGATCAATCTGGCAATCTAGCAGTGATCATAGAAATGACACTATAGGAACCACTATTTTCTAAGTTGTTGGCAAGGTGTAGCGGAATGGGTATTCGATTATTTGATTATCCGAGTTTGAGTCCTGGCCCTGTGGTGTTCTCACTGTGTAGCCTTGAACATGCCACTTCTCTCTGAGCTTCCACATCCCCATCTACCACATGGAGGCTTTGAAGTAAGTGACTTTTACGGTCTTTTCAGTTTCTGACTTGGTGACATTCTGGATTACAAATGAACTTTGTGAACACAATACATTCATAAATGTGGACTGTGTGTGTTTGTGAAAATGGTTCATTTAATTATGTGCAGAATCATCAAGAAATCTTAGATACACTTGGATAACACCAGCGTTGCTGTGCAGTAGGGTGGGTAACATTTAGTAAATCCAACATATTATGAAATTCATCATAAAATGAACAAATCTCATTCTCACCAGATTGCCTGTTTATGCCAAGAAAACACCATCTTCCATTTTCTGTACAGCCTCCCTCCCTTCAAGGAGTCTTACAAAATGTCCATTTTCCACATTTTCCTTTGATGTCTTGAACAGAAATAGATGAAAGTACGCCAACATTTCTACAGTACATATTTAGAGTTGTCTAACATTTTTTTCTTGGAAAAAAAATCTTGATGGTGTTACCTCTGAGGAAAGTTCTCTGGCATATTTAGGAAGTTCACGAGTACAGACATTGAAAAGGGATGTTCTTGAAAGCCCTGTATCTTTTTTCTAGGACTACTATCATTGTAATAGAGCGTTAGATCCCTCGGCTCCAGCAGTCACTTTTCATTTCAAAGAGGAGGAACATGACAACCTGTTTCTGAATTTCTTTGGTGATGTTGGTATCATTTCTTTTGTGAACCACTTTCTTATTTATTTGCTTTCCTGTTTCTAATATGCGAGATTCACTTCTTCATAATCCCTTCCGTCCGAAGCTCAATTTTATCATGAGTTTTCAGTTCATGGAGTTCTACCGAGACAGAATGCTATCATCTTTCCTATTTACTCACCCTGATATTATTATTTCCTTCAACCTTTCTTTAAGTCCCAAATCATCCACAGAGCTTTTCTTGGAACATTTCATTTGGCAAAGAGAGGAAAAAAGTCTCTGATTTAGAGTGCCAGCTTTGTTCCCTCCAGTGAACCATTTGCATTGAGGAACTCACTGGCCCCAAATTATTCCTTTAAGACTAGCAAAGAGTCAATCTATGATATTATGTCATTAAAGTCAGCAGCACTGGTGGAGGATTTCCTAACCAAGTGAAGAAGTCCTGGAACCATTCTCTTGGGCTAAGCAGACAAAGGAGTTTGGAATGTGGACCAAGTGGGAACTAGATCAGAGGACTCTCAAGGGTAAGAACCATAATGTGAAAGAGGAAACCCGGGCCCAGGCTTTCATTGGTACTGCATGGTATGTAGACGGGGTTGTGTGGCTGTTCATTCCCAGAGGAGTGCTGTAAGTCCATGGGGACTTGTATTTGAGAAGTGGGATGTCCATTGGAGAGGAGAGAAAAAAAAGAGTTGGCTTGACTCTTTATTGTTTTGGGGTGAGTTCTTTTTTCTTCTGCATTTTTTTTGTTTGGTTCACTAAAACTGGTCCTAAATTTGAGGTATTATTACCCATGAGCTCACATGAGAGCTGAGGATTCTTTACCTTTTTTGTAGTTCACTAGATAAGCAAAATTTTAATGTTTCCAAGAGAAATTCTGGGTTGCAGCATGAGCCAAAACGCATGCAGTTTGTGAAAAAAATCCCTCAAACCTGGATTCTGTAATCTATGAGCTCTGGTTTAGGGCAATGGGTTGTACAAGAAGAGAATTAGAAATAAATCAAGTGGCACAAAGTATACATCACAACAAAGATGAAATAAGTAAGGAAGCCTTACGAAGAGTCAAACTACCTTATATGAGTTTGTTGAGGTCTCTGCCTTCCAGAAGGTTCTGAAGAGTTTGAATGGAGCAAAAGTGGTTGGAGGAATAGTGGAATATCATTATTTTAAAGAAGATATATTCATATTGATAAACCCAGGAACAGCCCATTTGTGTTATTTCTAGACTTCATATCTGTGAATTCAGTGGCCCTGGATTTCATTTTTTTTTTAAAAACTGCAATTAAAAACAGCTTCACTTTTAATAGAACGAACAACATTTTCTCACCAAAGTTTTCCGCGGCCAGCAAACACTTGGTCTTTTGGGTGCCATATCTCTTGAGAGACACGGTAGCCAAGGAGAACAGCGGCTTAGAATATGGACTTGTTGGCAGAATGTTATGGAGGAGAATGTGAGGAGATTGCACTTTATAAAGCACAAGCAGTAGAGGGAGAAATGAACTTACAGAAGGCCTGGCGTAAGAACCAATTAAGCCACATTGTCCCGAGGGCATTTAAGGATGCGACTGGAAGAAGAAGGGCAAAAAGGGAGATTGGAAAATGTGGGCCAGCATTTCCATAATTTAGGAATCATTTAGGAAAGTGAGAATACCACATTCGGACTCTAACATTGCGCTGTAGAAAGAATTAGAGGGTTACTAAGGAAAATTAAACTGGAAAAAAGAAGTTGGACGAGACTTTCTATACAGCAAGTGTTGTCCATGTATGCTCACATGTAGTAGGCATTTACAGACACATGTGTAATGTTATATAGTACACATAAGGATGTACACATGTGCACAGATGTATAGATGTGTGTGGGTGTCTTTAGAGCATTGGAGGAGTCGTACTCAAGAAGACTGAAAGAGGAGAAAATAACAACAGAGCACAAGTTGTTTATGGGCAGGAACTATTTAATTTTGTCTTTATACATAGGCCCTTAAAAATTGCTGAAATGAGTTAAATTTAATAAGAGAAGCATTTCAGAATTGGAGAAGGGCGAATGTTCCAACTTAAAAAAAACTGAATAAAACCATGAAGTAGATTTTACAAACAACAGGCCAATGAGCATGACTTCCATTCATAGCAAAATTCTAGAGTGTATAATGAACGAACAGAAGGACAATGGTGACCATAAAAAGCCAGTAAGGATTCCTCAGGAACAGGGCGTTCCAAACTAATCCCACTTCATTTTTTTTAAACAAAATCTCTAGAATGATAGCTAACAGAAGAACAATGCAGATATGGTTTAGGTGCTTAACTTTATTTTTTAAATTTCCATATACACAGCAGAACATGAAAAGAAACTCCATATGAAGCCATAAATCTCCATTTTATACTGGTAATTTTTTTTTCAAAATATATAAAATAATTCTCTGGGTTACTTTCAAAATTGTCCCACCTGTTTTTTCTTTCTTATGAATTCTCTTTGGTTCCTTTCTGTGCAATATGTATGTACATATACATATCTATATGTACATATATATATATATAGATAAATATGTGCATATTTAAATAGACCTTTTAAAATATAATTATCGCTAAGTCTCTTCTCCCCAATTAAATAACAAGAGAAAAGTTAAAAGAAAAAACAAAATAGTAACCAATAAGGGCTAAGCAAAATGTCCAAAAATATTTATCACTCTTCACCTTGAGTCTGTTAGCAGGGTAACGTGCCAATGTGCCTCTCCTAGGTCCTCTGTAGATAGTTTGTCAATCTATTATTCAGAGTACTCAAGTCTTTCAGCATTCTTCCTTCCTCCCTTTTTTCTTCCTTTCTTTCTGCTCCTCCCCCTCTTCTTTCCTTTATAGTGTTACCTCAGCATAAATTATTCTCCTGATTCAGCTCACTTCAATCCAACCCGTCCACACAAAAATCATCATTTTCAACATTTCTTATGGCACAATACTACTGCATTATGTTCCTGTGTCACCAGTATTTCCGCTGTTCCCCCAGCTAATGGGCGTCGCCTTATATTCTGGTTCTCTGCTTCCTCCTCTCTTGACTTTCCACCCTCACCTTCAGGATTAGGATATCGGAGACGATCCCTTCGCCGGTATTATCTGCCCTCTTAATCCCAGCTGTGCTTGTTTCCAGTATTTCTACACCAAACCATCTCTGTGTGTATGTATGTGATCAACTCCCTTTGTGCATTTCAGATGAGAGTGAGATCTATCTGATGCCTGTCTCTTCATCTTTTCCTCCACATTTATATACCTTTGTTCTCATGCACCCCAATTATGAGAAATAGCAAGTTCTGTCTTCTTCACACTCCTTTCGACACTACTGTATTCCTTTTACTCACCGTTTTAAAAACCCTCGGAATA
This sequence comes from Trichosurus vulpecula, assembly GCF_011100635.1. NCBI lineage: Eukaryota > Metazoa > Chordata > Mammalia > Diprotodontia > Phalangeridae > Trichosurus > Trichosurus vulpecula. The sequence goes on along the minus strand of NC_050580.1, from coordinate 262,662,426 downwards.
GAATCAATCTGCCTACCTAGGACCTGTTTTTCCTATTTAACTCAGTCCTTTTTGAAGACATTAAAGGTCTGAAGAGAAGCTTCTTTTTTTCTGTATTAGAGTATTGGCACTACAGCATCATATGGACCCATCCATTAGCTCAGATAAATTTACCTTTCTAGATTATTCTTCACTTTTGAGTTTGTATTTCAAAGTTCCTATTCAGCTTTGGTCTTTCATCAGAAATTCTTTCAAAGCTTTTTCTTTCATTAAAAGTCCATTTTCTCCCTTTAGGATTAAACCCAGCTTTGCAGGGTAAATTATTCTTGGTTGTAAACCTTTTTCAATATAGAAGATTATATTTCAGTGTCTCTCTTCATTAGTTTTTGAAGATGTCAGGTTTTGTGTGATCCTGATGGGTTCTTTGGTACTTTTTATAAAAACTGAAGCAGGCACTCTGGATTTTGGCTGTGCTATTTCTGGAACTTAAACCATTTTACCCACCCCCACCCCTCAAGGAGGAGGTGATTGGTGGAATCTATGTTTATTTTTTTCCTCTAGTTCTGATGGACCTGGCTGGCCAGTTTTCTTTGACTTCTTGAAATATAAAACCGGAAGTTTTTTTTTGAGAGGAATCATGTTTTTTAAAGAGTCTGGTGATTTATAAATTATATTTCCTTGACCTGTTTTTTTTTAGGTCAGTTGCTCTTGATATCAAATTTCTTACATTTTTCCTATTTTTCCAACCTTTTGATATTTTTCTGATATTTATTTTCTGTCTCATTGATTCGTTTGTTGGGTCTGCTTTTCAGGGAGGACATTTCTTGGTAAGGTTTGAACATTTCTCTTCTAAGCCATTTATTCTCATTCCAGTTCTTTTTGCAAAGCTTTTATTTCATCATCTAAATATCTTGCCTATTTTTTTCCCTAGGTATTCATGCAGGCCTTGTGGAAAATCTACTTTTTTTGAGTCTCTGCTTATGGTTGTTATGGAGTTGCCCTTTCCCGAATCATCTGTAATGATTTTTTCTTTTAATATGGCCTATGTTTTCATTGATTTACTTACTTGTACAGCTTCATTTCCTGAGTTGGGACTTAGTGCCAGGATTAGTCTCATTCCCTCCCCTTAACCCTACTTAAAACCTTTTTTGGATGGTGCGCTTTGTATTTCCCTGGCTTCCTTCACTAAACTCTCCCTATCAGTATCTTCCTGCATCTTTGAGGAAGTTTTGTTGCTGTATCTTCAGGGCCTTCTGTGGTCTCAGGACGAGTGGCAGGGGCCTTTGAGCCTCTGGTCCTAGGCTGTTTTGGTTTGAGATCTGCTCTACCATTCTTGTCATGGCCATTTCCTGTGGCTTTCAAGGGCCCCACCCTTGAGAATAGCTGCCCACCCTAGGACCTTCTTAACTCCTTGGGTCTTTGTAGGAGTAAGAGAAGGGGATACTTCACTCTAGGTGGACCACAGCTTTTCAGGCTCCCCATGATTCTGCCCCACCGGGAGTCTGGGCTTGGTTGCATGTACTGGCACTCCTTTTGTTTTGGTCTTCCTTTCTTACTGCTGCCAGGCTTCTCTCTGATGGTTTTTGTTTGGGTTTTTTGGCTTTTCTGAGGTGAAATATGTTACTTACTGTAATTTCTCACTGGATTTCTTGATCATTATTTGGGTTGGTAAAAATGTCGTATCTTTTTTTTTTTTTTTTTGCCTTGTGCAAAAGGTGTATGGGAACTGAGTTTCGTGTTCCTGCTGAAATCGTCATCTTGAACCAGTGCAGAAAATTTACCTAGATTTTAACAGACTACTTTTGAAAGACTCTTATACTGTCCTTGTAGGTAAGATGGAGAAATGTGGGCCCGGTGATAATACTGTATGTTGAATTCAGAACTGGATAAATGAATGGCCTCAAAGTGTAGTCCTTAATGGCTCTCTGTGACATGTATTAAGGTCTCAAGGCATGTTTCTTGTTTAACATTTTAAGGAGAAATTTGCATGAACATATAGGAGACAAGCCTTTCAATTTTACATAGCACAGAAATTGAAAGGGGGGGATTGGTAACATATTTGATGATAGCCAGCGTCCCTAAAAGATCTTATCAGGTTGTGAGGAATCCGCTAAGATGAAATTGGACAGAATTCAGTGTGAAATCACAGGTCCTGATAAAATGTAAAGTCTTATAGTTGGGTTTGAAAGATGAACTTCACAAATGTGAGCTAGTGATATCTCTCTAGACTTCATTTTTAAAAAGCGTTTGGAAGTTTTTTGAGTTTGTAGATGGATGGAACCTCTAAGAATAGCTAATGAAACCTCAGACTGTCATAAAGGCAGAACAGTATCCAGAACCAGAGGGAGGAGGAAAGGTTACTAATACCATTGTGTTCTGCTCTGTCTACAGATCACATCTGGATTATTGTGTTTCGTTCTGGGAGGACATTAATAAGCTAGAGTGTCCAGAGGAAGGTAGTTAAGATCGTGAGGTGTCTTGAATTCAGATGAACAGTGGACAGAGTGCTAGAGCTGGAGTCAGGGAGGCCTGAGTTCAAATCTAGCATGAAACATTTGTCGGAAGTGTGACTGAGCGAATCACTTAGGCTTAATCAGAGTTCCTCAGGTTCCTTGGGTTCCTCCATGGGGTTAACAATAGCACCTTCTTCCTTGGGTTGTTTTGAAGATAAAATGCAACTTTAGTAAAATGCTTTATAAACCTTAAGGCATCATGTAAGTGCTAGCCATCATTACATGACAGTGGATTAGATTAGAGGAGAGAAATCTCAGGGGGATACGGTAATTATCTCCAAACATCTGATCGGCTTTCATTTGGATGAGAGATTAGATGAATTCCTCTTGGCCTCTGAGGCAGAACTAGGTGCAGCAAGAAGGAACTTCAGAATGGCAGATTTTCATTTGTTGTAGGAGGAAAAAATTTCCAAACAATTAAATGTATCCCAAAGAAGAATGGGCTTCCTTGGGAGGTAACAGGTTTTTGAGTAAAGACCACTGGTTAGGGATATTTTAGAAAAGAATTTCTTCATGTTTATATTGCTTTATGTAGCCTTTCAGGTCTATTCCAGCTCTGTAATTCTGATAGTCTGTGATATGAAAGATTAATGCATTGTGCCTTGTTTTTACATGGTCGTTATATCTGTCAAGTGCCATAAAAGTTTTGCTGCGAAGAAGCTAAGAAAGGAAATATCTAAATAATCAATCCCCCAAAACAGGACATTATGTTTTTTTTTCTTTCAGTGTATTTGCTTCTTTCTCTCTGATTTTTTCCCCTTCTTGGTACCTATTGCTAGGTTATATAAAAATTGGATGCCATAGAAATTAGCAGATCACAGCTTCTAATTACCTAGGTGGGGTGTGTGTGTGTGTGTGTGTGTGTGTGTGTGTGTGTGTGTGGACTCTGGTTCAATTTATAAAAAGTAAAGTTGTTTTTAATTGTACTTTGCTTTTAAATGAAATCCAGGGTCCTTCCATCCACAGGAATGAAGTCTAGAAATATTACCAAATGTGTTTAATATTCTGAATGCATAGCCTGATTTAATCAGTGGCGAACACTAGATATTCAAATGAATGAGCTTCACAGACGTAATCAACAATATATTATCCCTAATTGAGTTAAATGCCAAAATGAGTTTAGGCTATTCTGCAATGTTGTAAAATGTTGGTAATTTCACTTTATAGTGTAATCTTCTTTATTATGCACAGAATTATGGGAAATTAAGGTTTTTTAGTTTATAATACTTCAATTCTATATTTCAGCTGAATTATTTAGTTTTAGTTACAAGAGCTTAAATGATTCTGAACCCCTGGAAAACCTTCTGTGAGTTAAATGGCTTATCTTCCTTTAAGTGCAAAGTTTAATTCAGACCGTCTAGTCCTAAGAATCTCTGGCAGTTTTGACTTAATTTTGCCTTGTTTCTATGGAATTTCAAGGTGTTGATAATACCAAAGCTTCAGTAGTGAATAACTGGGTAGGTGTAAAGAGGTCTGGCCTACTCAAGTGAAATGCAATTGTACAGGCAGTATATATGATGAATATTCCTTACAGATTGAGAAATCAAAAATCATAGATTTGCAACCCCACCTTCCACCCCCGTGCCTGCCCGTATGAATTTGAAAGGATCACTCTATTTAATAATGAAGTTTTCTTTAGCTTTGCTAAATTTGCTGTAGACTAGACAAGCAGGCATTTTAAAAAGCTTCATTATAGAAACTAAAAAGATCCATTTCAGCTCAGGATATTAAGAGCAATATTAAACAAGAAGTTTGGCCAGTAACACCGTGAGACACAGGAGATAGTAAGTGATTTTTCAGTAGTCAGCAGATGGTATTGGTTGGTTAAGTCTCTGCCTAGAGCAAGGGTTCTTTACCTTTTTATGGTGAATCTGCTGAAGCCTATGGACTCCTTAGAGCACTCTTTTTGAATGCATAAAGTAAAATACATAAATTTACTAAGGAAACCAGTTTTATTGACAGTAATCAAAATATTAGGAGAAAAAAAAAATCACAGATACCAGGTTAAGAATCTTTGGTTGAGGAACTAGACAGCTAAGTTGTAGTAGAATAGAGCAATGCGTATCGTATCAGAATGCATGAGTTTGAAACCTGGTTCTTTCACTCTAGGGGCAGCTAGGTGGTGCAGTGGATAGAGTTGTCAGCCCAGATTCAGGAAGACTCACCTTCATGAGGTCAAACCTGACTTCAGACACTTATTATCTATGTGACCCTGGGCAAGTCACTTAACCCTGTTTGCCTCAGTTTCCTCAGCTGTAAAATGTGCTGGAGAAGGAAATGGCAAACTACTCCAATGTCTTTGCCAAAAGGACCCCCAGATGGAGTCACGAAGAGTTGGACATCATGGAATCAACTGAACAACAAAATCTGTCACTTTAAAGCCCTTTCCCCTTGGGCAGTATGATTACCCACACAGAGCCTCAGTTTCTTTAAATATAAAATGCACATTGTTGTGCTGCTGTGTTGTCATCTCATGGGAAGATTATGAAGATCGAATGAGATATTTTCTATTACTCTTGTGTAAATCAGAAAGCCTGTGTGAATATGACTTATTATTACTCTTTCCTGAAGAAAAGGAAGCCCAAGGGCTCCTGTACTGAGTTAGCAGTTCTGCTAGTGTGAAAAGCTCTTCCATTATTGAGCCAGTGAGCTCCAAATAATGGGAGGTGGTAGAAAAAAGGAAAATCTCAGTGGGCAAGAAAGAGCCTAGAATGCAGAGAGGAGGAGCAAGGAAGTTAGAGGAATGACTAACCAGAGAGAGAGATGAAGAGGACTTCAGTTAAATATCCAACTTAACCATAGCCGGGTGGTACGGAGACTGAGAGAAGGGTTTTATTGACGTGGAAGGGTTGAGCCACATTCGTCTTCTTGCTAAGGGTCATGGGATTGTGTATACATTTAATGCAAGTTACTGACTACCCTTGAAGGAAAGATGAAAGAAAATGAGGACTCCCTCTCTTCATCCTGCCTAGAGAGAATATTTAATCCTTGGATAAAGAGTGAGAAGTCATGCAGGAGGGTAATCACGAGGAGAAAAGTTCAGGAATATTCCAAGGAAATAAAACCCAGTCCCAGTGTTGTTGAAGAATGGTAAGATATGATGTAGAAATGAAAAAAGAAAGGGTGAGAAACGCTCGACCTCTGAAAGTTGTGAATATGTGAATAAGCCTCTGCTTCTAGAGGTTAAGTTTAGAGCTTTTAAAGACATGATAGAATCTAAAAATGACTGAAAAAGAAATCAATCCATAAATATGTTTAAAGCACTCGTTATGTATTGGGCACTGTGCTAAGTACTGGGGATACAAGAAGAGATAAAAGATAGTCTTTGCTCTATAATCAAATAAGAAAGAGTAGTGACCAGTATTAATAGGTGTGAAAAAATCTGTTAGTCAGTCTGGTAGGAAGGAGGCTCTGCTCAAATGGAAAGTTAAAACTGTCACTTTGGCTTTCTAGAAAAATCACACAGACACATAGAAATGATCAGATTCTCTAAGATTCCTTTTGTACTGTCCACATTCTGAAGCAGAGATGGTACTCTTAGAAATCAGGGGAGTCGGGCTCTGGGAATGTATTAGGAGAGCAGAGTTTATAATCTCAAAGAGGATCATAAACATGTCTGAAAGGTTCGGAACCGCCGGATATAAGAAACTCTCAAAGTAGAAGGTAGAAGAATCAAAACATATATTTAGGCTCCACAGTAACCAACCCATGAACCAGCAACCCCATTTTGATATATTGATCAAAAGCTTCCAGGCCCAATAAGTACACCTTGAAAGAGTAACCAGGAGGCTACAGAGAAGCATGATTGCGTAAAGCAAAATCATGCTTCCCCCTCTATGGTAAAAAGATTACCCACTGGCCTGAAGTCTTTGTTCAGCTTCCTCCCGTAGGTCAGCTCTGCTACTGGCAGCTCCTGCTTCGGCTGTGGCTGTGGCTGTGGCTGTGGCTGTGGCTGTGGCTGTGGCTGTGGCTGTGGCTGTGGCTGTGGCTGTGGCTGTAGCAGCCTCTGGCTCCAACGGGAGCTGCTTTTAACCATCCAGCTTCTGCGGGGGTGTAAGGTACGCTGGGGAAAGCACAGGTTCTTTCAATCTGCTTAAGCAAGGTGAAGGGGTTGACCGGGAAAGCACAGGTTCTTTCCATCAGCTTAAGCAAGGGAAGCAAGGTGAAGGGGCCGACAAGCTTACTCCCGTCCAACATACAAACAGTATTCAGTTCAGGGGAAAAAGCCAAACTAGTCAAGGGCACTTGTTGACTAAGTGCTAAGGAGCCCATTTTTGGTTGCCAATACAGGGAATTAGCGCCAAATATTTCTATGTCCCTGTGTATCATTCAGTAGGGTAACATTTACCCATCTCATGAAGATTTAAACTCAGTTAGCATTTCCTAATCTGCAATGCAAGGCAGTTAAGTGACCGAATAGGTAGAATTCTGGACTTGGAGTCAGGAAGAACTGGGTTCAAATCTTGCCCTAGACATTTACTAGCTGTGTGACTCTGGGCAACACACCTAACCTCTACCTGCCTCAGGTTTATTATTTGCACAAAGGGGGTGCTAATAGTATCTATTTCCAGGGTTATGTTAAATATAAATATATATATAAAATATATAAATAAATATATATAATAATATATATATATAATATAAATATAAATATATATAATATAAATATAAAATGAGATCATAGTTATGTAGCATTTGGCAAACTTTAAAACACTACCAAAATGCTAGTTATTATTATTAATATCTTCATTGTTATTATTTATTGGAAGATCTGGCATGACATTGAACATTAAAAAGCAACTTCACTACTCCTTTCTTGGCTCACGTCTGCATCATGGTCCCTTTATCTCGCAGGATACATCAACCGTTGCTGTAGTTGTGACGTACCACGATGGTGACTTTGGGTAAGTCATTTAACAGACTCTGAGCTTCTGCTTTCTCACCTATAACATGAGAGGGTTGTAGTAGATTTGATCTTAGTTATAAATCTTATGATTCCAGCTTTACCTGAATCCAAAGAGAGTAAGTAGTACGAGGAACAACGGGCAGCAGACAAGGTGGTTATCGTTTTGTCTTTAGCTGAACTGATTAAATGGGAACACTACCAAACTAGAGCTGTCTGAACATGGTATTAGCTATTCCATGAAGCTTTGAGATCCTTGATACTGGGGCATTTTCAACAGAAGCTCCCTGACCTCAGTAAGTCCACATTCTGATGGGCGAAGAAAATGCGTAAAGGATGGCTGGCTGAAAGGGGGTGGTTGTGTTATGCACACAGATGAATGTTTTTTGTAATAATATCTGGGAAGTAATGTATGGACCTGGTTCTGGTTGAGAAAAGGCATCTCCTATAAGAGTTTAATGGGCTTTTTCTTAGAGTAGTATTTTTTAAAGAAATGGAAATGTTAAATTAAATTAGAGGCTAATGCTAACAGAGATGTGTTGTTTCCCCTTCAAGTTCACAGATCCTCTGAAGTCTGTCTATAGATTTCTTGGGGTATTTGTGGATTCCTCATTAAGAACCCTTACTCTAAGAATTATGATATTGGAATAGGTTATCAGGGAATATTGTGGACTTTTTACCTTTAGGGTTGAGGGAGGACTAATTTTTTAAAAGGCTGATGACTATATTAGATGAATTATATTCAGCTGATTTTAAAATATTCATATTAACTCATATATGTTGAGGAATTATATGTGTCCAGTATTATCTAAGTTTGCATGGGAACACAAAAGGATTATAGAATTTCAGAACTATAGAATTCATAGTAAAAAAAAAATGCCTTCTAAAATGTATCTCACAAGTAGTCATCAAGATTTTGAATTCTCCAGTAATGGGGAACCCACAATCTCCCATTCTGTTTTTGTACAGCTCTAATTTTAAGAAATTCTTTATATCAAGCCGAAATTCAATTATCACTCATTTCTCTTAGTTCTGCCCCTGGAATCAGACAAAAAAAGTCTAATCTACCTTTCACATGATTTTGTCTTTTCTTTTCACAGCCCTATTGCACTGTTCATTTGTACTGAATCCCAACCCCTACATTTCTTTTTATATTTCAGATTAAATTACGTCCTTCCATGCTCTCCTTCCATGTTGTACCTGTACAACCAATTGTTTGAATCTGTGTGTAATAACATATTGTTATTCCTACTCAATTTCATCTTATTCAGTTTAATCTAATATCTTGTCCTGTCAATAACATTTTGAGTCTGACTAGGTAAACCAGAATATTAGCCATCTCTCCCAGCTTTCTGTCACTTGCAAATTTAGTCAAGCTGCCATCTTAGCCCTTGTCTCTAAGTCATCCTAAAAAACCCAAAACATTCCAGCCAGAACAGGGCCAAGCATATGTCCCTGAACCACTACACTGGAGAACTTTGTATTGATATTCAGCAACGAATGTATTTTTGAATCCTTGTCTAAAATTTAGGTCTGCTCTCTATAAGTCTTCTCTAGTCAAAGAGATTAGCAACTTTTATAACAATACTAATAACTGAATAACAAAAAGGTAATTAAAGTTGGCATGATCTCCTTTTGATGAAGCCGTGCTAACTCTTTGCTATCCTCATTTACTTTTCTCATCGTTTTTTGAGAGTAATGTTACATGGTACAATTTTACCAGACATCGAGATCAAGCCCATTAGCTTATAGTTTGTAGATTCTATTTTCTTTTCTAAAAACGGTGACAGCCTTTTCCCTTCTCCAGTCATGTAGTACCTCTTCTATTCCATGTGACCTTTCAGATATTGTTGACGAGAAGCATCAAAGACAGTTCTAAGTGTGGAACCTGGATGACTGAGATGATGTGCCTATAGTACCTATCTCACAAAAATCAAATAAGACCAAATACAAGTGTAATAAAGGGTCTGGTTTTATACACTGTCAGGCACTATTCTAATGTCTCTTGTGGTCATGGTGGTGGTCTTAGTATTATTGCTGTCATGTTTCATCTCATTTTTCTATTTTTAAAAAATGAAATTCAGAGGATATGGTTGAGGAATCAGTTAAAATTCTACTATTATTCTTTCCTTAATTTATTTTTTAAGGAATATATAAATGTATTCCTCTCTCCCACTGGGGGAAAAATAGAAAACTAATACATAATCAAAACAAAAACAACACCAGCAAATTCCTGCATCAGTCATATCCAAAATGGCATTTTATTCTGTCACTAGGTTCTTAGCATGCTTTATCATTAGTACTACAGCATCATGGTTGGTCACTGCATTCATCAGAGCTCTTACATCTTTCAGTATTATCTTAATAATGTTGTTTTATTGTATTGTTTTATATTATAGTTCTTTTTTGTATTGTTCTCCTGGTCCTTCTCACTTCAGCTGCATCAGTTCATGTGAGTCTTCTTGTATTCTCTGAAACCACCCCTTTCATAATTTCTTACAGAAAGATAATATGCCATAATTTGTTCAGCCATTTCCCAATTGATGAGCACCCCCTTAGTTTCCATGTATTTGCCACTGCCAAAACAAGCTGCCATAATTATTTTTATACCATTTGTGTCCTTTTCCCCTTCCTTTGATCTCTTTGAGGTATAGAGCTAGCAATGGCATTGTCTCATAGAAGGGTACTCTCAATGTGATAACTTTTAGGGCATAGTTCTCATTGCTTTCCAAAATATCTGGACTAATTAATAGCTCCACCAGCAAAATATCACCATGACTTTTTTCTTAGTCATTTAGTAACCATTAATGTACCTGTTATGTGCCAGGCACTGTGCTAATCACTAGAGGCATTGTCTAAGGGCTCACAGCCTCTCCACTATTTGTCATTTCTCTTTCTTCTTCTCTTTCTCTTCCTTCTTCTTTCAACTTTGCCAATTTGACTGCATAAGGTGAAATCTGAGTTGTTTAAATTTGCATTTCTATACTTAGTAATTTGGAGTATTACTTTTATGTGGCTATAAGTAACTTGATTTTTTTCCTTTGAACACTTCTGTTTATATCTTTTGAACATTTATTAATAAGGAAATGGCTTGTATTGTTATAAAATTAAATCAGTTCCTTATATATCTTGGAAATCAGAAACTTCTAGGGACTCTGACACAGGCAGATCAGTTAAGAGAATGGATAAAAATAAGAAAGTCAACAAATCAAACCCATTTTTATAGGTAAAAAATCCAGACCCTGAGAGGTTAAATGAGTTGTCCAAAGTAATACACTGTAAACAGTAGAGATGGACTTGAATGTAGGATTTTCTGATCCTAAGTCCAGTTCTAACTATGTCATTTAGCTTTTTATAACTGAATAAAAACATTTTATGTAATCTTATTTTCTGTAGATTACTGAAAAATCTTCAAGACAATTCTAGTAGCTTAAATCACGAAAGGGAAAGAACATGCTCCATGTTGCTTTCACATGATTTTGATTTCTTCTCCTTGGTCTCTATAGTTTGAAAGCTTTGGAAATTATGCATATTTTGCAAAGAGATTGCTGTGTAAAATGATGTTCTTAAATAGAGGTGTACTAGTAAAATGTTTAATAATCAACTCTGAAGATGTGTGACAAACTTTTAACTTTAATTTGCATTATAAATATTTTCTCCATCATTCTCTTAAGTTCAATAAACAAAATAATAAATCAACACCTCATTCCTAGTGTTCATTTCTTTCCATAATATAAAGGTATACACTGAAATTTTAACAATTTGCTCCCCTGAGGGAGTACAGTCTGGCTCCAGCATATTCTTGAAGTTTTTATGGATTAGTGCTTTGTATGGAAAGGTGTGGACAACAATACTGCCTTTGATAATGATATTTCTCCAGAATGATTTATTGGTTGAATTGTAAGCAATATTTTGAGACAGCAAACATCTGAAGTATAACTCTAACCATCTTTCATGTCTTGCTAAGTATTAGGTAGGTGCTAAATTTTTGCAGCCTATATGTCGCAATTATATTTTTACCATTTCTTTGCATAATATACTTTGATAACTAAGTTATGACTCCATAAAAATAACCTATCTATGATTTGTTGTAATGATGGCCTATTCTTGATTTGCTATCATCAGCACCCCCCCTTCCCGTTTCTGTTTTTAAAAGACTCTGTCTGGCCCAATGTAACAGCAGTGTTACTAGCAGCTTCTGTGACTGTGTAAGGCCGGTAACAGGAGGGCTGCTAGCACAGGCTCTTTGATCTGCTTTTCTACGGAAAGCAACTTTAAGGGGTTTTCAGTCTCACTTTAATTAAACATACATATGTCATTCAATTAGTTCAGGGGAAAAAGTCAGCACCCTGAACTTCAGAGCAAATACAAACAGCAATTACAAGCAGAAATTATATAAACAACAAAGTAACACAAATCAGCAGACAGGCTTCTCTCTCTCTGTCCAAGCAATACATAGTTACCAAAGAGAAAAGCACCAGCATCTGGGTTTTCAGTTGCAGGGGGGCTGCTTCAATGGCTATCCAGAGTCTTGTTACCAGCATTTTTTCAATGGGTGGGCCCCCAAAACAGAACACCAACCTCAGATCTTACATAAGAGTCTCAGGGTCCTGGGGCATTTGATTATCTCTGTGCTGAGCACTCAAACAAAAAACAGCAAAAAGTCCTACTTTGCTTGCCATTACATTTGAAAGGCAACACTTATCAAAGGTACTTGATTACCTCAGCATTCCGAAAGAGAAAACAGTAAAAACAGAGTCCCCCTAATTACCATAACACCCAACCATTTGCTCAATTCATGTTTGTAGACATATTGATTATTGATTTCATGTGGCTGTTGGTCATGGAGGACTTTTTTATTCCCTCTTTGAATCTTTGCAATTTTTAAGGATCCACCCAGAGGTAGAACATTAGATAATCCCAATGAACCTATTGTCGACCCTTATTTTTACTATGTTAGATATTACAGGTCAGTGAATTAACACCCAGAGAAATTACATGATTCACCAAAGGTTAACAACAACAGATCATAGAAAGCAGAGACAGGATCTTGGCACTCAGGGCTGATGTCTAATTCAGTACTCTTTCTACACCATACACTCATTTTAAAACCTTTAACTACGTTCCAGCGTATTTCTTAAAACAACAACCACCAACTAATCAATTTCTTGTACTTCGCCAAGGAGTAGGGCTTAATACATGGTGGGTCCCTCTTGGATTCTCTCAAGATTTAATTACTGAAATAATTGAAACATCAAAAGATGTCACAAAGTCATTTCATCTACGAGATTGTTACTCAGCATGGATCCTAAGGACAACCTCATAGTGGGAGCCAGTGTGGGAAAAATTAGACTTGGAGGCAGAAGACATTTTCTGGTTCCAGCTCTTCCATATATGATTAGCCATATAGCCTTCGACCAATAATTTGATCTTTCTGATCCCGTTTCCTTACCTATAAAATGTCTGTCCTACTTTACAGAGTTGTGAGGAATGAATGAGTTGTTTGTGAAATATTTTTGAAGTATTAAGGCGCTATGCATGTATGCTGTTGTTACTGTGTTGCTAATTATGTTGGCATCATCTAATATGATCACATGTATCTCAACAATATGCAAAATAATTATCGAAGTTTGGAACATATAACTATGAGCTTTCCATTCCTAGATTCTGTAGTATATCCCTTCCTGATTTATATTCTTTCAAGTCTTTGGTATTTTCACTACCATAAGCCTAGGAGGGGGATGAATTACATAAGCTTTAGATTCTATTTTCCCCTTAATCTTTGCCAACTTCATTAATCTTTGCTGTTCTCTTTCCTATGTACTGAAGAATAGTGAGTCATTCAAACTTTCATTGCAATCATGGACTAACTTAAATGGAATCTTTCTGTAAACATTCTCCAAATCTCTTATCATTTCTCCTTTTAGCAGTAATTGCTTAAATTTGTAAATTCTCAGGTAGAAGCCATATCTCCTTCCCCCGAACTCTCAAAACTCTTTGTTCATCCATTAGAAGAATCCTAAAATCTTAGAGTCTGAATAATGTGGTGGGTCATCTACTCTTAACACCTGCCTGAAACACTTGAATTCCTTCTTTAATACAGAGTTTATGTATCTGAAGATGCCACAAGGACTATCTATATACTCCCTGAGCTCCTTTAGGAGAATTAACTCCTTCAGTGCATTTCACAAGCCTCTTGCAGAATGGCTACTTTCTGTTTGTCATCCCTCTCCACCTACCCCTATTCAGTCAACTCCAGTGGCTCCCTGTTGCCTCCAGGATCAAATACAAAAGGCTCTGTTTGTCTGCCTCCTACCTTTCTAGTCTTCTATCTTTTTCCTGCCACTTGTTCTTCGATCCAGTGACACTGGCTTCCTTACCATTCCACAAACTAGACATTTGATCTCTCTACTCTGGACATTTTCTCTGGCTGTCTCCCATGCCTGGAATGCTCTCCCTCTTCCTCTCCAGGGGCAAATGATAGACAGCTGCAATAACCAGTTCACCACTGAAGTCTCCTCACAGTCTGATTATGAAACAAAGAAGTCTGAGTAGGAGGAAATCAGAGCTGGTGGAATTGGTTAAAGTGTTAGGTATTTTGAAGATACAACAGAGGGTGCTGATTCACTTTGTCTTCCTCTCCTCCAGTTGAGCCAATTGCAAGCACCTGGGAACATGTTTAGTTTAACCCTATGTTGATATGTCGTGCTCTCTAGCAACCTCTGCTACCAATAGCTGCTGTTGCTGTGAAACATCAAATAAGTAGAGAACAATTGGGAAAATTAGCATAAGGAAACATTTTTTTCCTTTATTTTCATCTCAGTGTGTGAATGGGTCCAGGGATATGCAGCATTGCTTTTATGGAAATTTCCAAACGTGTTTAACAATTCACAATTATATAAAGATAGCCAGCTCCCAGGGCAATTTTCTAATAACATTGCGCAAAAATGTATCCTAAGAAAGCACACGAAGCCATTATTGCTGAGAAAGTGGCTTAGTATTTATAGTTTGAAATAAAACAAGATTGCTGAGAGTCGTTTCAGAGAGCCACCGCTTTCTTTTGACTTTCAGTTTTTTAAAATCTAAATTAGCGTAAGTGCGTCTCTTCCTCTCTTGCTTCCATTTAAATAATGGGGCTGAGAAATAAATTGGATATGTAATAGCTATGAATTATACAATAATGAGATCGCCAACCTTTAAAGGATCTCTGACTGTTATTTTATCTAGTCTCAGATTACTGATTGACAAGTATGCTGCTCAGGTCTACCAACACGAGTAAGGCAAAGTCAACCATGTGAACCAGATGTTGATTTAGCATTTATTTAAAGATCTTTCGTGATGGGCAGTCCTGAGAACTGCACTATGAATTGCCACTCAACAGGTAACTCCATTTGAGTCTGACCCTTTTTTAGTCACAGTTTTACTAACACTTTCAGCATATATTCGTTTTGGCCTCAATAGGGAATATCACCTTGAACCTGGGCGTTAACTTATCTATAGCAGACTTTGTTATCTGATTGTTCTAAATTTTGCTTAGAATTACTTTGAAATATACATTTTATAAAAATACTATTTAATTGACCATGTGTCAAATAGGAAAAAGAAGAATAGAGTTTGAGTCACAGATATATTTACTCCAAAGTATAATGATGTAAATCATTAGGGCACAGTTTTATTAATTCATGACCATCTTGTCTGTAGCTTAATTTAATGTGCACATCCTATAAGTATATAGCTATGTAAATATATGCCTAGTATATATGCTCACTATATATTATATATGCTAAATATATATGCATGTATACATACACATATTTAGTATATACATGCATATATACTTAGCATACAAATATATATATATAAACATCTATGTACTTAGCATATATCTTTCTTTATATGTATATGTGTATACATACATACATATATTTGTTTGTAATTATGCTCTCAAATGAAATAGCTTTTTTCCCCCTGCTAAGAAAATGAATCCAAAACACATTGCATGTGCTTTGCCTATTTCATAGGATATATTTCATGAGCTATAACTTAGAAATTTAGAGCTTAATTCAGTTTCTGACTTTAAGATATCATCTACATCTTGTGATCTTCATATTTTAGTAATGTATTGATGGGTTTGTGTAGGCTTTAATAAACGTTTGACTGACAAATTGGAAATCCTATTGAAGAATTTCATGCCTGTTTTACGTGGTCAGTATTATGCTTTCTCTTCTTTTGCTGAAACTTAGCATTTTCCAGAGAAAATTAATGTTCTTTTTAAAGCACAGAAAATATTCATTCATGAAAAATTGGTTTTAGCAATTGTTTACATTACATATACATTCGATTCTTTTTGTAGAATGTAATCTCTTTCAGGACAAGGCCTGTTTTATTTTTCTTCTCTTATCTATCTTCCACACCTAGCTTCTCGCTGGTATTTTTGTTTGTTTGTTTTATTGACCTGCGATTTCATCAGCTCCCAGAGAAGAGCTTTTTCCACCAATGTATATCTTATAATTGGCAACTCAGAATTTTAGAGAATTGTTTGGGGGATTGAGAGGTTAAATAACTGACAGAGACAGGCTGTGTCTAAGACTGGAACTGAACCTAGCTCTTCCTAACTCCAAGGCCATCTCGCTCTCTATCCACAAGGATGCAGCTGCTTCTTGAAGCAGGCCTGTAGTAGATGCTTGACAAGTATTTGTTGGAACTGAATGGTGGAATTGAATGGGATTAAACATTCAAGAGAATTAATGAGTTCCCCTTAATATGACTTATCGTCCTGAAGTCTTTTGTGATACTAAATCCAAAGTACCCTATGTCCTTAGAGGTGTTTAGCTTATACCAACTTAAAGCATCCTCTAGGGACATAGTGGCTGGTGCCCTGCTTTACAGTCAGAAAGATCTGATTTCAAATCATGCCTCAACCACTTACCAGATGTATGGCCGTATATAACAAATCACATGATCTGATGAGGACTCAGTTTCCTTATCTGTAAAATGAAAAGACTGAACTTGATATCCAAGGTTCCTTCTAGATCTAAATCTAGGATCCCATATATTTCATTGGTTTCTGTTTTCTTTGTAACGTCATTGAATCTTAAATTAGAAATGATCTTAGAACTCAATTATTCTACCCCCTTTATCTTACGGATGAAAAATGAGGAAAAAGAGGTTGTTTACTCACATTCTCCACGACTACCACAATTTGGTGTGATTTTTCCTGAATGCAATGTGTCAGGTAGCAATAGGCCGGGGGACCATGACTAGGAGTTTGACTAGAAAGGGGGAGGGAGTATCTGGTAGATATCTCAAGTCAAATGAAGTAGAAGTCGTACCTGCAGGAAGAAGAAAACACAGATTATAGGTTCTGAAAGATAAAAATTCTGGAGTCAGTTGGCTTACAGAGATCAGGATCCAGGGCTAATAAGCAAGAAAACAGAGGATCAAAGACCCAGACAAAGGTTCTTATCAACACAGCGTCAAGAAACAAGAGCAAACATGAAATAAAGGTCTGGGCTCGGAGAATTGCCAGCAAGGATGGAGTTTGACTGAAACAACAACATTGAAAGTATTCATTAATAAGAATAAAAATAACTCTGATTTACCTTAGATTCAGTGAATGGATTTCCTATACATCTTTTGCCATGACTCCATGTGGTAATGTGGAGGCAAATAGATGCCCTTGACCCTAGAGAGAGAGAGTAAAACGGTAGAAAGTGAGGCTGTTTGTGAATACTAGAATGATGGAACTTGGTAAAATTTTAGAACATGTAAAAAGGATAATTACTCTTTGATGTCTAAGGGCTATGATGGTGACCTTGGCAAGTCACTTCTGGAGAAATATAATGTAAAAAGGATTTTATCAAATATTTTCTTGGTTATCCTGAGAAATTGAATCAAGTATTAGGTTTTGGTTAGAGCCTATGAAATTGACTGAGCTTGAAAAGATCATCTGCTTTGAGATTGCTGAGGTTAGGGGTAATAAATTATTATCCATAATGTGCCTAGAACAGGCTACTGAAGTAACCTCTCCTAATGGTATCAATTTCAAATCGTAATTCTTCCCAAGAAGACGATGACTTAATTCACAGAATACCTTGTGTGTCTTTAAGCTGTAAAGATACCAAGCCAACGGAATTGCTTGTCTTGATTGCTTTGTTCTATCTCTAGCTATTCACCATGGGTAATATCCTTTCCACGACCTTTCTGTCCCCCAGATATGATCCCCAATTCTAGAGGAGGGCCCAAACCCACTAAAAAAGCCAGTGACTTTATGCCACCATCCACAGCTGAAACCTGAGAGTGGTCTTCTGTAGTCCTTAGCATTGCTAACTGTTCCAGAAACCTGGGGTAATTCTTGCTCTCTTTGGTCCTACCGTTCAGCATGCCAGTGCTAGATGATGCAATGATATTTTTGTACGTTTTTGGAAATGCTGTGCCACCACCGTGGTCATTTGAAACTTACTGCAGGTATGAGCAATGCAATTTTTGTGTCCTGACCCCTGCTTGAAACCATCAAAGCAGGCAAGGTGTTTGTCAGGGAGATAAGGATGCTACACTCTGGTCATTACTTTCAGTCCAACTGAGCATTAATTTTCTTAAATTCCCTCTTCCAAACAAAACAAGACAATGAGAGAGAGGAGAGTAATTCAAGTGTTCCTGTGGCGCATCAGGGATGGGAGGATTGTGCATCCTTATTTCACTGCAGGCAATAATTCTAGATACCAAGAGAATCATTTTTTAGGAGACTCCAGCAGATAAATTTTTATTGGTGTAAATAATTCAGCAGCTTGTTATAATGAAAGCACTTCACTTTAAACATTGCCTCAGTCTGTCTTAGATGTGCATAGAGGTATTCTACCGGATACTTCTCGGCTGTAATACCAAGATACAAACTGGGATTTTTTCCAGTTAATGATGAATTGTAGGTCTTTAAGGAACTGAGTACCTTTCAGTGGGACTTAGTTCAACTCTTGCCAGCAAAGGAAAAGCTAAGCAGAGTGGAGGGGAAAGCAACAAAGAAAATAATTGAGATTTGCTGGTCATTATGTTGATCTGAGAGGTGATTTCATAGTCACAGCACATCTGGAGGTAAGTTTTCTAGTCTTTCCTGCAGGGATCTTATGAGGAAGATTAAAATTTATATGGGGCAAGTATAATACTCAATAAAATTTAAAGGGAGAAACAAGTTTCTGGCTTCTTGGAGCTCTCTTCTCAGGGACTCATAGAAGGAAATGGAAAACAGGATTATAAAAAAGAAAAAAAAGTTTAAACTCCCAGAGAGATAAAAAGAAGAGCTTGCTTTCAGAATAGGAAACAAAATTGACTTCACCTTCCTTTTTGGGTTACCAATGACATAATTTATGGTAGTACTTCATCTACCTACATACTTCTGGAATTTTTACGAGAACTGCTCTGAGGATGAGTACCACAGTTCTGAGTGACATTTTGATTGTTGGTTCCAGCTGTCTTTGAGTCCTTACCATGCAATTAGGCACCAAATCTAGAAGCAAGAATTAGCAGATTTGGCTTTCTGCATATTCTAATGGGCTACCACTTGATGGATTTAGAGTTAATCTTGGAATTTTAACAATTTAGGTTCAAATTTAAGTTTTCCATGATTTCAGAACAAAGTGAGCTCATGGAATAAATTCTCTAAACACTTTTTGCATCATTTTCCGAAACAGATTAGGCTGGGATGAACAAACACTTTTATATGTACATATGCATGTATGTATGTATAAAATATACATATACATTAACATAGATTATATATGTACATGTGTGTACAAGCATATGTAGATAGATGAGAGGAGAAAGGGGGTGAGTGAGAAAGAAGTGGAAGAAAGAAGAGAAGAGGTGAGGAAAAGAGAGG
Organism: Trichosurus vulpecula; assembly: GCF_011100635.1. Classification (NCBI taxonomy): domain Eukaryota; kingdom Metazoa; phylum Chordata; class Mammalia; order Diprotodontia; family Phalangeridae; genus Trichosurus; species Trichosurus vulpecula. The sequence continues at coordinate 262,643,159 of NC_050580.1, read as the reverse complement.
AGAGGAAGGAAAAGAGAGGAGAGGAAGGAAAAGAGAGGAGAGGAGAGAGAGGAGAGGAGAGGAAAGGAGAGGAGAGGAAATGAGAGGAGAGGAGAGAGAGGAGAGAGGAGAGAGGAGAGAGAAGAGAAGAGAACCCTTGCACAATGCTGTGCCTCCAAAATTCAGGTTAGAAGCAAGCTCTGGGCCATCACCCTCTCATCCTCATAACTCCATGACTATCCCACAGATAACTTACTTAGGACAGTAACCCAGAATATTTTTTACAGCAAAATCCAAGGCATTTAATTAAACTGGATAACAAAGTATCCATGGAAAGCCCTCTGCAATGCACATATATGATATACCCTCCCACAGGTTATTTTCACATTACCGGTAGGGGCAGGGCACAAACTCAGAGATGTATGGCGTGGGAACATGTTTGAAAGGCATACACAATACGGTTACAGCAATATTGTTTTAAGAACAACTTTGAGCAACTAAGTCATTTTGACTATTATTAATTCCCAAATTAATCACAAAAGACCTATGAAGGAAGATGCTATCTGCATCCAGAGAAAGAACTGATAAAATGAAGTATGTATAAAATGATTTTACGTATGTGTATATATATATATATGTATATATATATATTTACATATATATGTATATATATACATATATATATATATATATATATATATATATATATATACACACACAGACACACACACATATTTGTGTCTAATGGTAGCCAAGTCTAAGGTGGGGAGAGGAACAAAAATATTACATGATGACTTTATTATATATTTAAAAGGAATAGCACGTTGTACATAATAGATTTGTAATTTCATGTGCAATCATCTTTTTCATTATACTGTGTTATGGAAATACTTATTTTATTCCATAAATTAAAAATAAAATAAATAAAACTAAAAAAATAGGCATACAGAGCAGGAATCATATATGACTCAGGAACGTGCAAGAGAGAGCAGACACCAGGAAACCAGAGCAAGCACACCATGAATGAGCCCAGCAAGGTCACAGACATGGAAGATCCATGCCTGGCAGTTTGTGTGGCCAGGAGCACACATGGACAAGACACCTCGTCCCTCCAGCACTGCAGAGCTTCTGATGCCCTATGGTGATATTATGAGGCTGCTTACTGCTGTTCTCTGCTTTGTCTTTGTTGAGCTTCTCCACTGTGTTCTCCTCTGCTGTCATTTGCTGGGCTTCAGTTCTTTAGGGTCATCTGTTGCTTTTTGTTGCCTTCTAATGAGGAGTAGTGGCAAGAAAGCTTTTCTATGACAGGCACACTCTTTTAATGTATAGCCCAGGCACTACACTCCCCACTGAGGGAGATGATAAAGGCTAGCTGAACGTCTTGGGCCAGGATAAACTATTCTCCTGTTGTCTTTTCCCATTTTAGTTAACCATCTAGGATTAAAAAATCCTAAAACTCAAAGCTTGACAGGATGCCAAGGCAACAAGGGGAATGGCATTTAACAGATCCTCTTTAGTAGCATAAAAATGGAACCAATGTAGTTAAGGTACTGCTTCTTGCCTTTTTGTGCCTACCTACTTGCAATATTTACCTGATTTTTGTATTGTACTTTGGCCACCACAAAACCTCACTGGTCTCTCTACTTAATGGTTCTATCTTCATTTACTTAAAGCCCAGGAACTAGATCCTACTAATAATACTTGGCATTTATACAATGATTTGAGGATGGAAAGGCATTTTACATGTTATGTCCCTGAGCTCACAACAATCTTGTGAGGGAGGTGCCACATAGCAATTATTATCCGCATATTATAAAAGGTGAACTGCAAATTAGGAGACGCTAAGGAGTTTGCCCATGGTCAAAGAGTAGCGTTTGGAAACGGGGATTAAACCCAGGCTTTGCTGCCTCTGAGTCTAGTGCTCCAACGAGATCACACTGCCTGTTTGGATAATGTGCACCCTGAGCTTTTTCAGCATGTGGTGGTGATGACGATGATGATGGTGATGAAGATGGAATAGGAAAATACAGTGTATCTCTGCAAGGTGTTTTTTCATCTTTTGAATATGGCAATAAACAAATTCAACCTAGAGATTGATGAAGGGACAGACTTTAACTTTGTGACTGGACTATGACTAAGGATATCCTCTGGTTTCAAGGAGCAATGGAGGTAAGACCAGGCTGCTAAACCTATTATAATCTAGTCTCTATATAGTCTCTGTCTCTCTCTGTCTCTATCTCTGTTTGTCTTTCTGTCTTTGTGTCTGTGTCTTTACATCTAAGTCTCTCTGTGTCTCTGTCCTTACACACACACACCCACACCCACACCCATACCCACACCCACCCACACACACACACACACATCCCACTTGTGTGTGCAATAAAAATGACCATTTTGATGGGTTTTTTCATTACTCATATACTTAAGGAAGGCTACATGAGGAAAATGCCCCTTAAAAGATGGCAAGAACATGATGCAGCAGATGACAAGTAAATCACATTTAAACTTTGCATATATTATAGGTATGAATTCATCTAATTTTTAACCAGCCCTTGATAAAACTGGCCTTTCACAGCATCCCTAATGAAGACAAGAACTCTGGAAATGTGTGGATATTGACTACCTGTCTAGGTAAGCCAGATGTTTTGTCCTTTTCTGCTATTAGGTCGCATACTTGATCCTGTCACTGTCATGTATGTTGTTACTACAAAGGACGTCTCAGTCTGGTCGATAAGTAAATGTTATCTGGAATTTTATTTCCTGCTTTTGCTAATTGGTGATACTTTCCAGATTAGAATCATAATGTCAGAAGAGGAAAACTAAATGGCTGACACGTAGTCTCCTCGCCTCAATTTTAAGATGTCCTTTATAGTTTGTCTATGAGGGCAATCCATCACAATATTACTTGACTGATGCTTTTCTAATACCAATTTATACAAAATAACAGTGACCCAAATGTTTTTTTTTATATTCTCTGCTTTATTGTAGGTTAAAATTGAGCTGTGTGCCAGCAGAAGTGCAGGTGTAAGTAAATAATGGAACATTTGTTAAGGATTTTTTTTGCTCCAGTATATCTGTTTCATTCAAGTTTGTTTTGTGCCACATTAACACCAAGCATGCAGTTAGGAAAGCAGAAATACAAAACTAACCCAGTGTTTGCACTGACATTCATTCATTTATTCATTCAGAAAACATTTATTAAATACTTACTATATGCAAAAATTGGAGAAAATACAAAGATAATTAAGACGCAAGTCTGATACTCATAACACTACTATCCAGTAAGGGCAAACAAACCACAAGCAGTTATGCAAAAATATACATCAGTTATCTTTTAGTTCAGAATATATAATGAACACACTAATGAGGAAAGTGTTTTTTTGAAGCTGGAAGAAAAAAAGAACATTTTTGCTTGGGAAGACAAGGAAAAACTTCCTGGAAGAGTTAAGTTGAAAAGGATGGGCGAGATTTGAAAAGGGGAATTCACAGCATAGGGAGTAATGCGACCAAAGGCAGGATCATGAAGTAGCTGAACAAGTACAATGGCATTATCCATTTGGAATAAGTATTTCAGTTTGTCTGGAGCATAATATATGTGGAAGATGTACATAGTATTTACAGAGGATAGTACATGTAGCAGATAAAACAGAAAATATAAGGAAGAACCAGATTTTTGTAAAGGGCTCTAAATGTCAGCGTAAGAAAATTGGACTTTTGATGGAAAATTGAAAGCCATTGAATGATTTTGAGTAGAGGAATGGCATAGTTGGAGCTCCGTATAAAGTGTATTCATACAGCAACCTTATGAATAATGGATTGGAAGGGAAACTATGGAGATCAGTTGGAAGACTGATAGGTATAAGTAGGAATCTTAGAATTGCTTTAATTTGCTTTTCTCTAATTAGTAGTCATTTAGGGATTTTCTACCCGTACGGTTATAGATAGCCAGGACTTCTTCCTGTGAAAGCTACTTGTTCATATCCTTAGATATCAATTGGGAAATGGCTCTTAATTCTCATAAATTTGAATCAGTTCTTTTTATGCTGGAAATGAGACCTTTTTCAGAGAAACTTGCTGCAAAGATTTGTTTTTTCTCAGTTAACTGCTTCTATATTAATCTTAGCTTTATTTATGCGAAACCTTTTTTATTTTATGTAATCAAAATTATCAGTTTCACCTTTTATGATCCTCTCTATCCCTTGTTTGGTCACTAACTTTTCTTCTTTTCATGCATCTAATAGCTATGTGTCCCCCCCTCATTTTTCACTAACATTACCTTTTATATTTAGGTCCCACAGCAATTTGGAGTTTATCTTGCTATCAAGTGTAAAGTAATGCTTTAATTCTAATTTCTTCCATACTACTGTTTAATTTTCCCTGAAGTTTTTGCCCAATACTTATCCCAGTAACTAAGTCTCTGTGTTTATTGGATACTAGGGCGATAGGGACATTTGCTTTTGTATATTGTATACAAATCTGTTCCAGTGATAGATCTATTTTTTTAAACCACTATCAAATTGTTTTGAGAATTACCGTTTTGTAGTATTATTCTTAGAACTGGCATTGCTAGGTCATCTCAGCTCCTACTTCTTTGGATCCTTTCCATCGAGATTCTTCAGTTTTTTGCTTCCGTAAGAATTTCCTTATTACCTTTTCTATTTTTGTAAGGTAATCCTTTGTTATTTTGATAGTTATGTCATTTAATTAATTAATGTACATAGAATTGACATTTTTATTATATTGATTCATCCTACCTATTAGCAATTAATATTTTAATAGTGATTTATCATTGTATTTAGATAGGCCTTGTGTGTATCTTGGTAGGTAGATGCTGAAGAACTTTATTCTGTAGTTATTTGAAATGGAATTTCTCTTTCTATCTCTTTATGTTGGTATTCTTTGGTATTTTGTATAAATCTGATGTTTTATGTGGACTACGGGTTTGCTGAAGTTATTAATTGGTTCATTTTTTGTTCATTCATTAAGGTCCTTTTTTCAATTTATTAATAGTATTTCTTTTCAAATTACACAAGAAGATAGATTCATTTTTGTAAAATTTTGAGTTCCGGATTTTTCTCTCTCCCTCCCTTGTCTCTCCCCTCTGTAACTCATTAAGCAATCTGAAATACGTTTGTGTATATATATACATATATATATATATATATATATATATATATGTATATATATACATATATATACATATGTGTATATATATACATATGTATATATGCACACGCACACACACACACAATCACATTGAACACATTTCCACATTAGTCATGCTGTGAAAGAAGAATCAGAACAAAAGAGAAGAACCACAAGAAAGAAAAAACAAAAAAATACAAAAATAATATGCTTTGATCTGCATTCCGATTCCATAGTTCTTTCTCTGGATGTGGTTAGCATTTTCCATCATGAGTTTTTTGGAATTGTCTTAGATCATTGTACTGCTGAGAAGAGCTAGGTCTATCAAGGTCAGTCATTGCACAGTGTGGCTGTTACCATGCACGGTGTTCTCCTGGTTCTACTCACTTCATTCAGCATCAGTTCATGTAAATCTTTCCAGGTTTTTCTGAATTCCTCCTCATCATTTCTTATGGAACAATAGCATTCCATTGCATTCATATATTCCAGCTTCTTCAGCCATTCCCCAATTAATGGGCATCCCCTCAATTTCCAATTCTTGGCCATCACAAAAAAGTGGCTTTAAATATTTTTGTACATATGAGTCCTTTTCCCTTTTTTACGATCTTTTTGGGATACAGACCTAGAAGTTGTATGGCTGGGTCAAATGGGTATGCATAGTTTTATAGGTCTTTGGGCATAGTTCCAAATTGCTCTCCAGAATGGTTGAATCAGTTGCGAACTCCACCAACAAAACATTAGTGTTCCAGTTTTCACATCTTCTCCAACATTTATCATTTCCTTTTCTGTCATATTAGCCAATCTGATGAGTTTGATGTGGTACCTCAGAGTTGTTTTGATTTGCGTTTCTCTAATCAATTGTGATTTAGAGCATTTTGTCATATGACTATAGGTATCATTGATTTCTTTATTTGAAAACTGTCTGTTCTTGTCCTTTGAACGTTTATCACTTGGGAACATTAGGATTCTTTAAGTATGCCATAAAATCATGTGCAAAAGAGGATAATTTTCTTTCTTCTTTACTTAGGCTTCTTTCCTCAATATCTATATCTTCCACAGGTTAGTCGAGGGCTAATGCTAGGGTGTTTTCATCGAGAAAAGAATCTCTGTTGGATTCAAGGATTCAAGAGATACTGTAGAAGACTATGTCAGAATTGAAGGTAGACCTTTATTCCTTAAGAAAATACTCAAATGATAAAATCATCCCTCTTTGAAGCCCTAAAGTATTGTCTTCTGGGGCAACTTTATCACCATCACCATGAAAAATATTTTACATTAATAACAAAGTGAGTTATATTTTACATCAGTGATAACTTTGAGTTAGTAGTGTTTACTGACATAGCTCTACTGGGCACCAATAACACTTTATAATGGAAAGAACAGTGGACGAGGAGTCAAAAGACCTGGGTTCAGATTCTACTGCTAATATTTATTACCTTTGTGACCTTGAGCAAATCATTCAATCATTGTTTTCAGATTGTTCCTCTATAAAATGAGAGGTTTTGACCAGATGGACTCTGGTGTCCCTTCTAGAACTATACATGTGATCGATGATGTTATGTGTGGATAACAGGATACCCATGAAATTCTTTTATAGGGAGCTCAAGTATGATAATTTCATGGATATCATGGAGGAGAAAAATGTTGTAGACACACTAATGTACGACAGAAATTGAATCTGTACCAAGCGCTAATTACTTTTTAGACTTGTTATATGTTCTGGAACACAGGCCCTTTATGCAGATGTTCGATAACACACTTATTATAGGTATTACATGGTATTTAACACCATACTGTGTATTTTTCACATCGAGTCAACATTTATCCAAGTTGGCAGGACATTATGGAAGTATTTATAAACACCATTAGAAGATAGGCACCGTGTATAGCACTTTTATAAAGACAGATATATATATATATATATATAGAGAGAGAGAGAGAGAGAGAGAGACATATAGACATTTGTCTATATGTCTATATATGTATATAGACATCTCTCTTTATTTCTGATAAATGCATGAGCTGAGGAAATTAAACGAACCCACCTCTATGAAAAAACAAATGATTTTGGCTTCTGGGCTTCCCTCATTCCTGATGTTACTCCCGACAGTAGCTTAGATTGTCCCAGTGAAGATGGTACATTTGATTATTTGGATACCTGTGATGCATAACGGGAGGACGATTGTAAAAAAATAAAAAACAGGATTAATCAAAGTAGGATTATCATTTTCTGCAACACCTGTTTCGACCAGCTGCCTCTGATTGTGGAGCCCGTTCCCCGAGTCCTCCTAAATTGCACAATAAAGCAATTTTGAAATCAGCAGAGAGTCCAGTGTCATCCTGCCAAGATGGCAGCTGAATGTGAGAGCTTTCAACCCTTTGAGCTACCACCTCTCATTTGTTTAGATCATTCTAGAAAGAGTGAGGTGAGCAAAGGAGTTAATAAATGAAGTTATTAACAAAATGGTTCTTGTTGCAGGTAATTTATACGACTTTGTTCTTTGTTCGAAAACTTTGTATGAGCATCTAATGAGATGAAGAGAGAGAACCCCATTGTTACGTTTATGCCTTTCTGAATCCAGAAACTAAAAATCATGCCTTAGAAACGGCCGATTGTAGCCGCGTCTTCTGCACGGTATCAGTAAATATTACGATGGCTGTTTAAGGTATATTGTAAATGACCCAAATCATTTTCCTTATACCATCTTGAGCAAAGTGGAGATACAGGAAATTATTGAGAACCAACAAACTTTTATGAAATTTTGACCACAAAAATAACAGCTTTTAAAAAGAATATAATAGAGGAATAACTGTGCAATTAATAAATAAATGTAGCCACGTTTTGGATAGAATAAGATAGAATTGCATAGAATGATCATTTAATGTAGACCCCACTCCCCCACCATGTTTTCTTATTTAGGAAACTGAGGATAGGCACTTGTTATCTAAAGTACATAGACATTAGGCGCTGTATGGTGCCCCCTGCTGGTAGTTGATATAAGGTTGCTTGTGACTCAAACTCATGCCTTACTGTATCCAACAATTCTCTAAACAAGTTGCAGGGCCATATTTCAGTCCAGTTTTTATCTTTATATAATGAAATCACTGGATAAAATACTGTCATTTTACCTATTATTTTCCTTTTTGTTTTGAGGGAGGAAGGCAGGGCACTTGGGGTTAAGTAACTTGCCCAAGGTCACACAGCTAGTAAGTGTGTCAAGTATCTGAGGCTGGATTTGAACTCAGGTCCTCCTGACTCCAGGGTCAGTGCTGTACTCTCTGTGCCACCTGGCCGCCATTACCTATTATGTTCAGCATCAGAGATAAGAATTGATTGATTAGGTAGATTGTTAAAGCAGAGAACGTGGACTTAATAGACTGGAGAATGTCCGCGGTAGGGTGACTAATTAGGGTGGTGAAGAGCTTTGTGTTCCTGCCGCAGGAGGGAGAGCTGAAGGAACTGGACGTGTTTATACTGAAGAAAGAAGGTTTGGGGAAGGGAAGGAGAGCAGAATCACTTTCTTGAAATATTTAAAGGATTGTCATCTAGAAGAGGGATTAAACTCACTCTTCTTGTCTCCAAAGGGCAGAACTATGGGAAGAGAGAAATTTACAGCTCGAAGTCTAGAAAAAACAAAACAAAACACACTGCTGTAGAACACGGCTCCTGCAAAGTGGCTTGAGCTAAACTAGGTGGTAGTGGAAGCGCTCCCTCACTGCTAGATGACTGAACACTTGTTTGTATTTTTTTAGAGTGTTGGTTGTACTAAAGGGCCTCACAAGGCCTTCCCGACTCTGAAACCTTCTGGGATGTATACATGCACACATATGTGTATGCATATATGTATATCTGCATACACACACACACACACACACACACACACACACACATATATATGTATATATACTTGTATGTATATCACATGCAGGTTTGTTTCTAATGGTCGCCACTTGGAAGTTTGGGGCAGGGTGAAAGTTATATGATAACTTTTGTACATTTGAAAGGAGTGGCAAGTTGTGCATAATGGGTCTGCTATTTCAGTTGCAGTCCTCTGTTTTTCTATTCCACTTTGTTATGGAAATGCTTGTTTTATTTCTTAAGTTCAGAATAAAATATTTTTTAAAAGGAAGAAGAAAAAAATATATACCCCTTAGTCAACCATTTAGAGCTTTCCACAGCGTGATTCCAAACTGTCTTTCCTGTTTTATTTCACACTGCTCCCCTCCACTCTTCCAACAGACTGGGTAAACACATACAATAGCTGTTCCCTGAACTTGTTGCCATCTGCCATGCTAAAATTCACCTTTTTCCCAGCTCAGAACCTCAGAATCCTTGTCCTATTTCCAGGCTTAGATTAGGTACCACCTTCTCTTGGCAGACTTCACTAATTCCCCGTTGGTTCTTTTGTATTTTCTTATCAGTATATTTGTTGTATTCTCAAATAAAATGTAGGCACTTTGAGGGCAAGGGTTAATTTTATTTTTGTATCCCCAGAATCTAGCACTGTATGGCACATAGTAGCCTCTGTAAAAAAAATGTTTTTTGAATTATTGAATTTGTGCTGGGAAAAGAGGGCTTTATTGTAACATGATAGTGAGCTTTGTATGATTGAAAGGAGGCCACATGGAAAAGAGATTAGGTTTATTCTGTGTTCTTCCAGAGGGTAAAAACAAGTAAGACCAGGTCTTTTTTCTCGGCTTCTTGGCCCACTTCACCTGCGTCCCGAGGACACCATGAGCAGTAACCAGCTTGTTCGAGAAGATTATAACCAGACCCGTCCTCAGAGACCGAGACCCAAGCCCCAAGAAAAAGGCCCTCTGCGGTTCCTGGTCGAGGCTCGGCTCGTGGGGGCCCTTATAGGGCTGAAAGGATCGAGGATTCGAGCCATGGAGACCCTTTCGGGAGCTCAGATAAAAATAGATCTGTTCACTCAAAAGGAAGACGGTGAAAAGTCCGAAAAAGCAGAGGTGCAAGTTTTCGGAAGCAACCGCTGTAGACTTAGAGCCAAAGAACTGGTCGAATGTATCATCAGATGGTATCCACCGGCCTCCGACGATGCTGCAGATGAAGCACAGAAGGCTGTTGCCCAGATGTCCATTCAGGAAGAGAAGTAATATGCAGCCCAGCTGGTTTTTGTTAATTTTATACAAATAAATTATGTTTCTGTAAAAAAAAAAAACAAAACAAGTAAGACCAACAGTCAGATTTACAGGGATATAGATTTCTGGCTCATTATGACCAGAACTTTCTAACAATTAAGAAGTGTGCAGAAATTTTATAGACTGCTTTTGTGAGATTGTGAGCTTCCTGTCACTGGATGTATTCAGCTACATGACCATCCAGCCTAAATACTTCAGAGAGGATCATTTCATATGATTGGGGAGGTTGAATGAATGATCTCTAAGGTGCCCTGTTTTAAAAAAAATAAAACAGAGTCTTTGGTTCTACAGTAAAAGAAGGGAAGAAAATAGTGGAGGAGTCAAAAGCCAAGGAGTTTTTGAAATTTCCAGACTGGGTAGCTGAATGACGAGTTGCTCATATTAACATTACAGTACTTTTTTTTTGGGGGGGGGGGTCAAGGCAGAAGGCAGGGCAGTTGGGGTTGAGTGACTTGCCCAAGGTCACACGGATAGTTAAGCGTCAAGTGTCTTAGGCTGGATTTGAACTCAGGTCCGCCTGACTTCAGGGCCGGTGCACCACCTAGCTGCCCCCAAATTCTACTGCTTTCAAAGAATTTGATGTTAGTTTGCTTTGACCACAGTCAGCTAACGTTTAATATGTAAAGTATCACTACAAAGTCTTTCCCCCAAGAAGAAAGTTTTTTTTTTTAAAACAAGGAAAATGAAACATAAATCATGGATGGGCAGCTATTAGTTGTAAACGTGTAAATCTCCAAAGTCACTTGCATTTCCCATGTCTCCAAAGGCTTTTCTTCCTCATGAGTCATATTCCCAGTTCCTTCCACTGATCCATTTGTGGCCCTGATCTTAGGTCCTTTAACATCATGATTGTCTTCCTCTGGAATTTCTGCTTATTAATTTCCTTCCTAAATTGTGGCAAGGCAGAGGTACCACCAGGGTTAAATGAATCGCCGAAGTCAACACAATGAATTTAGTAAACAAAATGTTTACCTCAGGCCTCCAGCTGAAGAAAGAGAGGAAGCAAGATGTGGAAAGAGCGCTTAGTTTCTAATCAGAAGGCTTGGATTCTTAGAGCTATGTGACTTTGGGCAAATCGCTTTCCTTCTGCAGTTCTTTATCGGTCAAAAGGTTCAAAAAGATAATCTATCAAAAAAAAAGGAACAAAAATACATTGATTGCTAATGTTACAACTATTCCACAGTGATCTTATGCAGTAGGATAGACTCAAAGTGTGGAGACATTGAAAAGGTGATTTTTGTCACTGTCTTCCATGTGTATAGACTAGAGGTGGTGATAGAATAGAAAAAGTACATCTACATTATTCCCAATTCAGATGAATTAAATAAATGTTGTTGAAAAGGTTCTAGGCACTGAGAATATACAAAATACATAAGTGGGATGACCATAAAGCACAGAGAAGACTTAATCTTGTTAGGAGTAAAAACCATATATGCAGGTGAAAATAGAGGTTACCATAGAAGATTATAATGATGATCCAAAATATATTATGACCTAAGTGAAGTCAGGAAATAGAGAATTCAACGTGTATGTCAGAGTAATGTGCGAAGGACGCATGGATAGTAATGTGGGAGAGGTTTCTGGGCCCCATAGAAATAAGTGCCTATCCATACACAGGGATCAAAATGTCCTTTGTCCCAGTCTCTCTCTCCCTCCCTCCCTCTCTCTCTCTCTCTCTCTCTCTCTCTCTCTCTCTCTCTCTCTCTCTCTCTCTCTCGTCTTTATATCTAGAAACACAGATAGTTAGCTAGATCCCTACGGAGTTATCTAAATACTCTTTGGTGCTATCTAGATTTCTTTATTGCTAGCTCATATTATTTTAGTATATTTTTAAAAATTATAACTAACACCTAAGATAAATGTAAATGACATTCAGAGTCCAATTTTCAGATGACTTAGTGGAAATTAATGTTTTGGAGGAAAGAGAAGGGATATGGATGATTATCTAGGAAAGTTACTCATAAGGACTAATCCTGGAAAAAAAATATTATAGAAACCAGGACTGGAGGTGGAGTGAGTGACTGTATCTTAGTAGGTGGTGGACCATACTGTCAAAAGTTGCATAGATATCAAATGATATGAGGGCTAAGGAAAGGCCAAAATAATTATCAGTTAAAAACTAACCAAGAGAGAAATTTTAGTAAAGACACGAGCTCAAAATCTGGGGTAACTATGGTTAGGAAAGGAAGGTACTGAATATAGACAAATTTTGTGAGGTTTTAGCAGTACAAGGAAGGAGAGCTATAGGAAGATCCATTGTGGATGAATTAAGGGGCTTTTTAAAAGTTGAAGTGAGACTTGAATGTGATTCAAGTAATCAATTAACAAGTCATCATGGAGCACTTGCTCTGTATCAGATAGTGCTATGGAACAATTGAAGAGAGAGTGGATGTGACCCATGACGCAAGCTTAGAGAGAAGTATACAGGATTGTGGACAAAGCACAGATGTTACCTTTTTTTCCTCCATATCTCCCTCAAGTAGAACCAAGGTGAAGATGTCAAGGTATTGTGGTTGTTTAATAGGAAAAAGAGAGAAGGGGGAAATGGTGGTCCAGTGTTGAGGACTGAATTGATACAAAGGAAGTAGGGAAGTCAATGGTGGATTCTAGTATACAGTTGAAATAGTGAAGTATACAATCAAGTTTGGAAAAGAAGGGTGGGAATAATTAAACAAACAATTGTGGCATCAAGGAGAACATGGAGTAGTAGGTGGGGCATCGGACATGACGTCAGGAAGATCTGGATTCAGATCCCACCTCAGTCACCCCCGGGCTGTGTAACCCCGGGCAAGTTGCTTAAGCTCTGCTATTCCACAGGTGTAAAATGAAGCCATTGAATTCGATTGTATCTGAGGTCCTTTGCAGATCTAAATTAATGATCCAATGTGCAAAGGAGGAAGGGAGGTCAATGAAAGTGTATATGACTCAAATGGAGGAATAAACAAAGTGAAAGACACACTTTCTGGTCTAGTAGCCTCTGAAGATTTTTAACAAGACAGAATTCTAGAAACAGCTCTCATCTAACAACATTTACAACTATTTATTTTCATGTTTTATTACATTTATGTATATTAAACTTTCAGGGCATTTTATTAAATGGATTGATTTCTATTTTGTCCTCAAATCATCTGTTTCATTAGTTCGCCCAACTGCGGAATCCAGTTTAATATAAGAGTAAACAAACTTTCTGAAGTAGATAAGCCTCTTGTGTCCTCTTTGCCTGGAATGGACCACATTCATATTCTGTTTTGCAATTTGAGATAAACACGGGTATAATTAAAGATCTTGTGCTAAGATGATAAATTGTCAGTTGTCTTTTCAGCCAAAATTATGATTGGCAAACAAGAGACACAATCTCATCCACAGAGCTGCCCAGCTCTTAGTCCAGTTTTTTAGATGAGTCTTAGCATAGCTCCAATTAAGAAGGTTCTTCTCCCCTATTTTCTTCATAATCTTCCATTAATGAACAATGAGTGGTGCTGGCCTCAGAGTTAGAAATCCTGATTTCTTCCTACTGTCATAGTTCATGACCATGTGATTGATGGTCACAAATATATTTGATTTAAAAAAAGTGAGAAGTACAGTGGAAAATGTCACTTAATTCTTTATATATAGCATCTTCTTAATTCTCCATGTGCCTCCTTTAGATATTGAAAAGAACTCCTTTAATCGTGGAATTTTTACTGTAAGTTGATGGGAAGATTTTCAAGATGACTTAGTAAAAGTCAGTGTGCTACTCTTGGTTTGACGAAAACTTTAGGAAATTATCAATTAATTTTAATACTATTTTAAGGAAAGGGTCTATTACTGGAACTTAAATTCTCATTCCAGAAGTAGATAGTTTAATAGAAAGTTCCATGTCTTACATCTCTTTTCATTGAGGTTGGTTACTGAGGCACAGTTTGGATTGGTGGCATACATGGTATAATGAAAAGATCACTAAATGGAGAATCAGAATACGTATGTGATACAGATTCTGCTGCTAAGTTGCTGTGTAACCTTGGGCAAATGACTTTAGCTCAATTCAGTGCACATTTATTAAACACAAACTGTATGCGATACCCTATATTAGCTTAATGGGACCAGATATACAGGTTTGGAAGGGACCTGAGAAATCACCCAGTCTAACCCGCATGTGAGGGAACTGAAACCTTGTCAGATGAAGTGACTCCTCCTGGGCCACGTAGATAATGAGCAGCAAATCCAGGAAGACAAAAGATGAAAAAGCAACATAGTTCTTGCCCCAGAAGGGCTTAAAATCTGACAGAGGAGTGAAACGGGCAACCCTGGCTAGGAAGGCAGAAGACTTAACTTGAAATCAGACTCTTCTTCTTCCTAACTGTGCAACCTTGGGAAAGTCAACATCTTAAACATTTTCTAAATTCTCTTTTGGCAGCTTGGTGGCGCCATGAATAGAGCATAGTGTTTGGAGTCAGGGAGACCTGAGTTTTAATCCTGTCTCAGACGTTGACTGGTTATGTGGCCCGGGGGATGTCGCCTAACTTCTCTGGATCTCAGTTTCATCATCTATGAAATGGAGATGATAACTGAACCTACCTCGAAGGGTCGTTGCGAGAGTCAAATGAGTTAATTTGTAAAGTGCTTTGCAAATCTTAACGTGCACATGTAAGTGACAGCAATGTAAGTATGAGCTCTTATTACTTTGGCCCAAGTTTCCCCATCTATAAAACATGGAAGTTGGGCTGGATGACATCTTTGTAACCGAAGTGTCCCTTTCAGTTATAAATCTATGGTCCTGTGAGCTAACCATAAGTTAGGAAAAAAATTATATGCATAGGAAAGGATCAAAGAGTAATTTGGAATATTCCAATAAAAAAGGATCATTTCTGAGCAGGATCTGGCTGAAAGAGAAGAATTTCACTAGATAAAATAGAGCAGTGTGGAGGGGAAGACATGAAACTAGTCTATGGAGGACGGACTACACAATTGGGAGAGAGAGCAAGAGAAGTTCTAGGAATGTCACTGAAGAGGACAGTATTAGAAGGGATTGTGACCAAAGTGTGACCCCATTTGGGGTTTTCTTGGTAGAAATACTGGAAAGGTTTGCTCTTTCCTTCTCCAGCTCCTTTTACAGATGAGGAAACTGAGGCAAACAGCGTTAAGTGACCTGCACAGGGTCTCCCAGCTGATAAGTATCTGAGGCCAGATTCAAACGCAGGAAGATGAGTCTTCCTGCTTCTAGACCCGGTACTCGATTTATCCACTGCACCACCTGGCTGTCCCAAATGAAGGGGAACACTAGAAACAAGTACTGGGAAGATCATTTTGAGGCAGATTACGTAGATGTCTGAAGGAATGTCAGTCGTCTTTATCTCATTTAGCAGGCAGTAGTGGACCCCTCAAAGAATTTGAACTGGAGGGTGATGTGATCGGATCTGTAGATTTGGAATATGAGTTTAGCAGCTGTAAAAAGGCTGATTAGAAATGAATGTGACTCAAGGATTCCAGTTAGGCAGAAGTAGAGGTGAGAGGTAATGGGACGATGTCAGATAAAGTAATAACAATAGAGAAGGTGAAGGTACAGTTACCAGAAATTTGGGAGTAAATCAGTAGGACTTGAAAAAGCTACTGGACAAGAGAAAGAGAAATTTCAGAAAGTTGTGGGGTAAAGTTTCTCATTAATTCCTGGACAAGACAGATGTGTGCACTAAGTCATAACATGCAAATTCAAATACAGCTGTATTGAATGTTTAAAATAAAACCCACTAAAATAACTGTCAGGTTAACCTCAGAAAGCCTCTTCAGTGTAATCACAATTCGGAGACAAAGGTACCGGGTTCAGATCTCCGCTGTGCTGTTTTCTACCAGTGTGAAATCAGGCAAGGTATTTATCCTTTTTGGACCCCACTTTAGTCATTTCTGCCGTGATGGGGTTGGATTAGACGATGTTAAAGTCACTGTATATTCTGAAACTAAGATCCCCTTGAGGTCTGAAACTATGAAACCCTTAGGAAAATGAATGTTTATATTATTAAAATATCTCCTCAGATCTTTATTTGCTAAAAGTTCCTATATGTCCCTGCATGTTCACACACTTCAAAAGAGATAGGGCGCTGTTATATTGGACCCTCATCCGGTATAACTGTTTGTGTGTATATACGTGTGTATGTGATAAAGTGCCTCTGTGAGGTGCACGCAGACATGGGATAGATTTATATATATATATATATATATATATATATATATATATATGTATGTATGTATGTATGTATGTATGTATGTATTATTTATGTGTATATATATATATATATATTCATATAAAGTTGTTGTTGTTCAGTCATGTTCAGTTGTATCCAGCTCCTTGTCATCCCATTTGAGGTCTTCTGGGCCAGGATGATGGCATGGTTTATCATTTCCTTTTCCAGCTTATTTTATAGATGAGGAAACTAAGGCAAACAAGGTTAAGTGACTTGCCCAGGGTCACCCAGCTAGGAAGTGTCTGAGGCCAGTTGAACTCAGGAAGAGGAATCTTCCTGATTTCAGTCCCAGCACTCCATCCACTGTGGCATCTAGCTAAAGAAATGTATGAATGTTGGTAAACATGTATATGTTTGTATATATTATGTGTGTATGCATTTATATGCAATATACGTATCTATAGAATATACATTTATATACACATGCATATATGCAAATATATTGTATGCACATATACATACCTGTCACATATTTGGTATGTATGTTTTAATATATAATAAATGTATGTCATAATTAAGGCATTGGTGTCTGAATATACACGTGTATATGACGTAGTCATGCATGTGCTGAGCAGTCAGAGTTGCTGCTTCTGTCTATGCTTTGCCTTGTTTTGTGACTCCCTGTGCTCCCTGAGAGGCCTGATAAAACATGCATACAGTAAGGGGGGAGTTGGGGAGGCAGCAGCTGCTTTTTAACTTCCTCAAGCCCTACTGTAGGCTGTGGGACGTGCATTTATTTTGAAAGTATCTCTGAACTAAGTGAAACCAAGGTCAACATAAATGTGTGTGTTGTGTTACCTGCATACAAAGATCATTGCCTTAGAGTAGATACCCATCACTACGTGCTCTGAACTAGACCCTTGCCACCCCCTCCTGACGACTCACCTAGCAGTAGGCCATAGGAATGGAGACCAATAACCAGGGTCCTGCATCTCAGCCAGCCAGAGGAATCCTTTTTCTCTTTTTCTTCCTTCTTTTTTTTAGAGTTGCATGAAAAAAAAAGCCCTCTCTTTCAGAACAGTTCTTCACCCCATTGCTAATTGTCCTAATTGCTTGCATCAATGCATAGGATAATTGAAAATCTTCTTCCCTTTAGGGTAGAACTTTTGTCAAACTAATAAATACATTTGGGGAAGAAAATCAAAACATTACGAAATTGCTAAGAGCCGACAGAGACTGTTATTAAATGATCTCTTGACAACTTCGGTTTCTATAAGGGCAGAAAACGATGCTGGCATTCCTTGTTTATTGCCACAAATATTCCCCAAGTTTCAAGACTGAGGTGAAAAGTGGAGACTTTTTGGTGTTTTGCTGCAGAAAAAAGTAATAATTCCATGAAGTTAAATGTAAGATTTCTTAATCTTCAAATTCTCCCAGGCTACTAAGCTCCAGATTTGGGGCATAATTTGCTATTTGGCAGGAGCAAAACAACACAAGCGAGCGTCAGAAAGGTCTTTAGGCACGAAACATTACTTGGTCTTAGGTTTGTGCTTTTACTTCTTATGGGGTAGAGGCTCTGACAGTCACTTTTTAAGCGTTGCCAAGGCAACGCTCTTCAGTTTGAAATAATACAAAACTATTTGAGCAGCTCGTTATTTCAAGGCAAGCACTCTGTCCAATGGCAAAACTAGACTACAGTGAGAGTTCATTGTCAGTGGGCTTGGTGTATTCCATGTAGCCGATCATGGCTTGGCAGCTGGAGGACAGAACTCTAAACTTCAGGGTGGGAAAGGGACCTTGAAGGTCATCTCATTCACTGGTCCTCAACTCTTTCTTTCTTTCTCTTTCTTTCTTTCTCTCTTTCGTTCTTTTTTTCTTCTTTCCTTCCTTCCTTCTTTCTTTCTTCCTTCCTTCCTTTTCTTCTTTCTTTCTTCCTTTCTTTTCTTCTTTCTTTCTGTCTTTCTGTCTGTCTTTCTGTCTTTCTTTCTTTTTTTCTCGTGGCTGGGAAGAATCTCAGCACACTTCTGGAGAAGTGGGTGATTTGAGCATGTATGTGATTGCAGGTAATGATGCCGTGCAATCTGGGGCACACCTGTGTCCCTGCAGACCCTATGAGAAGGCCTTGTCTATTTTTATCCTTTTAAATTAGAAATCATAAAATTGGGGCCGTGAGAGGCTGTGACTTCTTGAAGTTTCATAAGTAGTAAGTGGAAGAAGAGTTTTGGGCATATAATAAGACCTTCCTCATTTTTTTTCACTCATTCACTTTGGTGCTATCCTGGATAGGCAGAACGTTTTAGCGGATAAAACCTTGGATTTGGAGTCAGGGAATGTGGTTTCAAACCTCGACTGAAACTCGACTCTGCTACTTTCTACCTGTATGACCTCAGGAAGTCACTAAAACGTGAAGGGCCTCGGTTTCTTCATGTGTAAAATGGGGGCCGAATAGTCACTCTGAGGCCTTCTCCCAGTCTAAAGCCTATGACTCCCTTTTCCCACGACTAAGTCAAAATCGCATGCAACAAGTACGTTCAGATATGTTAACAGAACATTTAGTCGCTTTTTCAGTCATTTCTGACTCTTCATGACACCGTTTGGGGTTTTCTTGGCAACATGATGGGAATGTTTGCCATTTCCTTCTTCAATCCATTTTACATGTTGGGAAACTGAGGCAAACAGGGTTTACATGACTTGCCCGGGTCAAACAGCTCGTAAATGTCTGAAGTCAGATTTAAACTCAGGTCTCTGACTCCAGGCCTAGCACTCTATCCACCGTACTGCCTAGCTGCCCTGCGTTAACAGAACAGCCCCATTATTTATAGCTATATCTTGCATTAGTGAGAGCCTCCCCTGACCTTTCTTTACACTCACTGCAAGACATTTCAATAAATCAAACACCTGTGGTTTTACTGTTACTGTTCTTTCTAATAACACAAATCAAAACCCCTTTCTGACATGCTTAATAATCTTTGGTATAATTACTCTGTGGTTAGCCTGGTGATGACTCAGTTTAGCTACCTTGTTCTTGTGCTACAGATATAAAATACACCGCTAGGTCCCATATTCAATAGCAGTATAACAAGCATGCTTTGACTTGGGAGAAAGCCCATAGGCAATACCCACTGGCTTTGGACCAAGAGGAAAAGCTGAAGGCAAGAGAGGCTTTAAAGAGAGGGCTGAAATCCCTCAGACATTTGGGAAAATGGCCCCCACCTGTGGACTACCTGTGCATTCTTCTCCTGTAGCCGTTTGGATGGGACAGAAGGTCCTGGTCCATTTAAGTTATCTGCAATTCATATTGTCTGGAGCACAGAGGAGTTAAATGACTTTCCCAGGATTGCCATGGACCAGGGTAAGGAATAGCCTATTAAAGGCTAGACTTAAAAGCAGGTCTTTCTACCTCCAAGGCCAACTCTTTGTCTACTACCTTGCCACTAGCTCTCAAACAGTAAAGGGCTTTTTAAAGAATGAAGAAGAGCAAAGGAGGAAACAGCTAAATTGATATACCATGGAACAAACCCTATACTCCCCTATAAGAGAATTAATTTCTTTTGTAGGAAGAACAAAATAGAAAAAGTGTCTCCAGTGGAGAGATGGGAGACAAGAGACTTATGAAAGCAGAATATGACCCGCGTGGCTCAGAAGTGAACACAGAGGAATGAAAATTCTTTAAAGCCTCTGCAGGATTGGTGTGTCTGTGTGTGTGTGTGTGTGTGTGAGAGAGAGAGAGAGAGAGAGAGAGAGACAGACAGACAGACAGACAGACAGACAGGCAGACACAGAGACAGAGACAGAGAGACAGAGAGATTGGGATGAAGAGATTAAAAGTTGAAAAATGGGCCCCAGACTCAAAGGGAAAATCAAAGGGCATTGTTAAAGAATGTGCCCCTGATGTCTTGCAGGTTTTGGGGGGTAGAGGGGGAGAGCATTTCTGTGACAAGATATGGCTCAGTCTTCCAATAGCAAGCACAATAGAACACCACTTTTTTCAAACAAGGATTGTATATCTTATCCTCATAGAAATAACGTGTGGTTCATCAGATGCAGCTAGCACCAAGGGTGTGGGGAGTAGTGGTAGGGGGAGACAGGTATATAAAAATAGAGATAGGGTAGTTTGTCTTTAAGAGTGCTGAGGTATTATGATAAGGGGAAAATACAGAACCGGATTTCATGAAAGGTCCAACCTAAAAAGACTGCTAAAAACAAACAAAAATATTAGATAATTGATAATTGTATGCATGTTATATTATATACATGTGCATTTAAATATATACATTATATATACATGTACACATACGTATGTGCATATATGTGTATATGTGTGTACCCGTACATATATATATATATATGCATATATACATAAGGATGAATGAAGGTCATCTAAAAATTTAACAATTAAGGGATATAGAATAAAGCAGGACTAGATAAATGAATAGCCCTTGAACAGGAGAACAGATTCAAAAGAGATTGCAAAGGTATAGAAATAAAAAGGGAGAAAAGTAAATGAACATTGATTAGAAAAGAGATCTACAAATGAATGTTACTAAAGCTAAGAGACTAAGGAAAAAGAAAGGGATGGTTTTGAAACTCATATTTATCCAGGTAGGGGAAGAGAGAGAGGAAAATAGATAAATAAATGTAAAAAAGACAAATTATTATTTAAGTAAACTTAAGGATTTTCATATTTGCAATCAATACTTTACTGGAGAGAGATTGCAGGAATAATAAATATTAAAGACTTTGCAATACTTTACAAAACTAGTTGCATGTAAAAAGTGCTTACCTAAAAGTGAAAGGGGATTAAATGAATACAAAGGAAATAAATGGATAAAAAATACAAGCCTGACAGTCCTAGCTTTAAGTATGAATAGATTAAATAATAAAATGAAATGAGAAAATGGCAGGAGGTACTAGAAAACACAACCCAATGATTTCCTTTCTGCAAGAAACACTTAAAATAGAAACACAAACAGAAAGAAAATGGGAGGTTGGTGCTTAAGACACTAGGCCTCTCACATCCAGGATCAGAGCCTTAGGCACCAGGGCCCTCACCTCTAGGGTCAGAGGGCCCCTCCCCGCAAAAAACCCCAGACCCTCAGGCACCCCGTTCTAGCTCTGAGAGTAGAATACCAGACCTCTTACTGTCAGGACCGATCTGATCTAAAGGGAAGGCTGATGAGATGACAACAGATTTAATCCATCTTCTTCCTCACACTTGAAAGTGAACTTATTTTCACCCTTCAGAGTGGGAAAGCCCAGTGAAAAGACTGGCACAACAGAGACATCTTTTGACAGCCGCCTTCCTAGCTCTTACTCTCCCAAACCCAGGGCCTCAGAATCCTCAGCTGCTTGAGTCAAGACCACATCCTCACCTCTCTATTCTGTTTGCGCCATTCTCCCCAGCTGTGCCCTTCTTAAATTCCAGTCTAGTTCTACCTACTTACATTGTGCCCCCGTGAAGTCTCCCTTATATCATTAAGAGACGACTCTCGGGCCTTTTCCTCTCAGACTCAATTTCCTCAGTTTCCCCAAAAGGCTGATTCCGTACCCATCCTCACTGATGCTGGAGGCACCTTCTTCTCACGCTCCCCACACACTGGGTCAGGATAAGGAACAGGCAGGTGGCTCCTCGTTCCCCACTGCCGCTTCCACATCTTCCCTCTCACTTCCCTCATCTTTCAGAAAGCTTTCTTCGATGATTTTGGCCCTATCTAGATGTTTCTGCGTCCCGATCACGATGGCCGCTCACCCACCATTCCTCAGTTGTTCTTTCTCTTTCTCCGGTAGGTCAGTATCTGATTCACAGTCTTCCTTTCTTCCTCTGCCTCTGACATGATGCCTGTGGATTTCGCCATGCAGGCAGATGCCCCTGGCTTCCCAGAGCATCATCACCTCGGGCCCCACGGCCTGTGCCTTCGTGGGGTTAGCCTCTTGATCTCTCGACTGCCATCGGGCGCTGCATTTCCATCACTAAGAACTCTGAACTGTGAGGGATCGTAGCCTTCTATCACTGCCTTTGTCTCATGCCTCCTGAGTATTTCCCAAGACGGGGTGAGGCGTCATGTCCCTTATGTTGATCCTATAGTTAAACAATTCACAATCACATTATCCTGTAGTTTTTAGTTCTTCTCCCCTCTCCCCCATCCTGCTGCCATTTGTGGCTCGCCCTACCCACGCCCTGGCTTATTGCCACGGTCTATCTTTTCTTTCCACACACGCTGTCATACAACTGTCATAACTAAATCGATTACCAATTAATATAATCTAGTTTCTAGGCCTTCACCGTTGCGAGGCAACATTTGAAAAAATCTGTAATTCATTCTTCTTCTTTTTTTGGAGGGGGGAGGCAAGGGAATCGGGGTTAAGTGACTTGCCCAAGGTCACACAAATAGTAAATGTCAAGTGTCTGAGGCCGCATTTGAACTCAGGTCCTCCTGACTCTAGGGCTGGTGCTCCGTTCACTGCTCCACCTAGCTGCCCCCCTCTTTCTTTAACATATTCTCAGTAGCAGGTGTTTCAAACTTTCTCTCTTTGGGCCTTGTAAACTTTCCTCACGCCCTCCTTTTCAGAGGTGAAACTTCACGTTTAACTGGGACGATGTGGGCAGTTTGCTGAGGTCTCTCTCTTTTCTGTTACTGTACCTCTTAAAACGTGTAAAACATTCTCCATTGTCTTTCTTTTCTCATATCTGAAGAAGAGGTGACCTTTCAGTTCCCTAAGAATAATGCCTAGAATGATACCTTTGATCCCTCTAGAAGGTGAAGCCCACAACTATTCTGGAATACGCTCCTTCTCTAATAAAGCGTTTCTTCCCTGCTGCGCACATACATGACCAGGTCTCCCCCCATTTTCAAAAAATCCTTCACTCGAGCACACCATCTATTAGATACCATCCTTTATCTTTCTTGCTTTTTCACCGTCAAACTCCTAGAAAAAAAAAACCTGCCTCCCCTCATTGCCTCTTTCCTCTTCTCTAACTCATTTTTCAACCCCGTATAATCTGGCTTCATGCCTCAACACTTCACCAAAAATGCTTTCTCCAAAGATGTCACTGATGGGTGTGGTTTTTTTTCCCTTTTTCCTTTGTAAGGTTTTGTTTTATGTATTTTCACCCTTCCCCTTCCCCCGCCATAATTGCTTATGACTGAATTTCTTTAAAAAGAGGGGAAAAAGAGCAGCTTAGCAAAACTAAAAAGTGCATCTACCAAATCTGGTATTGTATTAAGGGCTTAACACCCACAGGCCTCCATTTCTCTAAAAAAGAAGAGGTGAACAATCTCCTCCCTTTTCCAGGTGCCAGTGCCGTCATTATAATTACACCGAATTTAGTCTTTGTTGTGATGGTGCTTTCCATTTACATTGTGGTCATCGTAGTGGAGCTAGGGCAGCGAGACGGTTGAGTGGACAGAGAGAGTGCTGGGCCTCCAGTCTGGCCTCAGACACTTTGCTAGCTGTGTTACCCCAGGCAAGTCATTGAACCCTGTTTGCCTCAGTCTCCTCGTGTGTAAAATGATCAGGAGAAGAAAATGGCAGTCACAGAGACTAGGCTACGACTGAAAAATGACTCAAGAAAAATAACAAACATCATTACGAATGCTGTTTTGCTGGTTCTGCTGACTTCCTTTTGCATCAGTTCAGATCTCTTCCCATGCTTCTCTATATTCTTCATATTTATCATTTCTCATGGCGCAGTAATTTGTTTATACATTTCCCCACCAAAAGGCACCTACTTTCTTTTTCAGTTCTTTGCTACCACCACCCTCCAAAAAAGCTGTTCTAAGCACAGAAAAGTGTTTTCTTTCTGCTTGTAGTATACACCTAGCAGTGGGCTCTGTGTCAAAGGGCACACGTAGACGTTTTGTTCCTTTCTTACTTAGCATTATTACGTTTTGCTTTCAGAAAGATTTTGACTAATTTACAACTCTTATCAACGATGTAGGAGAGAATCCGTATTTCTATAACCACCCCCCGCCCCCGTCTTTCGACACCTTTGGGAATTCACTGACTGTTGAGTATAACTTGAACGTGGTTTAAATTTTGATTTCTCCATTCTCCATTGGAAACAATTTTTCATATGGTTGTTAGCTATTTTCTCTTCCTGTCTTGAGAGCTATTTCCTCCTATATTTGCCTCTTGAGGAATGGCTCTTAATTGCATATATTTTATTTGTTCCCTATATGCGAGGGGCAGCTAGATGACTCAGTGGATAGAGCAGTGGGCCTAGAGTCAGGAAGACCCAAATTTAAATTTGACCTTGGACACTCAATAATTGTGTGACCTTGGTGAAGTCACTTAACCTGTTTGCTTAGGAAGCAGCTCAGAGGATAGAGTACTGGACCTACAGTCATGAAGACTCGAGTTCAAATCTAGCCGTAGATGTTTCCTGTGTGACCCTGCACAGGTCATTTGCCTTATTCCACTGGAGAAGGAAATGGCAAACCACTACAGTATTTTTGCCAAGAAAACCCCATGGACAACCATGGGGGGTCATAAAGAGTCAGACAACATATACATCAGAGATGTTTAAGGCAGATGTTTTTATGATTAAGTTTCCCTTTTAATCCGAGATAGATAGATAGATAATTTTTTTTTTTTGAAAAAGAAAAACCCTTTTAATTTCACGCAGTCAACTGTTTATCTTTTGTTCTGTCCCTTGCTGGGTTAGATATTGTTCGCCTAACCAAAGCTGTAAATGGTGCATAAAATGGTTCTCTTATTTTTGCTGGTACAACCTTTAACATTTAAGTCAGATTTACATTCTGAGCTGATATTATAATATTGTTTAACATGTTATTCAAAATTTAATATTTTCAAAATTGCTTTCCAGGTTCCCCAAAAGATCTTGTGGAATAGGAAGTTCGTTCCCAAGTTATAGACGTTCTTAGGTTTACTGAAGATCAGATTGTTGAGCTCAGTCTTTTCTGAATATTCCGTCTGCTCCACTGATTGACTTTTGCTGTTTTAAGTCAGACCCAAATAATTTAGCTGATTATCTCTTCATAGTATAATTTGTGTTCTGCCAGATATATACTTACTCTCATATTTTAAAATTGTTATTATTTGCCCATGCTTTGCAGGTTTATTTTTAGTAAATGAGTTTTGTACTTTGTCAAAGTGTTCCCTGTTCCCACCCAATACCTTGATGTAATAGCGTAATTCTGAGGTATTTTTATTTGGAATAGGGTTTTGTTATTTTTTTCCCTAAAATTGAACCATCCTTTCATTCCTTGTATCAATTTAACTTGACCACTGTGAACTCTATCTGTATTTCTGTGTTCCCATGCTTTTTGCTAAGATTTTATTTACAAATTTTGGATCAATAGCAAGTAATAATATTTATAGAACTCTTTGATTTATCTTTTCCTGGTTTAGGTAACATGACCACGCTTGGCTTATGAGAGATTGTTTCATTGTTGGGGATCAAGTGAGGTGTAACAAAGAGGAAGAGATATCCTGAACTAGCGCTTCCAGGGGCAGGGAGGGGAACAACCATTTGTAAAAAAGTGCCTACTGTGTGCCAGGCCCTGTGCTAAGTGTCTTATGAATACGATCTCATTGACCCTCACAACTCTCTCACCTAGCTGCTATCATTTTATTTATTTTACAGTTGAGAAAACTGAAGCAGATAAAGGTTCAATGATTTGCCCACAGTCACCTAGCTAATAAGTGTGTGGGGCAGAGTTTGAACCCATATCTTTCTTACTCCAGGCCTAATGCACTCTCTACTTACTGTACTACCTTGTTGCCACATAATGACCCGCTAAGGATGAATTATGTCATCTGCCTCCTGGCAGAGAGATGGGTTTAGGACGCAAATGAGACACACACTTTTGGACATTCGGTAAAGGATTTTTCTTAACCACCAGCCTTGCCTTTAAGCTTAACTTTATTTTTTGATGCTCAGTCTCCTATTCACCAAGACCGAGGTCATTGTTAGTGATTTCACCCTGACTAGGAGATAGAAATTTCTTGTGGCTTCCTGGTTAATTTATAATTGCAAAGCTCTATTTAGTAAACATTTACTTCAAGGCTGCGATGTAGGCCATGGAATCTTTTCATGCTCTGTTACAGTAGAGCCTCTCCTTGCAGCTTGTAGAAGTTCTGCGTGAGTTCCTATGTTTGGCAGCAAAGGCGAATTAGGTGCTAGGTCATCATCAGCCTGAGTAGGGGAAAAAGTATAAACGTACATTCAAAAAAAAAGACACGCCCAAGTGAGATTCCCCCCCCCCCCGCTCCCCGGGATATTCTTTACAGTTGGTTGGCGTGAGAAGAGGCTGTTGGGGTACAGTAAATTTTCCAAATGCTAGGTGGTTCCCAGGATGGCTTTCTGGATTCCTCTTTTTGCATAGGAAAAGTCCTGAGGCCGATGGGTTAGGGGCACTCCCTTTTTGGTGTGTCACAGGATGGATGGTGGTGGGGAACAAAATCTTCTCTGTTTCCTCTTGGAATCTTTTAATAAGCAGCCGATGGATAGAGACAAAAGTGTGAGTTTTCGGTGTTTCCCAGTTGACCCAAAGTTAGTAACAAGGGGATGTGGAGGGTCTTCCTTGCCATCTCAGGAGGTGGTTTTTGCTTTTCCTTCTACCCCTCATGGTTTCGGTAACACCTGCCACACAGGAAGTCCTCAGTAAATCCTTGCTGATGGGACTGTTGTGACCTAGGTGGATGCTTATTTATGAAATTGGGATATAAAGGGATATTTTCTCAGCTACTGTTAGGCGTAGAAGCAATTAAAATTATAGAGCTGTGTAGGATAGTAGCCAATTAAATATGGGCATGATGCTTCCCAAGGAGTTCTGTCTCTAAATTGCCTAGCCGGTGCCCAGAGGATGCTTTTGGGTTGTTCTTTCAAATGAAAATCAAAGACCTCTCCTCTTCTTTTAGATTTTACTTTAAATGTTAAAAGATTAGCTTTATTTCCGTCTTGGGAATATGAATATGTGTGTGTATAAAAACACATGTGTGCCTACATATGTATGCAGCACTTTCTACATATTTATTCTGGTCCTTATTGGGAAGGTAGAAGGAATAAACTTCAAATAAACAAAGATCCTAACATATGGGGAAACGTCCTCACTTATTAATATAGCTCTCTCTGTCTCTCTTTTTCTTTCTCTCTCTCCTTTTCTTTTTCTCTACATACACAAATATATGTGTAAATTCACATATGCATAAACATATATATGTAAATATACCCACACAAATATAGAGAGAGACATTAGTCTATCTTTGAGTCACTCCAGTATTCCAGATCACAGTAGATCGTCATCCTTTTATATGGTACTCCAGATGACTTATTTGCTAGATACGTAAATTTTAAGAGAGAAATATTGTGCCTTTTTTCTTACTAAATGACTCCTTTCCATTGTTTGAGCTCACTCAGAGCTGTATTGAGAAATTAAGTGTGTCTTGCAAAGAATGATTTGACCTACAACTCTGTGCCCCTACTTCAAAAGCCCCCCTCCATAAATGTGCATAATCAATCAGCAAACGTTTATGAAGTGGCCCCTATGTACCAGGACTTGTGCTGGGTGCTGAGGCCACAATAGAACACAAATGATCTCTACTCACAATTCCTCTACTCTCTAACAAGGGAGAAAACAAGGGCATGACTGTATACACCAAACAAATCTAAAGAAAATACAAAAAGAGTGGTCGAAAACAATTTAGTTTGAGAGGGAGTATGCTGGAAGCTGAGGGCATCAGGATAGACTTCACATAGAAGGTGGTACTTGAGCTGTGTCTTGAAGGAAGACAGGCATTCTAGAAGACAAAGGGATGGGGTTGGGGTGGGAAGGAAACACAGTCCAGCCACATAGAAGAGCCAGTGCAAAGTCATGCGCGTGGGAGATAAAGGTAAGAAATGGAGTTGATGTCTTTTTCCAGATAGAGTAGGAGGCAGTAAAACACTATGAGGCTGGAAAAATAGATCATTTGTAAAGAGTTTTAAGAGCTAAACAGAAAAATTTTATATGATTCTGGAGGCAATAAGAAACCGCTGTAATTTATTGAATGTAAGAGTGTCAGTCATTTGTTTTGTTTTGTATTG
This sequence comes from Trichosurus vulpecula, assembly GCF_011100635.1. Lineage (NCBI taxonomy): Eukaryota > Metazoa > Chordata > Mammalia > Diprotodontia > Phalangeridae > Trichosurus > Trichosurus vulpecula. The sequence goes on along the minus strand of NC_050580.1, from coordinate 262,614,668 downwards.
TTTTTAATGTGTCACATACATTCCTGAAAGTGCTGTTGCCTTCATATTTCTTTTTCCCCCAAAGTTTCCCAAAAGTTAGGTTGGACTTAAAAGAACATCTAAGGTTTCAGTGGCCCTAAGGGGAGTTCTAAAACCCCTTTGGTAAGTTATTTAAACTCTCTGGATCTCAATTTTCTCACCAATAAAATGAGCAACTTGGGATAAATATGTCCCTTTCAGGAATAAATTTATCACCCTATGAACTCATTGAAGTTAATCTTCAACTACAAACTTGCACATTCACAATCCACGCATGAAAATAGATTTTGCATGTTGATTGACTGTAGAATAGCATTCTTACACATTTCTGAATGGAGATCTTTAGAACTTAGTTTCCCAGGGATTCATGGAGAGATTGGGGGCCTTGATAATGAGGTTGGACTTTAAAACAAGCCATTTCATTTGCAATAACTGCCAAATATTTTTTTTGCTTATTAAAATGCAAACAGAGCACAAAGTATTCCATTTGTTCTTACCTTGTATTTTCAGATGTAGCTTCTAGAGCGAGGTTTGGCACGATGTGCTTGAGGGAATATAGCAAATGAAAATGAAGCTTGCAATAACAGACAAGAAGAGACCAGTTAGATTGAAAATATGCCCTAAAGGAAATGAACTGTCTTGAACCCTTGTCCTTGCTTTCTAAAATGCGGAATTGATCTAGTATTTATCAGTTGACAATGAATCAGTTTTTCACTTTCTATTTGTATAAATCAGAGTTTGGAATGACCTCCTTCTGACACAAGGCAGCATAAGCCCATTTCATGAATATTAAAATGTGAAGTTGAGTTTTAATGGCTCAAAGTAGGGATTTAAAATATTGGAAATGCCTCAGTTTACCTTATATATTATTAACAGGATTTGACCAAGTGTCAAAATCTGTAGTCTGTGCTTGGCCTGCTGGAGTGCTTCAGACTCTTTAAAGTATTTAAGCAAAACACCTACCAAAAGCAAGACAGGGAAAGGTAAATTGCCTCCATGAGATGGCTCTGTTCTATTTGTGAGAGAATCTTGGCTAAATACTCAAGTGTACATGAATAATAAAACAAAACAACAACAAAAAAGGTTGCTTATGCAGTTTTAAGCTTTAAAATGCCAGAAGGTGCCTTGTATCTTGGTTTAACAAATGCACACGTCCTGTACTTTTGCTTTCCGGCTACCTTAGTTATACTTACAAGGCTGTGATTAAAATAGAATGGCTATACCTTTACCTCATGGCTGTGTTCGAGGGCCATAAGGGAAATATTTAATCAGGATTTTTTCCTTAAAACAAATGGAGAGCTTGCTTGTTTTAGAGACTCAGAGGCACAGCAGGCAGGCCATATTATATACAAAGTCCTAAACACATACTGCGTATGTTGTGCCTTGTCTAGTATGGCAGAATGAATTAAAGATAGTTTTTTTAATCAGAATATAAAGTAGAAATATATAGGATTCAGCCCCAAGTGGAACAAAGTAAGTTTAATTCTTTTGATTTAATATAGCTAAAAGAATTTCAAAAGTCAATGCAATCAGAATAAGAGAATCCATAAAGTAGCTTTGAATCAGATACTTAGGATAAAAATCTGATATCTAAGGCATATATGTAATTGACACAATTTTTTACGCAAGAAACCGCCCCCGACAGAGAAGTTGTCAAAGAATACCAGCCATTTTAGACCAAGACATGTAAATGATTAGCACACGTATGAAAAGTTCTCTAAGTCAATAATAATGATTAGAAAGTTCTGAGGTTTTACCTCATATCCAGTGAACTGGCAGATGTGATAAATGGACAAGAGATTATGAGAAGTCAGGTCCACTAATACGCTGTGAATTGTTCTAGCTATTCTAATAAACAATTTGGAATTATGTCCTTATATGGTGTGGCTTATATATAACATATGTATGTATACATGCATGTATCATCTCTCATCTATTGAGTATGTATCTATCACCTATCTGTCACCTAACTAGCTAGCTAGCTGTCAAAAAAATCCTAGGGGCAGCTAGGTGGCACAGTGAATAGAGCACCAGCCCTGGAGTCAGGAGGACCTGAGTTCAAATGTGACCTCAGACACTTGACACACTTACTAGCTGTGTGACCTTGGGCAAGTCACTTAACTCCAATTTCCCTCCCTTTACGCTCCCCCCAAACCCCTCCAAAAAATTCATAGATTCTTAACAACATTCTATGGTAGCAAAAAGACTGGAGCCAGAGTAAGTGATCAGGAAATTGCTAAACAAAATGTGTTAGATAAATGTGATGCAATAATACTGCATTATAAAAAATAGCAAATATAGGTTCCTGTAGTTCAAATCTCATTTTACAGATTTAAAAACTTGTTAAGGCAATCAGACTTTTCCCTGTCCTTCCCCTTGGGGATGCTAAGACTATGGAGTCTCCACTTTGTTTGAATCGGTGGGAAAGCTTTTGCTCTTTGTTTTGGAGTATTTCTCAGCATTGAGGCAATCAGGAGTCCTTGATTTGTATATGATGTGATGCTGGGGATGGGGAACTTTCACACACCCAGCTTGGGTGAGTTCAGAGCCTCAGGGCTCCGAACTGGATATAATTGAGGGGAGCTTGGTGTTTGACTTTTGGGGCTCACTCCTGGAAGAAGTGTTGAGATTCTGGGCAAGCCATTGTAACTGCCTCCCAGCTTTGATAACCCAGACAGATACTGGTGATTCTCTGGTAACTGAATTGTGATTTGATCAGACAAGGTCTGTCTGTTGAGGTTTGTCATTTCTCTTCGTATTTGCGTTGAAGTTCAGGGGGCTGATCTTTTCCTCCTGAGCTAAGGGAATGATATGTGTATGTTGGATTAAAGTGAGATTGTTAACCCCTTAAAGTTGCTTTCCTTAGAAAAGCAGATCAAAGAACCTGTGTTAGCAGCCCTTCTGTAGGCTGGTGTTATGGGTCTTACACAGCCCGTAGTAGTTGCTAGCAAGACAGTTGCTACAAAACTGAGGCCCAGCAAAGTAAAGTGACTTGTTGGAAGGCACACAGCTAGAAAGTGGCAGACTCAGCCTTATGAAGCCATGTCCTCTGACTCCGAATCCAGCACATTTTCTAGCATACCGTGCTATCTAGATATTTACTGAAATAAGACTTGCATGAAATGAGAGTGGAGAAAGCAGAACTGAGAGAAAAATATGCATAATGAATTTAGCATTATATATAAAGTCAACAATAAAAGGCAGGTGACCTCACATTAATTGCAGTGAGCAATCTTGGTTCTGAAAAACAGAAGTGGAGACTTGCCTGTCTTAATAGAGATGTGGGAGACTGCACGTGTAGATGGTTGCTTGGTTGGTGTACTTTGCCTATTGGTCTTAAGAGGGGATTCAATTTGGAGAAGTTATGTGTTTAGAAATTACTATACTGTTAAGATACAAGACAAAAGGTATAAATTAAAAGGGGAGGAACTTGAACAATTTCATTTTTAATAAGTGAAATGAATGCTTTATTGCCATTTCTACTTATTTTGCATATTGTTCAGAGTAACTTATGGGAACCAGATTTTGCCTGTTTCTTATGCTCACTTTGCAAATTAATATAAGGTTAATAAAGATGTTCCAAATTCCCAATTCTAATTATTTAGCTTTCAGAGCCACTGATTTCCTATGAGACTGACAAACTAACTTTTTGCGTGTGTGTTTTTTATTAAATACTTTTATGTGTGTTTCTAAATCCTAGGTTATTTTGTTAACCATGTATGGTACATCCATTTTTTCCTCCTTTTAAATATTTAAGAGGGTTTCATAGTTCAAAATATTGAATACATGTACATTTTAAAATTTCTAGTACCTTTTGAATAAGTTATATGGAAGATAGATTATCAACATTATCAATTATCAATAGACCAGAAACATGACACCTTAAAATGACTAAGTCAAAAGAACTGGTTTTGAATTTTCATTCTGATTCACTCCCTGTATTACCTTGGACAAATCATTGAACCCTTAGGTCTCAGATCCTTTATCTTTAAAATGGGAAGACTATATTAGATGACTTCTAATATCCCTTTCAGTTCTAAATCTCAGATACTATTCTTTATAGATAGATAGCCTGCAAAATATCTAACTTTTTACATAAGAAGGGAGAAAAGAGGCAAAATGTAGTCTGATTTCTTAGTTTAGAACTCCAGTCTGAGGAAGGAGCTGCTCTCATTAGTAAATCTTTCTCCAGCTTTCTTAGTTCTGAGAAACAAGTACGTTTCTCCTCAAACATGTTGCTGCTTCCATTAAAGGATATTTGAATGCCGTTACGTATGTTGCATCATTGCCCCTTCCCTCCCCCCCAAAAGGTATTTAGGCCAGCAATTATCTAAGTTTAAAAAATAATTTACGTAGACATTAATTTTGTTTCCTGTCATCTATTCTATAAGATTCCCTAAATAAAACTTAGGTCCTTGCTTTGAATTTCCATATTTATGAGGGTATTGTCATTGTAACGAGTCAAGAAACAGAAGGTCCCATTTTTCTTCACCTGCCTGGGAAGTGGGGGAGAAAAAAGGATAGGCAACAGTCATTTAAAATTTAATCAATATGATTGACTGCTTAAGAATTTCCTTAGGGGAGGAAGTCCAACCATTTCTTCTTCCTTGGGTAGCTCCATTCTGATACATACATCCTTAAGCTTTCTCTAATCACATTAAATGTATTTAAAACGAAATGCCTGTTGTGTGAGGTAAATAAAATGTGAAGACTTCACAGGGAAGATATGTATAAATATATATCTATATCTATACTAAGAAATGTTTAAAAATCAAGAAATAAGGAAGTGAAAAAAAAATCTGAGGCTGTGAGAGTCTGATGGCTCAGTCTCTGGGAAAGTTTACCCTGAACCTTTTTGTTCTTTCTTCTGGTTCTGGTTTAAGGATTTGCTCAGTAAGAATAGGGTCACTATGACCTGTTTTCCTTTACTGTAAAAAAGTACTGTAGAAGGATGGAGAGGGTCTCCCCCTCCCCTTATCCTATTCTCCTTCTTTAGATTTATAGATGTTACCTCAGTTGTAATCATTAACTAAGGGAATAGGAATTGGAGTTTCTGTGCCTCAATTTCCTGGTTCTTTGTCTAGCTTTCATGCTCAAATTGTAAGCCTCCTCCCAGCCAATGGTGAGAAGGGTCAGAGGTGGGCGGGAATTCTCTTGTGTTAGGTATAATTATGGGTGCTTTGCCTTTTGTAAAGTGCCTCCCTTGCTGGATTTGTTCTAGTGGGGGATGCCCAATTCTCGAGGATTGAATAAAATTTATTTCTGTTCCCATCCTGAGATGGCTCCTTATTAACTTTTAATTGGTGAGGATCTTTCATCCCACACACTGTGAAGAAACCAAGACAAACTCAACTAGGTTATTCACCGGAATCAATACATTCTATTCAAATAGTCCACTCTATGTAATACAGAATAAGACACAGTCATAATTAAGTCATACTTATTCTTTAAGATTTGAAAAAAAATATTGAAATAACTAGGAAATGTGCATTCATAAGAATTCTATGCCAGCAGTTAAAATTAACTTTTTAAAATTAAAATCAAGGCATCATATCCAATAGACAGATTTTGGGAAAAGATGGCCTTTTTTCTGGTGGACGAAGGCAGTGTGTGATTTTAGGCCAATTAGGGGATTTGGGTGTTTATTTGAATAATTACTTTCTTATTTTGGTACCAGCAAAGCATCATTTTCTACAAGTGGAGCCATGTAAATTCTATCTAAATGTCTACAAGGCTTTTTGTCAGGTACAAGCAAACAAATTTGTAGTGAAAAATCCCAATCCTTTTAGGCAGCCCTGGAATGCAGGCACAATTTATGTGGTATTTACACCAGTGGAGAAGGGGGATGGAAAGAGAGGGAGAGAGGCCTTACAGGCCAGGCTGACTGGATTTTGACTCAACTTTAACTTGCATTTTCCACTTTCTTTATTCAGAGCAGCAGCCGATGAGTAAATAACCTTTTAAGAAGGAAAGTAACTATTCTTCAGTAAGGGATTAGTGTTGAAAAGTTTAAAGAGTTTAAAACAAAGTCAATATTTAAATGTAGAGTATTATAGATTTGGGAGGCTTCTGATAATTTTATATTCATTTAGTATGCTTGCTCTTTATACCTTATTGTAGTCTCCTTTACCTCTATAAGAAACTAATACTCCTAGATTCAGTAACTTTGCAGGGTATGTAAAAATAAATGAAATGCAGTTCAAAGATCAGCATATTAGAGAGACCTTTCTTGCCAAGTGAAAAATGTAGAATATATCCAAACCTTGATTCGTATCACCCATGATACTTTTCTTTCTGGCATATGCCTGTTTTTCAAATCTTGGTGTAAAATTGATTATCTCCATTCTATATTTTTCAACCTTGTCTAAATTACATGGAAACAGATAAGTGGTGAAAGGTTATAAACATTGAGTTTTCAAAAGAAGAAATTCAAACTATTAACAACAGTATGAAAGAGTTTCCCAGGTAATTGCTAATAAAAAAAAATGTAGTAGTTTTACTTCAAACCAAGCAAATTGGCAAAGATGAACAAAGATAGAACTAGGCAATGTTGAAGGTGCTATAGGAAAGCAGACATACTAATACATTTTTTGGTAGACCCATTAATAGGCCCAACCATTATATAAAACAATTTGGAATTAAGTGAGAAAAATGAGTAAATATTTTAAGCCCTTAGACCCCAAGACCCCAAGATTTTTCTTTTTTCTTTTTTTAAAGTCAAAGCAAGAAAGAAAAAAAACTCCTACCTATACCCAAACATTCATAGCAACACTTTTGTGGTAAAAAAGAAAGTGATGAAACAGGTAGCTATCAACAGGGGAATGGCTCAACAAATTGTAGATTATGAATGTGATGGGATATTATTACAACATTTGAAATGATGAGAATGAATTCAGGGAAACATGGAAAATTATTAATGAACTGGGGCAGAATGAAGGAAGCAGAACCAACAAAATGATTTTTGAAAAGGACTGATAATGAAAATCAAAAGAACAGTAAAACAATGAGAAAATGCTAAAAATAAACTAGATGAAAATATACCATTTTTCCTTCTTCTACTCTGCCTAATAAACTACCATGTACCCATAGCAATTGAAGGAACTAGGCTTCCTGGGGCATTAAATTTTATAGTGCCTCTGGTATGCCTTTTTAGTGCTTTATGATTTTATGCTATTGAGAAATAGGCTTCCTCTTACAATCTAATACTCTCCAAAGTAACTGATTAAGTTTTGTTGACCTTTTTCAGAAGAAGTACGTACCATGCCATATCACTCTCTAGAACTTTTTAAATGTTGGTGAACCATACTTACGTGTGACCTTCAATTTTATGTTAATGCAGTTAAATGTTCTTCATTAATTAAGAATATTTCACATAGAAGAGTTTTGAAATTACTCTTACCAATTAACTATATAAGAAGTTATTGAAATGATCAATTACCATAATCAACAATCATTACTGAAATAAGATAATGAGCACTTTTGAAATACCAACTGGCTAATTTTTTAAAGTGTTTTCCTTTAGTTTGTTCATTGACCATAATGCATGAATCATGATGCAAACTGGAAAAATCCATACATAGTCACTGGTATGAATGCTTTTCAAGTCAAAAAGGAAAAAAAAATAATAAAATAACATATTCCAAAATAGCAATCAAATTTTGACTGATCTATATTCATAAGAGTGTCAAATAGAATTTCAGATAGGAAGATTGAGCAAAAATGAAACACCCAAATTAATAGTTCTTCCCCAATTTCTGAATAGATATTTTGAAAATTCATTTCCAAGTTGCAAATTAGAAAATTATAAATTTTATCAACATTTCAGTTTTCAGCCAAATAAGCTGTTAATTATTGGGCTCCCTGTCTTTTTAGATGTTATTAACATATTAATATAGTGCACATATTAATATAGTTCTTTACATTTTACAAAGTTCTCTTTTCATAATAATACTTTGAAGTTGGTAGCACAAGTACCATATTATTTTCTCACTTTTACTGATGTAGAAATTAACGGAATAAGATAGAGAAGTAGGAGGAAGCAGTATAGCTTAGATCTCTTTGTTAACTATTCCAACAGTTTCATAAAAATACAGAAAGACTAAGGCTTAATTGGAAAACTCAAAGAAAATTTCAGTGAAACTTTTTTTCTTTAATCCCAGGACAAAACAGGGAAACACTCAGAGGACTGTGAATGTGCCAAGAGGACAACTGTATGCAGAGTCTTCGAGGATAGGGTCTGTGACTGTACACCAGGACAAGAAGTCCCAGATTCAGCACAGATGTACCTAAAATCATGCAGACAGGAACAGGTGCCATCTGCCCATTCTGTCCCTCATATTCCAGAACCGTGTTTCATATCCATTGTGTACTGAGGTGACCTTTGACTAGGTGCGGTGGATCAGGGCAATAAGCAGGCTGAAGCTATGTAAAAAGGAAGAAAGAGGCTTTGTAAAAAAGAAGTAAAGAAGCAAGCAGCATCTGTATGGCTCTGGACCTAGAGCAGAATCTTGCGTAGAATCTTCACCCTGATCTGAAATGTGTAGCTGAAAATGAGGGGAGGGAGCTTAGACCAAAGGGGAAGATTAAGTTGTTTTGCTCTGAACCTCAGGAGCCTTCCAGCTAGCTTACTGTGGTTAGAGCTAACATCAGTTCACAGAACACCCATTCAGATGCATTCCCACCATTATGTTGTCAGTATTCATATTCAAACCAAGGTAAGATGCTTAAATAGCTTAGACCTGGAAGTCAGTGATCAGACTTCACTGCAGATTAGAAAGCTTTTGAGTATGTCTAAAGCAGATCCTCACCCTAAACAACCCCTGAGATACTTGAAGATAACATTATTTAAATACCTGGAAAAGGGCAGTAATAGCAAGAACAAGACTGTTCAGAGGATAACCTTAACACAACATGCCATTCAGATCATAAGGCTGGAAGAAAGAGCTGGTGATGCCCAAGAAACAAAAATCAAAAGGAGAAAATGACTTTAAACATTTGTCAGCAAATCGTTGCGGCTTGGGCCCAAGTTTCCTGGAAGAAGGGAAGCAAAGTTAAAAAAAAAAAAGTTGAAGTTATTCTATAAATGAAGTTAGAGAGTTAGAAGAAAGAATTATACAAGACTTAAAAGCTATGTATGAAAGACTTGGAATGTTAATTAACAGCTTCGTAGGAGATATACAATATCATACCCAAAGAATAGATGCCTTGAAAGTTAAAATGGACCAAACAGAAGTTAATGACTCTATTATACAACAAGGAATTTTTCTTAAATGTTGTGTCTAAAAAAAATTAAATATAAATTATCTCACATCAAAAACAAGTGGCTTGTAAAACAAGTCAAAGAGGGAAAATTTAAAAATTATTGAACTACCTCAAAGTAGGCACTACAAAAATGATGGTACATCTTTTCCGTAGCAATCAGAACGAGATGGCAAAGGGAAAATATAAAGAATCTCCTGGTTATCTCCTGAAAGTAACCACAAGTGAAAATTCCCAGGAATATCATAGACAAAATCTAGAGTTTCCAGGTGAAAGAAAAAATACTACAGGCAGCCAAAAAGAATAAAATTTAAATACCATAGTCATGACCACACAAGATTTAGCAGATACCATAATAAAAGAATCAGAGAAAGAAATGGCAAACCACTCCATATCTTTGCCAAAAAAACCCATATGAGGTCATGAAGAGTCAATTACATGATAACCTGCTTTCATCAGGAATGGGTTTAAGAGGGAACAATACATATATATTTAAAAGAGTGTAAAAGTCTTCTAAATTTAGAAGAAATAAAATGGTAGGGGTATAGAGAGGGGGGAGAGGACAAGGGAGGGATTTTTAGAGGGGAGAATGAGGGAATAGGTAAAAGGGAGTATAGAAGGGTGTTTAGATTTATGGGAATGGGAAGATAGGGGAGGGATCCTTGGAGGGGGTTTGGCAAGTAATAGGAGGGCAAGGTAGTTGGTAGAAGTAAAATAGAGGAATCAGGAGGGATAGGAAACAAGAGATATGCACAAATAAAAACAAAGATCAGGAGTAAAGTATGTTTGGGAAAGTATATGTCTATATATGTATATGTGTATGTATGTATCTATTGCCATAGAGAAACATATCCAAACTTTACTGTAGCTTTCAGGGGTTGGGGCGGGGGGAGGAAAAATAAAAAGTACAAAGTAAAAAAGTACACAGCAGAGAACAAAAGAAAACTGACAAGGAAGCAAAGAAAAGATGGACAATTCTCAACACAACATGTATTATTTATCACATAGGCTTTCTTGAAATGAAAATCTATTGTTATATGAATCCTCTCTTATGTTTTTCTATGCACGACATACTTTTTTCTTTCTTTGTATTTAAGTTTCAATATTTGAGTTTATGATATGTTCTGTTCCTTTTCTCTATTGTGTATTTGTGTTCTGGGCCTTGAGTCTAAAATAAAATTTTTTAAAAAAGCAAAAAAAGAGAAAAAAGAGTCAATTATGACGGAAACCATTGAACAACAATAATAATGATGAAAAAAATAATAATAATGATAGAATGGAAATTCTGGAACAGAATATTATAAAAAGCAAAAAGTATGCTATTCCAAGCAAGAATAATGTACACTGCAAAGTTGGATAGGAGAAAATAGACCTTTATTGAAATAGAGATTTTCCATGAATTACTACTGAAACAACCAATATTACATGTTAACTTTGAAGTAAAATCGTGAGTTGAGAGGTAAACACAAATAAGAGGCAAATGAAAAGGTAAGTACAAATGAATATTCAGAAGGAACCAAGCAAGGATAAAATCTTCACATTTTAATATGGGAGGATGTTACAAGCACCTCCTCAGAAATCTAATGTTATCAGGAGTTGCAAAGTGAGTTAAATGAAACAGGGGCTGTGTAAGTGATTTTATTATGTATTGATGATTTAAAAAGAAATGGAGGTGAAAAGAGAAAACAGGAGGAAAAAAAGATTAGAGGACAATAATCTCACATTATCAAGGTGCTCAAGTATAGAAATAAAAAAGAAGGGGGGGGGTGGGAAAATGGCACTTTAAATTCATTTTTGTTTGAACTGGTGAAAAAAAGGTAGCATACCCACAGAATTGGCTATAGAAATACATTTCACTCAACACAGAAACCAAAGGAGATAGGGAGAGGGGACAGTAAGAGAGAAGGTAGAATTAGGAAGAGGTAAATAAGCAACTTGAATCAAACTTAGAGCAGTGGTGCTGAGAATCCTCCTTACTTTTTACTCTTCTTTGCAAAAATGGAACAGGCATCAAAGAGAAAAAAAGGCTAAGAGAATAAGATGGAGGAAAGTACACAATTAATGATCCAAACTGACAGTGTGAATGGAATAAACTCACCCATAAAATGGAGGATGGCAAAAGATATCAGAAAGTAGAATTCAACATTGTGTTGTTTATAAGAAACAAACTTGATGCACTAACATTCTCACAGTGTCAAAATGAGGGAATTTCAACAAAATCTATTATGATTCAGCTGAACTAAAAAATGGGTAATAATCATGATCTCAGATTAGCCAGTAGCAAAGATATGCTTGATCAAAGGAGATAAAACCATGTATTATATTATGCCAAAGGGTACCATAGATAAAGAAATAATTTTTAAAAATTTAACATACATACATCAAATCACATAGTATCTAAATAATTAAAAGAACAGTTAAATGGGTTATGGGAAGAAATAGTAAAACTATAATAGTATGAGACATCAATATATGCCCAATTAGGCCTATTCAGATATTACCTAAAATAAACAAGAAAGAAAGTAAGGATATAAGTAGATTTTAGAAGAATTAAATATGGTAAATATCTACTGATTATCAGAGAGAATGGAAAGGAGAATTCAAATTATTCGGCTGTGAACGGCAGTTTTACAATAATTGACCTTTATGATGGCACAATCATATCACTAAAAATTGCAGGAAAAAAATAAATATTAAATACATTTTTCTGACAATAATCCAATAACTTATTTTAAAGAAAGGCCGCCAAAGAACCAATTTAAATTGATTAGAGGTTAAAACATAATAATTAAGAATTGATCGGTAAAGGAACAAACTGTATCATGTCATTAAAGATTATGACAAAAATGAGACCACACGTCTATTTTGGTTACATCCAAAGCATTCTTTTGGAGG